>NC_056727.1:646303621-646921121 GCF_019279795.1 Protopterus annectens | reverse complement strand
GTAGGGTTAAGGGCAGAGGTAGGGTTTGGGTTATAGTTATAGTTGGGGGTCATGGTTAGAGTTAGCACACATGATTAAGGTGGGCAGGGGAACATGGCACCCCTGTACCGTCTTACTCATACATAATTACAGCCACAAAAACCTTTCCTCCAAATGTGATTCTACCTTTTGCTTACACTCACAATATATAAATATTTATTTATTTCATTTATTTAACATTTGTTTACTGGGAAAGTCTGACTGTGCCAAAAAGTGCCCATTTTCATGGGAGACCCAGGGAGAAAAACTCCACAATCACAATATTTCAAAAATCAATTACAGATATTTTCAATCACAAAGTATCATGTTACATTCCAAAACATCAAGTACAAACATTTTAAATCACAATGTATCATGTTACACTACAAGACATAAGAGTGAAAAAATGTTGTAATGAAAAAGCATATGACATATGCTTTACAGTAGAGTAAAATGAACAACAATATCATGAGATGCAGAGAATATGTGAGGAAAAGTTCAATAGCTATATTATCTGTTACATTGATTAGTATGTGATGAATGAGACTTGAGACAATTCTAATAAGATACTTAAATAGATATCAGAGATTATATGATTAGAGACAGTGATGTTAAATTGAGTGATGTCTTAGTATGAGAGATAGTGTTCATATTATGGTTACAGAAGGAAGAAAGAAAAAGAAAGGATGGAGAGAAGGCAATTATAAGAAGAGTACAAGGTAGGATGTCTTCAGGTAGCTTAGGTGAGTGAGGAGGAAAGAGAAAGTGGTAGAGGAAATGTTTGCAGAGATGAATTATATAAAGTAAGGTAGTGGGGAAAACAAAAAGGAGTAGAGTACAGAATTGTAAGTGTAATGTAGGTTGAAGGGGGTGAGTGAAGTATAGTGAGTAAGTTCAACCAGTATTGGCACAGGAACAGGCCCAACATTTTGTAAGGTATTCTTTTAGGGAGTATTTAAAGGTGGGTAAGTTACAAATAGTTCTGATTTCTAGAAGTAAGGATTTCCATTTCTTTGCTATGGACTGCAAGTATAGGCTTTGTCCATGGGATTTATTTGGTTTATTTATGTTAAGCAGTTGGTTGTCTTTTGATCTAAGAGTTCATTTTTTTTTTGGAAAATACATGTTGATTAAAGGGGTACAGGCTAATGGTATGTGTGTGATTTTATGTATTATTATAAGTTTGAATGCTATGCAAAGCTTTACAGTGATGGGTTAAGGAGGACAAATTAGTAACAAACTTGGCAATTTTGTTGTAGCAGCTTTTAAGATTGCTTTATGAAGGACTGTAAATTAGTTAGAATCGGTGCTTCATAGAGTAGGAAGGGCATAAGGTTGGCTAGACCAATTTTTGTGGGTGAGCTCAGAAAATGCTTGTTTCTCTATAGCATGTTCTGTATAATTCCCACCTCAAACAAAATGCAGGAAAGAGTGGTGTTCATGGACCAAACAATACATTGCAAAAAAAAAAGACATTTCCAACACTCTTGAGTTAATATTTGCTTTACAATTTTATTTTTTCAATGAAAATAGCAACAATAACAAATTAGGCCGGATGCAAACTGGTTTCATCTGCAATAACCAAAGGTGATCACCAAAGCACAACAACACCAGTAAATGCAAGAAAATGTGATATAAGGTTAAACAATGAAGCTACGGAGGGAGATTCAAACCAACAAGTTTACTCTGCTATAACATTAACGTTGACATAATTTGTTGTCACAATACGTTTTCATTTAAAGTTACTTCGTCAGATGTGGGCGTGCAATACCTAAGGATAATTTATAGTAAGTATTTATCAAAAGTATTTTATGTTTGTTGTTTAATGTGAAGTTTTTTAATGAGAAGTTTTTTATTGTGATGTTTTTTGCTGTGAAGTTTTTTTAATGAGATTTGTGAAGGTCTATCATATTTTGTCTTTGTCTATATACAGGATGTGTCTATTAAATTTGTTAATGGTCCTGACATTTTTATTGGATAATTAATGGAATGATGTTCATTAGGTTTTATTATAAATTATCCTTAGGTATTGCACGCCCACATCTGACGAAGTAACTTTAAATGAAAACGTATTGTGACAACGAATTGTGTCAACGTTAATGTTATAGCAGAATAAACTTGTTGGTTTGAATCTCCCTCCGTGGCTTCATTGTTTTGCCTTACATTGCATTTTCTTGCATTTACTGGTGTCGCTGTGCTTTGGTGATCACTTTTGGTTATTGGTACTTATTTTCACCATGGAAGGTGAAATAAACATGGATTCGGAAAGCAGAGGTATCAAGGAAGAAGTTGGCCAGATGAGAAAGCTTATGAGCCAACTTTCTCAGCTAATTGATTTACTTACTCCCGTAAGTAAATCTAAGGTAGACGTCTTAAGCAGAGTCAATAGTGGGCGTTCCGCTGGTGGAGATACAGCATGTGGGGGCAGAGCATTCAATAGAGAAGTGAACATGAATGCTACAAACAAAAAGCATGGCTCCAATTCAAATGGAAATGCTGACAATAACACTAATTTGGGAGTGTCTACTTCACTCAATGAATTTAATTCAATGCCTCACTTACTGAAGGAAATGGGAGTTACACATGGTTTAGCGACTTCATATGCTGGTACTGCTTCAAACAGAGGTACTGTAGATATTATTCTGGCTGGACAGAAACAACATGCTAAAGCTAATAAAAATCCTAACAGACTGGATTTCAAAGACTGGCTCCAGGTTAGTTATATTAATAATTTTGAAGATAAAGCGACAAAACCTGGACCTATTACTGAATCATTTCAGACTAAACTGGTACATTTTGAAAAGCTATTGTTTAAATTTAAAACTTTAGACATTGAAAATGTATATTTGAATTAATGTATTGTTGAAGGAATCATACCAAAGGGGCTGTGTGTTTACAAATACCCTAATAATGTGGTCCCAGGAAGTGATTTTCACAAAGAATTGATTGTCATTTTTAACAGATGTGGGCTTGAACTATTAGGAAGTATGATTAAAGAGAACAATCAAGTTAAAGAGGATATTTTAAAAGAAATTGAATTGCTTAACACTTGTATTAAAGATGACTTGATTTTTTCCATTCCTAGTGAAAGGGAAAAATATGAAAATATTAGACATGACATTGATAAACAATATGAGGAGCTTATTAAAAGAAAAATTAGAAAAATGGAAAGAGATTTAAAGGACTACAAAAATGAGGTTAGCTACCCAGCACCCAAAATATTTATAGATTTTGGGAAAATAAGGATGTAGGAGAAAACAGGACAGTAAATATGGATGAGAGTTTTACTAACTGTGAAAATAGATTTGAAGGTGATGATTATTCCAATTTTCTAAGCCTTCAAAGATCTGAAAGACTTAGGAACAGGGGGTCGGAATATCAACAACCCCAATATACACATTTTTGGGGAGGAAAAGGAAGGGGGATGTATTAATTCACAGTCATACCACCCACCCTGATTTAGCATTTAAAACCATTAAGCAGGATCATCTAATGACTATAGATTTATAAGTGACAATTTTAGCATTTACAATTTCAGTGACATTGTTTTAAGACATGACCATTTTAGTCTTTTGTCAAAAGGAATCAGGTGTATTGCCTGTAAAAAGGGTAACTTATCTAAAACATTGGTAGATGTGAAACTTTTTATGAGAAAAATTAATCTCCAGTTTTTTTTAAAAACAAGGAAACGTTCTAGAACCCAGTATTACCAAAAATAAAAGTATGTTCAACCCTCCCTTGCACCCTCAGATTAAAAACTTTGAGAACTTAGTTGAAAATGAAATTAGACAGACTTTTAATAATATAAAATGGAAAACTAACCTAGGTGAATGTGAGAAGGAATTATCTGAGTTAAAAAATAATAGCCAGGCGAGAGTGATGAAACCTGACAAGGGAGGGGGAATTGTACTAATGGATATATTCACATATGATTCTAAGATGTATGAACTTCTTAGAGACACAGATAACTATTCTTGTGTCTCTAGAAATGAGATCAACATTTCCTATAGAATGATTGATTTGGTTTTGGAAGATTTGGTTCTTGAAGGGTTAATAGACTGTAAAACCTTAATGTATTTAAAGGTGGATAAACCCAGGATCCCAACTATATTTGGGATCTCTAAAACAAATAAAAATGGCACAGATCCCCCTCTAAGGCCGATAGTATCTGCAGAGGGCTCTAAGACCTTACCCTTGGCCAAATACATAGACATAAAACTCAAAATGTTCTGGACAAAGAGGCAAAGTATTTTAAAAGATTCTTGGGATTTTTTAAGAATCCTCAAAAAGAATTGTACAAAGAAAATCTGAACTTATTAACTATTGACATTGTGGACCTTTTTTCTAGTATTCCGCATGATGAGGGTTTGAGTTTTCTAGAGAAAATTATTTTTAAAGATGGTACCTTGACACACAATGAATGCATTTTAATATTACAGCTTTTAGACCTGGTTTTAAAATACAATTATATGTTTTACAAAGGTGATTTTTTTTTCATCAAAAGAAGGGGGTAGCAATGGGGGAAAACTGTGCACCTTCTTATGCAAACTTGGTTCTGGCACTCTGGGAAGAGAAATATGTATTAGATTCAGTATATAGTCACTGTTGGAATCTGTATAGGAGATTTCTGGATGACATTTGTATTTTTTTGGTTATCAAGTGAGGAAGAAGTTATAGCTTTTATTGATTATTTACATAATACTACTAGTTTTTTAAATTTTACTCATAATTTTAATAGGGACAAATTAGAGTACTTAGACATTGAAATTTACAAGAGAAATGAAGGATTTAATTCTAAAGTGTACAGGAAAAATATGTTTTGTAATTCCTACCTACATTACAATAGTGCACATCCTATACACTATAAAAGGAATATTGTAAAAGGTCAATATATTAGATCTAGTAGAATGACATCAAATGATGATTTTAAGAGAGAGATGAATACATTGAAAGACATGTTTAGAAATAGAAATTACCCTGATAAACTCCTGGAATCTGTGAAGAATGAGGTAAGTGAAGGTAGGAGAGATACATTTCGCTTTATTCTATGATTAGATAGTGTTCCACCTACCCCCCTAGATGTTTCTAGTGGTGAAAATGTTGACAGAACTCTAATTTTGGAGTATAATGCCAGCTCAGGGGTGGTGATGGACATCCTAGAAAGGGAATGGATGAGATCTTTACCCTTCACAGATTTAGACATGATACCCACGGAGAAGTTAAAAGTGGTGTACAAAAATACAAGGTCTTTGAAAAAACAGTTAGAGTATAATAATACTGGGAATAAAGGTTATAGCAATAAAAGAAATAGAACTTACAAGTGCGGTAGCTGTAGCCAATGTCATTATATTGTAAATAGTGATAGTTATTCTTTACCATGTAGAAACACAGTATTAAGAAGTAAAGAGTTTATCAACTGTGAAACCTTTGGAGTGGTATACCTAGCAACTTGCCAGGTATGCCAGGCATTCTACATAGGTAAAACTGAATGTAAACGGAAGAGAAGGATATATGAGCACATCTATGATGTGCAACATGAAAAGGAAACGCATGCATTGTATAAACACAAACAACATTGTTCTAATGCCTGTTTTTTATTTTATGGTGTTGAAAAAGTTACTATTGATGGAAGAGGTGGTCTATTGGAGGAAAAGATTGAATATCGTGAGCTTTGGTGGCAATTAACACTACAGGTGAATAAATGGCCAGGTTTAAATGAACACATTTCTATTGCCCCAGTTCTCAAAATGAGAGCAGCAAAGTTGTAGTGATTTCCTCCTTTATACCCCCCATTTAACTGACAACCCTTTTAATTACTAACATTACGTCCCTTACATGACTTCCAGATATCAAGATGCACGGATTGCTAGATTCCTAGTTTTTAAACTTTTAATCTTTATCACTTTATATTTAATATTTAATATTTAATATTTGTAATGTATTTTTTGAATGGTAATTAATATGAATTTCCTATAGATGGAGCTCTCTGCTTTAGAATGAATTATAGAACATTTTAAAAGCATTTCAAAGGTATTTTATGTTTGGTGTTTAATGTGAAGTTTTTTAATGAGAAGTTTTTTATTGTGATGTTTTTTACTGTGAAGTTTTTTTAATGAGATTTATGAAGGTCTATCATATTTTGTCTTTGTCTATATACAGGCTGTGTCTATTAAATTTGTTAATGGTCCTGACATTTTTATTGGATAATTAATGGAATGATGTTCATTAGGTTTTATTATAAATTATCCTTAGGTATTGCACACCCACATCTGACAAAGTAACTTTAAATGAAAACGTATTGTGACAATGAATTGTGTCAACGTTAATGTTATAGCAGAATAAACTTATTGGTTTGAATCTCCCTCCATAGGTTCATAGGTTCATACTAGGCTATCTGCCCAAGGGCATTTATAAGCCTAGCCCATAGTTATGTGGCTTTCGCCACCCCTTTAGTTTGAATAAAAACTATGCCTATATAGGTTCATTAAATATATACCTTCAATCTGTCTTGGCTTCATTGTTTCTCCTTACATCACATTTTCTTGCATTCATCTGCAATAACCTTCTTCAGTGACTCTCTGCCAAACACAGTTATTGATTTTAAACATTTTGCATCATCTAATGCATCAAACATATTCAAAACACAAACCATATTGCAAAATTTTATGAAAATTGCAAAGGATAAACTCATTAACAGCTACACTAAGTGAAGCTATCATGTAAGCACCAAGGCAAGCTACACACATGATAGTAAGCTATTTGGGACTTGGAAAACAAAGCTAAAAGGCAGAATAGGCTAAGAAAAGCATAATTAGCTGAATTAGATTCTAATTAACCAATACAACATGGTAGAACTATTCATGAATCTATAAAACAATTGTGTACACTCAATCAGCCATTTGTCCTGAAATCCAGAACTATTTGGATTAGAGCCACAATTACACTTGCAAAAAAGTTGATGATAACTCCTAGGATAGCCAACTGTCTCACTACCATTAGAAAGCTGTATGTGCAAAAGGCTTTAATTAAAGTTGTGGTTGATGACAGACTTCTGCAAAGAAGAAGAAGAAGGGTTTTTATGTCGTGTTTGATTTGATATGCACTGCATGACACAGAAAATCATATAACAAAACCGGGTAGACAGGGAAACAGTACAGTAAATATGCAACCTCTTTCACCTTCACCTGAAGCCAAAGGTAAGTATGGAACCTGTTTGTAAAAAAAGTAGCTAACTTCTTAGTCCCATATGCAAGTAGTTATTTGTCCCTAAGATGAGACATATGTCCTGTGTACAGTAATATCAATAATGACTGTGATGTCTACAATATCCACTTATGGACTTTGCACAAGAACGTGCAACAAGCATTTACTTTTCCCACACATATATGCAACCTTAAGTATAAAATGTGCAAAGCGCAGTGCACAGTCATCATCGCTGGCATAGGTTGGTGATGGGGAGAATACACAAAGGCAAGCCTAACACCATAAAAGAGAGTGGGAATGATTGAGTTGTATTGCATACTTCAAAATGCTGTAGTATACATACTGGTGTTGTCCTCCATGTCAGAACCAACATCAACAATCCTGTGTGAATCCTCTACTGAGATGTTGATGATCTGTGACAGTGGACAAAAACTCTTCAGTTTCAGTCACTGGTGTTTTTTTTAGCAGCTCCCACTCAGGCCCAGTGTCAGGTTTGCTGATATGTATGCACAAGGGTTTAACATCATTTATATAGCTGACCATCTACCTCCAAGATATGGTCATAGGAGTACTTGTCACCTCTGCTTCCTTGTAATAGGAAGTAGTCATGTTCACTTAGTGTCTGGATGATAACTAAAAGAAACATATAATACACAATAAAGACACAAGTGATTCTTAACAAACACATATTTAGCTATGTATGTATGAAGTAAATGTATGCATCCATCATGTACAAAATAATTCAAAAAATATATCTCCATATTAGTAAATATAGAACCCTCCTCCAAGAAAGTACATGAAATAAAAAGCAAGTGTACACCCTCAGGCATTATAGGCAAGCTCACTATGTTAGATATAAACCCTTTTATCACCCACTGGATGGCCAACTGCCTCACTGATAGGTCCCAGGAAGTCAAAACAGGTGAGGCCATATCCAGCAAGAGGCTATCCACTAACAGAGTTGCCCAGGGCTAGGTACTGGGTCCATTTCTTTTTGGCATTGATTTCTCTGAGGTGGAAGGAAATTATGAAGGTTTATGACTGACTACGTTTGCAGATGATTGCAAGCTGGAGGTTATCATCAGCTTCCCTGCTGACACTAGCATTCTTCAGGAAGGCCTGTCTATGACTAACAAATAGTGCCACAGCCAAGAATACAACAGTTATACCCTTTGTGAAGTTAACCTTCCTGGCTAATTATCATGTTGATAATATGCCCCTGTAGAGTTGATCCAGTGGTCAGGTATCTAGGTCCACCACATGGCCACAGTGGTGAGAAAATCCTTTTATGTTTTGCAACTTATAGCTAAGGGCATGGCATCTAAGTCCAGAGAAGGCATTACCCAATGTACTCTGCCCTCATCAGAGCAATCTTAGTGTACAATGCTTACTATGGTATGTACCTTACCAGGCATATGCAGCAACTGGAGCAACCACATAGGTTCCTTACAAAAAGAATACAAGGCATAACAAACCTGTTTATTCAGAGTATCTTAAAGCCCTTTCCATCTACTCAATTTCATATAGATTGCTGTGGGGTGATCTATGCCTGGCTTACAAGGCATCCATAAACCCCATACTTATGAATCTCCTGCATATCTATAAGTCAGACAGTACTAGAAGTGCAAGGTCTAAGGACCTGGATTTTGTCTGTGACTGAAATAGAACATGTTGTAGAGACAGGTATGTATCCAAGATACTGCCCCTCCTATGGAGCAAACTTCCAATCCGTATGAAGCTGTTTGTCTATTACCCAAATTAAGCTCAAACTAAATCAGTGGATGGGAAATAGGAAATTTACACCAGGCCTGGCACCCATGCTCCTTATGGACAGATATAGCTTATAAATGCCTGGTCCTCAATGTCCTAGTTAGATACAAGATGTTATTCTTTTTTTGGAAAACATGATTAGGCTTAGAAAGACCGCCATGTAATTAGCCTAGTAACAGTCTATGAATCTATGTTAGAAGGACAGCTGCTAAACCAATGCAATGTACACTTTTCCATTGCAAATGACTAAAAATGTTCTTGGATGTCCACTTATGTGGAAGGTTGTCTATTATGTATCACAGGCTTAACTCATTGTGAGCTACAAATGCCAACCCCCTAACCCTACTGGTAAGTGATACAACACTCTTCTGGAGTAACTTGCCAGATTGATATATAAAAGGTTCCATAATGTTATGTTACATTCCTCAAAAAAATTCTAATGTACAAAATAACTGATATGCATGCCTATGCCACCAGCAAGGGACAAACAATGCATATACAATAGCTATGGGTGTATTGTGAAATGCAATCCATCAGTAAGGTTGAAATATAGCAATTTGTAAAAATCAACAATTTTTTTTGTGTCAAGTTAATTGTGACACTAGAAACATGTTTTGCAAGAAATTAGCAGCATGTAGCTCTCTAGAAAAGTTTTCTCCCCAACCACAATACAATTTCCTTACCTACAAGATTACTTTAATATAGTGTAGATTCAGTTTTCTGAACACTGTGCATATGCAAATGAGGTGTGAGTTCATTAGCATTATTGAATTTCAAAATTTGTACTATGTGCAGGGAATATAAATATGGTACCTCTGCAAAGACAAGCACTGAGAAGTGTAGCCTGCTATGTATTTGCAAGTTTGTATGATTTGTCTGCAACATCAATCAGGATGTGTCAGTGAGAAAGAACTTACAAGACATGTTGTGACTGCCATTGACTGACTTAGGAGATCACATTCCTAATTTATGACAACAGTTTCTTCTTTTGAATACAGTTGTGTCTGCAATTCTAAGGAAGTAGATTACTCATTGAAATATATATCAACCGCAAGGCAAAGCACATAGTAATCTTGTTAGTAATGCATAAATATGAGAATGATGTTCACAAAATAAAGTCATCAGTATGCATGTAAAACACATATGAGCACAGTCAATAGACATATATATTATGACATCACAAGACGCATATGCTATGACACTGTGGCATGCAACCCTTACACATTTCTCCATTCTAAAACACTTGCTATACTATAAGCTTACATTAACACTAACAGCATGCCATGTAGAATGGAGCCTCTGGTATAACCCAGTTGATTTAGAGGCCTTAGAACAACACCAGTCCAAAAAAAATGGAAAAAAAAACTTTTATTTACATGGGCCACTGCGTGCCTCACTTATTTATATTGAGGTGTCAATATGCCAGTTTTCCACTATCACATATTTTGAATAAGCAATGGTAAACTTAAAAGTTATATGGAAATGTGGCAAGCACTACAACATGGTTAATGGCTGACATCACAACATTTTTAACTAAAATAGAATATAAAACCTTAGAACAACTGGAAAGTCACAACCACAATGCCAGCATGTAACATCTACAGTTTTAGGTTATGACACACGCACATTACTGTTTATTAACAAATGCATCACTGTGACTACATACATTTGTATCATGCTTATATATTTACCTGTACAATTAAAACACTGTAGCAATACAGATTTGGGCACAGCAATGATAGAAAATGGTATGTAATTTTATGTAAAAACAAACCATCATAGACGGTTACACAGAACTGCAAACCATGTGGAACTCAAGCACATACCAGAAAATGTCAGTAGCACTCAGAATGTTGAGACAGTAAAACCCACTCAATACTAAAAAAGACAGGCTATATGCATCATAAAAGTCAGTAAACATCACTGCCATACAAATTTGCCACCACCTGCTGTTCAAACAACAGTTAACAGCACAAGCAACTTACATGCGAAAAACTCTAGCAAAACAGCACTATGTCAGTTACACACATATGTCTGTCATTTAGACAAAAAAAAAAAACAAACCAAAAAAAATTTCAGTTATCAAACATAACCTGCTTATAGCTCAAGGGCAACATTTAAATTAAATTCATACTGTTATTCACTATAAATCACTGACTATTGCACTTACCTTGCAAATGCATTATGGGAACTCTGGTATTAATATTAGCATGCCTGAAAGTGCAATCAATACAGATTTAAACCTGATTTTTTTAACTACGAGTGTTTGGAGAAATAAATCTTGATATTTATAACACATACTTCTCCATCCTTTGCTCCAGCAGGCTGTGCATATGTTGTATGCAAAGAGAGCAATTATGGACACCTTCTTCATCAACCGCAAACAGGAAAACATGATGTATTACTGCGCAGAAGTATTGTGTAAAGTCAATATATGATGATCGCTATATACAGCAAAACAGTGAGCATCACATATCAGCTAGCTTTATCATGAAATACAATTTCACATTAGGTCATTGTTGAGTTACTTGCAATACAGCACACACAAAGGATATTCTACATAAGATGGAGGAAGCAAGGTTAAAACCTACCACTCTGATTTATGTTTATGTTTATGTTACAACCTTGATTCCCATGTACTTAACTTGTCCATTCTGTCTATAATTGTATGGATTGAGGAAAGTTAAAAAAAACAACTATATGAATATGTTGGGAAGAATTAAACTCATGGATTTGTTCTAAATTACATGATGAGTAAATGAAAAGTACAAATACCACCATGTGCTATGCTTTTGAACCACAAAAGCAGGCAATTTTGAATGCATGTCAGCACATTGCTCACAGTAATAACACACAGCTATAACACTTCAGAGTTTAGGGTGTCATACTTTGTAATAAAACATGTGACTGCAGTTGAAAGATATAACTACACATTATAGGAATTACTGTTCATAAGTGGCATTTAATACATCAGCATGTAAGTTAGGCAGGAGGACAGTCAGCGTTAAAGAAGACTGCATTATAATAACATGCCATTCAAAATGTACAGGTTACATATGTAAGGATTTCTCAGCATTTACACATACATCCCTGTTGACACATGTAGGATGTTTCTGGAAACTTTGCAGATAACAAAGATATCTGCACCCATCAGAGACCTAAGTCCTGTAGGCAATAATGCATGGTGTAAATACTAACGTGTAAAAAGCTGTATTGCATAACTTGCCAAACAAGTATCTCCTATGTTTTTTTTTCAAATATAATTTTTATTGCATTTCACTTCTATTTAAATACAAAAATAGAATGACACAGAAAATATACATACAAGCTACTTGCAATATCAGGTTTTAGACATCCAAATATGATATACATAACATAAATAATCAATGTTAGGGTAACAATTATACAGAATTGTCTAATAATAAAGCTGCACTTAATGAGTTGTAAAACAGACATTTACATAAAGATAGTATACAACATATTGAAAATGTGACATTAAAACATTGCAACCAGATATTCTAGTCTACCTAAATAAACATTATGTCTTGCACTAACTATGTACAATATATACATTGATGTCACCTTAATGTTCATCTTATATGTGTTTGCCATGACCTGTACACTGCTATTGTGGGTATATCTATAATAATTGCCTTTAGTTTCCCTTAATTATGTAAAGTAATATTGATGGTGAAGTCCCTTGGTCATAAATCAATTTTGTCCTAGGATTTCTAAAAGCGTTTTCCAATGTTTCTGATAGTAAGATAGTTTTTTTTGGCTTCTTGTAAATAATGTGATGGCTAATAAGTATTTTATAGCCATTCCTTTAAATTATTCCCATGTGATTTTACTTCTATCTAACCAGTTTTGGGCTATATATGATTTAATCATTGCACACAATGTGACTATGATGTGTTTATTTTCATATGAGAAATTATTAGGGAATATATGTAAAATTGCCATTACCCATGACAGGGTAGATTTGGTGTATCCCTTTTCTTCTAACTTGGTTCTTAGCCAACACCACAGCTTGTAAACATTTTTGCAGCTCCAAAAAATATGAAGGGTCTCAGCAACACTCTTTTGGCATATGGTACAATAAGGGGAGTGGGAGGGATTCATTTTACTAAGAAAAAGTGGTGTGTGATATGTATTGTTATTGATCATAATTTGGGTATAAATTAGTTTTTTAAGGGGAGTTAATTTAAAAGTAAGTTCAATAGCATCAGGTTTTTGTTCATCAGTTACCTTATTATTTTTCTCTTCCCAAAATTTGGATTATAGAATTGCATCTTGATATCTAATTTTTGTTATTAATCTATATGTATTTGATAACATTTTAGATCTCGACAGTAGCAGGTTAATAATTTGTTGATATACCTGCATGTCTTGGTTGTCTATTTTGACATTCATAGTAATTGTGTTGATCAGGTATACTAATTGGTTGATTATGGTATTATAGCTTTTATTTACTTCAAGTTTTTGTCTAATATTGTCAACTGATAAACTTTTGATCTGGTATAGGTCCCATACAGTGATATTTTTAATTTTTGGATACTGATTCAGGTTTAATATAGTATTGTTTAATTTAATATTAGGATTAATGTGTACTGGCTGTCCCAATACCAAAGTATCTTTAAGATTTAGGGAGGCTACCAGCTTTTGAAATATTACTGTGTTTCTTATTATTATGGGATGAACATTAAAATGCTTTAAAGTCTTAGAATTTAGAAAGGGTACTGCTCTATGGTTTAAATTGCATGAGATTAGATGATTGTAATATATTTTAACCCATAGTGGATACCATGATTTTTGGATTGTTCAAAATTTGCTATTTGTATAATTCGACTAGCGTTTAGTATGTTGTAGTGTGTTTGGAATTCAGGTAGGCCTTGGCCCCCTTTTTGTTTGGGTAATGTTAATTTAGTGTATTTTATTCCTGTACTTTTTGAATGCCAAATAAACTTTCCTAGTAGTGTTTCAAGTTTGGAGAAGAAGTTTTTTGGTATATTTTGGTTAATAGCACTAAAATGGAACAATAGTCTTGGAAGAATATTCATTTTAACTATGGCCGCCTTAACTAGTGGGTATAGATTTAGGTTTAACCATATCTTAGTGTCTTCAGTGATGTTAGACCAGGTTTTAAACAAGTTGTTTTTAGTCATGTCAGATTGGAGATGAGTGAACATAATACCCAGATATTTGAGATTATAATTGACTTTAATTTCAGTTTCAGTGAAATAGAATTCCTTATGTCCTAGAGTATTCATAGGGAATATGTTGGATTTATTAGGGTTAATCGCATAATTAGATATTTTTGAGAATTTTTCAATGGAGTTTAGTATCTTATTCAAATCAGTATTAGGGAATTCAAAATAAATGTTAAGATCGTCAGAGAAAGCTGTATACTTTATTGGGACTTTGGAAATATTCATAATATGGTGGTGTTTTTTGTGATATTTTAAGTAGCAGAGGTACTATGTATATATTGAACAGGTAAGGTGATAGTGGGCATCTTTGCCTTGTACCGTTCACTATTTTCGAGCAAGCTGCAATACCAGGAATTTGATATATTTGGCCACCTGCAACAGATGTGAAGCCTTCTATGTAGGACTAACAAAAAGAAGGTTGCAGGAACGCATATATAATCATCTTTATGATATAAGGAAAGCTATAGATAATAATGCGCTGGCCAAACATGTTAAAGAATTTTCTACACACTCCTTTTCCTTCAGAGTTCTACAAATAGTGGTCCCAAATGAAAGAGGTGGGGATAAAGAGAACCAGCTGGCACTAATGGAACTTGAATGGATTCTCCGCTTGGGCGCACACATTGAACCAGGTCTCAATAGTCATGTGCCTATCAAACCCTTATTAATATCTAGGAAGTAATAAGTTAGTTTTTCGATGGACACAGTACTTATTTGTGCTTTTAATTTTAAATGTTTTTTATCGCTGTGCTGCATAAACACAAATGTAGACGTTGCATTCACAATGAATTGAGTCAATGCAATATTGTCATTTGAAGTCAACATCTCACATTTTCTTTTTAAACGTGTTATATAAAACATTTATTGATACCTTAAATATGTGTATGTAAGCACAGCATTGTCATTAAGTTATTAGTGATAGGTTCTAAGTCTTATAGAACTTAATGATTTTTTTATATATATTTTTTACATTAAATATAATTAAAATTGAATATAATTATATTAATTTATGCTTATATATACAGATCAGATACATTTTTCAACAGTAATTTTACATGAGTTTTTAACTAAATATATGATTATAAGTTTACCATTTAAGTTGATGTTTTTTATATATACATTTTTGCATTATTGTTTTAGTTTTATTGTGCGCAAAAAAGTCTATATATAAACACACAAAATGTAGTCTGCATATTTGAAATAATGCATTAGCAGTTTTGGTTTGCGCTTTATACCAACAAGCGCACCCTAATGGTTAAAAAGTTTACTGTTTGAAGTATCAGAATGTTTCTTAGATTTTTTAGAATGAATGTTAATTGATTAATTAATTAGATAATGAGCAGACTTTCCCGCCTTGGAGCGGTCTTATAAAATCTTCATACCTACCTAAATAATTTATCTGAAGAAGCGTGGATGGTACCACGCGAAAGCGCTCATCATCTTTGTTTCCAATAAAACGTTTGTTCCATTTTAAAGATTGTTCGTGGATTTCACTCCTGATACAGCAGCTTCAACATAAATTGGATGTTTCGGATGTGTATTGGTGCTAAACTTTTCTCTACATTGAACCTGCATTTTTTGGTTTAGCACCATTTAAACAGGAACGGGGACTATTCTTTGCATTTGTTTTTCCTGTTTTCAGTTTTGGTCTACGTTTCCTGCACATCATGGAACCTGTCATCCCATTGGAACCGGAGCCGAGGGACACATTGTCTTTGTGGGAAGGACTCACACATCTCAACAACAACCCTTTATTGTCTCTGGACCTCCTGGGAGAAGTGGGACATGTTAATTTAGAGACCAATGGTGAGAATCTTACTGAATTTTATCCGTTATTAAAAACTATAGAAGACAATTTGTATCAATTACAAAGATATGCGTGGCAGAGGTTACATTTACAAGCCTGCATCCATTTTAAAATAGTCCCCAGGGGCATGAGAGTGTTCTGTATGCCCACTTACGGGGACTCACATCCTGAACTACTCAAGCGATGGCAGGATCTCAATATAGAGTTGGGTTTTAAGTATGCCCAATTAATGCTTGACTATTTTACACCGTTAGAGGCAGAACTAAGAAATACAACGGAGCACTTATATCAACAATTGTTAGAGAGATTTAATTCAGAACATTGCCTTGATAAGATTAATCGTGCGTTCTCTCAAGTTAATGTGTTTAGTGATAAATTAAAATTAACTAAACAGAAGAAATTATAGCGAGATTACCAAGATTTTCAAAAAGGCCAAGTGTTTGTTTGGCCGAGATTTAACTCAGCGAATCAATTAAATTCAGTGACTACACCTGAAATGTCCTCAGTTTCATCTACACAAAGAACCAAAGACAGTCATATTGTAGCACCAGTTTTACCGGAGATACCTGCGTCTATGGTTCATAGAGGCACTTATGCAACAGTCACAGCTGATAGCAACTCGGCTGAAGTTGTTCACACTGACACACCCCCTTCGAACCAAGAGGCTTTTTTCAATCAAGTGCCTGCTAACACCACAGGAGCTATACCTAAACACAGCTCCAGTGCGTTACCTTCACTCGTAAATTTTTTACCGTACCAAAAACGAACCCCTGCTTATTCCAACAGGGGAAGATCACACAGCAGGGACTCACGGAAGAGAAAATATTCAGCGGAAACGTTTGCTCACAACAGAAGGAAGAAAACATGACTTCGAACTTGTTGTTTAATCTTTCTGATTTTATTTTGGACAATGTTACTGCACAGGTCTTGAATAGAGGTCTTAGTTTTATACCGGCCACTCAGGCCACATTAACAGACACTTTACTTGACTTGAGAATGTTCTGTAGAAATTTATGTTTGAAACTAACTTTTAATGATTTAGCACCTAAAGAATGGGGGCAGGACTTCATAAGAAAGAAAAGTGCATTTGTTCCTGATATGCCTCTACATATAGAATGTTTTCTTAGAGCCTGTGAAAATCAGTTCTATTCTATGTTTAGTAACATCAACAAGAAGGGCAGGTTTTATAATTTGACTCCAGAGGAATATCGTGCTCTCAATGAACTAAAACAAAATGTTCATATAGTCGTCAAGCCAGCTGATAAGGGAGGGGGAGTAGTTCTTTTAAATACACATGACTACGTTATAGGCATGACCCAGATGCTACAACACACAGACACATACACCCCTATAACTCAAGAAGCAGTTGTTAAAATAATTAAAACTGTTAAAGACGTCTTTTATGACCTTCTCATGTGTCGGCAGATTAGCCAAGAAGTATATGAGTTTTTGTACATTGAACATCCTGTTACTCCCACCATCAAAGGCATACCTAAGGTACACAAGGGCATATATCCAGTACCACTAAGACCTATAGTATCAGGAGATAGGTGGATTACAGCACATGCTTCACAATTAATTGAGAATATATTAAGACCTGTAGTGAACCAGTCACCCACCATACTCAAAGATACACATGATTTCTTGAATGACATCAGAGAATTGCACTTGAATAAAAATCAGTCGTATCTTTTAGTTACTTTAGATGTCAAGGACTTATTTACTTTGATACCCAATGACATCGGAATGCAATATGTAAATGAATTATTAGTTAAAGAAACTGATTTTTCAAAAAATAGAATTATATTGATAGACCAACTGTTAGAATTAGTGCTATTTAATAATGCCTTTGTGTTTGGTGGTAGCATCTATTTACAAAAGTGGGGGGTGGCTATGGGCACCCCCTGCGCTAACACCTACGCCAACCTTGTAGTGTTATGGTGGGAGAAACTCTATCTTTTTACACATGAGAAGTTCAAGTTTGTCAAACTTTATAGACGTTTTGTTGACGACGTTATAATTATCTGGGAAGGCAACATGGAGTCATTTGAATGCTTCTTTCTTTACTTAAACACTACCAATACGTTTTTACGTTTCACTAGAGAGGTCTCAAATCAGGAAATTCATTTCTTAGATGTCACAGTTAGGCTGACAAATGAAGGCACACTAGACTCCACTCTATATAGGAAACCAACTTGGAAAAATTCCATGCTAAGTTTTGATAGCATGCACCCCCGCCACACATTTCAAGTTATAGTTAAGAGTCAATACACCAGAATTAAGAGACTTTGCAGTAATATAGATGATTTGAATAAAGAAGCACAGCTTTTAGAAAAATTATTTACAGATAGAGGGTATAGTCCCACCATGGTCTCTAATATAAAGTTAGACATCTTAGGAGACATTTTATCCATTCCAAGAGACAATAAAGCTAGGGAATTTAAGAGAAATGGTATAATATTTAATAAGGATAAAGAAGCCAGAAGTAACCTAATTGGTTACACTGTTGCATACACCAGTGATATCAATAAGATCCAGCAGGTTATACATACTAACTGGCATATTCTCACATTAGATCCTCTTACTAAGAGAATTGTAGGGAAGAGCCCTTCCTTCATTTTTAAGAACTGTAGGAATCTAAAAAGAACTGTATGTGGAGATGTAAACATCACAAAAGATCCACAAAGCATCCCGGCATATAATATTACAACCAAGGCTTTTGGTACTTACCCATGCCATGGTTGCAATAGGTGTGGATACATTACTAAGATACAGAATTTTACACATCCTAGTAGCCATTTTGTTTTTAAACCACATTTTCGAGCAAGCTGCAATACCAGGAATTTGATATATTTGGCCACCTGCAACAGATGTGAAGCCTTCTATGTAGGACTAACAAAAAGAAGGTTGCAGGAACGCATATATAATCATCTTTATGATATAAGGAAAGCTATAGATAATAATGCGCTGGCCAAACATGTTAAAGAATTTTCTACACACTCCTTTTCCTTCAGAGTTCTACAAATAGTGGTCCCAAATGAAAGAGGTGGGGATAAAGAGAACCAGCTGGCACTAATGGAACTTGAATGGATTCTCCGCTTGGGCGCACACATTGAACCAGGTCTCAATAGTCATGTGCCTATCAAACCCTTATTAATATCTAGGAAGTAATAAGTTAGTTTTTCGATGGACACAGTACTTATTTGTGCTTTTAATTTTAAATGTTTTTTATCGCTGTGCTGCATAAACACAAATGTAGACGTTGCATTCACAATGAATTGAGTCAATGCAATATTGTCATTTGAAGTCAACATCTCACATTTTCTTTTTAAACGTGTTATATAAAACATTTATTGATACCTTAAATATGTGTATGTAAGCACAGCATTGTCATTAAGTTATTAGTGATAGGTTCTAAGTCTTATAGAACTTAATGATTTTTTTATATATATTTTTTACATTAAATATAATTAAAATTGAATATAATTATATTAATTTATGCTTATATATACAGATCAGATACATTTTTCAACAGTAATTTTACATGAGTTTTTAACTAAATATATGATTATAAGTTTACCATTTAAGTTGATGTTTTTATATATACATTTTTGCATTATTGTTTTAGTTTTATTGTGCGCAAAAAAGTCTATATATAAACACACAAAATGTAGTCTGCATATTTGAAATAATGCATTAGCAGTTTTGGTTTGCGCTTTATACCAACAAGCGCACCCTAATGGTTAAAAAGTTTACTGTTTGAAGTATCAGAATGTTTCTTAGATTTTTTAGAATGAATGTTAATTGATTAATTAATTAGATAATGAGCAGACTTTCCCGCCTTGGAGCGGTCTTATAAAATCTTCATACCTACCTAAATAATTTATCTGAAGAAGCGTGGATGGTACCACGCGAAAGCGCTCATCATCTTTGTTTCCAATAAAACGTTTGTTCCATTTTAAAGATTGTTCGTGGATTTCATTCCTGATACAGCAGCTTCAACATAAATTGGATGTTTCGGATGTGTATTGGTGCTAAACTTTTCTCTACATTGAACCGTTCACTATTTGAATAGGCTTTGATTGCTTTTTATGTATAGATAGTGTTGTTGTAGCAATTTTGTATAAAGCCCTTATCATGTTTATATAGCTCTCAGGAATACTACATTTCTTGAGTATATTTAATAAAAAATCTAAATTTACTCTATCAAAAGCTTTGGTTGCATCTACTGACAGTGCATAGCTAGGGCAATATTCATTCACTTTTAAACTAATGATTGAATCAATAGTAAGTGTGTTGTCATATATTTGTCTGTTGTTCATAAAGCCTAGTTGCTCAGAAGATATAATGTTGTTGTGTCTTTCAGCTTTTCCCGGTTAGGGGTCGCCATAGTAGAACTCCGGTCCGCTAATGATTGGTAGTTGACTTTTACATGCCGAGTTACCAGCCCTGAAGCACAACCTTCAACGAAGGTGCGCCCATTCACGTATGTCTCCACGCAGAAGACACTCTAGCTGAGAATTTAACCGGACAGCGTCTTACTGTGAGGCGACAACACTACCGCAGCACCACCACCGCGGGATGCTCAGAAGATATAATGAGAGGTAGAATTTGTTTGATTCTACTAGCTAGTATTGTAGAATTTGTTTGATTCTACTAGCTAGTATTGTAGAAAGAATTTTAATATCAAAATTTATGAGTGCTATCGGCCTGTAGTTATTTGGGTTTGATGCATCAGATTTGGGTTTTGGTACAAATATAGCTTTTGAGTTATTGATATACAGTTCTTTGGTACCATACTTTATTATGTATCTGTATACTTTCAGTAGTATAGGAGCTAACTGTTTCTTGAAAGTCTTGCAAAATTCCACCATGTAACCGTCAGGCCCTGGTGATTTACCTGGTTTCAACTTATTTACAGCAGCAATGATTTCTTTTACACTTAAGGAAGCTTTAAGATTATTTATTTGTGTCTCATTCAGTACTGGAAATTGTAACTCTTTGGTAAATTGATGAAATAATGACTCATTAAACTGGTCTTGAGGGCCATATAGTTTTTGGTATAAGTATCTCCTATTTTTTGTTAATAGGAACTATATAACTAGCAAAACATCATCCAAAAGAGTATACAGATTCAAACTCACATATATCCTTGAAACATTCTCACTGGCCTATTGCTTAACATTTTGAGTGAATGGACAGCACACATTTTTAATGTAAAACTGTTTAAAATAACAATAGAATATACATATTTTCACCTTATAATATTAGTATGTCTCAGCATACTGCGTTAAACTGTCATAGTTTTCAAAAACAAATATCAGAAGGTACATTTCAAAATGGGCAAGTCAGTAATGGTCATAGTACAAAACCATGGGATTACATAACACATGTTTAACCTTACAGCGGCAAATCTAGAGCCATAAGACAGAATAAGGTTTACAGATCCACACATCTTGTCATGGCAATTTTATTTTACAAACAACATAGTTCAGTCATGTTGACCTGCATTGCTGTTACATTCATAAAAGTGATTACAACAAGCATGGATATTACAATATTGTTGTATTTTCTATAATGTACAGTTTACTAATGTATGTATTACTCAGCATTTCCACATACAGAAGTACTGTGGGATGTTTATAGAAACTTTGCAGATAATGCAAAATACATAGTTGTCTGAGACCTACAAGATATAGGCATTATTGCATCATGTACATATTAGATGTGTAAAAAGCTCTACTGCTTAACTTATGAAACAAGTATATATCTCCCAAATCTCGTATGAAATAGAAAGTACAGAACTGGCAGTTACTTTTTGTCCTTACTTAATCATTTGAGTCAAGGGACATAACAGTTGAGTGCTGATTCTAAAAGGAGAATATATATGGAATACCAGTAACTGTTATATGCATTATGTCTGTATAAATGTACATTCATAATCAAAGATTATTCAGAATGTGTATACTGGCCCAGTATAGTTGTGTATAACATCAGAATGAATCAAAATTGTAGTGTTAACTATATTTGCATTACAATTATCAGTACAGATGCCCATAAAATTCAAAGGAAAGCACTCTGAGAAACAGATATGCCTACCAAGCACATTTATTATAATGCAGGTGTTAAGGTGTGGATTATACAACTTAGTGCAGCATGTGCTGGCTGTCATCAGCCTCTGCAACCCTCCGGCAAAGATGGTCTGCATCCCTTAGAGACAGGCCATCATAGCAGTGATGGACCTGCATGCCAGTCCAGTAGATCCCAGTGTTCATCAGTGATGGTTCCACGCAGTCTGGTTCTAGATGTTGATCATTGCTTTCCTGTGGCATGTTATTATCTTCTGCTTATGTCCAGCATAGACAGAGAGTATCTGGGTGGTCTCTACCTTGGTCCAGTTTGGCACCCAAACACACCGAAGCCTCCTCTCATTTTACATTCTTGTTGACAATGGTACATAAATGCCCTGAAAAAAATTCTAACTGAGGTTGCACTCAGTTCAAAGGTAGCAATGATATGAACAGTAAATGAATCAATATCATATTTTCCCATAAAGGATGGTATCAGACTGTTGGAGATCATCATATACGTGTTATAGATATTCCTATTTACTGATACTTTTTTGGTAGTTGCACTGAGCACCTTCCAGTTATGCTGAACTGTTAGTTAATGGGATGAAATTTCAGAACTTGTGCAGACTTGTGTAAATGGGATTCAAAACAGTGAATATTAATGAACATCATTAATTATGTATAGTGCAAATTATATTTAAAAGCTGTATGCTCATAACTAAGGTCATTTTTTTTAATTTCTCCAAGTCTTTTGGGTTTCTAATACCATGATGGGAATGGACCCCATTCCTAAGTCAAAGTATGATTAAAGTTCATGAAATTAGTATTGTTTCAGTCGTTGGCGTCACCCAGAAGTGCTGTTCACAGCACGTGCAATGTGCCCAGTATTAACTCCTTCTGCAATTCATTTGGAGTTACATGTATTGGTAACATATCTAAATATGTTTTCTATCTATATCTAAAAATTAGTTTTTATAAGACCAATTGCTCCTACTACTATTGGAACTGTCTGGGTATCCTTCTTCCACATTGCCCCCACTTCTGCCTAAAAATCCTGGTATCTGATGACTTTGTGTCTGTATGTAAGATACTATAGTCACTGGGTGTAGGAATTTCAATGAGCAATGCTACTTTTGTCTTTTTTTCATGGACTACTGTATCTGGTGAGTCCGTGTGATTTAGACTCCATCATTTTCTACAATGCTTTGTGGCTTATGATTCCAATGCTTTCAGTGATGGATCATTACATGTGATAATGCCGTTGTATGCATTATATATTCAGATGTTGTTTTCATATCTATTATTTATACATAACAGTGATATACATGAAACATTGTTTTGCATAGCTTTGCACTGTAAATAAGAGATGAGCAAGTCAATTGACATATACTTGTAATATCATTATGCCAATATGTTGTCGTTGTTGCTGTTGAGTCTTTCGGCTTTTCCCGGTAAGGGGTCGCCACAGCGGAACTCCGGTCCGCTAATGATTGGCAGTAGATTTTTACATAATGAGTTGCCGGCTCTGATGCACAACCTTCATCGAAGGTACGCCCATTCACGCATGTCTCCACACAGAAGTCGCTCTAGCTGAGAATCGAACAGGACATCTTACTGTAAGGCGACAATGCTACCGCAGGACCACCACCACAGTATATTATGCCAATATGTGAACCCCCATATAAAGTATGCATGTCCAAATCACAATATCTTCCATATGTCAATCAGAAAGGGGGGGGAGAAGTCCTTGCACAGAGTGAATTAAATAATAACTGCTAGCTGGCATGGACATAGTCTTCTTGGACATATGGAAATATTGTCTGAAGGAATGAAATGTGGATAGACCTGACAAACATGATCAATGCTGTAGTTGGTCACAATAGATACAGGGAGGCTTATTGGTGACATTGTTTTGACATGGTACTCTGTGCCAGCTAACAGACTATGCCACTATCAGATGGTGAGAAATACTACTGGAGGTGGGACACCCCTGCCTCCCCAGATAAGATAGCGGTGTTCCTGGCATCACATCATACCATCAGTCTTGAGCCTCATATACCCAAGAGAGATATTGGAGCAGGTGTTCTGGGATGTACATGTATGTCCTAAATTCCAAGAAAATGCAGCATACACACTACCTCATTAAGGATCATTTTATAAATATTAATGTATTGTTATATTTGTGTCCCAGCAGCAAAATTATTCTACAGATGTGGAAATGCACATGATGTGGATGCACAACATAAGTGTTACAGCCTGTTATCTTACCAACACAATACATACATAAAATTCCAGACAACATGTGTGATGCTTTTATTTTTCAGTTGCATAGGTTCATGAGTATCTGCAAAACAGCATCATGTGTTACTTAAGTAACTCCATATACTTTTAATGTGATCCATAGCTTTTTGTTCCTCTGACACCAGTCATGTGAGTGGAGTATACCCACATGTTGATTTTTTCCTGCCATTTTTACCTACAGCCTTGTAGCTGCACATACAGACAGATGAGGTATGGCTGTCTATCTTGTTTATATCATGCAGTGCTTTGTAGCCCACATATTATATATGATATTCATGTTGCTTTGTTCCATATAAAGGACATCTGAATGACATGTGCACCATTTGTCATGTAAGTATCTGCATGTCCTGTTAGTTTGAGGCATATTTGCTCTGTGACTCTCCCTGCAGTGACGACTGTGCAGCGTACCCTCATGTTTATGTTTGTGTGCCTTGTAATACTACAGAATCCACATTAAAACAGAGAATATGCTCCACAAACAGGGGGATGTTCCGGCACAACATTGCATCTGTTTACTGAATGTCACTATTGATAATCCCATTGTGCCTTCATGATTACTGTGTTCTTCTTCACCTGCCTAGGGCACCCTCAATCTGCACATCAGCCTTGCCTATCCGGTATGTGTCTATATTATCTCCTGTGTGTCACACCTCTATTGGAATGCTACATGATGCCTGTTATGTGCTTAATGATGATGCTTTTATGTCTAAGTTTTCACATGACAGTTGCATTTCAACCCTCTCTTCCAGCAGTGGAGTCACAAGAGGACATGCCAGATAGGTTTTAGCATTTTTGTTAGTCTCATTTGTCATATATGTTTTCCATGTAAAGTACATGTCATCTCTTTGTGATAGTGGGTTCTTGAAACACCCACAGCCATGATGTCCTGGTAAGCCCATATTCTCATTGCCACTGCAGTCATATAGTTATCTCACATATCATTACTAAGCTGCATCATTTGATTTGTGTGAAGGTATGTGACCTGTGTCATCTGACTATTCTTGTAACACTACCACTGATCCTGAAGTGAAATGTGATGTGCTTCACTGTGATAGCATTGCCTGTGGCCCATAGGCTACTGAACTGGTTCTATTGTCCAGCGTGGAAGGAGACAGCCATTTGGATCATGCAGTAGCATAGGTATGAGCTGTTAGTGTAGGCACCCTAGACTGCATTAGACTAACACTGACAGTTGATCCATTGTGTGTCCTATTGTGTTATTCTGACCCAGTGGCAATAATGACCGCTGTGTTGACTACTGACAATTAATTTGTAAGTGGTTGTTCAAATGTTTGATGCCACAGAAGTTTCTGATCATTTATCAGACTAAGCTGGTGAGCTTCCATTTTGATATGTATCACCTCTTTGTTATTGGCATATGTTAGTGCAGATACTGGTGAGAGTAATGCAATATGTAATATCATGTTTTATGTTTGCATCATTTGTTAGTGGATGGCTAGGACTGATGTTTGCATTACACTTTTCCTTGTTGATTGCCATTCTCATATGAACAACTATGCCTCTGTATGCAGACCTGTGTCACTTGGTACTGCTCATGCCTCACCCTCAGCACTCTCTGCATCTTTGTGTACCTGTTTCCATTATCAATCACCATGCTGACTTGCATTTCCCATGTGTGCCTCCCCATGTCTGACTGAATCTGTTTATACACACACACACACACACACACACACACACACACACACACACACACACACACACACACACACACACACACACACACACACACACACACACACACACACACACACACACACACACACACACACACAAATACACCTATGTTGCTGCATCACCATCATTGATGTATGTTGCATGTATATTGGGTAGTCACTGTCATTGATGCTTTGCATGTTTGCACATATGTTACCTGGCACTAAGACATGTTGCACCAATAACCTGTGCCTTCTGTGTGACATTCTATATCAGCCACAAGATGTGATGATTGCTTGTTTTTACATTTATTGGGGGGGGGGTCATTGGGATGTATGCCATTACCCCAGTACAGTAGGATTTTTACTGTGTAGTAACACTTTGTTGACATCACACAATGCTATGTGTGATTCAGGACTGTTAGTGTGTGGCCCCTGTTTTTTGGTCTGTATTTCCTGATACATTCCCATACACAATATGGACTTAGATGTGTTGAGATGGGTGAAGTATCATGCTGTTTATCTGTATGGTGCTATCCTACCTGTACAATGATACCTGCTATTTTGTACACCTTCTACATCCCACACATTTGCCTCTGTATTCATCTTTGGTGATGTACTTTACAGACAGTCTTCCTGCACTGATATTCCCTCTGAGAATTTTATATATGCTCTTTCTGGTACAGCTTAAGCTTATGTTATGCACAACATTCAATGTGAACAACAAATAGATTCATTCCATTACTTGTGATCCAGCTGCTGTTATAGGTCAGCACGTGAACATCGCTGTTTACTCTGTGTACTTATATACAAGTGACTTGCATCACTTAAAGCTGTGTGTCAGATGCTGCTGTTTTACCTGAGCTAGGGTATATGGCCACATCTTCCATTGCCTATGCCTACTTCTTCTCCATCCTGTATTTTCCTGATCTTCTTCTGACAGCTGTGATATGTCACCTTCA
Source organism: Protopterus annectens (assembly GCF_019279795.1). NCBI lineage: Eukaryota > Metazoa > Chordata > Ceratodontiformes > Protopteridae > Protopterus > Protopterus annectens. The sequence continues at coordinate 646,894,106 of NC_056727.1, read as the reverse complement.
GATATCTGGGGTTCTTGGGTAGGTCACCTACACCTACAGCTGACAAGCCTCCATGTTTTGCTTTTCACATGTTGTGTAGCAAAGCACACATAATAATCATCTGTGATGTCTTTTCTGAAGTGTATTGTAGAGAACCCGATATGTCTGGACATCTGAATCTTGATTTCAGCATGCCAAATACATATTTGATGCTGTTTTGTGTCACAGTGTGTCATCTATTGTGTGAGTCCTCAGCAGGGTTTGATGGGGCTCTGTATGCTGTCATTAGCCAAGGTTCCAGTGTATAACTGTAGTCACCTGTTTGTGTTGTCCTCAAGCTTACTGTTGACATATGTATTCTGATTTCATCAGAGCTATGTGCACATACTTGCAAAAGTAGCACTCCCTCAGGTATTTCATGTTGGAAAGCAGCACTGAGAACAGTTTCTGCCGATACTGCAACAACATAAACACTACCTGGGTGTGTCATGATGATATTTGTAATTAGGCCATCTGCTGGACACACAACCTGACAACTGAGTGAGCATCACCTCTTTCTATTTATTTACAGTTCTGCATCAGGTAATGTAGGGATGTTAACTGGAATGTGGGTGCAGCCTATTACACAAAGGACATGGAAGAAGTTGACTATAGCACACAACTGTTGCACGGCAGTTCTTTGATCTATGATTGTTGCTGTAAGTGGTTGTAATTCTTCTCACTGATGCACATTGTTACCAGGAAATGAGAGAGAATGTGACTGGAAGCTGTCTGGGACACTCCTATGGCATCTCCGATATGCTGATGAAATGTTCTAAAGGCCAGTATACATAGACTCACACAAACATTTGTTACTAGTGGTACTGGGTTACCTCACAGAGTATGAGCATACATGTACAGGGTGCACATCCTACATGTAGAATACACCAGCTCTATGTTTAATCTGTAATGGTCTATTATTCCCTGACCAAAAAGCTGGATTAACTGTAGCCTGGCTTGGTGCCTAGCTGGCTTCTTTGTAGGATGCATTTGCATATCTTTCTCTTTTATGGCTTGCAATACCCCAGCCTGCTGTCATTAATTAAATGTTGGTTCATTTATTTATTTACGTATGCATGTATGTATGTATGTATGTATGTATGTGTGTATGTATTTTTGTTAAGTAATGCTGAAGATTATGTTGGATTCCATAATACTCTATTTAATATCATGGTGTATAATAAAGCATATAAGGCCACTGCCGCATGCTTTCATAACATTGTCGGCAAAGCACTTTGTTGCATTTAAGTTGCATTGGATGTGTATGCTGCATTTTGGAATCTGTCAGGCATATGTATAGTCTGCAATTATTCTCTGCTGAATAATTACTTGCCCCAGTATTCGATAAAGCTTACATGGAGTTAAACTCCATGTAAGAATAGTGGCATGGCTCGAACATGGAGTATGGAGCCTGTGCAATCCCGAAAACAAGGCTGGGGGCTTGCATGAGCCTCCCAGCTATACTATTCCAACATGGACACCATGGAAAAATTCTAATCACCTCACATGTTGGAGTCGTGTCTGCTGCAGAAATGTAATTGTTTACTAACCATGTACATCTCTGCAAATATCAAAACGGGCATGACATCTCAAAGTAAAGCATGTATTATAAGTATTAGGTATGCCGATGGCAAAAAATATGGCCATTGGCATGCAAACGTGTTTCAAAATTATAAAAATCAAAAACATTTTTGGGGCCAATTTCGGCCATTTAAGCATAGCACAGCAACGTGCAAATGTGATCATGCAGAAAACTTAAAAAAAAGTAAAAAGACAAATTTTTGTGAAATGTAAATTTTGCTAATATAAGGGGCAGCAGGTATACTCATAACAATAACAGGTTACAGTGGTAGCTAAGGACATAGGCTCCAGTGTAGTGGTGTAACTAGGGACTAAGGCAGTGAGGTATGTAAATGAGCTAAATTTATTGAATAGCAAAATGGGAGACTGTGTCTGCAGGTAGCTAACCATGTAGCAGCTCTAATGTGGTGGTGTAAGCAGAAGAAGCAACTGACATGAAAAGGGGGTGTGTCATGCTTGGTGTAAGCACATTGGAACTCCACAGCTTCTATTTGCATTCAGCTAAGCACAGCTAAGCAAGGGGGTGTGTCTGAGCCTGCTTAGCTGTGCTTAGCTCCTTCAAGAACTGATGAGCATGTTCCTGTCCAGAGTAGGGCCTTTTCTGCTCAACAATGTTTACACTAGGGAAAAACAGTTTGCGCAGCATGTCACAGGACTTAAACACAGCACAAATAGAGAGCAAAAAAAAAGAAATAGCAGAATAAAGGAAATGAACTACATATCACTAATATGGACTTTGCCACTCACAGTGGCCCATTCAAACCCCTCAATAATATAGCTGGCAGATGGAATGTATCATAGTCAGCCAATTACACAGGCAGGATCTGCAGCATACCAGTACACAGTTTCCAAAGACCCTTCAGCCTGGTTTTCTCACAAACTCTGCACCATTGGAGTACACATTTGGGAATTTTAACTGCCAAAATATTAGGGGCTGCTGCTGCTTTGCCACATGTGTATCAGGGTAAACTTTCAGGGGCTACATGAGCTGGAGATAGTTGAGTGCTACAGAGTGGACAGGGACATACTACAGCAACTCATCGAGCTATGATGGCCTCACCTCAGACCCAGACACAACAGAGGGGAACCCTTCCCAGTTGAAACAAAGGTATGTGTATCCTTAGGAATACTAGCTACAGGAACTTCCCAAAGACCTACTGGGGACATCATGGGGGTCTCACAGTCATCTGTATCCTGGGTACTTCACCAGTTCCTGGATGTCATGCGAAGACATACTGGTGAGCACATATATTTCCCCAGCATCCTTGAGGAGAGGACCAGCTATATGCATCTCTTCCACCATGTAGCAGAATACCCAGAGGTACTGGGTGCCATAGACTGCATGCACATCCACATCAAAGCACTACCCAGTGAAGAGGGTAGAGTGTACGTAAACCGCAGGGGCTATCACTCCATCAACCGCCAGGTCATGTGCAATGCCCAGGGCATTATCATGAATGTGTGTGATGGCCCTGGTAGTTATCATGACTCCCAAATCTGGCATGCCTAACAGCTGTACCAGGCATTTACCAAGGGGGACATCCCATATGGCCATCTGGTGGGGATGCTGGCTATGCACTGGAGCCGTGGATGATGACACCCATCAGAAATGCACACACACCCACACACACACACACACACACACACACACACACACACACACACACACACACACACACACACACACACACACACATTGGAGAATGCCATAATGAGGCAGACTCACAAACCAAGATCATTGTAGAGAGTGTGCTTGGGATGCTCAAGTCATGGTTCCACTGCCTTGACATATCTGGTGTAGACCTGCAGTATTCTTCAGCCACATGTGTACACATGTTCATAGTATGTTCCATGTGACACAATATGATCCTGCAGAAAAAGCTGTGGTAGGAACATCATAGAGAAGGGACACACAGCCATCCACCATTGCCAAGGTCCCCACAGTTACAGAGCGACTTGGAGGAGGAACCCCCGAGCCTACTCCTCTAAGAAGATAGAGGCGTGCCAAGTATGGCCAGGGCTTGGCAAAGAGGCAACATATAGCACACACACTGACACTGTAGGGACCCAGGGACTGATACCTCTGTCTGACTCACACACATGGTAAAATGGATGCCACACACATCACACTACCTGTACCTTACCATGTATAGGCTGTGTACAGCATGCATCCAACAGAGTCAGCCCTCAAGCATCATCCTCACAATTGCCACAAGTACAAGGTAAGTCAGTCTTCTTAACAATAAATGAATGGAGTATTTTGTGGTAGCATTTCTATGGTATCGGTGCATGCATGAAAGGGAATGGGGTGTCCTACTGGGATAGCAGCAGACAACCGACAGCTATGTGGGACAACAGGAAATGTTTGCCCAATACTGGCTTCCCTAGAGTATGCAATAGTCCGCTGGGTGACAAATCTCACTGCAGTACATGTGGGGGCTAACTAACTGGGGGGTCATATGTCATATGCATGGATGTCAATGTGGGGGTCCCATACTCACCCCTTAGCCTTACCCAGCAAGTCAGCTGTAGAAAACCATAAAGAAATGTTTGGCAAAGACCCACAAATGGGGACAATGATGAAATATTCCCCTACAGACTTACACAGTTATATTACAGCAGGTCTTGCAGTTGCATTAAGTCTCTGAAGTCTGAAACCCAAATGTCTGTCATTGAAATCTAACCTGTGGTCTTAGTGATATGCCTGCATTCTCCAAGACAGGCACAATACTAATGCTAAATGGAACCGAAATATAAAGCCAACATCAGCACATTATGTGCAAATGTGTACAGCTGACAGGTGTACCCCCCAACACACCCATGTTCCCATAGAAATGCAGTAACATTGATGTTTGTAGGTTATTAGCAGCAGAGCACACATTCCCAGGGGTGTCACAATCAACTTGATAACTTGTTGCATGTCCACAATATGCGGGGGTCAATGAGCTATGTATATGTGTGGTTAATACTGTCACAGTGTGTCCAGCACTTACTCCTGGCTGTCGTGTCTCAGTGGCCTAGGTACAGTACTGTGGTTGACAAGGTCCATATTCCAAGAACTGCAGTGCCACCTATTTTGCATGTCAACTACACCTACAGTAGGAATTGTACACACTGTCCAGATGTCAATATCTGTTACTGCATGAAAGCTGGACAGGTCAGGGACAGCGGGCCACACATATGGACAGTACACAGCTCAGAGTAACCTACACAGTGCCTAGCATACCTCTCAACTGTACAGACCTTTTGCAGTATGTCCAGAGGTTTGCATCATATTTTAGTCTGTTTATCATGAAATTGTGGTTTTCTCGCAAATCATTGGCAAATCACGAAAGACTAAAGTCAGAAAATAATGACAGATTGTAGTTTTAGATGTCATACCATTTAGAAAAATGCATGCTAATGCAAAACCTGTTATTGTATCACCTTTCTAGGTTTGTAAGGCCAATAGTTAAAAATGGTCCCTATATTTAGGCCTTTGTCCCCCAATTACTTATGGCTTTGTCCAGATGTGTGGCTCTAAGAAGTTGAGAGGTATGATGTCTAGTAGGTCAGCAGGTACCTGAAGGTCAGTGTACTGCCAGGTTATAAAAGGCTGCCACCTTACTATGTCAGCACTGACAACATATCACTGGCCAACAGCCATACCCCTGGAATGACAGGTTTTCACAGAAGGAGTACATGTATGCCTTGTATATCTGTTCTGCTTGTCCTAACATTGCATTTGCCTGCCAACTATATGCAAAACAAGAAGGGGTCATGTCAAAACATCAATGGCAAGCAGTAGAGAAGCAGACATCATACCCATAAGAGAAAGCAAGCAAATACCAAACTGGTCTCCCAACTGTCTATATTTGGCAGAACAGTATTAACACCCTTCCCATTGTGTGGGCCTTTGCCTGACTGCCATATATGGGCCTGTCCAGATGTCAGTCTGTGACGGTTTGACAGCTAGGCCAACATGTTGCCTCATAATAACATAGTAACACAAACCATGTGAGGACCACAGCAGATGTAGTAGTGCAGTGTTGGACAACCTACTAAACAGGTACACTCAGAGGTGTGAAGTCCATAACCTTGTATGTGATATTACGGCATTTACCCTGCTCACACCAAAATTACAAATACATAACAGCAACAAATGTGGGCAAAGCCTGCGACTGGACTATAGAAGGATAAAGAGACACACATAAGGGGAAGGGGAACCACTGGCCAGTAAAATAGAGAATGTGCACACCAGAACAAATTGTGCAGTAACATAGGTGCCCTGCAGTGTATGGAGTGAGTAAACATCACCTGCAAATACACAACACATACTCATGTAAGTGGAGGTCCGCAACAAAACAAAAACTCAAACAAAGGACACCTCAGAGGCAAAAACACATGAGAACTCCACAAACCTACACACCACAGACCATTCATAGTCCACACACCAGGGTCTTGCAAACACTAAGGCCTTACCATACACCCAACATATTATTCATAGAAGACTCCATTTTGAGACACACAGATGTGCCTCTCACCAGGCAGGATAAGGAGAAAGTCATGTAAGTGGAGGTCCGCAACAAAACAAAAACTCAAACAAAGGACACCTCAGAGGCAAAAACACATGAGAACTCCACAAACCTACACACCACAGACCATTCATAGTCCACACACCAGGGTCTTGCAAACACTAAGGCCTTACCATACACCCAACATATTATTCATAGAAGACTCCATTTTGAGACACACAGATGTGCCTCTCACCAGGCAGGATAAGGAGAAAGTCATGGTTACTTGTTTGTCAGGTGCCATAATCTACCATATCACACATGCACTCAAGTCACCCCACAACAGGTGCAGGTATCACTCTGGCCTGGTCCATGGCAGTGCAAACTATATCAAATGTACCTCCCTGGACTATAGGAAGACAGACATGATTCAGCTTGCTGAATATGTGTCCCATGCAGCTATATCCCTAGCCTTAAGCAGTATTATGATGTCACCCAGAATGATGGATGAATACAAACAGAAAATGATTGTCAGGAACACTTGGCTCACTTACTGGTGTCATCCCAGGGGGATCCACTGCCTGATAGCCTGGGAGCATATGATCGACAGACCAAACTGCTTTGCTAGTGATGGCAAACCAAGACTCACTCCTCCAAGAAAAGGAAACGAGTCTGGTGGACCCCTGCCATAAACAAGCTATACAACAGAAGGAGGAAACTAGTACAGAAAAGAGCAAAATCCCAAGAAGGTAAGACATCCCTGATCAGTATCAGCAAGAAACTATGATACCTCATAAAATCATCAAAGGCTAGCTTTGAAAGAAAAATTGCCAAGGACTCCAAAGATAACCATAAGGCTTTTTTAGCTATGTCAAGAAGTGTCAATTCTCAGATCTGCTCGGAGTTAGTGTAGAATGGCACAAAATACACTGAACCAACTGATATCACCAACATCCTGGCAAACAGGTTCAGTGCAAACTTCACCCCCGTGTCACCCCCAAAAAGGGCCATAACCATACCAGATGAATGTAGTGCCCCTAAAATCACAGACACTCAGGTTAAAACAGCCCTCTTCAAAGCCAAAAACATGGCATCAGTGGGACCAGACGGTGTCCCAGGCTCAGTCCTACATGAGCTCAAAGATGAACTAACCCCTCACCTAAACGTACTGTTCAAATTCAGCCTCTCCACAGGCTATGTGCCCATAGAGTGGCACGCAGCAAAGGTTATTCTGCTCCACAAAGGTGGAGCCACAACAGACCCTGGGAACTATCACCCTATAACCCTGACTAGCTTGGTCTGCAAGGCTATGGAGCACATCATCATGGATCTTATTAACAGAAACATTGGGAACCTCCAAACACTGGACCCTACCCAGTTTGGCTTTGTTAAGGGCAGATCATGCCTCCTAAACCTAGTAGACTTCTTTAAGACAGTTACCAAGGCTATAGACAAGGGAAAGGTGGTCCACACAGCCTACCTAGACCTCACAAAGCCCTTCAGCACCATTCCCCATTCTGATATTATAGACAAGCTCACCAGCCTGAACATAAACCCCTATGTCATGAGATGGGTGGTCAACTGGCTCACAGACAGCACCCACATGGTAAGAGTTGCAGGAGCTATGTCTGACTCTAAACTGGTTTCAAGTGGCATTCCCCAGGGCTCAGTCCTATGACCCCTCCTGTTTGGCATATACTTCTCAGAGGTACACGCAAGCACAGGAGGTCTATGGCTGACCAAGTTCACAGATGGCTGCAAACTATGGGCTATAAATGCCTCTCCGGCTGACACAGCCATCCCCCAAAAAGGTCTCACTGAGGCAGATACCTGGTGTCAAACCCATGGCCTCAAGCTAAATGCCAAAAACTGTATAGTCATCTCCTTTGGAAAAAACAAAGTACCCACAAACTACCACATAGGTGGTAGCCCCCTAAATATGGAAAACATAATAAGGGATTTGGGGACCCAAGTAGATAGTAATCTCTCCTTTGAGAATCACATTGCCAAAGTGGTTAGAAAATACTTCTATGTGGCCCACATAATCATAAAAGGGTTTGCATACAGATCAAAAGGAGTCATTGTGCCCGTCTTTGTATCACTCATCAGACCCATCATAGAGTACAATGCCCCATTTGGGATGTACCTTACAAGACACCTGCAACAGCTGGAAAGACCACAGAAGTACCTCACCAAGAGGATCACTGGCCTCAAACAGATGCCCTATGCAGCTTGACTAAAGAAACTCCAGCTGTATTCAGTTGCATATCGCCTACTCACAGGTGATCTATGCCTGACATACAAGGCCATGTCCAACCCAGAATTGATGGACATGCTCCACCTAAAGAAAACCATATCCGCTCATGCCACATGGTCTAGGGATCTAAACCTCACCACAACAATAAATAGGATGTGCTGGAGGGATAGATTCCTATCCCAGAGACTTCCCATGCTCTGGAACAAGATTCCAATCTAACACTCTTCAAGAGAAGCCTTGACGAGTGGATGGGAAATATAAAGTTTACCCCGAAGATCACTTCAATGGCTCTGCTGGACAGAGGCACAGGGAACTAATCTAAGGGGGTGGTGAAAGCCAACACAATTTCGGCTAGGCATATAAATGCCTTCGGCAAATAGCCTCGTACCTAGCTATGAACCTATGAACCTATGTCTCACTTGGCCTTCAAGCCTCTGGGAAAGGCCCTTGCCTCCCTTATAGTGCCTTTGTAGGGAAAGCATGGGGTCCATACTGCCAACATAAAACACTCAACAAAACACAAACTAAAGGCCATGCTGCTAAATGCTCAGAGTTTAAACAGGAAAATGCAATCATTGCAAGCAGTCGTAACCCTGGAAGATGGCATTTGTGCACTCACAGAAACCTGGCCCACAGCCACCTAGTGAAACTCATTCTTATCTGATCACTCATCCTATCACACAGCCAGACTTCAAAATGTGGGCAGCAAAGCCAAAGAAGGTGGAGTATAAATATATGTTAGACAGACACATACCTCCATGCTGGTTAAACAGTCTGACACATGAGACACTCCAAGTGCAGTCAACTGTTGACAAGACCCTTATGCAAATTATACGTAGCTACAGTTCAACATATCTGACTCAGGACACCCACCCCACATATCTGGCCCTCTACAAATCTATCAAGATTCCACCCATCACTTTGATCCCGGCTGGCTTATATTAACCAACCATTGAATGGAAATCCAATCATGCCAGAAGAGAAATGTACAGAGATTCCCCCATCTCATCAGTCTTACATTCTTAGGGCAGCCACTTGATATCCCCACAAGATGTGATACCTATGTCAACCTTGGCAATAACCAACATGATCAACCACTGCATCACCCCTACAGTATCATCCTCCCTGGCAAAATCCAACAGAAAAGCAGTCACATGTCATATCACTATATCTCCTCACCCCCCCTCTAGCCATGATAAAAGGAAAATATCCCACAAGCTGATCACAACCACCAGAGGGATGGTATAAACAGCTGAACGGGCCCCATCCCACTAGAGAAACAGGCAACAACTTCCAAATTTACACAAAAGTACTATGCCAGCATATATATACATACATATATATATGTATATATATATATATACATATATATATATATATATATATATATATATATATATATATACATACAGAGAGAGATATCACCATCTGCAAGGGAAAGTAAACCTGTCTGAAGTAAAGGAACTATATAACAAAAGAATAACATTGCTGTCCAGGATAGAGAAGGAGCTGGTACACAATTGAAAGTAATCACCCCTTAGCCTGAACAAATAAATAAGAGCACCAGTGAAGTCCACTAAAGGCAACTCTGAGTCCAAAAGGCCACATCTAAGACAAACAATCATAAGGCCTTCCTCACATATGTCTGCATTCCAAAAGGTAGATCCCAGATCTGTGAAGAACTGGTGGTCAAGGGCACCACATACACAAATGCTCTTGATATAGTCAATCCACTGGCTGACAGATTCAGTGGAAATGTCTTCCTTCTGCCTCCTATCAGGAAAGCAGGACATCCCCAGTACCTGAACACTCAACCCTTATCACTAGGGAACAGGGCATCACTGCCCTCTCAAAGTCAAGAGGACAGCCTCCATGGGACCTGAATACATCCCAGGTTGCAACCTACATGAACCCAGGCATGACCTGGCAGTATCATTATGCACCCTACACAGCCAAAGCTTAAGTACTGTCTTTGCACAGCTGAGTGGTGGACAGCCACTGGCATCCCTTTACACCAAGGTGGAGTGTTCACCGATCCAGGAAATGAAAGACCCATCAGCCCAACTAGCCTGATCTGCAAGGCCATGCAATTTATTATCATGGATCTCTATAACAGGGACACTGGCAAAATCCAAATACAGTACCCTACATAGTCTGTCATTCTCAGGAGAGGTATGTCAGTGAACTCTGGATGACTTCCCTGAGGCAGTCAACAAAAGCATGTATGAGGGAAAGATGGTGCACTCTGGCCACCTTGACCTGGCCAAAGCCTTGCATACTATTCTCCACTTGGCCATAGTGCATGAACTCTGTCAACTAGGCAGTACTCCATATGTTACCAGATGGGTAGCAAACTGGTTCATTGATAGAACCCACATAATCATAATAGGGGTAGCCAACTCAAACAGTACGCCCGTAATGAGTGGAATACCCCAGGGATCAGTCTGGGAGCCTCTGGTATATGGGATATACTTCCCTGAGGTTCAGGCCAAAAACACTGGCCTATGGCTGACCAAGTTGGCAGATGACTGCTAGATGGGAACAGTCATCAATACCCAATGTGATGTGGATATCCTACAAGTGGGTCTCACTAAAACAAATGACTGATGCCAGAAACATGGCCTCAAGCTAAATACCTGGAGATGCATCATCATCCCCTTCAGGGAGACTGATGTCCCTACATAGTATCACATTAACAACAATGTCCTACATACACAATCATTAGTGAGGCATTTGGACACCCAGGTTAATAGCAAACTGATGTCTGAGCACCATGTTGCTCCTGTTGTACAGAAAGCTTCATAGATGGGACAATTTAAATGTAAGGGTATCCATCCAGGGACAAAGAGATCATAAGATCCATGTAAGCTAACCTTATGTGGTCAATTATTTTGTTCAATGCCCCCTTTGGCATGTACCTCACAAAGCACATGCAGCAGCTGGAGAGACCACAGAGATTCTTCATGGGGAGAATGCAGGACCACAAACACCTACCCTACACAGATAGGCTAGCAGCACTGTCCCTCTACTCAGTTCCATACAGACTCTGCAGAGGTGACCCCTGTCTGGCATACAAAGCAATCCAGACCCTGCTTTGATGGGACTGTTGCACATCTGGAAGTCAAGGCCCACTCGATCAACCTGTAGGTGCAGCATCAACCTGATCTGTGATATCGGTACAGCTTGTTGGTGTGACAGATACATGTCCCACACACTACCCCATCTGCAGAATACACTCACTGTCCACACCAAGTTAAGTGCCTCAATACCCCTAATGAAGTGCTCCTTGTGTAAGTGTATGGGAAACAGAAAATACAGTCCTGTGATTCCACCTGTGTCCCTGCTGAACAGGAGCTCTGGGTGCTGACATGTCTTAACATGCACTGCACTCTCATCTGTGGGGTTATAAGGACTTCAGGGCCAATAGCTTATTAATCTCGTATCAGCCTATCAACCTATACACAACTGTCTGTGAGTGGTTCACCACAGTACTCTGTACTGCTCTGACACTGACATACCTGGAAATCACAGTGCTATATGGAATATACCACACATATAATGGACATCTCTGCTAAGTAGAATGCACTCTGTACCCACACCCATATCTCTTAAACTCTTACAGCAAAACATCTGGACAAGGTCATAAATAAAAGTGGTACAAAGGCCCAATGATAGGCACATTATTTAAATATTGCTCTTACAAACTTAAAAAGTTGGTAGAATAACAGGTTTTGCATTAGCATTAATTGTCTGAAGGTTATGAAGTCTGAAACACAAATGTGTATCATTATTCTCTAACTTCAGACTTTAATTATTTGCCACTAACTTGCCAGAAAACTACAAGTTTATGAAAAATGGACAAAAATTAGACAAACATCAGGACAATCTGCAAAAAAATACACAGTTGAGAGGTATGCCCACACCAGGATATAACATTTCAAGTAAGAATACCACACAAGCAAGAGATCCCCAGCCAGTATATCACCATGGTGCTGAACTGTACACAGTCAATCGGCTGTTGCCACACCTCTCAACTGGCCGGATTGGGCAAGAATGCCTATAGTTTGGCTCATAATATTGGTCTGTGCATCATAAATCTTGTATTTCTTTGGTAAATCACTGTGATGATCTTAGAATTTCTGTCAGTAGGTAATGACACAATACATTTTAGTGTCAGATGTCATATATGTCATAAAATGTTTGGTAAAACAAACCCTATAACTCTAGCAACTTCCTACATTAATAAGAGCAATAGTTACAGTATCTACCTTTGTTTGGGGCACTGTCTCCCCATTTTGGCAGGCTATCTCCAGATTTCTTGCACTAACAGGTTGAGAGGTATGGATGTAGCACACAAATCCCCAGACCAGAGTACAACTATCTCTGGAATGGAGTCCCACTCTTACTATAGAAGTTCATACTGGGCATGCTCCTACACTTAGAGAATTACAGCCAATGTCGGAACCCACATCAGACTATATAACTGTATAGCACATAGATGTCTTTGCATACAGACAGATATGTACACCTTAACTGTCTCTACACACACCCATCAGACAGGATTACAGTCAGCTAGCTCTAGGTTGTCCATATGTGATATATCTGCCTCTGTTCTGTGTGATACACAGACATATATATGGGCAACATATAACAATATGTCAAACATACACACACATGGACATGGGGAAGAGAGAGACAGACAGTGATAAAGAGAGAGAGATACAGGAAGACACAGACAGAGAGTGAGTCATACACAGGGATACATTGAATGGCATAGAGTGATGTCCTGCTGCGGACAGTGGCATACCATTGTAACCAGTCGCACGTACCAGCATGAAAGTGAGCTCCATTTCATAATAGTACTGAGGTGGGGGTTGTAATATCACATCAATTGCTTTTGTATGTGTGTGTGTCTGTTGGTTTAAGTATTAAGATGCCTTTTCCACTCAGTACACTTCCCATTGCTCTACTTTACAAGATCTGCTGATGTCATTCACCTTAGAAGTACCTTTGGACACTTGTCAGCCCTATAAGCTGTGTGGCACATGCGATAACTGTGTAACACTATAGTACAAATAACTAGATAATCTCAGTCCTGGCAAATGTAAGTGTGTGTGTATTTGTTTGTAGGTAAAACAGTTTAGGCCATTCCCACCCAGTATACTTCCCAGTGCTCTACTTTGGCAGTCCTGGTGATGTCATTCACCTTAGAAGTACCTTTGGACAACTCTCAGCCCTATAAGCTCTGTGACATGCAATAACTGCATAACAGTATAGTACAAATAACTAAATATTCAGGGGTCTATTTTCAGTTGCAGCAAATGTGTTTGTAAGTATGTATGTTTGCAGGATAAAGTATTTTGAGGACTTTCCTACCCACAACACTTCCCAGTGCCCTACTTTAGCAGTTCTACTGATGGCATTCACCTTAGAAGTACCTTTGCACAGCTCTCAGCCCTCTAAGCTCTGTGACATGTGCATTAACTATGTAACAGTATAGTACAAATAACTTGATAGGCAGCGGTTCTTTTCTCAGTTCCAGCAAATGTGTCTGTGTGTATAAGTGTGTGTGAAAGTGTTTGTATGTGTGTATATTTGTATAATAAAGTATTCTGAGGTCTTTTCCACCCACAACACTCCCCAGTATCCTACTTTAGCAGTCCTGCTGTCATTCACCTTAGGAGTATCTTTGGACAGCTCTCCAACCTATAAGCTCTGTGACATATGCAATAACTACACAACAATATAATGCAAATAACTAGACAGGCAGAGGTTCTACTCTCGGTTTTGGCAAATTTGTGTGTTGTGTAAAGGTGTTTGTAAGTGTGTATTTTTCTAGGGTAAAGTATTTTGATGCCCTTTTTCTCCCAGTACATTTCCCATTGCCATAATTTGTAAGGGCTGTTGATGTAATTCACCTTAGAAGTACCTAGGGACACTGTTAAATCCTATAAGCTCAGTAGAGTGTGTAATAACTGTGTGTAGTACACATAACTAAATAGATAAAAGTTCTAATATCAATATTGGCAACTATGATAGCGTGTATGTGAAATCATATCCTGTGTATGTGTTTGGGTGAGAATCATATCCTCTGGGGATGTGGGTTATACCATTTTGAGGTGTGTACCACCCAGTACACTTTCAATTGCCCTACTTTACAAGGCCTGCTGATGTCATTCACCTTAGAAGCACCTGTATACACTCTTCAGCCCTTTAAGCTTTGTGGCATGTGCAATAAATGTGTAATACTGCAGTACAAATAATTAGATAGCTAGGGGTTCTAATCTCAATATTGACAAATATAGTACTGTGTGTGAAGCATATCCCCTGTGGCTGTTGTGTGTGTAGGTTATACTATTTTAATGCCTGTTAACTCCCTCTCCATGGCATTACTTTAAAGAGCCTGTTAATGGCATCTGCCTCACATGCACCATGTTAAACTATACAGCCCATTTCAGTCATCTGTACAGATGTATATGAATATCCAGATGTTTGCAACCTATATGTGATCTTTGTCCCCTAACAATGGGCATTTATGTGATATCATTGCCAAATATGTCACAGTTACCATTGTGAGAGACATGCCAGCATTAGACATCATACCTAACTGAAGCATCATGCTGATACAAAGTCTGTTACTCTACCACTTGTCCAGATTTATAGGAGCAATAGATGAGACCAGTCACTATTTCTGGTGGTCCCACCATCCATGAAGGCATTCCCAAGATTATATGCTGTAAGAGGTAGAGGGCTATGCCCCAGGCATATAATCTATGTGGAGCATGTAATGTGTACTTAGCACTATAGTGCATTCAAGTGGATACGTAGGGTTACTAATCTACCTATTGGCAACTGTGTTTGTGTTTCTGTATGCATATCCCCTGTGTCTGTCTTTACTATGTATAGGCAATAGCTAGACCATTTTGTGTGCCTCTTCCACCCAGTGAACTCCCCCATTGCCAACCTAGTTTCAGCCCATACAGATGCCATCCACCTTACAAGCACAGTTACGCAGTTTCTAACAGAAAGCCACTGTGATGCAGGCAATGGTCATATCACCGTGTACTGTACATAAATAGGTAGGTCATCAAATCTAAGAAGTGTCAACTCTATGTGCATGTGTGTTTCAATGCATGTCCCCATGCAGCAGTGTTTGTGTGTGTGTGTGCGTGTGTGTGTGTGTGTGTGTGTGTGTGTGTGTGTGTGTGTGTGTGTGTGTGTGTGTGTGTGTGTGTGTGCGTGTGTGTGTGCATGTGTGTGTGTATGTGTGCGTGTGTCAGATGGCTTGACTCTCAGCCCTATAAGCTCTGTGACATGCAATAACTGCATAACAGTATAGTACAAATAACTAAATATTCAGGGGTCTATTTTCAGTTGCAGCAAATGTGTTTGTAAGTATGTATGTTTGCAGGATAAAGTATTTTGAGGACTTTCCTACCCACAACACTTCCCAGTGCCCTACTTTAGCAGTTCTACTGATGGCATTCACCTTAGAAGTACCTTTGCACAGCTCTCAGCCCTCTAAGCTCTGTGACATGTGCATTAACTATGTAACAGTATAGTACAAATAACTTGATAGGCAGGTTCTTTTCTCAGTTCCAGCAAATGTGTCTGTGTGTATAAGTGTGTGTGAAAGTGTTTGTATGTGTGTATATTTGTATAATAAAGTATTCTGAGGTCTTTTCCACCCACAACACTCCCCAGTATCCTACTTTAGCAGTCCTGCTGTCATTCACCTTAGGAGTATCTTTGGACAGCTCTCCAACCTATAAGCTCTGTGACATATGCAATAACTACACAACAATATAATGCAAATAACTAGACAGGCAGAGGTTCTACTCTCGGTTTTGGCAAATTTGTGTGTTGTGTAAAGGTGTTTGTAAGTGTGTATTTTTCTAGGGTAAAGTATTTTGATGCCCTTTTTCTCCCAGTACATTTCCCATTGCCATAATTTGTAAGGGCTGTTGATGTAATTCACCTTAGAAGTACCTAGGGACACTGTTAAATCCTATAAGCTCAGTAGAGTGTGTAATAACTGTGTGTAGTACACATAACTAAATAGATAAAAGTTCTAATATCAATATTGGCAACTATGATAGCGTGTATGTGAAATCATATCCTGTGTATGTGTTTGGGTGAGAATCATATCCTCTGGGGATGTGGGTTATACCATTTTGAGGTGTGTACCACCCAGTACACTTTCAATTGCCCTACTTTACAAGGCCTGCTGATGTCATTCACCTTAGAAGCACCTGTATACACTCTTCAGCCCTTTAAGCTTTGTGGCATGTGCAATAAATGTGTAATACTGCAGTACAAATAATTAGATAGCTAGGGGTTCTAATCTCAATATTGACAAATATAGTACTGTGTGTGAAGCATATCCCTGTGGCTGTTGTGTGTGTAGGTTATACTATTTTAATGCCTGTTAACTCCCTCTCCATGGCATTACTTTAAAGAGCCTGTTAATGGCATCTGCCTCACATGCACCATGTTAAACTATACAGCCCATTTCAGTCATCTGTACAGATGTATATGAATATCCAGATGTTTGCAACCTATATGTGATCTTTGTCCCTAACAATGGGCATTTATGTGATATCATTGCCAAATATGTCACAGTTACCATTGTGAGAGACATGCCAGCATTAGACATCATACCTAACTGAAGCATCATGCTGATACAAAGTCTGTTACTCTACCACTTGTCCAGATTTATAGGAGCAATAGATGAGACCAGTCACTATTTCTGGTGGTCCCACCATCCATGAAGGCATTCCCAAGATTATATGCTGTAAGAGGTAGAGGGCTATGCCCCAGGCATATAATCTATGTGGAGCATGTAATGTGTACTTAGCACTATAGTGCATTCAAGTGGATACGTAGGGTTACTAATCTACCTATTGGCAACTGTGTTTGTGTTTCTGTATGCATATCCCCTGTGTCTGTCTTTACTATGTATAGGCAATAGCTAGACCATTTTGTGTGCCTCTTCCACCCTGTGAACTCCCCCATTGCCAACCTAGTTTCAGCCCATACAGATGCCATCCACCTTACAAGCACAGTTGCACAGTTTCTAACAGAAAGCCACTGTGATGCAGGCAATGGTCATATCACCGTGTACTGTACATAAATAGGTAGGTCATCAAATCTAAGAAGTGTCAACTCTATGTGCATGTGTGTTTCAATGCATGTCCCCATGCAGCAGTGTTTGTGTGTGTGTGTGTGTGTGTGTGTGTGTGTGTGTGTGTGTGTGTGTGTGTGTGTGTGTGTGTGTGTGTGTGTGTGTGTGTGTGCATGTGTGTGTGTATGTGTGCGTGTGTCAGATGGCTTGACCATGTTAAGGACCTCTGAGCTCACCACTGGCAATCCTAACAGCTCCTGCAATTGTCACCCACTTGAATAGTAGTAGCAGGAACTGCAACGCTACATTACTTTTGTGGTACTTGTGTTATGTATCTAGCACTATCGCTTGTAAGACTGGACAGGTAGGTGCTGTGCTTAACCCTTCAACAGCTGCCCCATGTACAGGACTATGACTCTGTGTGCACTACCAGCAAGTGAGGCCAGACTTGCAAATGAGAAAGCAGACACACATCCTGGTGATTGTCAGGTTAGACTAACACAGGCTGACCTGTGTCAGGAATACATACCCAAAACCTGTCATACACAGTACTCTGCATACCCTCATCAACTGCATCAAGGTTGAGTGGATGGGAAAGAAATGGCAGGGGCAGAAGGTGCTGATAGGTGGATATATTGTGATTAAAGTAATTGCTAAGCTTGTGAGGGACCTAATGCCAGTTTTCAAGTAACCTCCTCTGTATGTATGAGCCTGTGGTACTACAGAACACCCAGGTGACATGTATGAAAGTTAGCTGGCTGTGTCAAGGGGTATGTATGCAAGGTCACACTGTCCACCCCAATTGTCCCTCACACACTTTTGCATGCATACACACTTGGTAAACATGTACATATACAGCTGTACCTTTGATATGAAAATGTCACTGCGTTTCCATTTCACCATACTCAATGTTGCTAATGTCAACAGGCCCACAACCGGCAGACACACAGACACCTGGAACTCAAACAGAATTCAGTATGTGAGACTACAGTCAGTCAGCAGTACTAACAGCAATAATGCATCATGGCTAAAAAGGTACATACACTTCAATGTGTACCCATAACTATTGCAAGCTGACAGCACCTTACATAGCATTACAATACTACACTGTACTATATTCACCCTGTGCATCAGACCCATATTAGCATGTCTCTGCATCGATGGTATGGATGACAGGGATTTGGCACAGGTATCATCACATGCACAGGGTGTGGTGTGGGTTTGCCAGAGGCCTAGGCTGGGCCATATGGTTGACATCATATGTGTGACTGGAGGGGTGGTGTTCAACTGGGTCATGCAGAGGAGCTGTTTGTGTCTGGTGGTGACCTGCCTGTGATAGACATGTGTGAGTGTTTGTATACACACAATTAAGCCATGTGGTTGCCCTACACAGGGCTATGTTGGACAGCCATGGACTGTACACAGCAGGATGTACAGTTCACAGTCTCTTGCCAAGGACATGAGAACTGGTTCTGCCAGGAGTCTCACTGCCACCACAGGGCCAAAGGCCAGATGCAGTGCTACTCCCTGATGGTGACTACTGTCTGCTGGATCCACATCCCTGACAGGACTGGCCAGGACCATGTTCCCATGGCCAGCTCCAGTGTGCTGTTGACAGCACCCTCCCTTCAGTAGTGCTGGTGGTACTGCCACTACGGGAGTGTGAATGTGCATAGCCACATGAGGTTTCAGTTGATCTTATTGCTGACCTATGTCCATGTGGCTGACACCCTACTCCTACCACATGCTCAAGCACAGATATTTCACGGTCAAGCAATTACAATGTCTCACCCCACCATCTATCCATGAGATCAGCAAAATGACGTATGGCATCTCGAATGTCGTAGAGGTTGTCATGCATGGTAGGAAGTGCTGCATTCATGACCCTGAGCATCTGCCTGTAATTGCGGTCAGTACATGGCTGTGCCTCAGTGATGGACCAAAACATGCACCTGGTGACACCTGCTGTGACACATGCGACAGGGGCTTCATGGGCAGCAGTCCTCCTTCAAGCACCCCTGTCCATCTGACTGTGTGGGACTTTGCCTGCTCTCTGGCTATGCCGAGTGTCTACACTCACACTTGAATAGTCATCACACTAGCCTGTTCCATGCCACCACCCTTCAGCTGTCCATTATCTGTGGCTCCTGGGGACTGTGTATGTGTGGGCATACTGACTGTATGCGGGGACATTGTGGATGAAAGTGGGGTACCAACCAATAGCACAGATTCAGCCCCCAACAACCCCACCTTTGTCTCACTATGATCACCATCATCATCAGAGTCCTCTAAGACACTGACATCAGGTTGTGAGGGGAAGAGACAGCAGCACCCATGTTCACCTGTGAGGGGAAGACAACATATGTAAATTAATATGCTACAGTATAATGGTTTCTGGGTTGCTGATGCACACAAACACACACACACACACACACACACACACACACACACACACACACACACACACACACACACACACACACACACACACACACACACACACACACACACACACACATACAGGTGAGATAGCACAAAGGCATTGTACAGACCACACAGTCTCTGAATGATGACATGCATGACACACAATCAGACCACAACATACACACTCTGGATAGGCCCTCAATAACATGCAGTGCAGCTATGTCCACTTAATGTTGCTACTAATATACCCCTCTGAGATACGTGAGGAGTGGTAATATGTGATGGACCTTCACCTAACACACACTGCACCCATGCACACAATATGGATGTACCCCTGTATAGCACAGTGGAAACACCTACAGAAACATACTTGCCAATATGTTACAGCTTCTCTGAATAGGCCTCTGTGATGCTCACAGTGATGCACTGCAATTAACCCCACCACAAATTAACATACACATATTGCAATATGGCTAAGAGTAACAATTGTGTGCATCGAAAATGCATGCCCTTAACATGCTTAGGGTATTGGTGAGCCACAACAAGACATTTCTGTACTCACTGGCTTCAAGCTGCTGTTCCCCAGCCAGAGCAGAAGGACCTATGTAGTTGTGTGGGAGAGGTACTGTCAGCACATTCACATGTGGCATTGGTACAGGAAAATGAGGACTTTCTGAACATGTACAGTACAAGCTTTGATACTACACAATTTGCTGTCATTCCCTACAGATGTGCACTTGTGTGCATTACAAAACCCCACCCATAAATGCAGTTTGACCTGATATATGCTTCTAGATACTCTAAAGATTCCAGTATGAATGATACAGTATAGAAGTGATATCCACTAAGGCCTTACCTGGACGGTCCTTGCCTGTTATCTGGGGACCACCCATCTCCACTACAGAGATGTGGATGGATTCCTGGGGTGCAGTGGTTGCCCCACAGCTGGTGAGGAATTCCTCTGTAGGTGTCAGTGGTGCCTGCATAGCAGGACCCCATCTGTGGCTGTACGGTCCCTGGCCACAGCTGCAGCCCTTTGCCAGCCATGGTAAATAAGGTCAGTTGCCCTGTGCCTGACTTGCTCACAGGTGTGCCCATGATGACCCAGATTGTTGATGGTTTCCAGTAGTTCGTTTCACTTGGTGGTCCATTCCTGCTACTGCTGTCTGCTCCTGCTGAACAGCACTGTGCGGTGCAGTCTTAAGGCATCTACTATTGCTGCAGTCCCAGCTTCTGAAAAGGGTGGTGATCACTGTTACAGCATTGCACCTAAAAGACATGAACAGGGAAAAACATCACCGGACCTCATACATTGGGCACCATTATGTACAGATCCTGCACATCCATGATTGCTAGCACTATACACCACTAACACCCACATCTCACCCCTGCCATCTATCAGCACAGTATGTGTGTCAGTAGTCTCACAATACTGGCATTACAGCATGCATTGCATTTCTGATCCTGATGTTTCATGTCCCCCCAATGAGGTCCATTAATGTACATAATCTTCCATTCATCATTCACATTAGATGGCACATGCAGCAGCTGGGGACATCACAGAAGTTCCCTACCAGGCCATAGCAGCCCATCAGTCATCTACCATACACCTATAGTCTATGAGGCTAACCCTTTACCTGGTGTCATACATACCCCTCAAGAGTTACCTCACTGTTGCATGCCAGGCAATCACATGCTCCACTCTGTTAACACACACACACACACACACACACACACACACACACACACACACACACACACACACACACACACACACACACGCACACACACACACACACACACACACACACACACACACACATGCACTCCTCGCACTCCTGGTAAAGTCTGGCACAACTTTGCTACCTATGGGCCCTTCAGCTCAGACTTTAAGGTAGTTCTGACTGCCACAATCCATCTCTTTTACAGATACTGTAAGGCCCTCAACAAAGAGTGATAAATCCTACTGTGTGATGACCCTATTATGAAAATGGTAAGTGTGACCAAGACCAAGGCTATTGGAGTGAGCTATACAGTGTCACCAAGTGCATATGCAAGTACTCTAAGAGCTGACTTACTGCTATACAGACCAGAAACAATGACAGGTTTTAATGATATTTGATAATAACTAATAAAGGAACAAGAGATTACTCTATCATTGCTGTACCTACACAGTTCAGACTCATAGGGATTCATTTAGGACACCATTGCAGGACAGTCTGCAATACATACAGGAAACATGTAAAGTACTAGGTGCATATGTTCATAAGATGATACTAGGCTATTGGCCCAGCTGCCCTCATAAGCCTAGCCCAGATTTTTGCCCATGTCCCTTCAAAGTCAGCACCTGTTTCCCATGTCCAGCTGGGACACAGGTAGGATCCCAGTGGTGTATTTTCTGTTTCCCATGCAGTCATCCAGGTTATTCTTAAAGAGGGCTATAGAGGTACTCTGCTAGACATGGGGAGGGAGTGTATTTTACAAACAGTGTATTGTTTGGGATGCAAATGTATCCCTCCAACAAGTACTATTCATGTCACAGACCAGATGTGGGCCTTGCATGCGGGTTGCATGAGTGGGGTTTGTCTTACAGATATGCAGATACTCCATCAAGGCTGGTTTGGAAATGGCCTTGTATGCAAACACAGGTTGCCTATGGTCAGACTGTATGAGACTGAGTAGAGGGACAGGGCTTTCAGCCTATCTGTATAGGATAGGTGTTGCAAACCCTGGAGTTTTCTGGTCAGGGACCTCTGTGGTATCTGTAACTGCTGCATGTGCTTAGCAAAGTACATGCCAAAGCAGCCATTGTACTCAGTAAAGGGTCTGATAAGGGTGGAGTACAGGGATGTTATGGCCTCCTGGCTCGTGGATGACATACCCTTATTTGTGAAGTGGGCCATGTAGACAGCCTTCCATACAATGGTGCCAATGCAGTGGGAAACTGTCAGGTTGCTATCAGCCTTGGTGCACAAGTTGCCTCACTCCTGATTGAATGCTCAGTACATTGTTATTACTGTCGTAATTAGTGTGGATGACATCTATCACAACAGGGAGAATGATGCATTTCCTGGCATTCAGTTTGAGGCAATGCTTCTGGCACGAGTCATTAATTTGGGTAAGTGCCTCTTGGAGGATGCTCAAATCAGTAGGATAATGTAAGACAGTGGCCAGCTTGCAGTCATCTGTAAACCTGGTCAGCCACAGACCATTGGTTTTATCTTGAACCTCAGAAACATTTATCTCAAACAATAGAGGCCCCCAGACCGATCCCTGGGGGTACACCACTCTTGAAAGGTCTACTACTAGAGGTGGCTTACACTACTTTGATTGAGTGGGTACTATCACTGAGCCAGTTAGCTACCCATCTGGTAACATACAGGTTGATGCCTAGCTGTGTAGGCTTATGTATCATGGCCAACTTGGGATTGTCAGAGGCTTTGGCTAGGTGAAGGTAGGCAGTGTGCACGGTCTTCCCTTCATCAATGTGTTTGTTGACCACTTCAAAGAAGTCAACCAGGTTTAAAACGCCTGATCTCCCTTTCACAATGCCAAATTGTGTGGGCTCAGGCAAGTTAAGGTTGCTGATGTCCCTGTTTATAAGGTCCTTGATAATGCCTTCCATGCCCTTACAGATCAGGCTAGTTAGGCTGATGTGCATATGATTGACTGGGTCAGTGGATTGCTCCACATTTGTGTAGAGGGATCACAGTGGCTGTCCTCTGTGCAGATGGGTTGACACTGGTGCTCAGGCTTTGGTTGACTACAGTGTGTAATGGAGCAGAGACCTCATGCCTGAGTTCATGGAGGATGCAGTCAGGGATTGTATCAGGCCACAAGGAGACTTCAGTTTGTTGCCTTCGAGAAGGCATTATGGACCTGCTCCCTGATGATGAGGGGTGGGAAGGAGGTGCTGTGCATGTCCTTATTTACTGATGGGGAACGGGGGTGAGGTTTTCACTTAACCTGTATGCAGCAGGTTGGCTATATCTATGCCGTATGTGTATGTGGTGTTATTGACCACCACTACAGAGCAGATTTGGGTGTTGCCTCCGAGACTGCAGACATATGTAAAGAAGGCCTTGTGATTGGCCTTGATGGATGTGTCCAATTTGAACTCAAAGTTAGTCTTAGGGTAATTCACCTGTGACCTTATTTGCTTGTTCAGACAAAGGTGAGATTGCTTCCAATTTGGCACCTGCTTCTTCATGACCCTGCACAGCAAATATTTCCACCTATTATGGAGTTTGTGTATTGCTGCTGTCCACCACAGAGGTTTACTCTACCTTGAGGGAGATGATTTTGTCCTGTCAGGTATTGTTGAGTCCATACTGCTATGTAGGTGCTCATATAGTATTTTGGTGTAGGCCTGGACATTACTGCTAGTTCCAACTGATGGGACAGTGGCTGTGAAGCTACTTATACCTGCTCTGAGGAGATTTATAGTCAGTTTTGGAAAAGTGTTTTTTATTTGACTCTGACAAGGGGGGGGGCAGGGGAGATGGTGGCCTCAAAAGTGATGGCTTTATGGTCACATCTTACTAAGGAGGATGACACTGCAGGAGTGCTATAGTGGCTACTCATGTTGGTTAGGACCAGGTACAAGATATTTCCACCCATTGTAGGGGTGCTGACCAGCTGATCCAATGCACTGGCATCGAAAAAGTCTTGGAATCTCTGTGCGTTCATGTTTAGGTAGAATAGGCCATGCACACTATGGTTGGGTAGTTAAAGTCACTCAGGATCAAGGGAGTGGGTTGAATCTTGAGTCTTAAGTCTAGATAGGTGTAGTGTGTGTCCTGGGTCATGTTTGGAGGTCTATAGCTAGCTATGATTTGAATAGGTGTTTTGTCAACAGTTAACTGCAATTGGTATATCTCCTGTTTGCCATATTTTTTGACCAGCCTGTAGGTGTGTATGTGTATGATAAAGTTTAAAACTCCACCTCTATTGGATTTGCAACCACCCATTTGGGGTCTGAAAGTATAGTAGGATGAGTAACCTGGCAAGGTTAGTGTGCTCTCTACAGCTTCAAACCAGGTTTCATTGACTGCACAAATGTCAGCATCCTCTAGGACAAGGTGCACATGCAATGACATTAGTTTCATGCTAAGACTCCTAGCAGTTAGCAGCATTACATTTGAATTTTGTTTATTATAAGCTTTCATGCTGATAATGTTTTGCTCATGACTTTGTCTACAAAAGGCACTATGGGGAAATGTAAGTGCCTTTGCCAGAAGCCTAAAGCCCAGGGGAGACAGGTGAAGGCCATTTCTGGCAAAGCATTGTAGTCTGTCAATCATGTAATATAATGTGACTGAGATAGCAAGGATTCTAGGCTCTTAATTTGATTGCATCTCTCACATACTGTGTTCCTAGGTGATAGTAGCACACAGTTGTCTGTGTACATAAGGCAGTGGCTACACTGTGTCAGGATACCCATAGCACGAGAAAGCACAGGAAATTGTCTGTCCATGGTTAGCAGCATCTGTGGAAGAGGGGTCAGGGATAGTAGAATGGGTACTATCTGAGGATAGCACCTATAGGTGTGAGTATGGCTGGATAACATCAAGACAGTACCTGCAGGCGAGGGCCTCACTCACACAGGAGTGCAGGTAAGGGAAAGAAATGCAACTGAGATACCTGTCAAAGTGTTAAAACTGCACAAAAGCACAAAGCCATGCACATGCTGGGTTTAAATACCACAACAATGAAGGAAAAATAGGAACACTGGGAGTGACCAGTCAGCCCTTGTCCCTGAACTCTTAGCTCAACATTCTATGGCAGACATTTGCCAATCAGTTCACTTACTCACAGTAAATGCAGTCAGACCCTGGACAACCCTAGATAGTGTAGCAAGAAACATAAGAATCACACAAATAGATGTGACTGCAGCAAAGCCTGTAACCAGACTATGCTAAAGATATTTAAAATCATTTTAGGTCAGTGTAACACAGGTGAACAGAGACACACTCAAATATGACAATAGCAAACAAGAGCAAACTAATTTAAACAGATTAACCAGTTAACCAATAGTAAAGCTCAGAACAGAGCCCTGTTCCAGCACTCTTCATTCACACAACTTCTAACTGAACACTTCTGCCACTAGGGTGCAGGGGAACCCTCTCCAAAAAAAATGGCCTGGATTAGTGTTCAAGTTATAGAAACAAAGCTATATTCAGCAGGTCAGGCTGTAGTGTATGCTACAGCAAACAAGGTGTACCAATGTCAAAAAAGTACAGTTCAAAAGAACAGTCACAATGAGCCTTTGACCAGCAAGTTGTAGCTCAGAAGGGCATAATGTAGCCTTCCCTCCCACAACAGTGTAGACCACAAAGCTACTTCATGTAAAACAATTGGCCTGAAGCACATGTGCTTAAAAGCACAGCCTTAGCATAACAGAATTACATCAGGCTACTAACAAGCAGTAATAAATGCAGTAGAATAAGTGCAATTGATTCATTTTAAGAACATGCAGTGACAACAAATTGAAGTAATATAGTTGGAATAGACATAAATAGACATAAATGCTGTAAAATGTTTTTTTTGTTTATAGGTTATGTGGAAAAGGGATGAAACATGATAATGTCTGGTTGTGAAACGAAGGGGGTGGGGCCAATGAAGGGGGTGGGGTGGGGTCCTCCCAAATGACTAATGATATCTGACTACTCAGTAGAATAAGCTGATGTGATACAACTGGGAGGTGTGTTCAAAATGAGATTTGTAGAAGGGGTGGCCAAGTCACATGCCAACAAATATTTGAACACAACAAGGGGAACCCTTATAACTCCAACAGAACAGAAAACTTTTAACAAAACAAATGCAATACTGAAATTAGATACAAAATATATGTGACCAAAGCTTAACTAAAGAGCTTCAACTCAACATTAAATGCAGAGATGACTGATACTCAGAGCACTACACAACACAGAAACACTTCAGCTAACTACAGCTATTTGTAATTAAGAGAGCAATGCTGTGGCTCAGCTACGTGCACTACTTAACTGCTGCTATTCACATGTTTCAAAGGAATTATTTGGTAACCTTTGTTAACAGACCCTAGCCAAGAACTGTTAAAAGTACAACAGAACAGAATACAAATAGCCAAACAAATGTAATACTGCAATAATATACAAAATACAAGTCATCAAAGCTTAAATACTGAGCTTCAAATCGAAAGTACATGCAGAGATGACTGACAGAGCAATACAGACCACACAAACATCAGACAGATATACCATATTGCCATATATATGTAAACTATGTCACATTTACCTAGTTCCTATACAACATGCAAAGCTGTTTGTGTGTGACAGGTCTGAAAGTAATAATGTACATTAATGCTGCATTATCTCATATTACATCAGCATTTCTCACCTGCCTTCATGTCAAAGGCTAACAGCAAATAACGTACTTCTTTGCATCAGGTGTATGTATTTGTCTGATGTGTGTGTAGCACTGGAAGTCATAACACAGCTAAACACTTTTCCATTTTCAACTTAGTAATTATAATACACCCGGTAATTATTTATGTTTGATGGCAATACAACGACCTGTAGCTGTAGACATTTATGTCTGTTTGATGCACTGGAACTAAGATAACACATTTGTAAAACTAGTACAGCCTATTTACTTGATGTTTTGCAACTCATGTCTGCATGTTTGAGGCTTCCTGCTTCTACTATTAATACATACATGTGCACAGGTAATACCTGATATACATTTCTGTTCTTTGTCAGTATTTCACACTGTGTTTACACTCTTGCAGCTCAGTCATACCTCTCAACCTGTTGGAGCAAGACATCTAGACAAAGGCACACATCAATGGGAGGCAAAGGCCAGAAAATAGTGACACTTTATAAATCTAGCTGTAACACACTTAGTTACTAGCAAAGTAGGTTTTGCATTCACAGGAATACTCTGAAGGCTATGAAATCTGACATTCAAATGTATGCTATTATGTTATGACTTCAGTCTTTACTGATTTGCCAGTGATTTGCTAGATAAAACACAATTGTATGAGGCATTGACTACAGATATGAGGCAAACATGTCATTAGTCTGCAAAACTCTAGACAGTTGAAAGGTATGTGCTCAGTATATAACATACAGTTCAACACACACTTCTGCACCAGTTGTTTACTATGCACATACCCTATATAAGTATCTTACATTTGTAAGACAAGCATATGTATCATAGTAGCATTCACAGGTGACATATGAATATTTACAATATACCAGGTATCTGGCCTGGCAGTGTCACAGTCAGTATTGGACAACAGACACTCCAGTATAGTCATACATGAGCTGACCTTTGCTGGGGTGACTCAGGGGACAGAGCTGTGATCTATGTCACTGCAGAAACAGCCAGCAGGAATGGCTGTAGGTGCTGGACAGCAGCATGTCAGTCCAGCAAGTCTTGTTGAGCTTTTTGTTTAACATCCTAGTTCACATTATTGCTTCCCCCCTTCTGCATTCCATTACATGCTTAATTGATTGACATACCTGTTGTAGTGCTGAAGAGTTTTCTCAGAATAATACAAATTTTTAATTTTGTGTAGTTGCGGTTTGCCTTTGTGTAGAAAGGTTCAGACCTGTTTTGCATAGGCAGCAGCTTGCCGTTTGTAGGTAATGCTAATGAGCAAGTGGTGGCCTGTGCACCAATTGGTGTCTCCCACTTGCTAATTCCATCCAGAACAGCTGTGTTGTCTTTCCATTAGCCAATGCCATATCAACATAGTGCTATAATTAAATCCTTCAAGTGGGCCTTGCCCCTTTTCCTTGCCTGTGAGAAGAACATTATGGAGGTGTGGGAGCTACAGCTTCATAGAAGGTAGGTGGAAATACCTCTTAGAACAAGAAATGTGGAGAAAGCCCAAAAATATGAGGGACAAAGTTCCAGAAATAGGGACAGATTGTAAGTATTGCTGTTATACAGTTAGAAGATTGCTAGATTTTCTGTGTGATTTGAAGTCTGATAGTAATATGTATATGACATACCTTTCAACTGTCCAGATTTCCGCAGAATGTCCAGAGGTATGCTTCTTATATTTGGTCTGTTCCTCAGAAAATTTCAGCTTTTGACAGATCAGTAGGATAATGTGAGGGCTTAAGTCACTAAATGATGACATCCATTTGTGTTTCAGACTTCATATCCTTCAGAAAAGTTATGTTACAATAAACCCTATAACACAAGCAACGTTTTCAGTTTATAACACCAATATTTAAGATATGTCCCTATTTGTAGCCCTCTTTCCCCTAAGTATGTCAGGCTTTGTCCAGATGTCTTGCAGTAAGAGGTTCAGAGGTGTGGTATATCATTATTTAGTGACTTCACTCCTGATATCACCCCAGTGATTTAACAGAATCCCAGAAATGTTATGAGGCAGTGGCCATAAATATGGTCCCACACCCTGGACATTCTGTGGAAATCTGTAGAGTTGAGAGTTATGTATGTCTGGCCATTGTTAACAGACTGTCAAGAATGTATAGCAGAGTAGTGTGTAAATATTTGTTGGGCTGAGTAGGGAAAGGGGCAGATGTGAGTGTCATAGATCCTTTTCTAAATGACTTCTCCACTGTCCAGATTTCTATAGACTGTCCAGATGTGTGGCTCATATTTTTGGTCTTTTACCCTTAACTGTTGTGGATTTCTGACAAATCACTGGGATGATGTGAGCACTGACATCACTAAATGATGACAATCATTTGTATTTCAGACCTGAAATCTATCAGAAAATATATGTTAAAACAAACTGTGATACTCTAGCAACCTTCTATACTTATAACATCCATATTTCAAATATGTCCCTATTGTTTGGCCTTTATCCCCCTACTTTGTCAGGCTTTGTGCAGCTGTCTTGTACTAAGAGGTTGAGTATGTATACATATAAGGATTTATATATATATATATATATATATATATATATATATATATATATATATATATATATATATATATATATATATATATATATATATATATATATATATGTATGTATGTGTGTATATATGTATATATATATATATATATATATATATATATATATATATGTATATAAAACATTACTAATTCCATAGGTTTTTCCCTAATGTTGGATGACCATCCTGCATGATATATTTACTGAAGCATTGCTAATTCTCACAGCTCATGTAGAGTAGTGACATCTGCTGTGACAAGAATGCACAGGGTCCTGGGCTTAAGGCTTGCCAGGGATGTGTATTTTTCTTTTGTTAAATGACCATAATGCATGATATTTTTGTAAAAGCATTACAAATTTCCACAGCTCAGAAGGTGTAGTGGTATGTTGCTGTGATTGTAGTGCACAGCGTCCTGCATTCGAGACTTGGCAAGGCTTAGTATTTTGTTGCTGGGCAGAACAAGGGCTGATTGAGACAGCGTGATTAAAGCACTTTTAAGCAGTTGTAAGTGGGTTTGCATGTTTTGAGTGAATTTAAGTGATGCTAAGAGATGCTTCAGTCCCCTTAGCTTCACTTAGCAGCACTTATTCCCATTTAAACTGACACTAATTTTAAATAAAGAAAAGAAAAAAAGGGTGATAGGAAGACAGGTGCAGGAAAGGACCATAGCTCTACATTTCTCCTGCAGCAACAGCTGTGACTGATGTGGAAAATTTGGAATTTACAGCCTCACACCACACAGGGAGGGGTGTTGGTAACATACATTTGTAGAGTAATTTGAGTGTCGATTGATTAATGTCACTGGACATGGGGCAAAATATAGAGCTATGTATGGGGCAATGATTTTTTGAGGGGGACAGATGCCCTTTTTTTTATTAAGGTGAGAGTGGGATGTTGGGGGAAGGCTGTAGGTATGTTTGCGGAGATAGGTTGGGTAGGATAGGTTGCATTCACAGAGAGAAAAACACACAAGGCAACAAACAGGGGCACTATATGACACATAAGGGGGGTAAACACTTTGGACAGGGAGGGTGGTTGGGAATCAGAGGCCAATGAGCCCCCAAATGGATACAGTGGAACTGAGGTCACCACCCATGGGCAATCACCACTGCACCTTCATGGCCCCTAAGGTGGCTGTGCTGGGGGCTGGACAACAGGGACAGCCTGCCCCTTGAGGTGCACCAGATGACCCTCCATCTGGCTCAGACATCCATCCAACTTGGAGCAGATGGTGCTGCGCACCATACCTAGAACTTGAGGCAAATGACAGGTTCCTCTCTGTGCCCATGCCTGGGGGGATGGGCCCCATCCCCTGAGGTGGTTCCACGTGAAGGTGGTGCAGGACCAGTGGAGGATGAAGTTCCAGGGTGGGTCTCAGACATGCTGGGGCCTGGTAACACGTCCAGATAAGGCAGGACAGGTGGATCTGCTAGGATCTGCCTTCCCAAATGTGCTATGGTGTTGAGGTTTTCCAAGATATATTGGTTAGTCTTGAATAAAACATTTCAGAAATTAGTTATAACAACATGCATGGGTGTTCCAATTAACCCAAAACAACAGATTTGAAACAGTTGCATAGCAAACAGAATACATGCATAAATGGAGCAACAGCAAGCATTGTAACAGCATGCCAGTTGCATTGACAGCAACAGGCCACCAACAATGGTATTTGAACAAGGTATGTTAATATGCAGCCAATTAAATATATGAACAATAATAGAACACAAGTCCCAACATTAGGTTTCAAGAAAAACATACCCGTAGTATATGCATAATAACTAGTGATGCAGATGAGGGGTAGTGGGAGAGAAAAAAGTCCATTAGCAACTGCATAGGCTTCTATTTTTCACAACAGCATTGCTCAATACTCTACAGGTCTTCCCTCACTTTACATCTACCTGTGGCCCATAGATTCTGTAGCACATACATGCCTGTTAAACTGTCAACCTGTAATGGTATGGGGCAGACTGTGACAACTATGGATACATTACTAGAGGGGGCTTGTACATGTCAAGGCTACATATCTGACAAAGAAAGGGTACCATGCACTGAGGTTGTGTGAGTCTGCTACTTCACCTGGATTCCTATTTGTGTCCAAGGTTATTGGCAGCAGTGTCCTCTAGCAGTGACAGCGTGACACTTGAGAGACATGTAACAGGAAGAGTGCATGGTGTATCTACCTATCCTGCTGCCATTTGCAGGCATGAGGTTGGACATTGGAACAGTTGTACATGGTGTATTAGTATACCCTTCATACCGCTACTACAAAACATTTCTTTACCTGTAAGACCTGTGGAAAAAATATCTACTACCACTATCTGACTGTTTCTACAAATATTCAAGATTTCTTGAGTGTATATATGCATACATCTCAGTGCCACTCCCTGGATTAAAACTGTGTATGGGTGTGCAAAAATGAACAATAAGGCTATTTCTCATCACACTGAGCTACTGGGGAACTGCTGTCTCTTGGTTGACTGATTTCTATGTAATACTCTGTGGGTTAGATAATCTGACCTTATAATCCTGGGCTTCATGCATGACAAATAGTTAGTGCACTGTGCATGAATCCTTTAAAATAATACAATCTGGAAAGCAAAGGTTAACACAAGGCAATGATGCAGGGGACACACTATAATACACTAGACATTACTATTCAGGGTTCAGATCTTAGTGCATAACATATTTCATATTTCATATTTTATTTATATCTTGTTTTACAGCTCCACAATCTACTGTTTTGCATAACAGCTGGTTCTCAGAACAACCTCAGTTAATTCATGCTGTCAAAGCCATATTTGCTGTGAAGAACCTGTACACACATTCTATTGCTACAACAACATACCAGAGTAAACAGAACAATTTGTGGTATAAGTCTTTATTTTAGTAATATGACACAATGCTTTACTAATGCATATTCTGTAGATAAATATTAATCTGGCAAACTTTATTTATTCAGTAGACACATAGCACACTATACCTACTGGCAGTAAACAATATACATCTTCTTATTTATTGTACTATATACTGCAAGATAGATCTCTACTCACCAGCCTGTCAGTGCAGTCTTGACAGTCTGTTGGCATGGGCCTCCACATATGCTAGCCCTCTCCGCTACAGCTGTAGAGGGAATAAACAAACATTATGCATACCTGTCTATCACATACTCAGGCTAGAATTTGGTACAGCTATGGATGGGATACTTACAAACTACTGGAGCATTCTGTGCCCAAGCATCTTGGATCCACTGGTCCAAAAGCACCCCCTTCCTATGCTTTAGGTCAGCATAATGATGTCATACCTGCTCACCAGTTCAGGAGATTCCAGTAGCACTGGTGAGATCATGTGCCAGATGGTCCCAGGCCTCAGCTTTGTAATGTGAGCCCTGGTACTGGCCCTGTAGTGGTTTGTCATCATGGTGTTCAATGAGGAGTCCAGCCATGTCCCTGGACTCCAGAATGCCCTAGCATTGTGCCAAAAAAGCACACTCCCTCTCCAACGCCAGACATGGTTCCTGCACAGATCAAACTACAACAGGTTTTGGCTGTATTCCCACCTGTGCAGTTTAAATAAGGCCATATTCCCACTCTTTGCTGTCATTGGACCATTTTGAAAATGTTGAGCACAGCTTAGCAGTGCGCAAATCTGCTAAGCTGAGTTGAGCAGTGCTTAAAGGGTAAAATGCTGAGCAGTGGTTAGCAGTGTGCAAATCCACTTAGATGTGCTGACTGCTGCTTAGAATTAACATTTAAGCAATTCTCAAACTGGCTGAGCAGAACTGAGCACTGGTAAGCATGGCTCAGTTTTCATTTAAGAAAAAAATATCAGAATTGTAAATTAATTAATCATTACTGACATATTATTCAGTTTATATGATTTACTTTAAATGGCGTCCCTTATGTGCTTTCATTACATTACCTTAGGGTGTGACTATACTGTACAGAACACTTGTGTATACATGGACACTTTCACATGTTATATGCACTGACACTTCCATTTTGAACCAGCCACACTTCCCTAGTTAACAAATATCAATTACTACATAATTTAAAATAAAAAAAACAAATTTTAACAGTGATTTCCCATGTAAAAGTAAAGGACCTGTCTTGCTACTCTAACCATCAACTACTGCATGCAAAGTTGGGACTCTGACCACTATGCTATCTCACATTGAGGATTTTAGCTATACATTTGTATTTAGCTCCTATGAGATGTTTAAGCAATGCTGAGCAGAGGGCCACAACATGCAAACCCACTCAGCTACACTTAAACTTAACTTAGAATGGAAACAAATGAATACAAGCACTTTATTTACATATATTAATACTAATTGTAATTCATATTTGGTAATGCACTACCTGTCATTCTATCAACTCTCTAAATCTGTATGGGCACTAACAGGATTTAAGTCACTACATAATGGCATACACTTGTGTTTCAGATTTATAATACTTCTGAACATGTTATGTTCATAGAAACCCTGTTCCTCTATCAACTTTCTAAGTTTGTAAGGGCAATATTTAAAATCTGTCCGTATCTGTCACCTCATCATTTTATGCTTTGTCCAGATTTTTTGCTCTTAGAGATTGAGAGGTATTCTCCCCATCATTTTAGGCTTTGTCCTGATTTTTTGCACTAAGAGGTTGAGAGGTATGTCCCCCCATCATTTTATGCTTTGTCCAGATTTTTTGCTCTGAGAGGTTGAGAAGTATGCCCCCAGTCATTTTACACTTTGTCCAGATTTTTTGCTCTAAGAGGTTGGGAGGTATGCCCCCCATCATTTTAGGCTTTGTCCAGATTTTTTGCTCTAAGAGTTTGAGTGGTATGCCCTCCATCATTTTACGCTTTGTCCAGATTTTTTGCTCTAAGATTTTGACACATATGGAAAGTGGCGTACGGCACTTTCACAATGCAGGGGGTGTGTGACAGTACCTGTCACACACAACCTGCATTGCTTCCCATTTCAATTCCTGCTTTCAGTGTCCATGGACACTGAAAACATTTAGAAAGTGCTGCGCTACACTTTCAGAGTGCAGGAGGCATGTTGGATCTGCAAGCACTACTGAAACACGCTCCCTACACTCATTCAGTGTTCATGTCTGCAGAGCCATTCTCAGTAGCATGCCTTCATTAATATGAAAGGCGCACTGCTGTCAAGGCTATGCTGATGTGTTCATCATTCACTCCTTGTAGAAATAAGACTATTCCTACATGGAGTTTATTGAATCCTTGGGTTGGTCTTATTTTAGTGTATTTGTGAAACTGCGCCATCCACTGATGCACTAACATCTTCCTTCAAGTATGCTATGCTGTTTGCAACTTTCATTTTGGAATCCAGCCAATAACTGTAAAATATCAGTTTTATGTTATAAACTTTACTTAAAAATGACAAACTTATTTCTAACTGGAATATGGGGGATATTGCATGATGTCTAGTGAAAGTCATGCTTGTTTACAAACTGCAAACTGTTTAATTTTACTTCCAGTAAGGGCTTATGAAAGTGGGGGAAGGAAGGAAAAGGAAAGAAAAATAAATGCAAAATGTTAACTGTGGGCATCTAACAGAAACAGATTTGAGGGAGTCACTCTAAAAGCAAGGCACAGGAAGCACTGAATAAAGGTAGCATTTTAAATGCATAGCTATTGATTTTGTTGACTGGGAATGTCCATCTAGGACATAGTCTATTTTCAGCAGAGGCCTGGGGAAAAACACTCCAGACACATGTCTTTGGAATGTCAGAGGAAACTAGAGTACCCAGAGTAAACCCACACAGATACAGGGAAGAAATGCAGACTCCACACAGAAGGCACGCCAACCAAGAACTGAACCAGAGAACCTCTTGCTATGAGTTGACAACATTATCTGTTGCACCACTGTGCCACGTGTGTGTGTGTGTGTGTGTGTGTGTGTGTGTGTGTGTGTGTGTGTGTGTGTGTGTGTGTGTGTGTTTGTTTGTGTGGGTGACTGTGGGTGTGTGTGTGTGTGTGTGAGGGTGTGTGTGCATCTACTCAAAATTATCTAAACTCACTGATATCTAAACACTTGATGTTGACAAAAAAGAAAGCTATAAACTTACAAATACATAAACACAAAATTATCTAAATTCAAGATATCAGCAAAACTGAATTTATACTAAGGAATGATTCATACCCTTTCCTCAATGTTGTGCAACCTCAGAGATGCTCTGTGTGTATGTATGTATATATATATATATATATATATATATATATATATATATATATATATATATATATATATGTGTGTGTGTGTGTGTGTGTGTGTGTGTGTGTGTACACACAGATATGCAGATTTAGTAAGGTATGTGGGAGGTGCAGGTGGCTTGACCCCTGGAAAGGCATTAGTTCTGCATGTGGTTACATGTATTGACATTTTGTGGTGCATCCCCCACACTCCCTGCTAATTGTATAAACCAACTCCAAGGTTGCACAACAGTGGGGAAAGGGTATTAATTTTCCTTAGTATAACTTCAGGTTTCTCAATATTTTTGAGTTCTGATATTTGTTGTAAATATTAAGTGTTTAGATATTAATGTGGTTAGATAATTTTAAGTAAATCCATATTGTATCTTATCTATGTAGATGGATATAGATAGATAGATAGGTAGATATAATATGGGCAACTAATATGGACATTGCAGATTGAACTTTAACATCAGTGAGTATAAATGAGAAAATACATATTTGAATTGTTTTTCAAATTCTCTGCAGTTCTGTTTTGTTAAAGTTTCATTTATTTATTTATTTGTTTATTGCATTTGATTACCAGGAAAGTCCACTGGGCCAAGAAGAGCCCATTTTCAGTGGAGGCCCGGGGAGAAAAGCTCCACAGAATTATATAATTACAATTCAACAGCAATACATACATAGGTAAAGGAAACAATTTTGATACATAGAATGAGTAAAAGATAATTTGAAAAGAAAAAAAAAATAGGACACTGTCTTTGCAATAATTACATTATTAAAAAGGAATTTGAGTAAAAAATGACATAGTAATTGCATTAATTCCATACAAAAGAATTCCTACTCTTTGAGATAGTTAAACTGTGTAAAGTTTGGGAAGAAAGTTATGTGCTGGGAAATTATGGTGGAGTACAAACAGAAAAATCCTTAGTGATTTGCAACAGTTAAACTGTGATTATAGTAAGAGAAGGAATTCAGGTGTTGGGGCTGTTAGTTGGGGTACAGGGGCATAGCCAGTGAGAGGAAAAATGTAGTTTGAGGGATTTTTTGAAGGAAGCAGGATTATCAATTGATCTGATTGGGGGAGGGAGATTATTCCATAACTTGGAGACAGAATATGAATACATTTAGCCAGCTGAATGGATAATAACATTTTGTTTTCAGACCTGAAATGGTGATTTGGGTGGTAAGTGGTCAGTATGGATGGGATGGAAGGGCAGGTTTCAGGTTGAAAGATTATCTTATGGGCTGTAGTTAGTTGTATGTAACTAAGGTGGTGAGAGGATTCAAGCCAGATTAGTTTATGGAGAGATACGCAGTGGTGGCTGGAATATTTTGCGCTGGCAGCAAATTTAACCACTTTGTTGTAACAGATGTCCAACTTCTTTTTTAAGGAGGATTGGAGGTTGGTGAGGATAGGGGCTCCATATAGAAGGGTAGGAAGTAGGAAGGATGAGGCCAAGTTTTTTTTTGCAGGGAGACTAAGGAAATAGTTGTGCCTATATTAGGCACCCAGTTGTTGATATGTTTTTTTGATGTTATTGTGGAGGTGAAGGTCAAAAGTTAACTTGTCAGCAGTGATGACCCCTAGCAGTTTGGTGCTAGGGACAACTTCAATGATAGTGTTATTTTGGGCACTTACGGTCAATTGAGTTTTGTTAATAGGGCTAGATTTTGTAGGGGTAAATAGTAATAGTTTTGTTTTATTGGGGTTAAGGGCTAGGTGATTCTGGGACATCCAGTGCTCTGTGGAGGTAAATGCTTCTTGGGTAAGATGTTGTAATTCTGTGACAGATTTTGAAGAGCAGATGATAGTAGAGTATTATCAAAGTTATTGACAAATATAACGAAAGGAGGGGACCCAGAAGTGAGCCTTGAGGAACTCCTGTTTTAGTATTAATAAATGGGGAGGAGGAGTGCTGCCACCTAGTGGATTGCTGCCTGTTGCTGAGATAGTTGGTAAACCACTATATGGTGGAGAGAGATAGGTTAAGGCTGGAGTGTTTAGTAATTAGTAGAGAGTGGGAGATGGTGTCCAATGCCTTAGATAAATCCAGAAAGAGAGCAGAGACTAAGGAGCCAGCATCGCAAGCTCTGTTTACTGTGTCTAAAAAGGATATGAGGGCTGTGTTTGTGCTGTGTCCAGTTCTGAAACCGTGTTGAGTGGGGGAAAGCAACTGACGTTTTACTAGATACCTTGAGAGTTTGGAGTGGATGCATTTCTCTAATATTTTAGAGATGGGGAAAGAATGGCAATGGGGTAGAAATTAGAGATGTCAGGGTTATTGCCTCCTTTGTGAAGAGGGATGACAAAAGCTTTCTTCCAGATATCTGGTACACATGATTCTTGAATGGACCTGTTTAGGAGAGTGCTGATTGGATAAGCGATGGAGGGGGCTGCCATTTTTAAATATTCTGCTGGTAAGTTGTCAGGGGCATTTGTGCAGGGTTTTAGTTTATAAAGAAGCTTCTGAATGGTGGATGTGGGAATGGGTGATAGTAAGAATGTTGTTAGGGGATTTGAAGGGTTAAGATTTGGTGGTGTTCCTAATGGGTCTGTGTTGGTGAGAGGGAAGGTAGTTGTAAGTTTGGCGATGGTATCTATAAAGTATGTGTTGAAGAGTGAGACTAGTTCAGAGGAAGTATTTTCTGGGTTGGGCATGGGGTACTAATTGTTCCTGGGTGTAGGAGGGTGTTAATTGCTCCCCAGAATTTTTGTGGATTTTATTTATGCTGACCTTGGAAGGTTTGTATGTATTTTTTTTTTGTTTTGTTTTTAACAACTAAGCATTTAGCCTGATTCCAAAGTTATTTATATTTCAGGAGATTGGTGGGGGGTTTTGTTTTTTTGCCAAGTTTTCCAGGCTTTGTCTCTGGATAACATGACTTGCTTTGTGTTCTTAGCTAGCCAGGAAGCATGTTTAACATTCACTCCTTTTAATCTGAGAGGAGCAAGACTATTTAAAGTCCTGAGGAATGTGGAGTTAAAGAAATTCACAGCTTCATTAAGAGGGAGGAATTTTAATGGGCTCCAGTTTATTTTTTTCAGGATGTCATTGAGGGTGTTTTGGGAGAAGTGGGATAGCTCTCTGGTATACTTTAATTTGTGATCGTTAGGTATAGAGTTGGGCTTACGGGTTATGAATGCTGGAGCGTGGTCACTAATGCTGGGAGGGAGAGAGCCTGAGGAAGAAATTTTATCAGGATCAGAAACCAGGATCCAATCCAAGGTGGAGCCATTGTTTCCGTTATTGCCAGGTCTGGTAATGTCAGAGATTAGCTGGGAGGTGGATGTTTATAGAGGAGTTTTTATTGGTGATATCTAGCCAGTTGAAGTTAACGTCACCTAGAATGATAGTTTCATTTTTTATATTATTGCTAGTCCAGGCTAAAATGTCTTCAAGAACTGAAGCATTGTTGCCATGGGGGTATGTATATGACTATGATGCAAAGGCTTCTATAGTTATTGAGTTTAAGGAAGATAACTAGTAGGTCAACTGAGGGAAAGGAAGGAATGGGTTTGGTATATGAAATAACAGTGTAGGTGCTTGGGAATAGTAAGGCAACACCTCCAGCTTTTTTGTGGAGTCCGTCTGTTCTAAGGCAGGAGTAGTTTGGGGGTAAAAATTCTGAATCTTTGATATATGGTTTTAGCCATGTTTCTGTGATGGCAGTAAAGTCTGGTTTATGTTGACTTAACCATGCATGTAGTTGGGGAATTTTGTTTCTGATGCTTTGAAGATTCATCTTTTATTATACTGTAGAAACTATGCAGACTAAGCTAAACTTCTAATATCACAACATGACACAAGCAGAAAGGTATTTAATAATGACCAAGGCAGTAGTAGAGACCCAAACTTTAATAAAATGTGCAAAAACCAATACAAGCTCCAGCGCCTTGGCCAAAACGGCCTTTCAAGAGTCAAAAAGCACAACACCAGCAAACAATTAAATACATCATTGCATTAAAAATCCACCAAAAAAAATTATTCAATTAAACAATCAAATACAAAAATAAATAAAAATAATCAAGTAAAATAAAACAGTTCGGTTCAAGAACCCTGCACTTTATAGAAATGCATTCCAATTTCATTCTAAATTTAGGCCATTAGAGGTCAGAGTACCACATAAAAGTAAATAATCTCTCCTTAAAAAGTAGCTTCTGTTTTAAATCACTATCCATAAAAACTTTTACCTTTTCCTAATATGGTACCCTGAAGAAGTTTTTCATTCCCATTATGGCACAAAGAAAAGTGCATGGCAACTCAATTTTTCACCCTTTGGATTCAGTAGGGTTTGATGGGGCTCTGTATGCTGTCATTAGCCAAATGTTTAGATATTCATGTGGTTAGATCATTTAAAGTAAATCCACAATGTATCTATAGCTCTAGATAGATAGATATAGATAGATAGATACTTAGATATAATATGTGCAACTAATATGGAAGTTGCACACTCAAAGATATTTTAAAACCTTTAACATCAGTGAGTATAAGTGAAAACATACGTACTTGAAACTGCAGTTCTGTTTGG
Organism: Protopterus annectens; assembly: GCF_019279795.1. Lineage (NCBI taxonomy): Eukaryota > Metazoa > Chordata > Ceratodontiformes > Protopteridae > Protopterus > Protopterus annectens. Next base: position 646,853,555 of record NC_056727.1, on the reverse strand, counting down.
TTAAAGTTTCATCTTTTATTACACTGTAGAAGCTATACAGACTAAGCTATGCTGCTTCTAATATCTTTGGAATGCAACTTACCTTGAAATTGTCATCTACAATCAAGTTAAACAAATAGATTAGGTAGAGATTCTTAAAAAAATGCACTAGAAACAATGAATGAAGACAGCAATTTAAATGCTCACATAAACTGTATATATGTATGTAGATACGTTTTTGTTTAAACATATGCACACCACACAGACATGCATGTTTGTAGAATGAATAGCTGACATATTAAATGAGCAACTTAGAAAACATAAAACATTTGATATTTCATTATACTGATAACACAAATTAGAGATACCCAGTACTTCAAAGAAGGAAACAAATGTCTTTTCATGATGTATTACCTATAACCCTACAATACATTTGGCTCAGATTTGTCTGAACAGGCATAGTTTATGGATTTTTTTTTAAATTGAAGTACTTTGCTACAGTTAGAGTTGGGAGCAGGATTAGGGTTAGGGTTAGCATGCATTACTAATGTGGACAGGATGTTTTCAAGGATGTTCAGAATAACTAAAATATAAGTTGCACTTGAAAGTTATTTTAATCATTGAAAGTAGACATTGCTTACGATAAAATAATTATTTGATATTGCATGCTATTTGGCAAAGTAATATTTGTTAATTCTGTCTCTCAGTGCTTCTAGAATGCAACTTGTCCTGCTACTGTGATCTGACACTGTGACCTGACGCTGTGATCGAATATAAGAAGATGTAGTTGCTTTGTCTAGATAGTTAACAGGAATGATATTCTGGAAATAGCTACAGCATTTGAGATAGCTAATGAAGCTAAAGGGGATGCAAAAATAAAATATGCACAAGTTGTGGAAATGAATAAATTGTAGGAAGGAGCATAGATTTATGTAAATGCCACAAGGACAAAAATACTAAATGAAAGAATGTAGCTAGAAAGGCTGTTTAGCAGCACAAGGCTAGAAGGATAGCTTCAAAAATAAGTAGGCGTGCATAGTGTTAATAGCTACTGGTCTGCAGCCCACCACTTTATTTAGGTACTTTTTTGCAAGGTTTTTAATTGATATATATATATATATATATATATATATATATATATATATATATATAGCTATATACATGTATTTTATATGTGTGTTTTATTTTTACTTGTTATTAGACTAGTGCTCCATTTGTTACTGCTTATGCATGCAGTACTGAGTTCTGTGGCAATTGAAACCTTTAAAACAATCTGGGCTATTTTTCAAAACTGCTCAGATTACATGCATGCATCCCCATAATGAATAAGGCAGTTAGGCCTTAAAACAAGATATGCTCTGCTTTGAAGTGCAGTTTTAACCACTCTTGTCTGTACAGTGACTGGGCTGACAGAAGGGTCTGTATGTCATATGACTTTAACATGTTTGTCAAGCTGCTTGATATATGCACAGAAGGAAAATCCAAAGTAGTAAAAGCCATTGAGATGTGAGGTCAGGTGGCCTTTTCCTACTTACAAAAATGGCAAAGTCATTTTTTTTGTTTTTGTTGTGATCAAAGACTTGATTGAATCAAGATTCATAAGACTGCAGGGCAAGTTAACAGAAACATTATAAACTGCTATTTTAAGACTTTATATTATAAGGTCATTTTTTTTATTTTTTCAGTCTTCTTACATCTCAGAAGTGTCCCTGATTTTGCAGAATATCCGTGACTTTGTTGCAGTCATATTATTTTCTGTAAAACTTCTGCCCCCCCGGGAAAGAATCCATAAGGATTGCAATCACTGTGCTAATGCTTGCAAATCAGTGCTTTGCAGCAGTTTCTAACAAAGTAATTTCATTATTTTCAGTATCTGCTTGGGATTGTCAGATGTATTTAAACTATGGATAGGTACTGTTATTAAGATATTCTCTGGTAAAAAGGTGTCTGCTAAGACAGGCTTACTGTTACCTGTAAGGAGTCCAATTACGGAGATAAAATGTAAGATTTATAAAGGCTTATGTTGTGTCTGTAACACAAACTAGAAAATGTTGTCTACCATGTGAATATTAGAGGATAGTTTAACACAAGCCATCCAGTTATTGTGTGTGTGTGTGTGTGTGTGTGTGTGTGTGTGTGTGTGTGTGTGTGTGTGTGTGTGTGTATGCATGCGTGCGCACATGTGCATATTTCTGCACGTGCTGTCAAAGGTGACAGTCCTAGCTTATGACACTGAATGACTAATAAGCAAAAAGATCAGTGCTAAGATGAATTGTCTGATGTTCTGAAATTCTGTGTGTGTGTAGGATACAGATCGAGAACTGGTGCATGTATTCTAGGTAAACAAAACAAAAATCCAGCAATCCTGACATAGTACCAATGACCAGTTATTACAACAAGCAAATCTAAAGTGAATGTATGCATTGATAAGAAAAGTTATGAATTTTAGCAACTTTCTGTGATCCTCTCCTTTTAAGTGCTTTGCATTCCTATAGAAAACTCCAGTTCTCTGTAGCTGGCACAAGGTGAAAGTTTACATTTTTGGTATGCACACTAGATGCTTCGAAGAAACACTAAATAAATCCAATATTTCAAGTTCAAACATGAGTCAGCCAGTACTGCAGCTTCTCTTTTTAGTATGGCAGTACAAAAAATGTTTTTGCTTAGAAAACAGGTTAATGCAAGAGCAATGTGGAAAAATACCTTCTACTATGCATTTTGAGACAGATGTGCGAATCTCTACGAAAGGATTTAGATATATTGAACTTAAAGTAAGCTTGAATAGTGCACAATCCTGTTATGCAATTTGCAAAGGTCAAAATGCAGATAAGTTAATTAGATTAAGTCAGATAGCAAACTACATTAGGTGATTGTAACTGGTTACAGGAAGCATGCACCCCAAGTCTATCGTGAGAACCCTCAAGAGCGTGTCTGCATTATATTTCTCATTAATGTCTCCTATATGTCTACAGTTTTAAGTTCTTTATTTTTGTAGCGCGTTTATAGGCATTGAATTTATAAACAAGGTGCATATGCAATTATTACTGGAAATAACAATAGCGGATAAGTGAGCTTGATTAGTATGAATGAATCTCTAAGAATATCTAGCTTGCATAGCAAGGCCTGCTTTAATATGGGAGGGAAATTTATGTATACAATCATCTACAAACAGAAGTAGGAAGGATGTTAAGTATTCCACTGTAGTGATTAGTGGTGAGGTTCCACTTTAATTATTGGGTTCAGCTCTGGAATTTGCCTGTAAGGAGTTATAAGGTCAGGAGAGAGACAATACAGTGCAGTTGTAATAGAATAATTCAAAGCCTGCACAGTAGAAATTAGAAGATAAATTAGACTCAAAGGAGTGAACAGATTTTAACTGCAGCTCAGTGGGAGTGAAGGAATATGCCCTTGTGTGTGAGTGAGATCTTTAGCATATTTACAGGTATAAGCAACATCCTCTGAAATGCAACATGTTATGATTAAGCTATTAGTCATCATAAGCAGTGTTAAGAAACAGATGTCTCAAAACATATAATTTGGTCATAAGAAATGTGCTCAATAAGTAGTTTTGTCAAATTCAACCATTTTTTTTTTTCTATTTTGAGGTGATGGGTTTTGTCATGGTATAATGGAGCCTATTCAACCACCTCATATGTCTGAAATTAACTTTTTTTCTCAAACAAGCTTTCGCATACATTTCAGTGAGGAGGACTGCCACTGGTAGACTGTATGACCAGTTATTTATGTAAAAATGTTAACCATGGCCAAAGTTGCCCCACTATAAAATAGCCACACCCCATTCCAGTTAGCCTTGCTAGGTCAGTTGTTTGCAGCAACCCTCCCCCATCATCCTTGATGTCATGAGTTGCCACTGGAAATAAACTTAAATTGGTAGCTATAGGCAAGTGAAACAAACAGATTCATAGTTGGTAATATCTAGTCCAAATAAATAAATCAGTGTTTGCAGGAACGGCCTTAGGTCAGTTGGTGACCTAGGCAAAAGGGCTCCACGGTGCCCCCCACCACACTACCCAGTGCCCCCATCCTGGTCTACCTACTCAAATAAACACAGGAAAAGTGCCCTTGCTAGAGCGGCACCCTAGGCGGCTGCCTAGTTGGCCTATGCCTAAGGCCGGCTATGAGTGTTTGCTTCTCAGTGGAAAGAAATATAAGAAGCTCTATACTGCATTTTATTAGAGTGTCCATTCATTGCCTTTAGAAAAATATATAAAGAGTTAACATATTTTTTTTGGGGGGTGGCAGGAAAGGAAATGAGTGTTGTTATAATGAAAATGAGAGAACAATATTACATAAAGATAAGTGACACTAAAAATGATAAAAAATAGTCCATGAGGAACCCATTTGCAATAGGAAGAAGAATAAAAGTAAGTAGAATAAAATATGGCTTATACAGCTATGGACTAAAACTAAATGTCAAGAAATACATAACAGTATCCTTTGGGAAGTCATCAATCCCTTGTAACTATCATATTGACAACACACCCCTTGGAATTGATCCAGTAATCCGGGAGTTAGGGAAACATATAGATAGTAATCTAGCCTTTGATCATCATGTATCTACAGTGGTGAGGAAATCATTCTATGTTGCACAACTTATAAACAAAGGTTTGGCGTCTTAGTCCAAGGAAGTCATTGTTCAACTGTATTTGGCATTCATCAGACCTATCATTGAGTACAATGCTCCTTTTGGCATGTATCTAACCAGGCATATCCAACAAGTAGATTGTCCACAAAGGTTCCTTATGAAAAGAATACAGGGTGTGAGTAATATGTCATATGCAGGCCACCTCAATGCTCTATCCCTGTATTCTGTCTCCTACAGGCTTTTGAGGGGAGATCTATGCCTAGCATACAGGGCATTGTCAGACCTCAGTCTGATGGACCTTCTGCATATCCACAAAACAAACAGTACCAGAATTACCCATTCTAAAGACTTAAACCTTGCCTGTGATATAAATAGAACCTGCTAGAGGGATAGGTATGTATCCCAGAGACTACCCCATCTGTGAAACAGGTCCCCCCATCCATGTAAAGAAGAGTTCCTCCTTAACCCAATTCAAGTGAAATTTGGACAATTGGATGGGAAACTGGAAATTCATCCCTGGTTTGGCACCTATATTTATTTATTTATATTTATTTATTTATTTATTTATTTATTTATTTATTTATTTAACATTTGTTTGCCAGGATAGTCCGACTGGAAAACAAGTGTCCATTTTCAACAGAGTCCTGGGGAGAAAAACACCATAAGTTTACAGAGAGAAGAAAAATTTACAAAGGAGACATTACAGAGTAGTAGCATACACATTGTAGACTTTGCAGTCGTTAGTGTACAATAAGAGGATATTCCCCCTTTTGGTTGAAAATACAAGTGCACAAAATATACAATGAGAGTAGATAAGAACCTGGTAGAGCACTGCAAGATATTTCACAATTGAATAAGAGTATATAAATGTTAAAGTTTTCCATGTATACATTCAAGCAAATATACATGTAAGAGCATACACACACACACACACACACACACACACACACACACACACACACACATATATATATATATATATATATATATATATATATATATATATATATATATATATATACAGGTTTACCGACATAATGTTGAATTTCATAATATCTAATAGTCATTTGGTTGAAAAATAACATTTCAACCCAAAACATTGAATTATCAAAATGTCTACAATCATTTAATTGAAAAAGCAATGAGATCAACCCCCTTCACCCCCCCATGTGGGGGGCTGCACCTCCCACACCCCCTTACTTAAATATATCAACTTTGAGATCACACTATAGTGCAGAAATGGGCAAATTCGATACTTTCAGCATTGTGTGTTTAGACTAATTTTCTTTCAACATTTTGATAATTGAATATAGTGTGTTCAACCAGTTCAGTTTCAACCATTTAGCATTCAACATTATGTCGGTAAACCTATATATATATATATATATATATATATATATATATATATATATATATATATATATATGTATACATACACACACACACACACACACACACACACACACACACACACACACACACACACACACACACACACACAGACACACACATGTACATACACTCATATATAGGTTATTGCTTTCTAATGCAAACAGGTAACCTGTAAATGGTTCATCTCCCAGGACCCTGCTTACATTTATCAAGGGTATCAGAACTTGTCAGAGATTTGGGATGCATGGCTAGGCTTAAAAAGTCCCTTGTGGTTGTTAGCCTAGTAAACATCTATGAACCTTATTATGTCAAAACTTGACTTAATCTGGAGTGCTAATGGATTGTTGGACAAGAGAAAAGAGAAAAGGATGCTGATTTATAGTTACAATAGCAATGCACCATTAACAATGTTATAAGAAAAAAATGCAGCAATCTGTGAGGCCAAGTCTGCTTCAACTCAACTGGGAAATGTGCATTATTTGTCTTATTTTGCACCTAAAACAATGAAAAATCCGGAATTAAGGGGAAGTACTGAAGGTAAACTAAGTTATATTAGGCAGAGGCTCCTAGAAATTCGATCCTCAAGCATGCTGTGCTGCAGGCTTGATCAGCTGCTGTCCGCAAGGCCTGTAAGACCTACTACACTCCAGGAAATTCAGCTGTGCTGCAGGCTTGATAAACTGCTGTCTGCGGGTGCCTGTAAGGCTTATTACACTCCAGGAACTCCAAGAACAAGGAATTATACTCAATCAAGGCCAAAAATGTCTTGCACAAGAAGAGCTAACTTTTAACATATCTAAAAGGAGGATAAGAAGGAAACGATGTGAAAGACTGAGGAAAAGAGGAACAAGAGCAGGAATATCTGCAAGGCTAAATGCCAACCCACACAGGCCTGCACTTCCATCTATGTCACTGGCCAATGTCTGCTCCATGGAAAACAAGATAGACTACACAAGTCTAGAACTAACTACAAATAACAAGATGAGCAATAATGCATGCTCATGTTTACAGAGACTCAGTTAAACTCTAGTATCAGTGATAGTGTTGTGCATGTGGAAGGGGTGACATTAGTCAGAGATGACAGGAATCAAATGGCAAATCAAGAGGAGGGGGTGTCTGTATATATGTCAGTAACAGATGGTTTCCCAACTGTGAGAGAATTACCACTCATAGCTCAGAGCACATCATGTTCATGATGCTAAGATGTAGACCCTTCTATATGCCGAGGGAGTTTAATGGTGCTATTTGTATTCCTCCAGTGGCAACACCGATGAGGCTCTGACCACACTTCACTAGGCAGTCAATGAGCTGCAGAATCATAATCCAGAATCTGATCACATTATAGCTGGTGACTTCAAACAAGCAAACCTGAAGTCAGTTCTACCTATCACCAACATCTGGCCTTCACCATGAGGGGAGAGAACACACTAGACAGGGTGTCTACCAACATCAAGCTGGCTTATAAGGTAGTACCATACAAACACTTGGGAAACTTGGACCATCTGGCCATCATGCCAATCCCTGTGTATCAACCACTATTAATAAGAGACATGCCAACTAAAAGAAGGATTGATTCATTGATGTAATAGAATGAGATCAAAAGAAAATTGGTTTAATATTAATTAAAAACTGTATCAGAATAAAGAATAGGGAACAAATGAAGGATAGGTGTGGAAGATTTCTAGTGGTGAGATGTTGCTGGAATGGAATAAGGATTACACGGGTGGCAGTATATATTCCACTGAAAGCACTGAGACAAGATATAAAGAATATTATGAGAAAAATTGTAGCCTTTCACAAAGAGTTGTATGGTAAGATCTGAAGACTGAAACACTATAGGAAATAAGGAAGATGTCTGTGGCAGGCCACAATATCACATAATATCAAGTGAGGACTGATAGTTAAAAAATATATGAATGTATTTGCAGTCCTCAGTGTAAAAAAATGCAAGAAAGAAAGAATTGCAATATACACATTGTTCAGGGAAATGTGGCTCTTAGGCAAGATTAGATATATATTTGTGTTAAAAAGTTCACTTGCAGAGAACTCTGCAAAGATTTTCCAGCATGTCAACTGCATCCAGAGACATCTAAGCTAAGATAAGAATATTTTCTTGATTAAATGCACTGGCACTTGCTTTATACAGCGATTATCACTGTTTTTGAGCATTTTCAAATCATTTATTTAATTTAGTGGCAAAATAGATATTTGTGGTTGGCTTTTCTAGTCTGTGTGCCTCTAAATCTCTTTGCAGAATGGCACATTAGCCAGGGACTTAGTTGTTTGGTAGCTGTTTCTTGTTTCATCTGCACTTGACAGCTGCTTTGGCTGTGCTTTTACATAAACAGATTCCATGGTTAGGCATCTTATGGCAGAAAGTGTTTACCTGGTCTCTCTGAGTTGAGAAGCATTGCTAGTTGTCTGTTCTTCAATCTGCAGTTGAGATCCGCTTTTGCTATACTTTTACGTTACCAAATTCCAGGATCAGACATCTTGTTTCAGAAGGTATTTTCCTGGGCTCTCTGAGTTTAGTTTTCATTTGTTGACTGGGAGTTTCCGGCTGAGCTATTGCCCTTTTTCAGTGGAGGCCCAGGAAGAAACGCTCCAAAGATATATAATGCAATAAAAATAGCAGTACAGATACATTTCAATAAAAATAGCAGTAGAGAATTTTGGTGGTTAAAATATGTAAGCTATATACATGTATATTGTTGACAGATAAAACAGTACTATAAACAAAAAGGAAAATGTTAAAAAAGTAGAATAAGTTGTATGTTTTGGTTTAAAAAGAGAGCTGAGTAAATATAAGGTTTTGTATGCAGAGTAGCAGAAACTTAAAAGGTTACATAGGAATTTCAGAGAGCAGTTTACAGAAGTAGCTTTGGAAATTGCATAGGAAGCATAGGATGAAGTAGTTAATGATAAGATTTAGTAAGTTAGTTTGACTGTACTATAAATATAGGTAATACTCAGGGATGGTGAGTTCAATGCAGGACCAGTGTTTTTTTAAAGTGGTCTTTGGTTGCTAGCTTAAATTGTATGGGGTGAGTCAGGGTGCTTATTTCTAGTGGGAGTTTGTTCCGTGCACTAGAGGGATGATAGGTATATATGTTGCACTGTGTATTTGATTTGGGTTTATGGATTTTTAGTAGGTCTTGGATTGAGCTTCGGAGACATCTGCTAGGGGAGTAGTGAGAGATGGGAGAAGATATACTTGGGCAGAAATCAGGGTGCTATAGGATGGAGTGTATGATTTGGAGTAGAGATTGTAGGAAGAGGTGAGGTAGTTTGGGCCAGTTCAGGTATTTTAGGGAGAAACAGTGGTGAGAGTTACAGTGGAGAGAGACAGTTAGGAAGTACTGGAGGGAGTTCTAAGTGTGGTCATTTATTGGCTAGAAGGCAGAGTAGTCAGTTTACAAGCTTTTTCTGTACTATAAATCAGGCAAGTGGGAAGTTTCTTTGGTCACTTACAAAGAACTCTGCAATGATTTCCAGTGTTTCAACTGCATCCATAGCTATCCAAGCTAAGATAAGAATATTTTCTTGATTTACTGCACTTGTGCTTGCTTTTTACAGGGATTACTATTGTTTTGAGCATGTTAAAGCATTTATTTAATTTTCTGGCAATAGTCATGTCTGTGTTTGTTGGTTTTTCTAGTCTGTGTGCCTCCAAATCTCTTTGCAGAAGGGCGAATTAGCCAGGGACTTGATTGGTTGGTAGTTTGTTGTTTAATCTGCAATTGTGAGATGCTTTTGCTGTGCTTTTACATTAACAGGTTCCACAGTCATGCATCCTGTGGCAGAAGGTGTTTACCTGAAGTCTTTGAGATGAGTAGTACTGGGAAAATTCAAAGTATGGTTATTGGCTAGATGGCATAGGAGCCAGTTTTCAAGCTTTTTTTTCTGTGGATGGAACATACTACTATTCTGCAGCAATTAGCAGTGCTCTGTATTATACAAACAACTAGATAGTAAAATGTACCTATAAAGTTAGGATTAGATCTGAAATCTATAAAACAGTGTGGCATTGTGCTGAGATAAGCTTAAAGCAGCTAGCCTATGTATCGAATAGCACTACCATATATATCCTAGTATTATATGAGATCTTGCCCTTAACCCCAGAAACTACCATAGGATAACCCTGTTAAAACCCAATCCTAGCCAAACCTATTACAGAACCACAGAACATGAATAAGCAATTTCCAAATGTCTCTGTGGCCAGCTTGGTAGATTTGGGTATCCTAAGGCAATGTAGTAATTGTCTCATGTTCTCAGACAACCAGTTAATCATTAAAGAAAATACAATATTCAAGAGATGTAAATACACAACTTCCTTGGAAGCAAAATCTCCCATACAAATGAGGTTGTCAGGAATACCCACACTACATCCCTCACAAATGCTGTTCATGACACACATAGATTGTCTTATGCTGAGGTGCTTAAAAGAAACATTCACAAATCTTACAGACCTCCAAAGCCGCCTAATGGTATCACTGCTCCTCAGCAACCATTAGACCACACACAAAGCAATACCAAATATCTAATGGTCCACAAAGTGCAAAGCCCATAAAGGAAGCATATGCTTTTCCTAACACTCTACTCATTGGGGACTCCATTGTGCAATACATAGATGCCTCACTCACTAGAATGGACAAGGAGACGATAGTTGCCTATATGGAGCCAGGATCTGAAATATCACAGACCTACACAGGTTACTGTAACCCAGTTACCAATGTAATTCTATTATTGGTTTTGGTGTAAATGACCCGAGATGTATCTCACTGGACTATATGAAAAAAAGACATAATGGATCTCTCAGAATATGTGTTACAGATAGGTATGAGCCTTGAATTGAGCAGCATTCTACCTTCCCCAGAAGTCATGCCACAGTATAAACATAAAATGATTGATTTTAATAATTGGCTTAGTTTCTGGTGCCACTCCTGGGACTCCAATATCTGTCAGCATAGGAGTACATGGTCAAAAGACTACATTGCTTTGCCAACGATGGGTTGCATTTTTCCCCTCCAAGCGTTTGGGTACTGGCTAAAACTTTATCCATTCCCTCAAAGCCTTCTTTAGACAATGTCAAAAACACAAAACTAGCAAGCATAATGAACAAATCTACAAACAACCTTAAGGTGTTACTGGTCAATGCTCAGAACCTAAACAAAAAAAAAAACTTATCACCTTTCAAGGCTTGCTCACTCTGGAGAATGCAGACATCTGTGCCACGACCCAGACTTATTATCATTACAATCCACCAATATCCAGACTCAACAATTATGGAAACTTTATCAGCAACTGTGTACACATTTCTTGTCTGATTGTGATAAAAATGGCCACAGTATAGTGTTCCAATTTGCTTTACAGAAATATACTTTAGTCCTGAAAAAACAGGCTAATGATTTTTTTAACTTTATCAGCTCAATGCAGTCAATTTTAATCACAGACATCCCCCAAACCCATTAATTATAGCTACATTATTGACTGCATTTTTTTTCTGATGTCTGTTTCAAAAATAATAATAATAGTGACCAAAGGTACATATTTCAAATTTGTTTCACACAAACACAGTCTAGCCAAAGTATTCCAAAATAATTCACACACATGCACACTAAGCATGAAAAGCCAGGTGAAAGACTGTTTAAAAATGAAAAGAGCAGAGTATAATTTACTTTCTTCCACATAGACCCCTTATTGTTACTAAAAAAATAAATTACATGTACTTTATTGGTAGTTTTGAATGTGTGAAGATATGTGAAGGCTGCCAGCCTAGCTAGCTAGAATTTTATAGATAATTCCGTCATTTGTAAATATTAATATAAGCCACATGCTTGTTCTCTTAAATGGGAAAAAGACTGTATTGGATGTTGAACTGCAAAAATGTAACAACAGTGCACTCTGCTATAAGAAAGCTGATAAGTCAAGCATTTTATGACTGTTTTGATCTCAGGGCTCAGAGCCATGGTGTCTGAACCAGCAGATTATTTTCCATTGTTTTGAGACTAGAGTTAATTGCTAGATTTTACATATATAATGTCTTTAATTGCTGTAGTTTCCTGACAAGGTGCAAGCTTACTAAGAAATGTTAATGTAGAGTTTCTGTTAGCCTGGGAAACCAGAGAATTGTTAAGAATCTTACTCTTCCTTCATTAGGCCAATCATCAAGTACAATGCCCCATTTAGCATGTACCTCACTAGACACCTGCAACAACTGGAGAGGCCACAATAGTACCTCACAAAGAGGTTCCTAGGCCTTAAACACTTGTTCTATATGGACAAGATTCAAAAAACTCCAACTATGCTAATTTGACCATATTGCTTACTTAGAGGAGATCTCTGCTTAACTTACAAAGCCATGTCTGATCCAGCTCTGTTAGAAATGCTACATCAAAAGAAATCCCAATCCCTCTGCAGTACATGCTCCACAGACCTCACCCTCATTACCACAATCAAAAGAACAAGCTGGGGGGAAAGGCTGATAACCCAGAGACTGCCCATGGTATGGAATAGACTTCTCATACATGTCAAGCGAAGAGCCTTACTGGCCCTCTTCAAGAGAAATCTTGATGAGTGGATGGGAAATAGAAAATTCACCCCGGGGATCACTCTAGTGGCTCTACTGTACATAGGCACTGGGAACTAAGGTCGGGTGGCATGATGCAAGGGTAATCCTATGGGCTAGGCTTGTAAAGGCTCCAGTGCCATTAGCCTAGTACACACCTATGAACCCATGAACCTATGAATGATGTAATCTAAAATGAGTCAGCAGGATGCATTATCAATTTAACGGACTTTCTCAAAGACAGAAAGAAAGCATTGTGCATTTGTCTTCAGAACTAACCACTCACCAGCACTTGCTTTGCTCTGTCTGTATGTAAGTAGGACCTTAGACTTTAGAGTTTCTCTTAAGAAATGGATAGAAAATAGTAAGTAAATAGATAGAAAATAGTAAGTTTAGACTAGCTGTTTTCTATATTTATGTCAGAGCCATTCTACTGTATAATTTTAAGCTCTTTCCTGTGATCTCTGAACTCTTGACTAGCACTGTGTTGAGTTGTGAAGATTTGTTTTGTGTTTTTATTATTTATTAAATATTTTTAAACCTTTCAACTGTGGCTGTTTTTTGTAGAGGTAATTTAAGCCCTAGAGTACATTGCATGTATATAGTGATACTGTACAAAGCCAGTCCAAATAAGTCTTGCTGCTCAGTCACACTTACCATTTGGATAATAAGATTGCACAGTAATAATTGGACATCCTTTGGTAAGGGCCTTTTTAGTAGCTGATAAGTAAGGGTCCTGGTGGCAGTGATTACTACCTTATAGCCTGGCCAGAATATCTAAAAGTGTGTGTGTGTGTGTGTGTGTGTGTGTGTGTGTGTGTGTGTGTGTGTGTGTGTGTGTGTGTGTGTGTGTCAGCTACTTGGGCAGGGACATGAAGCACTGGTTGGACAGAGAGAGTGCTAGGAAGACTTGGCTTGGGATCCCAGCTAAGGATGCCACTCTATAGCTGTGCCAGTGGGAAGTCTTATTGGGGATCTGGAGAGAAAGGGATAAACCAGCCCCAGACTGACTGTGATCTCTGTGTGCTCTTAAGGGAAATTGTACTTTACTTTGTGTGTATTTGTTATCCTTCTCAATGTGGATGCCCCTCACTGGTGTTAGTGGTGAGGATTGAGGCTCCTTGATTACTGGGCCAGTGTATGGACAACACATATTAATTGTTTGGCAGTGGTGAGATACCCACACCACATATTAATTGGTTGGCAATTGGCTTGTAGTGATGTGGACAGTGAATTTCTGTAGCTTGTGTACAGTGATCATTGAAGGTGTTTTTGTACTCTAAATCAGCCATGCAGTGAATATTCAGAGTTCAGATCACAACTCTTTTATTTCTTTTGTTAGCTTAGTTAGTCAGGGAGAGCAAGCAAGCATGTCAGCAGAGGAGTATGGCAAGCCAACAAAGAGACAGCTGGCTAAGGTGTGCCATACTAAAAGACTGGTGCATGGAAACCTGACTAAGGCAGACATGATTGCAGCTTGGTCACAGCTGCATCAGAAAATAACAATCAAGAGGGCAATTAGACTGACCGTGGAGATGTACAACACTCAGAGAATGGACAGCTCAACCTTTCTGGAGAGGACTTAAAAATCCATCTGGAGCTAAAGATTGAGTTGGAGGCCAGGCATTTGGAAACAGAAGCAGCAGAGAGACTGAGATGTCTACAGGCTGTGGAGAATGAGAAACTGCTACGCCTGGAAGCTGAGGAAAAGGAAAGGCAGAGGCAGCACAAAAAGTAGATGCTGACTCTTTGCCAGAGTCATGGAGGTAATGGAGAAGGGAGTAACTGGATCCCAGAAGCACAACAGGTCAGTAAATTTCTTCCACAGTTTATAGAGGGGAATAATTTTGATAGTTTCATTCATATGTTTCAGAGGGTATGTAAACAGTATGATGCTGACCAAAGGTTCTGGGTATGGTTCCTGACCCCTTTACTCCATGGTAAAGCTGTAACTATTTTGTCCAAAATGTCTGACATTGACTGTTTTAATTATACTGCTGTTAAGAATTGTTTGTTAGAATTTTTTAAGCTAACACCTGAAACTTATAGGAAAAAGTTTTGTGAGCATAGACGCAAGGCAGATGAAAGTGTGTGTGAATATGTTGCTGAACTGAGCACTTATTTTCATACGTGGGTGAGTGGATGTCAGGTCACCACTTTTGAAGGGCTGGGAGACCTTTTGGTGTGGGAGCAAGCTCTTAGCACTTTGCCTGAGGACATGAGGATCTGGTTAGCTAATATACAATGTGCTATTTCAGATGCGTTGGGGAAGAAGGGAGACCTTTGCCTAGCAAGCAGGGCATCCCTGCACAGGAAAAGGAACCCCCAGTACTGCTCATGGGTCTAAAAGAACCCATGGTGGGCAGCCCAGACTGCCCCAACAGAATCTGCCAGTAGCAGGGGAAGCCACTAGTCCAGGTACACATCCAGGACCTAGGGTTAAATATTTTAAATGCAACCAGTGGGGCTATGTGGCATACAGATGTCCATGGAGGCAAGGTGGAGAACAAAAGGTGAGAGATACAGTAAATAGGAATGACAAAATGCCAGTAGTAGGTTGTCTTGAGACAACAGGGGTACCAAACTGCCATCCTGAAGATGTCCTGATAGGAAAGGATTTTGATGAGGAAGTACCATGTGTTTATGCCGTTACATGCATTCAGGCTTCAAGACAAGCATATGGGTCTGTTAGCCTAGGGAGGCCCAGCCAGACCGCATACTTGCAGCCTTGGACTACTGAGGTGGTTACTTCAAGAAGGGAGCTACTCTGTAGCAGTGAGACTGAAGGTAAGCCACAGCTGCTTGTGGGTACTGATGTTCCCTTCGACAGAGTGACTGCAAAGGTAGATGTGAGTAATAGTGCCCAGGCTGACACTGAGGCACAACTGTCAGAGGATGCCAGACTTCCTGTGGAAGTAGACCTGGGAAGGGTTACAAACAGAGAGTTGAGATGGGCATAGCTCTCAGACCCTACATTACAAGGCCTGAGGCAGGTAGCTAGTGAGGCACCTGATTCTCAAGGAAAGGGAGAATCTGTATACTGGGACAAAGGGTTACTGTATAGTGAGTTGACCCTGAGGGAGGGCTAGAAGGTAAGAGGAGACAGCAGTTGGTAGTGCCCTGAGTTTACTGTCAGCACTTCTAGCCATAGCCCATGATATTCCCTTAGCAGGTCATATGGACATAAAACATACAAAGAGACATATTATGCAGAACATTTATTGGAATGGAATTTCCAGAGATGTAACAGGGTACTGTAGGACCTGTGAGCAATGCTAAAAGGTAGGCAAGACAGGAGACAAGGTGAGAGCCACTTTGATGCCTTTGCCTGCTATTGAGGAGCCATTTCAGATGGTAGCTATGGATATTGTGGGGTCCCTGAGTACCCCTAGTTCCACAGGGAAAAAGTATATCCTAGTGGTAGTAGATTATGCTACAAGATAACCTGAGGCAGTGGCTTTGTCCTCTGTTAAGGCAGAAAAGGTGGCAAATGCTTTGCTAGAGATTTTCAGCAGGGTAGGTTTTCCAAAAGAAATACTGACTGACAGAGGTGCCAGTTTCATGGCAGACCTGCTGGCTTGTCTGTGGAAGTACTGCGGGGTGAAGCACATGTTGATCAACCCCTACCATCCCCAAACTAATGGCCTTATTGAGAGGTTAAACTCTACAATCAAGTCCATGCTATGGGCATTTGCAGACCAGTTTAAGAGGGAGTGGGACAAATATTTGCCCCATCTGTTGTTTGCTTACAGATAAGTTTCCCAGGAATCCACAGTTTTTTCACACTTGGCATTGCTGTATGGGCATAGATTGAGAGGACCTCTAGATTTAATTCCTAAGTGGGAAGGTGAGAGGGAATCTCACAAAGAGTCTGTTGTGGCATATATCCTAAACCTCAGGACACAGCTCAGGGAACTCATGGGTTTGGCCCAGGAGAACCTGGCAAAAGCCCAATAACAGAAAAAGGTATGGTACTCGAGCTAGGGAGTATGATGTAGGGCAGCAGGTAATGGTTCTCATTCCTGTCAGACCCAACAAGCTGCAAGCAGCTCAGAAGTGACACTACAAGGTGGTAAGAAAAGTAAGTGGTGTTAGCTACATGATGGAACTGCTAGGCAGGAGACAGGAACACAAATTGTACTATGCTAACATGATGAAACCTTACCATGATAGGTTGGCCCTTGTGCTGAGTATTTGCAGTGGATTGAAGGAGGAGTCTGAGGAAGATCTGGTGACTGATCTCCTCAGTGAGGCTCAGACTGACACCTCAGTGGAAGGGGTAGCAATGTCCCAGCAGCTATCTCCTACCCAGGTTCGAGAAATCCAAGCAGTGTTACAGGATTTTGGAGACATATTCACTGGGAAACCAGGGTGCACCCACCTGGTGCAGCACTGGGTGGATACAGGACCCCAAAGACCTATTAGGCAGTCCCCTTATAGGGTACCTGAGAGAGTCAAATAGACTTTGATGGAGAAGATACAGGAGATGTTGGAACTTGGAGTTATGCAAGAGTCCAGCAGTTCCTGTGCTTCCCCAGTGGTGCTGGTGCCAAAGAAGGATGACAGCACCAGGTTCTGTGTGGACTACAGGAAATTAAATAGTCACACAGAGTCAGATGCTTACCCCACACCTAGGACAGATGAGGCTCTAGAGCAGCTGGGTGGGGCTAAGTATCTTACCACCATTGATCTTACCAAGGGTTACTGCCAGGTGCCCTTGACTCCCAGTGCTAGAGAGAGGTCAGCCTTTGTTACTCCTTTTGGCTTGTATGAGTTCACAAAGATGTCCTTTGTAATGAAAAGTGACTTTCCAGAAGCTGGTAGCTCATATCCTAGCCGGAGGGTTTACCCTTGCTTACCTACATGATATTGACATTTACAGCCATTCCGAGCACCTTATACATGTCAGGGAGGTGCTGGGCAGACTACAGAAGGCAGGGTTGACCATTAAGTCCAGCAAATTTCAGGTGGGTATGGCAGAGGTCTCCTACCTGGGACATAGATTGGGGAGTGGTAAGATCAGGCCAGAACCTGCCCAAGTAGATGTCATTCAGGCATGGCCTGCACCAGTTACCAAAAAGCAGGTGAGGGCATTCTTAGAGATAGCACAGTACTACAGAAAGTTCATCCCCAGTTATAGTACCATAGCTGCTCCCCTCACAGACTTGACAAGGAAGAACAGGGCAGATAAGGTAATGTGGACCACAGCATGTGAGTAGGCATTCCAGAAGCTTAAAGAAGGTTTGGCAGGACCCCTTGTGTAGCCAGCACAGATTACAGCAAATAATTTATTGTGCAGGTGGATGCTTCAAACCATGGGGTGGGGACTGTACCTAGCCGGATTTCTTCAGAGGGAGAAGAGTACCCAGTGGTTTATTTCAGTTGTAGGCTCCAATCCAGGGAGGAATGCTCTGCAGCTGTAGAAAAAGAATGCCAAGCCATAGTGCGGGCACTGCAGAAACTTCAGCCTTATCTGTATGGAAGAAAATTCACTGTAGTGACAGATCACAATCCCCTAACATGGTTAGACAGAGCCAGCCAGCAAAATACCAAGTTGCTAAGATGGTGCCTAGGATTGCAAGCATATATGTCAGTGCAGCACCCAGTGGGAGTAGTAATGCCAACCAACGCAGATGGGCTTTCAAGACAGGGAATGGTGTAAGGTATATTCAGATAGACCTAACCCTCTCAAGCAACGTTTCTCAAGGGTCACTTGAAAAACTAGCTTGAGTTCTCCGAGGGGGGGGGGTATGTGAAAATATGTGAAGGCTTCCAGCCTAGTTAGATAGAATTTTATAGATAATTCTGTCATTTGTAAATATTAATATAAGCCACAGGCTTGTTCTCTTAAATGTGAAAAGATTTCATTGGATGTTGAACTGCATAAATGTAACAACAGTGCACTCTTCTGTAAAAAAGTTAAGTCAAGCATTTTATGTTTTGATCTCAGGGCTCAGAGCCATGGTGTCTGAACCAGCAGATTCTTTCTATTGTTTTGAGACTAGAGTTAATTGCTAGATTTTACATATATAATGTATTTAATCGCTGTAGTTTCCTGACAAGATACAAGCTTACTAAGAAATGTTAACGTAGAGTTTTTGTTAACCTGGGGAAACCAGAGAATTATTAAGAATGATGTCATATAAAATGAGTCAGAAAGATATATTATCAATTTAAAGAACTTTCTCAGAGAACAGAGAGAAAGCATTTTGCATTTGTCATCAGAACTGACCACTCACCAGCACTTGCTTTGCTCTGTCTGTATGTAAGTAGGATCTTAAACTTTAGTGTTTCTCTTAAGAAATAGAAAGAAAATAGTAAGTTTAGACTAGTTGTTTTCTATATTTACGTCAGAACTATTCTACTGTATCATTTTAAGCCTTTTCCTGTGAACTCTTGACTAGCACTGTGTTGAACTGTGGAGATTTATTGTGTGTTTTTATTATGTATTAAATATTTTTAAACCTTTCAACTGTGGCTGTTTTGTGTAAAGGTAATTTAAGCTCTAGAGTGCATTGCATGTATATAGTGATACTGTACAAAGCCACTCCAAATAAGCCTTGGTGCTCAGTCACACTTACCATTTGGATAATAATATTGCACAGTAATAATTGGACACCCTTTGGTAAGGGCCTTTTTAGTAGCTGATAAGTAAGGGTCTTGGTGGCAGTCATTACTATCTTATAGCCTGAACAGAAGGGGCACAGCTAATGAACCTGTGCCAGCCTTCCCCAGGGGTGTCTGTGTGGTTGTATATAAATCATATCTCAATGTGTGCATGTGTGTGTGTGTGTGTGTGTGTGTGTGTGTGTGTGTGTGTGTGTGTGTGTGTGTGTGTGCGTGTGTGTGTCAGCTACTTGGGCAGGGACACGAAGCACTGGTTGGACAGAGAGAGTGTAGGAAGACTTGGCTTGGGACCCCGGCTAAGGATGCCACTCTATAGCTGTGCCAGTGGGGAGCCTTACTGGGGATCTGGAGAGAAAGGGAGAAACTAACACCAGACTGCCTGTGATATCTGGGTGCTCTTAAGGCAAATTTTACTTTACTGTATGTGTATTTGTTATCCTACTCAATGTGGAGGCCCCTCAATGGTGTCAGTGGTGAGGATTGAGGCTCCTTGATGACTGGACCAGTGCAAGGGCATCACAGGATGAACTGCATTATACTGTTTAATGGTGACTAGCATTATACCATAAGATCTATCTATGTGTAGAACAGTTTAAGTAGAAGAGTATTATGTGAGGATAAGACATATTAACCACCTGATAATGTATGATTAGTTAATATGCACAATCTTTTCAGAAGTAAAAGTCATCTGAATAATTCCACATTAAAGATAACTCTTGCTAATGCAGACATTGCTGCTGGCAAACAACTCAGCGTTTCAGTGCTTCATCTAGAAATGCAATGTTTGCTGCCCTTGAAGAACAGGTTGCCTGTGTTTCTTTAAAAATATGCTGGTGATTTTTTCTTAACATTTTCTCAATTAGATCAGCTATACAATAAAAAATGTCTGGCAAACAGCAACAATGGGTTCATAGTTACTAGGCATGCAATCCTGAAGACCATTAAGGAGCCTAGCCCAAATTCCCAACTGCTCTAAAACATTGTTTGGTTAAGTGACTTGCTGAATCTCATACAGTAAATAAATGAAGATGGAAAGATTCAAATCCTGCACCCCTGCTGCAGGAAGTAGGTTATTAGCAAGTCATAGCTTTAGTACTCTGCACTAGCTGACAGAATATTAGTTTTTAACTAAATGCAGAAATCCTTTACAATCCCATCTTGTAGAGAAGAGTGTACAACAGTAATATACAATGACTACACAATGGATGCTGAAGTTCCAACAATTCTGATCACTTTAGATACCGCAGACTCTATGACCTGACAAGCGCCAACCCCTCTGCATTTGCTGGGGACAGTAAAGAAGTTACAGCAAAAAAATATATTGCTAAAATGCAACATGTTTAGTCTACAATCAAGCAACATGCATATAGTATATTACACAATTCACACCTATTAATGATTTCATTGTTTAGTGCAATGAATGAAGCAAAACTATTATAAGTAATATAAATGCTGTATCAGTAGGTTTCATTCAACAACCAAAAAATAAGGAATGTTACTACATATAGTAAACTACTTTATCTGGAGAGCTTACATGCCTGAGGACACTTAACATCTAATTTTTATGTTATCTGTGTCTTTTCTGTCAGACTGCCAATTATAAAAGTCAATTATCTTCTGTTAATATTGTGGTGCCATCCTTGAAAATAAAATGCTGCTCAGCATTAGGCCCATACCAGCCGGGAACATGTAGTCCTAGAGCTATCCCATATCTCTCACTTAATATAGTCCAAGGAGGTACATCTCAGGTCATTTACACCCACATGGACCATGACTGAGTCATACTTATATCTATGCTTTAATGATCTGAGAGCTTGAGTGATCTGGCAGAGTCTGGCACTTGATATGCAAATGACCATAACTTATTCCTTACTCAGCCTAGTGAGTGGGATATCTTTGTGTCTCACAATGGAGTCTCCTATGACCAAAATATTGTGTAATGTGGTGATATGCCTTAGGGATTTACAGGATGAGACACATTGTGACGTGGCTGTATTGTATGTGTCATGGTGAGTGTTGTTTTAGTGGATTGCTAAGAAGTTTCTTATTGTAACTATAGTATCTGGGAAGCCTTTGTAGTTTGGGAGGATTACATGTAAGAGCCCCAGCATATATAGGTCTGTGTGTCTTATCCATACTATGTGTGCTGTGTGTAATGTGCATCTTTCTGACAACCTGTCTAGTATTTTTAGTGTTAACAAGTGAGAGCTTTGCTTACAGATGCATTGTGTAACTGCATCTTCCACATACTATATCAATTTTGTTTTATTATTAGGTGGTTGCCAGTATGAGTGAGACAATTGCTATATTGTTTCAGGGCACCCAGATCCTCAAAGATGGCTGCAGAGATAGTAGGATAGTGCATATTTATAGTTACAGATCTTATTTATGTGTTTTACAAGGGGATGCTACAAGAAGGGGTTTACAAATGACTAGCTCAGATGCTGTAAGAGAATAGACTACAAAAGACTACCTAATAATAAACTCATGGGGGGGGGTGCTCCTCAACACCTAATTTAATTGTTCTGTGTTTGATAACTAACTACTGGGGAGATTTTAGAGGAAGTTTTTATTCTGAGCATTTCAGTTTGCAATGCTTATTTTATACAGGGCACTACCAAACCTTGCTAGACAGCAAGCAGTGTTGCACAAATGTGCCAAATTTATACAGGTCACAAAACTGACCAAACAATCAAAATCACAAAATTAGACTGAAAACTGCTTAGATTGATTAAAAAAATGTACAAAATATAAAATTAACATTAAATATATATATAGTCGCACTATCGCAATGTGGAAGCGCAGGGCAGCGGTGCGCAAAGGGGATCGCAAGGAATATATAAAAATATAGAATAAAACTGCAATGAGACACATATCACAAATTCCCCATAATAGTCAATGGCAGGTATGCTACACCATACTCATGATGCAAGGGTTGCTAAGGAGCAGTGACAGTGTTATGTGCAGTAGCTAGGAATTAGTAAGCAATGCCATGCAAGTGAGAGGAGTAATAGTGAATCACAGATTTCCCGCTGGTGTAAGGATGCAGAAAACAGCATAGCGTTATAACACTGATGTGAGCCCTTGAGATAAAAATTACATCAAGAGAGGGGTGTGTCACCATTGCTGTAAGCACATTGGAGCATTACTAACCCGGTTTGCCTGTTGCTAAACAAAGCTGCAGGATAGGGGTGTGTTGAAGTAGCCATAGCTTTGCTTAGCTGAGAACACACAAGGTAACCGAATGTGCATGTGAACGTGGATGAAAACATGCTATAAACCTGGTAAACGGCTGTGTGCGGCGTGCAGCAGAGTAGAAACAGGAAGGATATGGGGAAAAAGATAAGGAAATGCTGCAGCATGAAAATTGTAGTACAAATGAATAATTAATACCTAGGAACCCACAGTGGGCCATTGACAACAGCTAACAAGGCTGCTAGCAGCTAACTGCAGAACAGGAAAGGGGAGGTGCTGTTCTGCAAAGAAAACAGTACTGTCACAGCAGAACAAAGCAAAATTGCAGTAGATCAACTACATGATACATTTCGCAACACATTCCTGGGTAGGGAAAGTATAAAACAAGAAAGCCGGCAGCCGGATGCATGCCTGTCAATGGGAGGGAATTTGGGTTGAAAAGTGAATTAAAGGGCAACAGATAAATCACGGCAGGCAAGCATAATTCAACACCAAAGTACTCACAATTGCAGTACTTGCTGTAAAACCCATAATTAAGATACCCTGCATCTGGAATTGCACATACACACCCAATGCCATCAGCAGCATCCATAGCACAATAGTATAAAGTGTAAAAGCACCTCACACACACTTATGTATTCCCATACACTCTGCACCATCGGTGTAAACAGATGGGGAACATTTAATATGTACATGTTAGGGGCTGCCATAGCTTTGATTCACCAGCATGTGTTGGAGACTGAAGGTAGTGTGGAGGATGATGCTAACAACCACCTCAGGCACCAGAGGAGGAGAAGAGTGTTCAGACCCAGGGTAACCTACCAAGGGCTAAATGATCTGGAGATAGCAGAGCATTACAGGGTGGACAGGGACACCATACAGCAACTTGTTGAGCTGTGCTGTTCATGACTCAGAGCCAGAAATAACAGAGGGGAACCCATCCCAGTGGACACGAAGGTATTTGTAAGCTTGAGAATACTAGCCACTGGTACCTTTCAAAGGCCAACTGGGGATATCCTGGGGGTCTCACAGGCATCAACATCCAGGGTACTCCACCAGTTCCTGGATGCCATGTTACCACATGCCAATGAGCACATAAACTTCCCCCGAACGCAGGAGGAGTTGGACAGCAATATGTGTCTCTTCCACCATGTGGCAGAATACCCAGAGGTACTGGGTGCAATAGACTGCATGCACATACACATTAAGTCACCACCTGGTGAGAAGGGTAGGTGCTACATAAACCCCTCCATCAACTGCCAGGTCATGTGCAATGCCCAGGGCATTATCATTGATGTGTGTGCTGGCAGCCCTGGAAGCTATCACAACTCCCACATTTGGCATGCCTCACAGCTGTATCAGGTATTTGCCAGGGGGGACATCCCATATGGTCACCTGGTGGGGGATGCTGGCTATGCACTGGAACCGTGGATGATGACTCCCATCAGAAATGCACACACACCCATGCAAGAATGCCATAAGGAGGAACATGCACAAACCATAATCATCATAGACCATGTGTTTGGGATGCTAAAATCACAGTTTTGTTGCATGGACATATCTGGTGGAGCCTTGCAGTACTCTCCAGGCACGTGTGCCCACATCTTCATATTATTTGCCATGCTATACAATATGATCCTGCGGAAACATCTGCAGCAGGGTCAGAATGGTGAAGGCCCTCACAGCCCACCACCATTGCCAAGGGCCCCACAGGCCCAGAGGGACTCAGACCATGAAGACCCTGAGCCAGCCCCAGTAGGCAGACAGAGGCATGCCCAGTATGTCCATGCCTTGCCAAAGAGGGAACATATAGTACACACACTGACAGTGTAGGCACCTATGGACTTATACCCTTCTCCACCTGCACACACAGTAAACATGGATGGCACACACACAAGACCATCTGTAAATTATCATGTATAGGTGGTCTACTGTGTGCATCGTACATAGGCAGCCCTCAACTATTGCACACACAACCGCTATTGGTATATGGTAATTCAACACCTGAACAGTAAATTAAGCTATCAGCATGTGCCGATACTGTATGTATAGCTTCATAGGTACATAGCTAGGTACTTGGCTAACTGCCCGAGGCCATTCATACGCCTAGCTGAAATATGTCAGCTGTCGCCACCCCATTGATTAAATAACTGTCCCTCTGTGGAGCAGAGCCAATTGTGGGATCCCTGGGGTGTATCCACTGTTCCCCATCCACTCTGCAAGGTTTCCTTGGAGTGTTAGTGAGATGCTCGATATAATGTAATCAGGGATGTAGTTCCAAAGCATGGGGAGTAACTGTGACAGGAATCTGTCACTCCAGCATCTTCCAGTTATGGTTGTGGCAAGGTTTAGCTCATTACAGTGTGTGGCTCACTGTAACATGGATTCCCATAGTTGGAGCATATCCATTAAGCCTGACTTGGACATGGCTTTGTTGGCCAGCAAAGATAATCTTGGAGTAAACGAGATGCCACTAAGTAATGCAAGAGTTCTTGCAGTCTGGCAGCATAGGACACATGTCTGAGGCCAGTAATCCTCTTGGTGAGGTATGTTCATGGACCCTCCAGATGTTGGATGTGTCTTCTGAGGTACATCCCAAATGGGTCATCATACTCAATGATGGGATTGATGAGTGATGAGTAAAGGGACACAATAACCTCAGTATGTCTAGATGTGAACCCTTAAGTAATCAGATGGCCTACATAGAAGGATGTCCTAATTACTTTGGAGATATGATTGTCAAAGGAGAAATCACTATCTAATGTAGTCCCCACATACCCATTACCTCATCTGTATTAAAGTGGCTGCCACTCCTGTGTTAATATGTGGATGTTTAGTTTTCCCAACATGGAATGACCATGCAGTTCGTGGCCTTTGGCTGGAGGCCATGACTTTGACACCCTGTGTTGGTCTATGTGAGGCCCCTTGAAGGACATCTGTGACAGCTGGACTGTCAATTATGGCTCCCAGTTTGCAGTAATCACCAAACACGGTCTGCTGTAGTCCACCTGTGTTTGCCTGTACCTCTGAGAAGTATATGGCAAACAGTAGGTGTCCCAGGAATGAGTCCTCTGGGACACCAGTTGTAACTGGTAAGAGTTGGACTTAGTGGCTGCTAGGCTTACCATGTGGGTTCTGTGTGTAAGCCTGTTGGCAACCCAACCTGTGATGTATGGGTGTATGTACTGGCTGGTGAGTTTATAAATAATACCTGAGTGGGGAATAGTGTCATAATCCTTGGCGAGGTCCAGGTAGTATGTGTGAACTACTACACCCCACACCTAAAGTCTAGGTGACTGTAAGACATCAAACAGGTTCAGTAGGCATGGTCTGCACTCAATCAAGCAGACCTGGGTTGGGTCGAGTGTCTGGAGGTGCCCAATGTCTCTGTTAATGAGTTCCATGATGATGCACTCTATAGCCTTGCAGACCAGGCTAGTCAGACTTATAGGGCAATAGTTCCCGGGGTCCATTGTGGCACCACCTTTGTGGAGTGGCATAACTGTTGCTGTGTGCCACTCTGTGGGTATGAAGCCTGTAGAGAGGCTGGGTTTGAAAAGTGTGTTTAGGTGAGGAGTTTGTTTATTTGGAGCTCTTGTAAGACACAGCCTGGAACACTGTCCACTCCCATTGAGGCTGTATCTGTGGCTTTAGATAGGGCTGTTTTAACCTATGTGTTGGTGATTGCTGGGGCCGTACATTCTTCTGGTATGCTTAACGGCCATTTAAAGTTTGAGAGGGGTGTGAAGTTTTCACTGAACCTGTCTGCCAAAATGTTGGCAATATCAGTCGGTTCATTGTATTTTGTGCCAGTCTGCACCAACCTAGAGCAGATCTGAGAGTTCCCACTTAGGTTCTTGACATAGCTAAAGAATGCTTTGTGGTTATCTGTAGGGTCCTTGGGAAATTGTCTTTTGAATCTAGCTTTGGAGGATTTCATGAGGGATCGTAGTTTCTTGCTGATACTGATCAGGGATGTCTGTCCTTCTAGGGATTTTGCTCTTATCTGTAGTAGTTACTTCCTACTTTTGTAGAGCCTGTGTATGGCAGGGGTCCACCAGACTGGTTTCCTTTACTTGGAGGAGTGAGCATAGGTTTGACTTGGGATAGCATGATCCATGCATTCCTGCAGATGATCATAGAGTGCCTTTGTACAGGTTTCAGCATCTTGGACAGCATTGTCCATTGGCGTGGGGGCTGTGAACCTTTCCACCTTGGACATAAGCAATGTGAAGTCTGCTTTGGAAAGGATTTTCCCAGTGGTTTCCTTGTCTGGGGTTGTGGGTGGAATGTGAATATCCAGAGTGATTAGTCTATGGTCTGATCTAACTAGCGAGGGGTTGACGTCTGGTATGGAACACCGGTCGCCCATGTTGGTGATGACCAGGTCCAATATGTTGTTCCCTCTGGTGGGGGTGTAGACCAGTTGTTCCAGGGTGTTTGAGTTGAGAAATTCTAGGAAGCGCTGGGCAAGGGAGCTAGTACTTGAGTAGTTCTCCCAGTTAATGTTTGAGTAGTTGAATCACCCAGTATTAGGGTGTTTGGTAGGACCTGCATATTTCCCAGTGTCTCCAGAAATGCGGAATGTGGGTCCTGGGTCATGGTGGGTGATCTGTAGCAAGCTACAATTTGGATTGCAGTTTTGCCCATTGTCAGTTGCACTTGGATGATCTCTGATGCAGTGTGCTGCACCACTAACCTGGAGGTGTGAGTATCCTTGATGAATATGGATACACCCCCACCTTTTGTGTTCTGGTCCAGGTTCTGTTGCCGAAAGGTGCGGTATGAGTTATAGCCTGATAGTGCTGGGGTGCTCTCTGGAGCCTTAAACCAGGTGTCTGTAACTGCACAGATATCGATGTTCTCCATACTGAGGAGTGCCTTGAGTGTGTGCAATTTGAGGTTTAGACTTCTAGCATTGAGTAGCAATACCCTCAGTTTCTGGTTACTTGTGCTATGTACGGTGGTGGGTTTGTCTTATGAGCCTTGCCTAATATCCACCTCTCTACTATTGTTTTCAAGCAATGACAGCTGTGCATTTGTACATGTTCTGCAAATGTGTACTGACCCTTGTTACAGGGCCGTGCCAAATAGCTATGTGCACACCTACATAGAGTGGATATTGAGAGTAGAGACACAATGGTTAAATGTTTAGATTTGTGCAGCCTAACCTCTCATTGCCAGACTAACAGCTGCTTGGAAATATGTTGACAGTACTGGTAATGAAACAGGGTGCATATCATTTTTATTGTCCAGTGTGACATCTGCAGTAGGACTGTAAGATGTAGGAAACTGCTGCCCATGTATAATAGCTGTTTCATAGGTGATGGCGTACACTATCTGATTATATCCTGATCATGTTGATAGTGGCAGCAGAGTCTATTGATATTTGACTCTGTGTGGAGAGTGGGTGTCTGTGCCCAACAGAGTTCATGGTTCTGCTGGGTATGTGAGTTTACACCCAGAGAATGATACAGCCCTGTTCACACTTGCATCATCTGTAATCAACTATCAGGATGTGATGTGGCCCTCAGAGGGGGATTGCTACTAAAGGTAGCTACCATGTTCCTGTAATAACTAGTGTTGCTATCTCTATGCCATGTAGACTGCCAAACCCACCTAACACCACACCCCACACATTGTCTGGGATGCAGCTACAGGGGTGAGCTTGGAGGAAGTCCATTGCACACCCATGACTGGACTAAACAGTGAAGAGGTGTAGGTTAACACATGCATCTTATCCCTACAACCAACACATACCCTTACCAGAACACAGTAAGGACACACACACATTCCACCAAATATCACACACATCCACAGAGGCCTCTAAGTATCTGGTCAAGCAAGAGACATCCCAAGTTGGAATAGACAGACAACAGAATACAAAGACTGTACGACATAGTTTGCATAATTGTGTCACAAGTCAGAACACGTGGCCAGAAACATGGCCAACAGTACTCATTTGTGAACGCAAACCCTAGCACTATATTACACACCAAGCTATATGAGGGCAAGCATAGTGTCAACTGCCAGTCTGCCATGATTAGCCACATACCCATACACTCAGACCACCTTTACAACTATACACATGTCTCTGGCACATACTATGTTGTTGTGCAGGACCTGTGATGTTTCGGTCCACCAAACCAGGACCGAAACACTAAAGGTGGAGGAGTGTCAATATTCACCAAGGATATTCACACCACCAGGCTAGTTGGCCAACACAATGTGTCTGAAATTCTCCAAGTGCAATTAACACTAGGTAAGACTGCAATCCAAATTGTAGCTTGCTACAGATCCCCCACCATACCCCAAGATTCTCACTATACCTTTCTAAACATACTGGAAAATATTAAGATAGAACCAAACACCCTAATACTGGGTGATTTTAACAACCCTGACATTAACTCGGAAAACTACTCATGTGCCAACACCTTTGCGCAACGGTTCTTGGAATTCATAAATTCCAATGCCCTGGATCAACTAATCCATAGTCCCACCAGGGGCTCCAATATCCTAGACCTGGTCATTACCAACATGGGAAATCAATGCTCCATACCTATGGTCACACCCTCGTTAGTCAGGTCTGACCATAAGCTAATCACCCTTAACATCCACATCCCACCCCCACCCCCCAGTAAAGAAACCACCATAAAAAACTTCCCCAAAGCCAACTTCATGCTACTCAAGTCAGAAGTGACAAACTTCATGACACCCATGCAGACGGGAACTGAAAGTTCAACTGTTGAATCCTTCACTAAGGCACTGTACGAGCACATCCACTCATGCATGAATCGTGCCATCCCAAATAGAACCAAAATGCTCTCATCCAAAAAAAGGAAGCCAATCTGGTGGTCCCCTGCCATAAACAAACTTTACAACAAAAGGAAGAAACTTTTGCAGAAAAGAGGAAAATCCCAGGATGCAAAAAACTCCCTTACTAGCCTCAGTAAGAAACTGAGATGCCTCATAAAATCTTCCAAAGCTAGTTACGAAAATAAAATTGCCAAAGATTCCAAAGACAACCACAAAACATTCTATAACTATGTCAAGAATCTAAATGGCAATGCTCAGATCTGCCCTGAGCTAAAACAGAATGGCATTAAATATACTGATCCGAAGGATATTGCCAATATCCTGGCAGATCGATTCAGTGCCAACTTCACCCCCTCTCACCCCTTAAATGGCCCATCTCAATACTGAAGATTGCCAAATTCCAGTAATAACGCCACACAGGTACAAAACGCACTCTCTAAAGCCAAGAATACAGCATCCATGGGACCAGATGACATCCCGGGCTGTGTACTACATGAACTACAATATGAACTGGCACCTCATCTAAGTGTCATGTTTAATCATAGCCTCACCTCAGGTTTCGTGCCCACTGAGTGGTGCAGAGCTACAGTTATCCCAATCCACAAGGGGGGATCCACCTTGGATCCCGGAAACTACCGTCCCATCAGTCTGACAAGCCTTATCTGCAAGGCCATGTAGCGTATTATCATGGAACTTATAAACAAAGACATTGGCAACCTTCAAACACTGGGCCCCACCCAGTTTGGGTTTGTGAAGGGCCGATCTTGTCTCCTGAACCTGATTGACTTCTTTGAATCAGTCTCCAGAGCCATGGACAAGGGTAAGGTGGTCCACACAGCCTATCTAGACCTTGCCAAGGCCTTTGACACCATCCCCCACTCTGGAATCATAGATAAACTTACTAAGTTGGACATTAATCCCTATGTCACCCAATGGGTTGCTAAATGGCTTACTGATAAAACCCACACTGTAAAAGTAGCCGACTCCAAATCCAGCTCCAGTCAAGTGACAAGTGGAGTACCTCAGGGTTCAGTCCTGGGGTCCCTCTTGTTTGGCATCTACTTCTCTGAAGTACAGGTCAACACTAAGGGACTCTGGCTAACAAAGTTTGCAGATGACTGCAAACTGGGAGCCATTATTGAATCCCCAAATGATGTGGATACTCTACAAAAGGGCCTTACAGAAACAGATGCTTGGTGCCAGAGCCATGGGCTCAAGCTCAATGCCAAGAAATGTATTGTTATCCCCTTTGGGAAAAAACATGTATCCATGAATTACCATATAGGTGGCAGTACACTAAACACAGAAAGTGTGATAAGAGACTTAGGGACACAGGTGGACAGTGGTCTCACCTTCAATAACCACATCGCCACAACAGTCAGGAAATCCTTCTATGTGGCACACCTCATCACGAAGGGCTTTTCATCCAGAAAAAAGGAGGTCATTGTCCCACTGTACTCATCCCTCATTAGACCCATTATAGAATACAATGCCCCATTTGGTATGTACCTCTCAAGACATCTGCAACAACTGGAAAGGCCTCAGAAATACCTCACTAAAAGAATCACAGGCCTAAAGCAGATGCCCTACACTGACCACCTTAAAAGACTCCAGCTATACTCTGTCACATATCGTCTGCTCAGAGGCGATCTCTGCTTAACATACAAGGCCATGTCAAACCCAGAGCTGTTGGACATGCTACACTTAAAGAAATCCCAATCCCTCAGAGCTACACGCTCCAGGGATCTAAACCTTGTCATCACAATAAACAAAACATGCTGGAGGGATAGGTTCCTGACCCAGAGACTCCCCAGACTCTGGAATAGATTGCCCATACATGTCAAGCAGAGTGCCTCTTTGGACCTCTTCAAGAGGAACCTTGACGATTGGATGGGAGAAAGGACATTCACCCCAGGGATCACGTCAGTTGCCCTGCTAGACAGGGGTCCAGGAAAGTAAATAATGTGGAAAGAAATAGCCAGGGAATTGTTATGGCTAGGCTTGTATAGGCCCTAGGGCTGATAGCCTAGTACCAACCTATGAACCTATGAACCTATGAACATGTAGGAACTGTCAGATCTTTTAGCCCATGCAGATATGTCCCAAGTCCTGGGTAGCATTCTGTCATTGGCCAGAATGATGCAGCAGTACAGGGACAAGGATTGTATTCCACGATCATGAAATGTACTGGTGTAATTCAAAGAGTATCCAGCATCTCTCTGCCTGGGATAACATGGTTGACAGACCATGATGCTTTGACAGACAGGGCCTGCACCTGTCACCCCTGAGAATCTGGATACTGGTAACGGCCCATGCTTCCCCTATAGTGCACTGGTGCAACAGGGACAGCCAAGAAATAAACTGTGGGTCTTGTTACTCAATAATACAAATCAGGTACTCAATATGGATTCACTTACGACAATCTTAAGCAAGGAGAACATATCTGTGCAGTGATTAAAATATGGTTCAACACTTCGGAGAGCACTCCTGCATGACCATGTTATAACACATACCTCACCTGTTGGCCAACATCCTTTATTGGAACACATGGGCCACAGGTGTGTCCAACTTCCTGAGGAATATGTACACCCCCACACAAGTTGCACTTGCACAACGTAAGATGCATTATGCTGAGCAACTACCTTTGCACCAAAGAGAAATCCAAATTGCACCTTGTGACAGAACATCCATCATGCCTCAGAATTCCCAACTGTCTTTGTGCTGTAATGGGGAATGCCAGTTTTGAGACAGGAAACCACAATCATGGCCACTCAGCTATCGCATTATGAACTGGGATGACTCATCATGTACCAACACATGTGCTCAATGCATGTTGGATGTCATAAACACCAATGACCTGGATCACCATAGCCACACCAACAGGGCTAACAGTATGCCATACATGGTCAGTCTTCAAAGCCAATGTTATGCTCCTTAAGAATGAAGTGGTGATTGTCATGGCACCCATGCAGATGTACAATGCATGTGCAAATGTTGGTTACTACACAAATGCACTTCAGGCACTCACAAATGTGCAGTGATTGTGCCATTGAAACAGGAATGGGATTCAAACAAACACAAACATGAAGGAAAACTGGTAGTACCCTGCCTTAAACTGTACCACAGAAGGTAGTAACTGTTGCAAGAGTCAACACACGAGTGGAAGTTGATCCGTGATCAGCCTCAGTAAGATGCAGATACAACATATAATGCCATTCAAAGCTGCTGTGAAACTAATCATCCACATATTATGAGACCAAACACAGAGGATTCCATAGCTGTATCATGAAACATAATGGCAACAACAAGACATGCTCTGCTTCACAGCACTATGGCATGAGAAGTACTTCATCTATCGAAATAGCGCTTGTTCATCCAGATAGGGTCTTGGATAACATAAACACACTGCCCCCCCCAACAGGTACACATTCATATATCCATGTACACTACAGAGCCCATGTAATAACAACTAAGCAGGTACAAGCTGCACTCTCTAATGCCATACATTCAGGCTGCATGGGACCTGTCCACATCCCAGGTTATATCCTACACAAATGTCAAAACAATCTGCTCCCCACATAAACATCTTGTACAATCATAGCTTCATATCAGGCTGTGTACACACTGAATGGTGCACAGCAACAGTCATCTGATAATGCTGTCAATATCCAAGAGACCCCGGTATGTGCACAGCTGACCTGGTTACAAACAGTGGTATCATTGCATTGCATAACACATAATGCAACTGTGTCAGTACATGGGTACTCTGCACAGTTGTTATAGGGCTAGGTACAGTCCATCAGTCAAAGGTTACTTGGTGTTGTACCATTACATGTCATACCACATGTATGGATGTGTGTTGGTGGTCTGAGGACATGGTGGTGTCTGAGGATTACATCCTAGAATGCAGATTTTGACACTGTGACCTGCACCTGGCTCATCTGTGATGACTTATGTTGGAGTACTGGTCTGTACATGTGAGTAGCCATTATGAATGTGGGGACATCACCACCTGGAGTGGTCCATACTAGTGTTATGGCCCACATGTCTGGTTCTGAGTTATATGGCGGCAGTGCTATTGCGCACTTCAGAGCCTTCAGCCAGGTGTTCCTCACTGCACAGATGTCAGTATTCCCCATTGTAGGTTCAACAGTGAGCAAATGTGTCTATGACAGCAACACATCTAGCACTGGTTAGCATAAGCATACAATGCAATTGTCTTCTAGATGTCAGGGTGTTATCCTGTGTTTAGGACATTTGCCTTGGAATGGCACTATATGGGCAAATGCGAACTAGGTATTATCACCATTCCCTTGAATCATGGATGCATGTGATCTGTGATAAAGGCTTGTCTTCTGTCTGTCATGTCATCCCAGACTGACAGACACTGGACAACCTCATAATTGCAGCAGGACATTGGCTCATTGTGTTGGTCAAGCAGTTGCCATTCCTAGCATGACATCACTGTGAGTGGTAGTTATATACTTGGTATAGACTGGTGCATCTAAGGTGACGGACAGCAGCACATGTTGTGTAGATGACCAGTGTCAGATATATGTAGTGCAGTGTTCCAGCTAACAATGACAACTACTAACACCAGAGTCCATTACAACATGTTCTGTACGTCTAATTGTATGAGCATGGCCACTGTGGCCTTCCGTGTTTAAAATCAGAGTGCATCCCAAACAGCCCTGTGCTACTAAGTGTATGAACATGCCCAGTATAATCTTGTGTAGTTGTCCTCATCGTGCATTCCAAACAGCCCTGTGCTACTAAGTGTGTGAGCGTGCCCACTGACACCTTATGTAAGTTATGTGCTTCTATGTGTATGAGCATGGCCATTGTAACCCTGTATAGTGATAGTAGTCGTCCATTCCACAGATGGGCATACTCCTGTTCAGGATGGACTCCTACGTTAAACACACAGGTTCACAGCTATGTACATCTTAACTGTCAGCATCCCTGTTGATGTCTGCAATCCTAGAAGGTCATGATGACTGCCGTGAACTGTGTAATCTCTGTGGCACAACTCGCAACTGCGTAGTACTGTAATAATGATCTGTAGATAGGCAGGTGTTCTGATCCCATCATTGGCATGTCTGTGTCTGCCTGCCTGAAGACAGAACAATGCTTTTTAGAGTACTCACACCCCGTACAATTCCTATACTCAACTTTGGCAAGGCTGATGATGTCACCCACCTAGGAATACACCTCTGGGATTTCTGTGACCCAGTAATCTTGGTAGCACATTTGGTAACTGCGTAATGCTGCATTGTGATAATGTAGTTAATTCTGTGATTTAATCCCAGACATGGCAAGTGTGTGTGTCCATCTGCTCGAGGACAGAAAAATGCTTTTTAGAGTACTCACATTCCATACAATTCCTATAGGCAACTTTGGCAAGGCTGATGATGTCACCCACCTAGGAATACACCTCTGGGATTGCTGTGACCCAGTAATTTCAGTAGCGCGTTTTGTAACTGCACAATGCTGTAGTGTGATAAAGTAGATAGGTCGGTGTTCTAATCTCAAACATGGCAAGTGTGTGTGTGTGTGTGTGTGTGTGTGTGTGTGTGTGTGTGTGTGTGTGTGCGTGTGTGTGTGTGTGTGTGTGTGTGTCCATCTGCCTGAGGACAGAACAATGCTTTTTAGAGTACTCGCACTCTGTACAATTCCTATACTCACCTTGGCACAGCTGATAATG
Organism: Protopterus annectens; assembly: GCF_019279795.1. Classification (NCBI taxonomy): domain Eukaryota; kingdom Metazoa; phylum Chordata; order Ceratodontiformes; family Protopteridae; genus Protopterus; species Protopterus annectens. The sequence goes on along the minus strand of NC_056727.1, from coordinate 646,818,668 downwards.
TCACTCACCTAGGAATACACCTCTGAGATTGCTGTGACCCAGTAATTCCAGTAGTGCATTCTGTAACTGCGTAATGCTGTAGTGTGTTAAAGTAGTCAGGTAGGTGTTCTATTCCAAGGCATAGCAGGTGTGTGTTTGTCAGTCATACCCTATGTGTTTGAGGCTGTGAGTGTCTAGCCACTGAATGTGTTGAGGAGTGTGTTTTGCAGTTTCCCTATACAGTGGCCATATATGTCACAATCAGCCAAGAGACTGGGTTGGCAAGACATACCCATACATTTGACAATAGGCCTGCTGAGTAAAGTCAGCAGCCCTAATATTACCCAGAATACAGTATGAGCCCATGTGTTGGACAGAAACACACTTGCCTTGGGATTAACACTAGTACATCATACAGGAGCTGCTGGTGTTTACCTTTTCATTCTTTTCTAATGCTTTGGTGTCACAAGATTTGTTCCTGGGAGATATAATCTATATCTATGTATGTGTGTAGATATATATATATATATATATATATATATATATATATATATATATATATATATATATATGTGTGTGTGTGTGTGTGTGTATGTATGGGCATAGGTTCATGGTTCATAGGTTAGTACTAGGCTAACTGCCCTTGCGAGCCATTTTAAGCCTAGCCAATTATCCTTTGTGAAACTCAAACTCTGCACCTTGGACATTAACACACATACATCTGTGAATTGGAATACATGTCCTATACTGTTGAATGACTGTGCTGGATGATATGTTCGAGATAACATCCAATGTCTGTATATCTGCCATGGCTTAGTGGTAAAGCACAATGGCTGTGGTGTGCAGGGTCCTGGTTTCGGCTCTTGCAGAGGCCGGTTATCTTGTTGCTGGGCAGAACAAGGGCCATTGGATACGGAGTGAGTAAGGCACTTTTAAGCAGTTGTGAGCGGGTGTGTGCAGATTTGCATGACGGTAAGCAGCCGTTAGTTTAGGGGAGGCTCAGTATGGGACATGTCACTATGCATTAGCAGGCAATCCTATGCAAATGAGGTGAAGGATAGTGAATCCCAATTTTCCCGAAGGTGTGAGGCAGGTCCCAACAGTGCAAGAGTATAGATAGCCAGGTGCAAGACTTGGATAAAGGTGACATCATGGGGGGTGTGTCAGGCATACTGTAAGTGGAATGGAGCCCTGTGGCTCGGGATTGATCCCAGCTTAGCAGGGCTAAGCTAGGGGTGTGTCTAAACCTGCCTAGGGCAATCGGAAGGGGTAACACCATTAGGAAAGTAATCAAGGAGAACTAGCTGAGCTGAATGGTGAAATGTATCAGGATCAGCCAATTACAGAGGCAGCAGACCGGCCCAGCCCAGAACATTACTATAAACTAAGCAAACACCTTCCCCTCTAGTTTTTCCACACTCTACACCACTGGTGTATACAAGCGGGGAAATTTTAACAAACAAACCTACAAAATGAGAAGGGCTGCAGCAGGCAACATAGAACAACTTGTGCAAGAGGCTGAGGGTGGTGAGGATGTGAATGCTGCCGAACAACCCACAGTGAGCAGACAGAGAAGAGTGTACAGACTCAGGGTAACCTACCAGGGGCTACATGAGCTTGAGATAGTGGAGCACTATAAGGTGGACAGAGACCTCCTACAGCAAATTGTTGAGCTGTGCCGGCCACACCTGACACATCAAATTGGCCGAGGGGAACCCATCCCAATGGATACCAAGGTATGAGCTGGCCTAGGTATACTAGCCACAGGTACCTCCCAAAGCACAACTGGGAACATCATGGGGATCTCAGAGGCATCAGCTTCCAGAGTATTCCGCCAGTTCCTGGATGCCATGTCAGCACATGCCAGTGAGCACACTTATTTCAACACACGTGAGGTGTTGACCAGCAATATGTTTCTTTTCCACCAAATAGCAGACTACCCTGAGGTAGTGAGTGCTATAGACTGCATGCACATATGCATCAAAGCACCACCCAGTGAGCAGGGTAGGGCCTACATCAACCACAGGCGCATACCCTCCATCAACTGCCAGGTTGTATGTGATGCCCAGGGCATTATAATGAATGTGTGTGCTGGCTGGCCTGGAAGCTATGATGATTCAGAAAAATGGCATTTGATGCAGCTGGAGCACAGATTCGCCAATATGGACAACCCCTACGGTCACCTGGAGCCGTGACTGATGACACCCATCAGAAATGCACACATGCCTGAACAATAACACCATAATGAGGCACACGTACAGGCCAGACATATAGTAGAGCGTGTGTTTGGGGATGCTCAGGACACAGTTCCGGTGTCTGGACACATCCGGTGAAGCCTTGCAGTATTCACCAGCTACATGCACCCAAATTGTTATTGTATCTGTTATGCTTCACAATATTATCCTGCGGAAACAGCTGCAGCAGGAACAGCATAGGGCAGGGCCACACAGCCCCCCACTAATGCCAAGGCCTCTACAGGCACAGAGTGACTCGGAGTGGGAACAACCTGAGCCTGATCCAGTAGGCAGAAGGAGGTGTGCCCAGTATGACCTAGCCTTGGCAAAGAGGCAACACATAGCATATGCACTGACACTGTAGGGACCCAGGGAATGACGCCTTCTCTGACTCACACAGACAGTAAAAGGGATGCCAAACATGACACTACCTGTGCTCAACCATGTATAGGGAGTGTACTATGTGCATCCGACATAGGTAGCCCTCTAGCACCATTCTCAAGTCCGGCACACCCTCAAGATAAGTCAATCAACCTGCCAATTGCCAAATGGAGTAGAATGTGTTGTTACCTGTAGCTATGGTATGGATGTGAGCATGCAAGGAAATTGGGTGGCTGAATGTTAAGGCAGCAGACAGTAGACACCCATAGTGGCACCATGACATCTGTAACACATACTGGAGTCACCATAGTAGCCAGTACTACACAGGGTGACAAAACCCAGTACACATAATGGGCTGAGCGACATGTGTGTCCATAAGACCCACACAAGCAGGACAGGTGTAGACAGACACAAACAAATGCTGTTCTATGGCCTCTGACTGTGCCCTATCGGTAACTTCTCCCCCAGACCCACACAGACAGACTACAGCAGGGCAGCCAGTTGGATGTTAGTTGTGAAGGCTAGGAAGTCAGACACTAATACGTTGGTAATTAAAGCTAAGATCTGTAGAACACTGGTATGCTTCTAGCCAGCTCAATAGGTAAGACTACACACTGAAATGGAGTACCTGACATACCAGTACAGTCCTAGCAAATGTGTACACGTGTCAGGTGTGCCCCCCATCCAACGTACACTTATAGCAACAGTCAGGTGTGCCCCCCCACTCCAGTGTAGGAATGTAGATACAGTCAGGTGTCCCCCCCCCCCCCGCTATGCAGACATGTAGCAACAGTCAATGCCAAATGACCGATGGATACCCTAAAGACACAGCACACTACCTGTCAGTGTAAAACACAAAGGTCTGTACCGCAGTACATACTACCTGGATTTGTTCCTCACATGCGATACAGATGACCATGCTGGGCATGCACACACACTTGGAGGTATGAAGGCGATGTCAGTCAACAGCATACTGAAAGGTCATACTGGGCATGTTCACACACTTAAACACATGAAAACCATGTCTGCAAACACCAGTGGTCCGGACATATCTGGCAGTTGCAGTTCTTAGTGTAGACACATGTCAGTATGCACCACCCCTGCCTTGCACACACAGTAGATAGGAATACAGGCATATATGTAAGGACAACACACTATAATAAGCCAAAGGTAGATAGACATAGATGTGTGGAAGAGAGTGACCATTACAATGAGCCATCCGGGCCTGTCCCACCAGCACATAGCCAAAGGGCCCCAAACACATGAGGTGCAGATGTCATTCACTGCAGATACTAGCCACCAGTATCTGTCAGCATGACAGACTATGTGGTGCATGTGCCAGCTGCGCAACATGACTGTACAAGGAAGAAGTCATCTAGTAGCTGTATACACGTATCTGTGACATATGATCCCATGTGTGCCCACTTGTGGCATGTCAACTCCTACATGAATGGGTTATGGCCCATGCACGCACTGCCCTCCCCATAGCAGTATTATGACAAGCCTGCTGAGGTCATCCAATGTGAAATACACCTTTGGGAGAGCTGTAGCTCAGTAATCTCCATGGCACATCCCATAACTGCATACTGCTGTAGTGAGAAACTAGTTAGGTAGTAGTTCTAACCCCAGACTTGACAATTGTGTGTGTGATTGTGTGCTTGTCTGTCTGTCTCAGACTGTGTAGAGAGAAATGCTTTGTAGACTACTCACAGTCTGTACAATTCATATACTCAACTTTGGCAAGGCTGCTGATGTCATCCATCTAGAAATACACCTCTCGGACTGCTGTAAGCCAGTAATCTCGGTAGCACATTCTGTAACTGCGTAATGCTGTAGTGTGTTAAAGTAGTTATGTAGGTGTCCTATTCCGAGGCATAGCAGGTGTGTGCGTTTGTCAGTCATATCCTGTGTGTTGGTGGCTGTGAGTGTCTAGCCACTGGATGTGTTGGGGAGCATGTTTTGTAGTTTCCTATATAGTGGCCATATATGCCACAATCAGCCAAGTGACTGGTTTGGCGAGACATACCCATACATTTGGCAATAGGCCTGGTGAGTAATGTCAGCAACCCTATTATTACCCAGACTACAGTCTGAACCCATGTGTAGGACAGAAACACACTTGCCTTGGGATTAACACCAGCACATAATACAGGAGCTGCAGGTGTTTCCTTTTCATTCTTTTCTAATGCTTTGGTGTCACGAGGTTTGTTCTTGGGAGATATAATCTATGTCTATGTATGTGTATGTATATATATATATATATATATATATATATATATATATATATATATATATATAAAATCTATATCTATGTATGTGTGTATATATATATATATATATATATATATATATATATATATATATATATATATAAAATCTATATCTATGTATGTATATATATATATATATATATATATATATAAAATCTATATCTATGTATGTGTATATATATATATATATATATATATATATATATATATATATATGGACATTAACACATATACATTTACGTAATTGAATACATGTGCTATACTGTTGAATGGGTACATTTCCGTTATCGGGGCAACACTATTAATGCAATCATTCAGGTATAATGCAGCTCATTAACATGCCTGTTGAGCACATGTTGGTATAAAATGCTTGTGTTAATAATTAAATGTTTAACCAAGTAACTAGTCTAATTTTACACATGTCTGCCTGACAGACGTATTAAGGTACTGCATTACAGCTGAGCGATCGCTTTAAAGTGTTGCCCCGGTAAGTCACACAGACTGGAAATCAATAATAAGGAAATACTTGCAAATAACATGACATTCCTTTCTTCTGTTAATTAGGCATGACATGGTGATATGTACACTGCATGAAATGCCCAACATGAAGTAACTGCCTGTGCTTACAGTTTACAAAGACATAGTCATGCTGACCATTTGTAATCGGACAGTTTTCAGTCCTCTGTGAGGCCTCTGAAATGATGACTAAAAGACAGTGAAATTGCAATGTATATGTTTGCCGTGAAGGCTTACAAGACACAAGCTGTTAGGATTAGGCTTCAACTTGGATTAATTATGTAAAAGCCTTGTACAATAGCAACAGATGTATACATCGTAAACACAGCTATTTCCGGGCTCAGTGATGCCTTCCTAAATCCATGCCTGACACTCTTAACAAACAAACGATCACTGTTTACTGATTGTAATCTCATCCTCGTGGCTTAAATAAGCCGAGTTAGTATAATTAGAGATGTTGAGGATGGGTATTTGACAATGAAAATGTTTTCTACAATGCCTGCTTTTCCTATAGTGGATAGACTGCTGTAATCGTAGGCCTTTGTCTTTGTTTTTGCACTATTCTGCTTTCGGGCAAACACTTTCAATGCGGGTGCTCAGCTCCGACTCCAACCTCAAGCCATGTTGTTTGGATGTTAATGTTAATAGTCGTGTGTAAATCAGTTAAGTGGATAAAATGTGAAAACAAAATGAGAACAACTGTAACTTCAACATTTTACACACACGTTACGACTAACACAAATACATGGTTTGACACTGGATTTGGAGGTCAGCAACCACATTAACAGTGTTGCCCCATTAACGGAAATGTACCCCCATGCAAACACACTTAAACATGCTTACTGGTGCTTAGATGTGTTTACTACTGCATATTTGTGCTCACACCTGCCTAATAGTAACTTATTCATTATGTCACTAACACTGAGATTGAATGACATTAATTAAACATTTCATGAAGCACTCCAGTTCAGATGTACATGTTCTTATGTAGGTTGTACAGCAATACGATGTATAAATATGTTTATATACACATTCCACATGGAAATGATATGTGCTAGTGTGGGACTCGGACCGTGAATGCCTGTTTGTTAGGTGAATGCTCTTACCAATACACTATTGCTGTGCTGCTTCATTTGCATATATACCCATATACCCATGTCTCCTAGTTCCCCAAACACCCACCCCAACACTTCACTAACACTGCAGTCATCCATTCTCCAGTTGGATTCATGGTGTATCCACGCCAGTACACATTGGATGCTCCCTACCCCTGTAGACCCATCCCATCGGTTGACTCACTACACATATCCTCAGAAATGCCTAACGTTTAGTCCACAAACATTGGTGACATGAGTGACCAATAGGACACTAATTGCAATTTTTGTGTTATCCCACAAGGAACACACTTGTCTTTATGTCAAGATTAGTCTCTTACTTCCTTACATACTTACTCCCATTAACATGACACTACAATGAATTAATTAGTCTGACTATATGGTAACGTACACGTTACACATGAGAACTAATCATGTATGTGTTCAGTGTGTTTCTTTTACAAATAGACCGGTTTAGTATTTGGCATTGCCATTGCAGGCAGATCACGGGGATAATTCCCTGTGTGAGACAATCCTCACATTTGATTTATTCAGCACAGCACTGACTTCGGACATTGTACAAACTTCTGCGCTTTAGCAATTTTGGCCCTTCCCTCTTATGCACTACCTATTATTCAATCTACTGTTGATGTTTGTAAGGACACATTCATGTGTTTATGTCTGCAAATGCAATGGATATGTTACAGAGAATGTACATCTACATACTGATGTATGCATGTGTGTATGCATGCATACTTATAACTGACTCGCTGACCTCCACGAGGCGGGCCAATTAGAACCAGGTCATCCAACCATGAAACGCCTGGATCCATAATCACATACCCATGGTTTCTCGACCCCACCCGAGATCAACATACACGCAATCCATCCATTATCCAGTTGCTTTCACGGCCATGACACACCTCCACACATTGCCCTCCCCTCAGCGTTAGGGGCCCTACACGTATGTTGTCCCAACACATGTATTATCATGATCTCCCACCATTTAGTCCTTGAACATACCTGCCCTTGCTTGTGTAATGAACAGAGATCCAAATATGCTGTCAATTTTTGGTAGTCCCACTGGGGACTACCCTCTGTTTGTTTGTAAAGTAGACTTAGCAGATCAACAATGTTACTCCCACTGGTAAATCCCTGCCTGTGGTGTGAGTAGCAGTGCTTTGCTCACTCCTGGCCAGCTTGATATGACATACGCTGACAGCGCTATGTAATACTGGGGTTGCTGTTGATTCTCTTCTCATTCCTTTTCTATGCTTTATTGTTACGACGTTCATTCTTCATATATATATATATATATATATATATATATATATATATATATATATATATATATATGTGTGTGTGTGTGTGTGTGTGTGTGTGTGTATGTATATATGTATATATGTGTATATATATATATATATATATATATATATATATATATATATATATATATATACATATGTATATATATATATATATATATATATATATATATATATATATATATATATTACATCTGTACATACTTATATACATTTCCTATGCTGGGCACTGCTTACACCTGCGCAAGTGCACTCAGATTTGCTTACTGTTTGTTATATATGTTTACGGCTGATTATTTGTGCTTACTTGTGCCTTATTCGTTATGATAGTACCACTTTGATTGAATGGATTTGGATAAAAGTCCCATGCGATACTCAAGTTCACTTTTACATGTTATTATGTCAGTTTTACAGCAGCACGATATTCATTCCACATGGAAAATGATATGTGCTATAGCTGAACTTGAACCGTGAATGCCTGTTCATTATGCAGATGCTCTAACCACTACACTATTGGTGTGCTGCTTCATTTTGATGTATACCCATGGTTCATAGTTACCCAAACACAAGCCTCAGCACTTCACTAACACAGCAGTCATCCATTTTCCAGTTGGAAAAATCACACCACTACACATGCGCCACTCCCTACCACTCTAGACCCATCCCACATGTTGACTCACTCCAAGTATATTCAGATGTCCCAAGCTTATAGTCCTGGAACATACGTTCATATAATGGTCAGGGTGTTCAAATAGTCTTCCGGTTTTCTGCTCATCTGACTGGAGACTAGGACTGCCCTTTACCTGTTTGAAAGTCAGACTTACCTTGTGGACAAAGATAGTCCCACTGTTAGCATCCTACCTGTGGTTAGAGACGCAGGAGGTTTGCTCATCTCTGACCAGCTTGATATGACAGCACTAAATAATACAGGGGTTCCGCTGCTGTTTTCCTTCGCATTTGTTATGAATGCTTTATTGTGACCATGTTCATTCTTCATGGATATATACATATATATATAAATATATATATATATATATATATATATATATATATATATATATATATATATATATATAAAGATATATAGATATATATATCTGTCTGTACATACACATGCATATACACCTACATGCTTATTTACATTTCCCATACTGTTGCATGACCGCCACATACCGCCGCGCATACCCGCCTACATCTGCTTGAAAGTGCCTTAATCACCCTATATCCAACAGCCATTATTCTGGGCATCACATAAAATTAGCAGCCCTTGCATGGCTTGGACCCAGGAACAGAAACACCATAGTCACTGGTTTGACCACTAAACCATCCGTGATACATTCTGCAAGGATGGTAGTTAGGATATATGACTTTACTACAGGCATTCCACACTACTGGCAACAAATGTGACAGTCAGTTGGTGTACATGTTAATGTTCATATGTTTCTGAGAGACATATGTATACATTTGCAAGTATACATATTTATGAATAGGACACATACTTGACAACTACTTATATGCATGTATGTGTGATGTGTAGCTATGCGAATATAAGTATGTACATTTATAGATATATGACTACATATCTGGAGTTATACATGGCCATGTATATGAACACCGGCATCTGGGAGGGACCTGTACCATTTGTATAAGGGGTTGTGTGCATCATTATGACGTGGAACCTGGACAGGGTATAAAATTTGTGGGTGTGTACTGTTTGGAAGATGGCTATGGGGAAGCTTCTTGGGAACATGTGAAAGGTATATATTCCCAATAATGCACAAGGGGAGACGTGCATCACGGTCAGGTGTTTAATCCCGGGTCATAGGTTCTGCAGGACTGGGTAGAGGCTGACCAGGGTTGTGGACAAGTACTTCTAATCTGACTTGTGTCCGGATGTCAACGGGGGTGGAAATCGTGTTGTGCCACCATGTCTAATCTTGAGAACAGACACTTATCCCACGAGGGATGTCCAAAAATTGTGAACGCTAATGACCCCATTCTTTTGGCTATATGAAAATGAGGGAGGGTTATACATGCATTGGATACCTAGTTTGCAGGCCTGAGACTGTTTAGGGTGAGACTGCCTACTAGATGTGGATAGGGGCCACTATGTGCAGATATGGTTGGCCTAAGCTAGCAGCCCGAGTATGGATGGTTTAGGTGGACATTCAGCAAGGTGGGGTGGTGTGCTGTGGAGGGGATGGTGGGTAATCAATTATGTACCCAGGTGTGTAGAGGTTGGATGGCTCAGTTCAGGCAAAACCATTATGTGGTATGAGCCGGTACCATTTCTGTACATGTGTATCGTACATTTTAATGTTCATATGTTTGTGGGATTGTGTTCTGCAATATGACCTGACAGGGTGTATTGGGGATATGAATGTATGTTCTCTAGTTTCCTTTTGGATTCTCCCACTGCTCCCTCGTACACCTTCAGTTCACCTATTGTACATCCGACCCAGTCTCCCCTTGGCGGATTATTACATTACCCATCACTCCCCACAAAATCCACATATACACCATCCATCCCTTCTCTGGTTGTTAGCCCATGGCACAGACAGCAGTACACATTGCCTACTCTACATATCTATGGTACCATTATGGTTTTGAGGCCAACCCTAGCATATTTGGTCTTCCACATGCTGTACTTCACGCCCATAGGTACACAGAAATACTTATCTTTCATGACATGGTAGGTTGACCCAGGTTATACCCATTCATTTTTGGACCATCTAGACAAGGACAACTTGGACTGCGAATGGGCAGATATTAAGCGAATGCTCTAACCATTGGGCTAGGCTTTGCAAAGGGCAGTGGCAGACAAACACTCTGTGTTTCGCTTCCACTTGGTATAAAAATACACACTACAATGAAATACGGACACGGGGTTTTAAATGTTGTATTTCTAGGGATGGGGGCTCAACATTCAGCTACATGCTTGTGTGTTTACTCCTGTGATTTTATTTGTGTTCGCAGAACTCTCTTGTATGCTTTGCATACATTTCAGTATCCACAGACAATAACAGGAGTGATTACTATTAGAGGCAGGCTGTACTAGTCAGCATTTTAGGTTGTGCGACTGTAGTGGACATGTTCACGCCTCCATGCAGTGCTTAAACATGTCCGTTTCCTATGCATGTGGACAGTGGGGCAGCACGCCTTCATTAATATGTGTATGGTGCTGTTGTGCCATCTCTACGCTGCACGCTCGGCGCAAGGCTAACACCATCCTTGCGCCGAGCTTCATGAATCCTGGGCCATATCTTTTGCAGGGGAGCATTGGACCCTGCTCCCACCATTTCTTACATTCCTGCTACTTATATATACTATCTCTATGATAATTGTATCTTGGAGTGAGGGTGAGGGGCTTCTGTGATGCTGTGATCTAGGAAACTGAATTGGTATATAACATACATAGTCATATTTGGACTTAAAGTGTAAGACAACTTTGATGAACTTCTGTTTTGCTCCTACCAAAAAAGTTACCAGTTGGCACAGATCATGGCCTTTATATTTAATTATGCAGTGCCATATCACGCAGTAGGGCTAAACACTCTCTGCATCTCAAACATTCTCAAAACTCTAGTGCTATAGCCACCACAAAAGAGTACACAAAATGTTTTCCCTTTTCCCACATCCTAACCTACCTCACTGACAAATAAAACAGAAATTTCTGAGAACACTTTTCCTTTCATCTTTTCATATTCAGAAAAAATCAACAAAAAGAAGTACCTTCAATGACCTAGCAAACTGAACCAACAGTTCATGAAGGTTTGCAACATTCATATCATGTAACACCCACTCAAAATATCTAACATTGTTTTGAGTGGTGGTTGCATATTTTCCTGACATCTGGAAAAATATATTATTATTATTATTATTATTATTATTATTATTATCTGTCAGCTGTTCAGCAGCAGGTTTTCCAAATCTTTAGTCACCTACACATCCATCTTACTATACACAGTGCTTGAAAAAGCTTAAAAGAGAAATTTTAACACTCACACCTACCAATTCCTGCAATAAATATGGTATCCAAACACCAGCATGATTTCTACACAAGAAGAAGTATTAAATCAACCCTGTAAAAACTAACCAGTGGTATCATTCATTAGTTAGATAAGGGTCATCTTCCTGGAGCTCTGCATATAGACCTGACCAAACCTTTAAATTGTTCTATCACAACTTTCGCAAATATTACAGATTTTCTTCAGGCTTCAGTTCTGAAATAAATGAATGGTTCACAAACTGCCTGATGCACAAAGCCTTATCTGTTAGAATAACATGTTCCATCTCCTTACCTTCTCCCTTATCTTAATGGTTTTCACAGAGTTCTGTTATTGCAACCATAATCTTCTCTTGTTTTTTTATTTATTTATTTATTTATTTATTTATTTATTTATTTATTACCTCAGGTAGAGCATAGATGACTTAGACCCTTTTCAGACATAGCCCATTATCACTGTCTGGTTAAGTGATTTATTCAAAATCATACAGATAGTCATTAACCTTCCATGGCCTATCAAAACTAAAACCATGCTATTCAATACTAGATACTAAAAGACAGGATCAGGAACAGGCCACAACACAAGTAGTAAGGCTGTGGAAAAAAGGGCCTGTCAGCATGATCATGGAAGCCAGCAATTCAGAAATCCCCTAGCTGCAATTTAGAAAGACCTCATTATCAACTAATCCATATCTCTTTGAATAACTTAATGAGTACCATAAGTGCTGTCCTTTTGGTAATTACTTTTGTCTGCCAATATGTTGTGTAAGGACAGACGCTCCCCATTAATTCTGCCAGACAGACTCATACACACACACACACACACACACACACACACACACACACACACACACACACACACACACACACACACACACACACACAACCACACTTCTTACCTGCCCCTGAATTTACAGAACATCCCCAATGTTGCATCATTTTGTCATCATGTCATGTATATCACAAATAGTTGTCAATCAATAATTCCAGTCTTTAGAGTTTTATTATTTTTATTATTTAGAAAATGCATCATGATGCAATATTTGTTGCTCTGTTCTTTACATGGATTACAACAATATTTAAAGAAACTCCCTGTAGCAGTACATTAAGTGTACAATGTGAGCTGGGAAGTTTTCAAACCATAGGCACCCCAGAAACACAATTCTTGATTTTGTACACTACATAAATGCTTATGCTCTTTTGGGTTCACCTTCCAGATTCGTTTAAACAACTATTCATGCTGACATTATAATCTACCATAGTCATTACTCATCGATTTTGGCCACTTGACTATGTGTACACCTCATATGTAGCATATGGAATGGTTTGATTATGTCTTAATTGGGAAAAAGACAAATTTGTCGAAACACCTTCTTAATATCAGAAGGGTGTTTAACAAGCTTTTGTTAAGCACCTCTAGATGCTGTTAAGACTGAGCATCACCCCATACATTATCTAATGACAGTGCCAGCTAACAAACAAAAGTAGCAGAAGGAAAACATTAGTGTGCCACATTTGCAAACAACATTTTTGGCAAAATAATGTGTCTTAGCTTTTAAAGCTATTCATTTTTCCAAGGGACACTTTATTTCTGACTGTTATTGCTTGGTGGCCCTGTCTGTTATCTGCCTTCAAAGGTTTTGAACGCCACTAAAATACTTTGTGCTCCTACTAATTTTCTCTGTAACTGGTAGAATATGGATCAGATAAAGCTCTATGTACTTCAAACAATTATGATCAGATCTTACTGATCATAAGCCTTATGTGTTCTCAGTGTAGACACAGAGATTCAAATTTTGAGATTTACTCCTGGAATGAATTTCTTTACATACTTGTCTCAAACATATGCATGTTTATGATTAGAGACCTGATCATAATCTTCTATATTTTGACTGTAATAAAACTTGCCAGATTAAAGTATTCCAAGTTGCTTTGCACAAATGCACAATAGTTCTTCAAAGCCAGACTGTTAACCATTTAATCTGATCATAAATGCAAACACATCAATCAATTATAGCTCCATCACTGACTTAGTATACCTCAGATTTGTGATTTTATTAAAATAAATAATTACAGACATGTATTTCAGTTTTGTTTCATACAAAGGGTATCCAAATATTTCAACTTTTTTTCCACTCACAAATGTCCTACAAATCCAGACTGTTTATGCTGAAAGAAAAGAAAAGAAGGGGGTAAGTCAATCTCATCCACAGATAGAGTCCACTACCATCTAACAGTTATAGACACTTTGCTATGGAATACCTTATGTGATTGTCCTAGACATGAATACTTCTCAACCCGTTAGCACAAAAATCAGGAACAAGTCAAAAGCGAGGGACAAATTTTCAAACTCAGTGACATTTTAGATGTTACTCATATAATTAGTTTTGCTAGAATGACAGTTGTTGCATTAAATGCCCATAGGTAGTTACTAGGCATGCAGGCAAGGAGATCATTGCGGAACTTAGCCCAATATCTCAATCATCCTAAAGCACTGTCTGATTAAATAACTTGCTCATGGTCACGCATTAATCAAATGAATGCTGCGGGAACCATGTCATACAACAGTAAGTAGATCTTTAATAGATCATAGCCTTAAGCTTCTGTGCTAACTGCCATGCATTTTTTGAAAGATACTAAGTCTTAAATGTTTGCCATATATAGATTAGCGACTGCAATTTTACTAATTGCCAAAAAAAAAAAAAAAAAAACAAACTTGTAGGTAGAACAAATCAATAATATTTATCAAAATCAAGACCATTTGTCAAATCTAGGCAGTTGAGTGCTATATAATTTCAACTCTCTTTCAAACAGTTCCCACAAGCATCCCAACTTATTTAACACAAATGTATACTAAACCTGCAATGTTAGTTAACTGAGAAAGCTATAAAAAGGTTAGTTACTTCATCCACGAACAATCTCCATGTTTCGATTTCAGCCACTTTGCTGTGTAACCCTTAGGTGACTGTGATAAAAAAACAAAAAAGAAAAAAAGAAAATATCTCTCAACCTCTTAGCATAGGAATTTGGTATAACACTAGAAATAATAATGGACAAATACCCAAGAAATATTTTAAATATTGCTCTTATACACATAAATTTCAACAAATTCAGGGACAGTTGCCAGATATATAATTTCAGTTTTGTTTAACATAAACAGCCAAAGTATTCCAGCTTACTTTACATAAATGTATGTTAGTCTTGCAATGCCAGGTTTACTGAGCAAACAACAAGAAGGTATTTTACTTTCATCCACAAATAACTACACCCCTCTATTTAGAAATTGAAGTCACTTTACTGGGAAAAACACAACTGACTGATAAAAAATTGCAGCCTCTTAATGCAGGAATCAGAATGAAGCTAAAATGTAATGAATGCCATGAAAACATATTTTTTAGATGGATTTGAAATTGATCGTATAGGTAAAATTAAAGACATTCTGCAAAACCAAGAGGTATTTTCCTAAATTGCCTACAGTCAGAATACTTCACAGTTTCCCATTTTCCTGCCAATGATACTAAACACATTAGAGCAACACACCTTTTTCTCATCCTGTCAGAATGCCTCAGGGTTTTGACATGGCATGTGCTGCATTTGAGCAAACAACAAATCAGCAGAGTTAGCCACCTGAGTATAAATTACTTGCAGTGGCCTTTAAACAGTTCATTAAAAAAAAATAAATAAAATAAAACAAAAAAGAAACATTCACACCTAATGTTCAGGACATAGACTAACAAAGATGCAGTAGCAGCACTTAAAGGTAACAAACTTAATTAAAATAACCACAAGGTACCCATGCCATTCTCAATGTAAGTGAGCCTCCATGACGACATGGGCTGGTTTGCTGCCAAAATCATTCCTATTATAATTTGCCACTGACTCCCTTGGTTTCTTCTAACGTCCCTCTGACTTTGTCTGAATGTCTTGAGCATGGCATTCATGTGTCACAGACCATTACAGTTGGTCAATAATACAAGCGTTAGGGTTTCATACCTTTTCCCTCTTAATATGTCTTTAACATTTATAAGTGGATTAGGGTAGTCTATATCTATATCTATCTATCTATCTATCTATCTATCTATCTATCTATCTATCTATCTATCTATCTATCCATCTATCTATCTATCTATCTATCTATCTATCTATCTATCTATCTATCTATATCTATAGCTACACACACACACACACACACACACACACACACATACAAATATATATGTGCACACGCAAACACACATATTGAATAACATCTATCAACTTTCAAAGTGGCTTAGCTTTTATATATATGGTACTAAAGTGCAGTGTCTCCTTGTGCCAATATTGCAGTATGTGCTTATTAGACAAGAGAAGTTTAATTAAGGGCAACCATATGTACACTCCTCACGTGCACACACACCTCCATATTCACACAGACACACACACACACACACACACACACACACACACACACACACACACACACACACACACACACACACACACACACACACACTCTTACACTTCCTGTTCCCTAAATAACTCCCCGCAACATGAGAATCCAGTGGAGATTCTTCTCAGGAAGCCACAATGGACATACACACACTCACTGCTCACCACTCATACTTGTCCAGTCACTTAAACATACAGTTACACACATACAAATACTCACACATACAATACACATAGAGCTACACTCATACACATGCTCACATATACAGCTACACACATACACATACTCACACATACAGCTACACATGTACACAAGCTTACACATACACACACACTGTGCACCACTCATACTTCTCTATTCATTCAAATACGCAGCTACACACATACACATGCTCACACATACAGCTACGCATGTACACAAGGTTAGACATACACACACTCACTGCAGACCACTCATTTGTCCCATTCACTCAAACATACAGCTACACACACACACACACACACACACACACACACACACACACACACACACACACACACACACACACACACATACAGCTACACTCGTACACATACTCACATATGCAGCTACACACATACACATACAGCTACATACATACACATACTCACACATGCAGCTACACATGTCCACAAGCTCACATATACTGACACATACAGCTACATACATGCATACACATACTCACACATACAGATACACACATACACCTACTCATACATACAGATACACATGTACACAAGCTCACACATACACATACTCACACATAAAGCTACAGACATACATACTCATACTAACACTTACAGCTACACACATACAAATACACATGCACACACACATACACATACAGCTACACTCATACAGCTACTCACATGTACAGCTACGCACATACACATACAGCTACACACATATACACATATTCGCAAATAATGCTACACAAAACACATACACATACAAATACTGACACATACAGATACATACATACACACAGACACACACACACACACACACACACACACACACACACACACACACACACACACACACACACACACAGTCTCATACGCATACCCACATATACAGCTACACATTTTCACATACATATACAGCTACACGCATACACATATTTACATATACACATACTGACACAGATATATGCATACATATACTCACACATACAGCTACACACAAACACATACTCACATTTTCATATATTGACACAGACAGATACATGCACATACTCACACATACAGCTACACACATACACAAGCTCACACATATACATACTCACACATATAGCTACACGCATACACATATTCACAAATACAACTACACATGTACACAAGCTTACACATACAGCTACATGCATAGATACACATACTCACATGTGCAGCTACACACATACACATACTCACACATACACATGCTCACATATACACATAATGACATAGATACATGTATACGTATACTCACATATACAGCTACGCACAAACACATACTCACATATGCATATAATGACACAGACAGATACATACATACAGATACTCACACATACAGCTACAAACATACAAATACACATGCACACACTCACACATACGTATACAGCTACACTCATACACATACTCACATATGCGTGTGTATATATCACATAGTCGAAGTTCCTTAACTTCGACTACCATATGTACAAATACATATGTCCGAACTTACAGAACTTTGACTGTGTAAAAAAATTTTTAAAAAAGGGAAAACAAAATAAAAGGTTATATGCAGGGGGGCAAGCCCCCCTGCACCCTCCCACACCCCCGCTCTATAAATATACCAACTCCAAGGTCATGCTACAGTGCAGTAAAGGGAAAATTTCCTTTACTGCACTGTAGATTGAAATTAGAATTGGCATATCTAAAGAGCGGGGGGGGTGCAGGGTGGTTTGCCCCCCTGCTTACAACCGTCAGGTACGTTCTTTTTGTTTTTATTTTTTTTATTTTTTTACAATTGAAATATGACAACTTTGAACTTATGGTTTCTACCATATCACGTTTGAAGTTGTCATACTTTGAATGTGATATAGACCACACATATACAGCTACACACATACACATACTCACACATACAGCTACACACATACACAAGCTCACACGTACACATACACATACAGCTACACACATACACATACTGACAAAGACAGATGCATACATACTCATCCTAACACATATGGCTACACACTTACACATACTCACACATACAGCTGCACATGTACACATACTCACATATACTCATATTGGCACAGATACATGCATACATATACTCACACATACAGCTGCATACATACACATACTCATATATATATATATATATATATATATATATATATATATATATATATATATATATATATATATATATATACTGATACAGACAGATACCTACATACACATACTTACAAATACAGCTACACACATACAAATACACATGCATACACTCACACCTACACATACAGCAACACTCATGCACATACTCATATTTACAGCTACACACATACACATACTCACAAATACAGCTACACACATACAAATACACATGCATACACTCACACCTACACATACAGCAACACTCATGCACATACTCATATTTACAGCTACACACATACACATACTCACACATACAGCTACACAGACACACATACACATACCAACAAAGACAGATGCATACACACTCATAGTAACAACTACAGCTACACACATACTCAGACATACACATACTCACATGCATACACATACTCACATACACAGCTACACACATATACATATTCACACATACAGCTACACACATACGCATACACATACATATACTGACATATACAGATACATACATACTAACACATGCAGTTACACACATACACATACTCACATGCATACACATACAAGTACACTCATACACAGACTCACGTACACAGCTACACACATTCACACACACATGCTGGAACTGGAAAGGCCGCAGAAATACCTCACTAAAAGAATCACAGGCCTAAAGCAGATGCCCTACGCTGACCGCCTTAAAAAACTCCAGTTATACGCTGTTGCATATCGTCTACTCAGAGGTGATTTCTGCTTAACATACAAGGCCATGTCAAACCCAGAGCTGCTGGACATGCTACACTTAAAGATATCCCAATCCCTCAGAGCCATACGCTCCAGGGATCTAAACCTTGTCATCCAATAAACAAAACATGCTGGAGGGATAGGTTCCTGACCCAGAAACTCCCCAGACTCTGGAATAGATTGCCCATACATGTGAAGCAGAGTGCCTCTTTGGCCCTCTTCAAAGGAACCTTGACGATTGGATGGGAGAAAGGAAATTCTCCCCGGGGATCACATCAGTCACCCTGCTAGACAGGGGTCCAGGGAAGTAAATAGTGTGGGAAGAAATAGCCAGGGAATTGTTATGGCTAGGCTTGTATAGGCCCTAGGGCTGATAGCCTAGTACCAACCTAGGAACCTATGCTCACAGCTACACACATACACTTACTTACACATACAGCTACACATGCACACATGCTCACACATGCACATACTCACACATACAGCTACTCACATACACATACTGACACATAGATATATACATATACATACTCACACATACACATATACATACAGCTATGCACATACGCATACTCACACATATGCATACTGATACATACAGCTTCACACACACAACTACTCACACATACACATACTGGCATATAGAGCTGCACGCATACACATACACATACAGCTACACTTACACATACTCACACATTACAGTTACATGCATACACAATCTGACACGTACACATACTCACACATACAGTTACACACATACAAACTCACACATGCTGCTGCATACATACACACACTTACGCATACAGCTACACATATGCACATATTCACACATACAGCTAAACACATACACATACTCACACAAAAAGATACACACATACACATATCCAATCATACACTTACACATACACATACAGCTACACACATACACAGACTCACACATACAGCTACTCAAATATACATACTCACACATACATATACAGCTACACACATACACATACTGACACATACAACTATACACATGCAAATACACATACTGACACATGCATATGCTCACACATACAGCTACACACACACACATACTGATGAATATTGCTACACATTTACACATGCTCGCACATACACATACTGACACATACAGCTAAACATATACACATACTCACACAAAGAGATACACACATACACATATCCAGTCATATACATACATATACAGCTACATACATACACAGACTCACACATACAGCTACACAAATACACATATAACTACACACATACACATACTGACACATACAGCTACATACGTACACATACTCACACATACATGTACAGCTACACACATACTGACACATACAGCTACACATTTACACATGCTCACACATACACATACTGTCACTTACACATACACATACTCACATTTACACATACACATACTGGCACATACAGCTACACACATACATTTACTCACTCATACACTTAAACACATATACATAAACATACAGCTACACATATACATATACTCACACATACACATACATACACATAGAGCTGCACACATACACATACTCACACATACAACTACAGACATACACGTGCTCAGACATAGACATACTCGCATATACAGCTACACACATACCCAGACTCACTCATATACATACCCACCTTTACAGCTACACACATACACATACTCACAGATACACATACTCACACATACAGCTGCACACATGTACATACTCAGAAATACACATACTAAGACACACAACAACATTACCTATCCTCTAACCCCTGCTACACTTACCTGTAAAGCAATCTCACCCATTCAAAGTACTATAATCACATCTTATTTTAAATATCATATGCAAGATGACCATTGTTTCTTATTCAAATACCATAAGCAGCAAATAAAAGCTAAAATAACTCAACAACTCTTATAGGCCTGAAAGATCCCCTACTTTCTTGTTTGTAAATGTAGGGATGCTAAAATGAAAAAAAAAAAACTTTTTAATTATGCATTAACTGGGAAAATGGCAAATCTGACGATGTTTTTCAGCCTTAAGTCACACCAAAAGGCAAGTACTAACACAATATTTATGGACAATTTAGTGTAGCCAGTTGAAGTATCCCTGGAATCCCCATGCAGGGAAGAATATTGAAATTCCAAACAGACAGGACCCATAGCTAGTACTGAAAACTGGAAGGTTTGCACTAAAGATCCTACCACTGAGCACCCCCACTATTCTATGCTACTGAAACAGCGTGTATACCATTTACATCTTATTGCTGCCACTTCACAAATAAACCTGTCAGCAGTTTAGAGAATTGTAAATGGGATATGCTGCTTTAAAATCTTAGCCATCAACACAGAGTATCACAGATTCATCTTACTTAAAGCTAAGATAAATTACAGACAGGTTTCCTCTTTAGATCTCTCTTATGTAAACTCTTAATTGTTGACAGATATGCTTTACTTACTGCCAGAATAATGTCCACTAACTCATACAACCTCAGACCATATACAAATAATGTCATGATTCTCAAGTGTCCTCATTAAAAGGAATCACTCATGTTCCATCCTAGTTCCAATGGATTGAAGGTTTCTTCTTCCATTTCTTTGACATGGCTTTCACTGTGATATGTTTTGTTCTAAAGTTGTGCTCTAACTGACTAAGTGAACCAAGTGCTGCTATTTTAGTTATTCATGAGTTATAAGAAGAATCTTCCTGTTCTTTGATCCTTTCCCACATCACTGCCACTTAACCTATGGCTAGGCTTAAAATGGCACACAAGGATAGCTAGCCTAGTATTTACTTATGAACCTATGGACATGTAACTTTTCTCCCTTTTACCTCAACTAAGGGTTATTTGGTACCCTATCTCTCTGAACATCTGTCATTTATTTCCTCTGTCAACTGCATGCATAAATTACATGTATGACCCAAATGATACCAGCAAATATCTCTGTGGACCATGTTCATTTAGTTGTAATTACTGTACAAAGAAAAATCAAATGTGTTCTAAATTTTGTTTGTGTAAATTTTGTACCACACTAGCATAGCATGGTTTCTTGCGCCAAAATTTAATTTAGGACTACTCAGGCTTGAAGTACGTACCTGAAATCATCTTATTAATTGTCACCGTTTCTTCATTACTTTACTTTATAATTCTCTGATGCAATTTGTTCTGACTTTGAACTTTTGTAACAACAACTATACTACATCTAAAACATACATTATGGATCAGTACACTACCCTAGTAAAAAAGTTTACACAGAAAAAAAATATACAAAAAAGACAAACAAATAAATAACATTTGGAAAGTATAAAATGCAGAGCCACATTCAAATAGAATTTACTAGAACATATTTTGTCTGAGAAAAATGTAATTATCATCAAGTTTGATCACTGATTGCCTTTCAGTGGAAATGAGTGAAAACAAAGTCCTGGCATCTCAGATGTGGAAAAAAAGGCTTCAGATAAAAACGCACCATTTCCCTCGATGCTACTTTAGTTTTGTATAACAGCTAATGCAAGGTTATAAGTGGCCTTCTTCCATATTTAACTTGAAGAAACAAAAGCAGCAATAACTGTATGCCACATATTATTTATATAAAGTGAAAGGCATTAAAGTTAAAAAGAATAGACATACAAATGAAGTTGCATTTAAGAAAACACTATAATTTGAAAAAAAAACACCACAAAAATAAATAATTAAAAGCAAAATATGAAATGGATTTTTTTTCACATATACCAGAAACATGCCATAAGAAATAAAGTGGAATATACTAGACAAGCCAAGATATTAAAACAAACACAAAATCAATTTTCTTGGCAAAATAATTAACTCTAGGTAGGTATTATAAGGAAATAGCGAATTGGTTTGGCTCAGTATAATTTCAGAGCTAGGCCTCTCAGCACCCATGATTCATTTTATACAATTCCTATCTTGTTGTGCATTTTTGCTTTCATAGTATCTCCTGTTTTAGTTTGTTTGAAGGATCAGTTAACTGATAAACTTGAAAACCTGCATAAAACAGCACTTTTGCTAACAAAGTCAATTTTATTTTCATTTATAATTGTTAGGTTTAAAAAAAATAACCTTATAAAATAACACCTTTTATATGCTAAAATTCTCATCTCAAAGACTAAAACTTGATTGTTAAATACTTAATTAATGCACTTTGAAATGGGTATTCAAAAAGAGAATTTGACCGAGAGGAAATAATTCAAAAGAAATGCTAAAAGCAATATTGCTGGTGTTAATTAAGTACAACTGCATTTCAAATATTTATCTTGCTGTATGAAATGATGAAAGTTACATCCCATCTGAAATATTTACACTGCTCAATATCTGACACACTGCCCTGTAATAAAACATGCTTATATGATTACAGTGCTGTTGTTTTCAATTATAACTAACCTGGCTGAAGAATATTCATTGCCAAATAAAGGCAATTTTTGCTGATTGTAAGATATAGAATAATCATTTTGTAAGGCAAAAGTAAGAAAAACAAGACTAAGAAATCTGTGTTATACTTTTTAACATTAAGACTTTTTTAATGAAGACATTTTAATTCAATATTTTGATGCAATAAAACCCTTTGGAATTTAATTATGCGGATTTTTAAATTATTCTGTGAAACTTTTTTTAAATGCCGTTGAAATTATTCTAATATACGCAACTGTGAAAATGATAGCACTTTAATGTATAATTACAATGCATCTTCTGAAGCAAGGTTTAATAAAGGTTTTCTAGAAAAGAGCTGCTATTGATGTATAGTATTAATTCAGAGAAAACATTCTTTTAGAAAGTAGACAACAAAGAGAGCCATCAAAACAGTATTAGCCTTTTGAAATTCAACTTAGAAAAAAGATGTTAAGTAATCATTTTTATAATTACACTGTGTCAATTTTTAATATTACCATAGGTTATATTTGATATGTTTTATTAATTCATAAACTGTTATATCAATGCAAAATCCCAATATGATCATCAACTAAAAATAAAAATAATAATCCAATGTTTAATAAACCATCTGAAATACCATTTGGTTTTGGAGTCAATAAACAAAAAGAGTGAAAATTCCATGTCTCCAAGAATAAAATTATTTCCAAAGACAAGAAGAGATGGTGTGTATGTATATATATATATATATATATATATATATATATATATATATATATATATATATCTTCAGAGTCGTGTACTGGTAGTTGTTGCTTGACTAATTTTACATCATTGCTGGCTGACTTCAGAGTTGTGCACTGTTATTTTTGCTTCACTGTATAGTTTTTCAGATCTCTGCTGAAGGTGTTGGTTTTCCCATACCCACTCTCCCTATTCCTGTGTTGTTTAAATTTGGAGGTTTTTGCAGTTGCCCGCCCCCACTGTAGATTTGATCTGGAACACTCCCCCCAGTCCCATCTCTTTACCTCATTCTACCTAATAGACTCCTTCTGCATTGTTTTTAGTCATTTTTAATTTAATTGCATTTTTTAAACTGTTTGGTCTAACATTGCTACATACTCAAGTGTGCTAGCTTGCATTGCATTTGAATTGCTTTTACTGCTGTTTTAGCTACTTTTCTGGATAAAAAAAACATCTAAGCTTGTTTCCTACCTTTCCTGTAACTAGTGCAGTCCAGATTCAGATTTGCTGTATCCAGGACTGTATGTAAGCTTCTGAGCCCCCCCCAAGCTTTCTGTGTTGGAGGGAAGCCTTCTAGCTTATCAGTGGGAGTGGTAAGCACTAGGTAACCTATCTACCACATAAGGAGTGGTTCTGGCCCAGAACTTGTAGTTATTGGCCATTTGGGCAGTTTTTCCATCTCTCTCAACTTTCTGATTTAAAAGCCCACATTTGCATTTGTTTCCCCCCTTTCCTGTAAATAGTTTAGTCCAGATACAGATTCTTACTTTTAGTACTTGAATTTGCTTAATCGTGATCAGCACTTGTTCAGAACTTGTAAGCAGTAAATAACCTATTAATTACTACAGCACTCAAGCTTCCTCATTACCTAGAGGAAAACAGTTTGGGTACTTACTTTCCTCACTTGCTTAGAGAAAAACAGCTCTTGTACTCACTTTCCTCACTTATCTAGAGGAAAATAGTTTTTTATTCAGGTATGTCCAAGGGTCAGCTCCCAGTGTTCTCTCCTGTCTTTCTGATGAATCTGAGCATCTTGGGGCAATGTAGAAATTGCCTCATCTACACAGAAAACCCTCTCCTCCTACCACCCAACAATACAACCTGTGAGAGATGATCTTATCTAGCCAAACTGGAGGTAAAGCTCTCTCCAACCAAGACTGAACTTGACAGTCAAGAGGAGAAGGTTAACACTTGCACCACACCACACTCATCACATAGTCTCATTAAATCTACACCACCAAAATCCACACATAGAAACACAAAAACATTCACGGAGGCTCTCAATAATACTCTGCTCAAGCAACAGAAACCTCCAAAGCAGAAATGCAAGCAACCTCCACCCCCCCAACACAACCCAAATGACACATAGCCCGCAGACTCAGTGTGCCACTCAACCACAGCCAATAAGGCAAAACAACATGCTCAACACACTAGACATAGGCGACTCTATAGTCAGGCACACTGATGTCCCACTCATCTGGCTAAACAAGGAGAAGGTTACTGTCAGCTGCCTGTCGGGCGCCAGGATCTGCCACATGACCCATGCACTCAGGTCACTCCACAACAAGTACAAATATGACTCTGTCATTGTCCATGTTGGTGTGAAAAACCTGAGACGTACCTCCCTGGACTACATGAAAAGAGACATGGAAGAGTTCTCCGATCTTGTAGCCCAGGCAGGTATGACCCTAGCCCTGAGTAGCATTCTGCCATCACCCAGAATGATGCCACAGTAAAAGGACAAAATGATTGACTTCAACAATTGGCTAAGCTTCTGGTGCCATTCTAAAGGGATACAGTATCTGTCTGCCTGGGATGACATGGTCGACAGACCACGATACTTTGCCAGAGATGGCCTGCACCTGTCACCACTGGGATTCTGGATACTGGCTAAGGTTCTTGCCGCTCCTCTAGTGCCTTTTTTAGGCAAGGTTCAAATGACAAATTCACCACTGTAACAAGAACAGGCAAGCAAAAACTGAGGGTGATGCTACTCAATGCTAGTAGTCTAAATCTCAAAATGCACTCACTCGAGGCACTCCTTAAAATGGAGAACATAGATATCTGTGCAGTGACTGAGACCTGGTTCAAGGCTCCAGAGAGCACCCCTGCACTACCAGGCTATAACTTGTACCTGGACCGAAACACCAAAGGTGGAGGTGTGTCCATATTCATTAAGGATATCCACACCTTCAGGCTAGTTGCTCAGCATAATGCAGCCGAGGTTATCCAAGTGCAACTAACTCTGGGCAAAACTGCAATCCAAATTGTAGCTTGCTACAGATCCCCCACCATGCCTCAGGATTCTCACTCCTCTTTTCTTGATGTACTGGAAAATATTAGGGTTCAACCAAACACCGTAATAATGGGCAATTTCAAATACCCCACCATTAACTGGGAAAACTACTCATGTACCAACTCCTTTGCTCAACACTTTCTGGAATTCATAAACTCCAATGCCCTGGATCAACTTATCTACACCCCCACCAGGGGCAACAATATTCTAGATCTAGTCATTACCAATATGAGTGACTGGTGTTCCACACCTGAAGTCAACACCTCATTGGTCTGATCCGACCATAAGCTAATTACCCTAGATATCCACATCCTGTCTCCACCCCCCATTAAGGAAACCATGGTAAAAAATTTCTCCAAAGCCAACTTCATGCTTCTTAAGACAGAAGTGGTGAACTTCATGACACCCATGCAGATGGACAATACAGTTACAACTACTGAATCCTACACAATTGCACTTTATAAGCATTTACATGAGTGCATGGATCGTGCTATCCCAAACAGAACCAAGACCCTATCCTCCAAAAAAGGAAGCCAATCTGGTGGTCCCCTGCCATAAATAAACTGTACAACAGAAGGAAGAAACTCTTGCAAAAGAGAGTAAAATACCATGAATGTAGGAGCTCCCTGGTCAGCCTCAGTAAGAAGCTGCGATCCCTGATAAAATCCTCCAAAGTTAGTTACGAAAACAAAATTGCCACTGATTCTAATGACAACCACAAAGCATTCTATAGCTATGTCAAGAATCTCAATGGCAACACTCAGATCTGCTCTGAGTTACAGCACAATGGCACTAAATATACAGACCCAACTGATATTGCCAAAATACTGGCAGATAGGTTCAGTGCTAACTTTATCCCTCTCTCACCCCCTAAAGAGCCCATCTCTATACCAGAAGAATGCAAAGTTCCTATAATCAAGGCTGCACAGGTAAAAACCACACTCTCCAAAGCCAAGAACACGGCATCCATGGGACCAGAAAACATCCCAGGCTGCATTCTACATGAACTACAAAACAAACTGGCACCCCACCTAAGTACCATGTTCAATCATAGCCTCACCTCAGGCTTTGTGCCTGCTGAATGGCACAGAGCAATGGTTATCCCACTCCACAAGGGGAGAGCCACCACAGACCCCGGGAACTACCAGCCCATTAGCCTGACGAGCCTGGTCTGCAAGGCCATGGAATGTATCATCATGGAACTTATAAAGAAAGACATTGGTAATCTCCAAACTCTGGATCCCACCCAGTTTGGGTTTGTAAAAGGCAGATCATGTCTCCTAAACCTGACAGACTTCTTTGAAGCAGTCACCAAAGCCATATACAAGGGTAAAGTGGTTCACACAGCCTATCTAGATCTTGCCAAGGCTTTCGACACCATCCCCCACTCTGGAATTATGGATAAACTCACTAAACTAGGTATAAATCCCTATGTCACAAGATGGGTTGCCAACTGGCTCACTGACAGAACCCACACTGTGAAAGTAGCAGACTCCAAATCCAACTTCAGACCAGTGACAGGTGGAGTACCACAGGGTTCAGTCTTGGGTCCTCTCCTGTTTGGTATCTACTTTCCTGAAGTACAGGCTAACACAGAAGGTCTTTAGCTAGTGAAGTTTGCAGATGACTGCAAACTAGGAGCCATAATCGAAACTCCTAATGATGTGGACATCCTACAAAAGGGCCTCACTGAGACAGATGCCTGGTGTCAAAGCCATGGCCTCAAGCTCAATGCTGAAAAGTGCATTGTCATCCCCTTTGGTAAAAACTCTGTACCCATGAACTACAACATAGGCGGTAGTATACTTAACACTGAACGTGTGATAAGAGACCTTGGAACACAGGTGGAAAGTAGTCTCTCCTCTGATAATCACATCGCCACAGTAGTCAGGAAATCCTTCTACGTGGCACACCTCATCACAAAAGGTTTCTCATCCAGAAAAAAAGAGGTCATTGTTCCCCTCTACTAATCACTCATTAGACCCATTAT
Organism: Protopterus annectens; assembly: GCF_019279795.1. NCBI lineage: Eukaryota > Metazoa > Chordata > Ceratodontiformes > Protopteridae > Protopterus > Protopterus annectens. Next base: position 646,789,896 of record NC_056727.1, on the reverse strand, counting down.
AGAGTACAATGCCCCTTTTGGCATGTACCTCACAAGGCATCTACAACAACTGGAAAGGCCACAGAAATACCTCACAAAGAGGATTACTGGCCTCCAACAGATGCCCTACGCAGACAGTCTCAAAAAAGTCCAGCTTTACTCCATCACATATCACCTACTCAGAGGTGATCTCTGCCTAACATACAAAGCTATGTCAAACACAGATCTGTTGGACATGCTCCACTTAAAGAAATCCCAATCCCTCCGAGCTACCCGCTCTAGGGACCTAAACCTTGTCACCACATTAAACAGAACATGCCAGAGGGATAGATTCCTGTCCCAGAGAATTCCCATACTCTGGAATAAACTACCTATCTATATCAAACAAAGCTCCTCACTAGAACTCTTCAAGAAAAATCTTGATGATTGGATGGGAAATAGGAAATTCACCCCGGGGATCACCTCTGTGGTTCTGCTCGACAGTGGCACAAGAAAATAATTTTCTTGGGTGGCAAAAGCCAGGGTACCTTTTTAGCTGGGCTTGTATAGGCCCCAGGGCCGATAGCCTAGTACCTACCTATGAACCTATATATATATATATATATATATATATATATATATATATATATATATATATATCTATATATATATATATGTATATATATATAGGTATACTTTATATGACGGAACTTTAAAATTTTTCATTTTCATATGGCCGAGACCATATGATCGAACATTTAAAAGTTCAAACATGTAAAAACAAAAAAAAGAAAAAAAAAATTAAATAAACATTTCTAGCAGGGGGGCAAGCCCCCCCCCCCCCACTGTGCCCACTGCTATTTAAATATACCAACTTTGAGATTGCACTACATTGCAGAAAAGGGAAATCTTCTCATTCCGCTCTGTATGGAGATCGCCATTCAGAACGTTCGAACTTTTAAAAGTTTAATCATATGGTCTCGGCCATATGAAAGTCAAGCTTTTAAAAGTTTGATCATCTGAAGGGGACCTATATATATATATATATATATATATATATATATATATATATAAAATGTGTGTGTGTGTGTGTATATATATATATATATATATATATATATATATATATATATATATATATGTATATTTGCTATGGATCAAGGATCAAGGGTTGGAATTTTTTATGAAACCTTAATATCATGTCCTTTTTTGGCAGCTCACAACACGCAACTTATTTTAGAGATGATACGGAAGGTGTTTGGCGACAATTTTATCTATTTCAAAGGAGAGCTTTTTAAGCAAATAAAGGGAGTTGCTATGGGTGCAGTTTGTGCCCTGAATTTTTCAAATTTGGTCCTACTGGTATGAGAAAGAACAATGTATTTAATTCAAAATACTATAAATCATCAGATGATAAAGGCTTTAGTTTGAAAATCTATAGAAAGCCTACCTTTAGTAACTCTCATTTGCATTTTAACAGTTCACAGCCTATGAGCCAGAAAAACAAGTCTTAGCAAAGGTCAAACTATTAGAATCATATGACTTCTAATAAAGAGGAGTTGATAAGTATAATTTATCAGAGACAGTATAGATGAAGTGTTTGAAGGATAAGGAAGCAAATATAGATGTATATTAGTTCATGACATCCCATCCTATCAACATGCATTTAATGCAATAATTGGACTAAACAAATTAAAAATATATTATTAATAATAATTGCAACATTTTAAAGGCAAATACTTCTCTATTTGAATTATTGGGGCATGAGCCTTTGTCTGTATTTAAAACTTCCCCAAACATCAAAAGATTATTTGAAATAGGGTATAATGATTCCACAAACGGATTTTGTGGCACAAATTTAGGTATGATGAAATGTGGTGCATGTAAGCAATACCCATTTATTTTGACAGAAGAAAATTAAGTCCTTAAAAATAGTATGCAGAGTAAAGTTAAACTTGTGATGATGTGAGGTAGTGCCAGCTATGCCAGAGAATTGTATGCCATTTGTATATAAAACTGATTTGTACAGATGCTTGTGTTAGAAATATATTGGTAAAGCTGCTTGAGTTAAAAATGTATCAACAGTGGGTTCTGCTTCATGGAAAAGAAATATCAAAGTGTACTGTTGTAACTAAGGAAATGTATGTATGTTAACAGAGGATGCTGGAAGGGAAGGGGTTAAACTCAGCTCAGCTTATTGTAAGAAAATAGCCAGAAATTAAATGACTTGGTTTAGACAATAAAGATTTTATCTCACAGACCTGAATGCAGCCTGAGATTCAATTTCTTGGAGAGGCCTGGACTCTTATTGTCTTGAATGGTAAACTAATTGCTACCCTGGGTTGCCAGAGAATGGCTGTTTAGTCTTTCCAGGAATAATGACAATATTGGAATTGTTTTACAGTCTTCAGATGCCTTAGAGAAGCTCTAGGTGTGTATTGTGACACATATTTTATAATTTGAGATTAATTGCATCTATTTGGGTGGCACTGTTGCTTCATGCTTCTATAGGTCTTGCTGCTTGGCCAAACATTACTATTTGTATAAGTATTAATTTTACTGAGAGTAACTGGGTACCCTGGTAAGAGCCTTAAAGTAGCTGGCTGATGGCAGTGAATCTACCTTATAGACCGGGCAGAGGTGGCATAGCTCTTAAATCTGTGGCAGCCTTTCTTAGGTGACTGTGTGTGTGTGTGTGTGTGTGTGTGTGTGTGTGTGTGTGTGTGTGTGTGTGTGTGTGTGTGTGTGTGTGTGTGTGTGTGTGTGTGTGAAAATCAAATCTTAAAGAGTGTGTGTGTCAGCTACTTGGAGCAAGGACATAGAACACTGTTTTTTGCAGATAGAAGGGTTAAGTCTTATTTTGGCCTGGATAGGAAGTCTAGCTGTGTGCTCCGTGTGTGCTCCTAAATTGATGCAATGATGTATGCTGCAGAGCTGAACACTATGTGTGTGTGTTTTTTTTTTTGTTGATGAATGTTCCCCACTGGTGTTAGTGGTGAGGACTGAATCTTCTTGATCACTGGCCCAGAGGAGCAACTTCACATATTAAACTAAAAAATGGTAACTGTAAGACCACAGGGGTGGTTTACATAGCATTATGTTCCAGTTTCTATATTAGGAAAATGGAACAAGCATTACGTAATATGAACAGCTATATAATATTAGATCCTGCAATATAAATAATGTTTTTGTCAAATATTCTATCACCTGCAATTATGTTGTTATCCTTAAATTTGCAATTTTAGAAAAAGTTACATGTAGTCCCAGAGGTGGAGAATGGAAATCAAGTCTTGAATTTAAGGAACTGTTGTGGCAACTTTGGTTAGATGCCATGAACCCATTTGGACTAAATGATACCATATCCATTCTTCCAGTTTTGAAATTAAGGACAGCTAAATTGTAAATTTTTAGCATGAGTACATTATATAAAATATTTTAATACATTTTTAATATATGAGTATTACAGTTTTTAATTATGATCACAAAATTAGAGTGCAATATTTGGTATACTTAGTATAACATTTAATTGTGTAATAGATCTAAATAATAAGTATTAATATAATACTTGATTAATTTTATACATTTTCAAACATGTTTTATAAAAATGAAAGCATTTATTGTTTTTTGTATTCTAGTTATTCTTGCAATAGAAAGTATTTAGATTACCTAATGTACTGTTTATTTAATTGTTTGTTCTATATAAAGGAAATGATGTACAGGGATGATTGTTTTGATGAAGTTCCATGTTTGCAGAATGAAAGTGCTTAACTTTTACTTTAAATAAACTTAAAATATTTGGAGGTGTTGTTTTGTGTGTGAAATTAAATATGTGCCATTTTAACTAGTTTACTGTTCCTACACTCTGTCTACAATGCTGGTGGCCTGGTTAATAGTTATGTCATAATTATTACTTAGAGGATAGACCTGATATTTTTAGTTGTTGTCACAAAAAATCCTCATATCTTATATATTTTTGTCATGGCTCCTTTTGGGAAATTCCTTTCAAGTAATTGACTTTGGTGAGAAAGGTTTTATTTTTCTACCAAAACCTGGAGCCAGGGGCTAGAACCTGTGTGTTGAGGGTTGTCAGCAAAACCTTTACCAATAAATATTTTCCAATCTTATTGTTTCATCAACTTAAGCATCCATAAAGGGGTCATGTAGTCTCAGGTTTAGAACAGAAGTCAATCCAGAAATAAAATGTGTTGGTTACCAAAAGTTTATTCATCACGCAAACACCATTAAGTGCTGTCACCCAGAATCTTAGGACTTCATCAGAACAATGAACTTGCAATCAACATCAATATAAATAATCACTACCATAAAACAATTAAACAATTAAGTAATTAATTATGTAAATTAAACCTTAAAATTGTTTTGATTTCTTATAAAAATATAAATATAAAAGATGTAAAAAATTGAAGCCTATATACAACATAATATGCTACTATAAAGTTTGATTATAGATGTTTATATATATATATATATATATATATATATATATGGGATCACTACTAAATCCCAAAAGCAATACCGAAGACCAGAATCCCAAGACCAGATAACCGAAAGATGAGAAGACCGGAAGAACAGAAGAGCGAATTTCAAAATCGCGAAGTATGGAGATATCAGGAGGTTAGGTGAGTATCTATGTTTGGTTGTGTTGGTTAGTGGTTTTAGTGTGTGTGTAAGTGTGTGTTGCGACTGTGATGTGTGTGTGTGTGTGTGTGTGTGTGTGTATGTGTGTGTGTGTGTGTGTGTGTGTGTGTGTGTTTGTGTGTGTGTGTGTGTTTATGTGTGTTGTAGTTTATATGTTTTACATAAACCTAAATAGGGTAGTGTATGTGGTTTTCATGCTTTTAAATGCTATGAGTTTGTGTATTTGTTTTTTTGTGGTCAGTTTGTGGTTCTGTGTGTGTGTGTGTGATGTGTATGTGTAGTGTTCAGGATTTTGTTGTTCATGGCTTCCAGCTGTAATGGCTTCTTCTTGATGGAAGAATGTCTGATTCCATAGGATATACTCTAAGTATTCTATTTAGGTTGAGTCCTTGAATGCAAAATGTATATATATATATATATATATATATATATATATATAATATATATATATATAATAATATATAGAAATACTTCATATGAGCATATATATATCAAGAACATCCATATATCAATAATTATATGGGTGAGGTTCACAGCAGCAAAAAATTAAAAATTTTGAAATACCACATAATTGAAGAATAATGCTAACTCACATAAACACAGGTTGAACATTACTAAATTACAGCGTGACTTTATTTCAACATTGCAGAATTCTCATGTTAGGGTTATGAAACCTGATAAGGGGGGTGGTCTTGTTTTCATTGACCACTATTTATATGTTGAGAAAATGTCCACAATGTTGGACACTGGTTTTTATAACCCGGTTTCCATTAATGAAGTGAATCAAGCTTACTCTAGGATAAGAAGTACCATTGAGGATTTATTTTTGGAAAGGGTTATTGACATTGACTGTTACCAATACTTAACAGTGGTGGCCCCTAAGCTCCCCGTTTTGTTTGGTATTCCTAAGATCCATAAATCCATTAGTGATCTACATTTTCGCCCGATTGTTGATGGTCATGGGTCCATTACTTATGCTTGTGCCAAGCTGGTTGACACTATTCTGAAGCCTCTGTTGGAACTTAAGCCCCAAATCTGCAAGGACCCTTGGAGTTTTTTACATGACATAGGGACTACTCCTTTCTGTAGTGGGTGGTGGTTTTTAACCATCAATATTAAAGATCTATACACTGTAATCCCCCAACAGCTTGGCACACAGTGGGTATGTGAATTTCTTAGGAATAAAAAGGTTAGTGACAACAGTGTTTACCTTGTTGAAACTTTATTTGAAATTGTATTGAGTTCTAATTTTATGTTGTTTGAAGGTAATATTTACTTGCAGCGATCAGGGGTAGCGATGGGTTCACCACGTGGGGGCAGTTTTGCCAACTCTGTGTTGGCATATTGGGAAAAGACATTCCTCTTTCCTGACACTGTATTTAATGACTGTGTATCCTGGGACACTATGTACCAGGATGGCATGTTTATATTGTGGAAAGCTGACCCTTCCTTGGTTCCTTCCTTTATAGAAAGGATTTCTAACATGACTAGTTTTTTAGAATTTACGTACAATTTACAGGAATGGCGTATCAGTTTCTTAGACATTTTGTTGATTAAGGACTCAGTTAATGAGAGCCTTAAGAGTGTTATCTATAGAAAACCCACCTACTCCATCACATTCCTCCATTACACTAGTAGCCATCCTAGACATCAGAAAAACACGGTCATAAAAGGCCAGATGGTTAAGGCTGCTAGAATGGTTTCTGACCACAAAGATTTTATAGCGGAATGTGAGCATTTAACTGGCATGCTTACCAACATACGGTACCCTTTGGGGTTAGTCTTTGACATAAAATCTGAAGTCATTAATAAAAGGAGTTCAGGTTTTTATAAACCAATACTATCTACTGTAATAAATGCCCCACATGGTAATGATAGTCTTGAGGACACTGTTTCAGCCACGAACCAGGTGGTTCCTTTTGCAACTAGATTTTTGTGTACTTTTAATTTGGATTATTTACCTATTTTGAATGTGTTAAAAAATAACTGGTCCTTGGTTATTGAAGATCCCTACTTATTCAGTAAGTTCGGTAGTACCCCTAAAATTACTTTTAGGAGAGGACAAAATTCAAAATCACTTTTGGAGGCTAAACCCAAAGCTTTAGGAGCTCACAAAGTAGGCATGACTAAATGTGGGTCATGTAGGCAATGTAAATATGTGTGCACAGATGCCAAGATTTGTTTGAGAGATCAAGTTTACAAAGTAAATGGTAGATTCAATTGTGAGACCAGGGGCGTTGTTTATGTGGCTACCTGTCAGAGATGCACTGCATTCTATATCGGTAAAACCGAAAGAAAACTTAGGCAACGCATCTATGAGCATACATATGCTATAGCTAGAGGTGAACACAACAATGCCCTTGCTAGGCATATTGCTCAGTTTACTGGCCATCATTTCAAGTTTTCTGTCTTAAACAAGGTAGACGGTGATGTCAGAGGTGGCCCCTGGCAAAATCTTTTAGAAATCCGTGAACTTTTTTGGCAAATTCGCACAGCTGCCTACATGTATCCAGGACTGAATGATTATGTGTCTATCAGTTGTATTTTAAAGAATCTTTCATTGAAAAGATAATATCGTTAGACTGTTTTTAAGCATTTTTAAAACAAAGTACATTTGAACTTAACCATATAAAGTTTATTTATTTATTATTTTTTAGTTAAATTTTATTTATGGTGGTTAAAGTTTTAAGATTTTCACATTGTATACACATATATACATATACATATATCTTTTCAAGGTGAATGCGTTTAGTTTGATTTTTGGTGTCAGTAGCATGAACACACCCCCTTTAAAGGGTTAATAGTTTTGCTTAATTTGTTTGTTTGAAGACACTTAATTAATTTAATTAATTAACATAAGTAATGTGTATATATAAGTGTTTGTAACTTTGGAATTTTGATTTTTCCTTGTCTGAGGAAGGAGTGCCATTGAGCTCTCCGAAAGCGTGTGCTTACTTTATTAAATTTATTTTGTTAGCCTTGAATTTGTGATTCTTAGAGCTCACATTCGTTTGGTTTACCTGGTTTGTTGGTTTGTTCGTTCAGTGCTTCTTGTTTGATCATAGAATTCACAAAATTTGATGCTGCAGCAGGGGTAGGAGATCATTAATCATTTTTACCAAGAAGAAGGATGTATTTCACCGCCCTATCTCTGACGACTTGTATTTTGATATCAGTACGTAAATCAAGGGGATAACCTCTCTCCAAAGACATATCACACATCATATTAAATTTAGCCAAGAATTCGTCATCATTGGAAAACATACATGCTGCTCTAATAAACTGTCCCTTAACCAGATTCGTTTTAACATACCAAGGGTGACTACATGTGTAGTGTAAAGAACTATTAGAATAAGTGTTTTTCCTATAAATAAACACAAATATCACCATCTACTGATGAAATTAACATCTAAAAAAATAGTAGTATTGGATGAATATTTGTAAGTGAACCATAAAAAATCAGTACACACTGTTAAATATTCCCAAAAAAATTTTTTTTTTAAGTTCCACATTACCGTTCTATAAAATAAAAATATCAAGTACTATAATAGAATTTCCAACAATTCTGGACAGGGTATTTTAGTAAAAGAACCTTTTACCCATGACAGCATCACTAAATTGACATTTATATGGGGCCACAAGCTGCCCCTATCACAACCCCTTTGACTTGCTTATAAAACTCCCCCTCTAAAAACAAAACATTGTTGTGTAATAGTATTTTCATCAACTCCATAATGAGTTTAATTGCTTGGTTATCAAGTGAATTATAGTCAGTAAGGGTCTCGTGAAAATATTTCAAGCCAGTATCTTGAGGTATACTCATAAAGAGGTCAGTAACATTCACAGTGAAGAAACTAATACTTTCATCACACAGTTCCAGGGTAAGTTTCCTTAAAAAGTCCCAAGAATCCTTTAGGACATATGGATGCATTCCTAAGATGTTTTTCAGTTTCCTGTCAACAAAAACAGTAAGTGGATAGGTCTTAGACTGCTGTGCCAAAATAATAAGCCTATAGGGGGTGTCTATCATATGCTTATGTCTTTTGGGAATCTCAAGCAGGATAAATATCACCAGATTTTTGAGTGGTTCTTGTTTCACCAATTTCCCTAAGCTTCACTACCTAATTGTCACACAACTTTTTTGGAGTCACATGGTCCTGGGTCCCTTAGGGTAATCCCTTATATTGTATCATCTTCTGTGAGGAAAAGTGTTACTTTTCTGTTAAAAAGGTACTGTTTGTAGCTAGGGCTAGTTTGTTTGGTAGATGTTACTAAAAACATTTACTTCAGAACTTAGCTTTTCTTTCAGAAGGTAAGACTGTCTTTTCAGAGTTCTGCTTGCCAATTGTCAGACTCCTGTTGCATCAAGGACATGGTCCTTGGTCCCAGTAACATGATTGTTCCCTCCCTGAGTCACAAGATAAGAAAAGTTATCCAGAAGGCTTCAGTTATGACTCCAGTTTCCGATACTCCTTCACTTCAGCCTCTTACAGGTGACTTTGCTGTGACCATCCATTGTTCCTCAGACCGGTCTTCACTTTCTCTCAATCCATCTTTTGCTGCTCCTCTGAAAGCCATTGTGGACTGGGAGACAGGCATGTCCTTTGCAGTTGTTTAATTACAATTGTTGAGTAAGGAAGAACCAGTCCTGCCTTCAGGGAGGAAGGGACTAAGTAATGCTCCTTTGCTTAGCTACTCCGAGGAGCTCCATTCTCAGGGAAGAGTCTGTCCTTCAAGCCACTCTTTTTGGGGGATTTCCCAAAAACAGAAACAAAAGTTATAGCTTGATCTTCTCCTGAGACAGATAACCAGGATTGGCTGGGCTTTTCTAAAGGCTTATTTATAACCTTTTAGCCTTTGTGTGCAGAGTCTTCTCATTTATAAAGGGGGGGATCCTCTTTCTCTCAGATTCTGAGGACTAGCATTAAGCCTTAGACAATGTTTCTCATGTTCCCACCCCCAAACAATAGAGAATCTGACTGCAAGGAAAGTTTTTCTTGATGCTCCCCAGCTGAAAAATTGTCTTTTTCTGATACTATTGCCTGAATTAATGACATGTCTCTGAGGCAACAAAAATAACAGAATTCCGGCAAAGAGGTTATGATCTATTATAGGTGGACTTTCCTTAACATGTTGGTCTTCCTCCTGTGCTAAGAGCCTTAAAGGCTGCTTTCTTTCCACCCAGAAATGTCTGACAATATGCTACCTATTCCTAGAAAATCTGATTACATATGGTTCCCTAATCCCACAAATTCCTTTTGGAAGATATCCTATTCTTTCTGACAAGCTGGGTTAAAGCTTCTCATAGGTGCCAGAAGCAGTTTATATGTCTTCCACCTTAGCCTTCAGAATAGCGAATTGTCAAGCTTGCATGTCTAAGTGTATGCTGATTTCCTTTGACACCACAAAAAAGTTTATTGATGATCTCCCTTTTTCAGAGACAAAGGGATCTCTGAATTCATTATTATCCTCTGTGTCTCAGGTAACCAAACATTCTCCAAAAGGTACTTACTACACCACTTCTGGAGTACCTACTAGTTCAGCAATGGTATTTTCCTAGCTACATTCTTAGAACGTACTAAATCATGAATGGATATAGAGGTGTTATTTGATCCTTCCTTTGATGAGGTTATTAAAAGTTTTGATGAAAAGTGAAAGTTAATCAGGGGGTTACCTGGATTTTTCAATCATACCGGTCAAAATATAATAGGAACTTTTCTCTCGGTTCATAGTCTTTTTCATGAAACAATAAACATCCCCAGCAATGCTCATGCAAAAAAAATTTCAAAAAGGAATGACATGGGGGTTCAAAGAAAAAATAGTATTCCCAAAACCAAGAACAAACTAAGAAAGCATTGTAACTGTGTAACCCTTCATGTGTGTTCCCCTCACCAATCTGTCAATTCTGTAAAATTCAAAATGTTATTTCTACCATCTGTGTTTCCCTTATTCCACCTCTCAATTTTCTAGTAACTCTGGATTTATAAATGCTTATCATCACATTCCATTTCTCAAAGATTTCAGGCACTATTCACTTTTGTTTGTGTCTGGTTTACAATTTCAGTTTTCTGCTTTGCCCTTGGGTTTGTCAACAGTTTCATGAGTGTTTACAAAGTTCCCTGTTCCTGTAATAACCCATTGCAGGTTGCAGGACATTCATATTTTCCCATATTTAGATGACTATCCTATCTTTGAAGATTCTTTCATGAAAGTTTTCTTCCCAGCCTGGGTTTGCAGGTAAACATGCAGAAATCTTCGCTCATTGCCTCTCAATAGGTAGCATTTCTGGGATGTCTACTAGTCACATCACTCATGGCATTTTATTTTTCTTCTTGAGGGCAAAGTTGAATGTTGCAAGGAGCAGTTTCTGATATTTTTCAACTGAAATTGGCCTTTTCTGGTGTTTGTGAAAAAAGAAATACTCCAGTGGATGAATCAGTTGCCTCTCAACTCAAGTCTCTCTTTTTCCATTATAGCCCCTACTGAGTCAGACTTAGCTTAGGGAGTTGTGACCAAGGGGATGAAAGTATAGGGTTTTTGGAACAAGCAAGACAAATTAAAGCATATAAATATCAAATCAATAAATCATGGTTCTAATGAATGTTCTCAGATCCCTAAATCATGTTTGAAGTCTATGCCATATGCTAATAATCATCAGACAACATCAAAGTGACCTATTACATAACAAGTGGGTGGAACTAAGACAGACCACCTTTGCTGACTAGCTGTGGTAGCTTAGGAACTAGCAACTCATCACACTCTGTCCATCCACGCTATCTACAGTCTGTTACAGCAAAACATTATTGCAGATAAGCTGTGCAGGACCAGGACAGACCAACACAAATAGAAGTCGTATGCAAGAATCTTGCAGGAATTCATCTATCTGTTGAGAACTCCTTAAGTACATCTGTTTGCTTCCAGCCACAGCACACATGTAAAGAAATTCAGTCCCAGTGCTTCTTGCACACAGGCTTGGAAGACATCTGCCTTTTCATTCTCATAGATGGGAATGTTCATGCATGCTTTTCCACCCTTTCCTCCAATAATCATGGTTCTACTAAGGACTGAGAAGAACTCCCTTTGGCCCAGGCAATGGTGGTTCTCCCTTCTTTTGAAATTAGCCAAGAGCAATTACCACAGGCTTGCTCACAGAAACTGAGTTACACAGAACAAGGATTATTTGATTCACCCCTGACTTTCAAATTCATCAACTGACTGCATGGATGACACAATTTTTGTATCTTTTAGGTATCTAATTTTTTTTCTGAGGATATGAGCAGGTACTAAAGGGGGCAACAAAACTTGCTACTAGAAAATCATGTATGGGTTAGTGGAAAATATTCCCTAGTTGGTGTCAAGACAAGAATCAGAATCCTTTTAAGGCTAAGTTTACTTGGTTCTGCAGTATTTGTGTGATGTATTATCCTCTGTCCTCTTTTACTCATCTGTCAAAATTACCTCTCGGCCATCTCTGCTTCTCTGCCCTTAGTTACCCACCCTACTTCAAGTGAAACACTGTTTGAAATGGTAAGTGGCTCCTACGTGGGTTCTTAGCTTTGTACTGGAAAAAAAAATGCACTGTTTCCTTTTGAACCTGCTCATGAGACTGTTTTGAAGTTCTTGTCTTGGAAACTAATATTAAACATTGCTGTGACTACTGCTGGAAGAGTATTTGAGTTACAACTATTATGGTGAATTATTCTTATCTCATTTTTCACAAGGATGGGGTATCTTTGAGAACAAATCCTTCCTTTTGTCTGAAAGTTATTTAAAAGTTTTCATTGAGCCACACAATTCATTGCCCTGTTTTCTTTCCAGAGCCTAAAAATAAGGGAGAATAAATTTTGCACACTCTGATGTTCACAAGCTACTTAGAAATTTGCATACTCTGATGTTCACAAACAACTCAGATAATATATACTGACAGGAAAAAACTTTGAGTACATCAAGACTTCTGATCTACTATGTATTCCCTATGAAGGTAAGAAACTAGGACAATCCATGTAAAAACAGGTGATTTCTAAATGGTTGCCTCATGCGACTGATTTTTGTTATTCTCTAAGAAAAGACAAGTCCCACTCTATCAGGGCTTTGGCTATATCTATGCCATTTTGTAAAGGGGTGGACTCTACAAATATACAACAGACAGCAGCATTTTCACCTGTACACGCCTTTACCAAGAACAACAAACTAGAGTCCTTCTCTAGGTCAAGAGCAGGCTTTACTAGCACTATTCTCCAGGAGCTCCTGGACTCTAATCCATTATTCTCTGCCCTTACTTTCTAAGTTTTGGTATTCACCCCATGTAGCTTAAGCTATTGCAATAGCAGTGTAATGATAAACAGAGCACAATTGTGTAAGTAAACATACCAAAACAGTACATGAGCAAACAGACTCATTGCAACAGTTGCAACCTCCTTCCATTCCCATTTTTTCACTATGTTATGGCAAACAGTGGGACTATATTTTTACTTTTTCTATCAGGCAAGGCTCTAGCTTTACTCTTTTGATGCTAAAAAGCTTTGAAGTTTTGGTGCCCTAGACACTAACATTATGTTGCTACTCTCAAGCTGCAAAGAGACTAGGACACACAGGAAGTGGTCTAAAGCTTTGGAAGCTAGCCAGCTTCTCCAGTCATTGGTAGGAAACATCCCATATAGTTTAGGCTACTGCAACAGTGATCTATCCGAACATCAACTGTTATGGTAAGTTTATTCACACTGCTATACTTTCCAGGTGAGTTTTAGACTTCAGACCAAGCTGGCACAATGTTTACTATGGCATTAATAAAACTGGTAGGGTGATTAGTCATGTTTCTGGTAAGATATGTACCTAGACAATGACATATGCATGTTAGAATGTAACAAAGCAAAAATGCATTTAATGCACAGATAAATTGTTATGTTCCTGTTTAATTTTGAATTGTATCACTGCATATTTTGACCCTGCTGTTTATGCTCCAGAAAAATACATTATCAAGTCTTGTGGCATATTGTAATTAGAATAAATACATAAGCGTAAATAAGCTAAGTTATTAAAAGATGGCAAAAGCTAACATTACAGTAGTAGAGTTATACAGTCAATATTTTACTGTGATGAAATATATTATAAAAACAGTCAATGCTAGTTAGGTACAGAACTGGAATTATAATAGAGGTCTGCCTTCAATATACCATTGTTACAGAATGACAGACATGTAAAGGAACAGAGCTAGCTATTTCCTTTAAACCTAGTAGCTATGCAAAGCCACACCTGTAGCACCCTGCATTCATCATTAGAGTCATAAGCATAAGTTAACCAAACGTAAACTATTTGTGAACAGCAAATGCAATTAAAATATACAAACAACAAAGCTGTTTTCTTTACAAGTTACAGCCCTTGCCAATATGTACTACACAATGTACTAGTGAGATATATATATATATATATATATATATATATATATATATATATATATATATATATATATATATATATATATATCCATTCCTTACACCAATATATACCACATGATGTACCAGTGATATATATCCAGTCCTTACACTAATATATACTACATGATGTACCAGTGATATATATCCATTCCTTACACCAATATATACCATATGATGTACCAGTGATATACATCCAGTCCTTACACTAGTATATACTACATGATGTACCAGTGATATATATCCGGTCTTTACACCAATATATACTACATGATGTACCAGTGATATACATCTGGTCCTTATACCAATATATACTACATGATGTACCAGTGATATATATCCATCCCTTGCACCAATATATACCACATGATGTACCAGTGATATACATTTGGTCCTTATACCAATATATACTACATAATGTACCAGTGATATACATCCAGTCCTTACACTAGTATATACTACATGATGTACCAGTGATATATATCCAGTCCTTACACCAATATATACTACATGATGTACCAGTGATATATATCCAGTTCTTACACCAATATATACTACATAATGTACCAGTGATATACAGCATATACAGTTCTTATACCAGTATATACTACATAATGTACTACTGATATATTTCCAATCCTTACACTAATATATACAACATAATGTACTAGTGACATATATCTACATAAACCAATGGATGAAAATGCCACATAAAGAATTCAGTAAAAACACAAAATAAAACCCCAGCTAAGCAAGACTCTTCTCTATTTAACACTTTAAACTTCCTGTAGTAGGGACTCATGGGTTATATGCAAATGATCTCTTAAAAGATATACTAGTGTTTTAGATACACAGCTTCTGATTACCCAGAACTTTTCACATTTTACATTTCAAGTGTTTACTGGTACATTCATGCCAATAAACTCAAACCTTGTGTGTGTGTGTGTGTGTGTGTGTGTGTGTGTGTGTGTGTGTGTGTGTGTGTGTGTGTGTGTGTGTGTGTGTGTGTGTGTGTGTGTGTCTGTGTGTATGTTACATATGCTGAAGGAATGGCTGCCATACCTAAGCCCTAACACACTTCAAAAGTTATTAAGGAACACTAGACACCAAGGACACTCTGTAATAGTATCCTAATCCACTTAAAATGTTATTCAGACTTTGGTTTTGCATAACAATCATATTAGGGGAAAAGTACAAAACTCTAATGTCTTGAATTATTGACTATAATAATCCATGCCATTTGGGGCCATACTCAAGACTTCCAAACAAAGTGGGGGAGAAAACAAGGACGTCTTTATAAATATTGCTCTAATACACTTTAGAGAGTTAGCAGAGCAACAGATTTTGCATCACAAATTAATTTTCTGAATAAGAATAATGAAACTGGCATTACAGACTGACTATAATCAGTCATTATTTGCATGTGACAATGACAAAAAAGACACAACATGAGAGACATTCTGTAAATTCAGTAAGGTGTATGGGTGTGTGTGTGTGTGTGTGTGTGTGTGTGTGTGTGTGTGTGTGTGTGTGTGTGTGTGTGTGTGTGTGTGTGTGTGTGTGTGTGTGTGTGTGTGTGTGTGAATGATTGATGGGCTATCTGTGTGAACATGATCCATCAGTCACCAGCTGTGATTACTGTAATGGCAGCAGGAAAGGGTCTGTTACTACTTGCTGTAATTACTGAATGATTCTGAGACATGCAGATCACCTGATGATGAGGTATTTCCTCATTGCAGCTAAAGTGTCTCGGAATTCCTGGTTTCTTTGTCCTTTTTTGGTATACTGAATACAATAAAAGCAAAACACAAAAGTATGCATTGAACTTAAAAATAGTCTTATCAATCGTGTCTGTTGCTGCGATTCAGCGACAGAATATCAGATATAAAAATGTCATTTTAAATATTTCAAATGTTAGATGCTGAAAACCAAATCATATTTATTGCATATATCTAAGAGCATTCATTAAACACTATCATTTTCATTAAACATTCTTGTCACCAAACTCTTGTCATTCAGACATGCCCTTGTCAAAGCCAAATCACGTTACTCAGTCCTGCTCTGAAACAATAATAGTATGGGATATGTACACAGTGTAAAACCTGATTTATTCCATCAGTTAATGTGCAATTCCTATTTTGAGTACAACCTTCATTTTAGTCTTAGTTTGCTCGATTATACATGATAACTCAGTTTGTATGCCTAGGCCTGATATAAAAACAAAATATTCAAGCTCCTGAAATAACCAGTATAATTGCCTTTCTGACGCTAAATCAAAAACCTATCAGAATGTCTTCTTTTAGATAAACCATATTCAGCTGCTGCATTTTATCAATTCACAACTTAGATTATTTATCATTTCATGAATATTGCTACTTGCTATGAAAAGTAATCATTCGTATTTTTGTTATAATAGTCCAATTTCTATTCTCTAGTTTGTCAAGTATGTAATCTGTTACTAGCTGCTAATTCCATTATCATACTTGGTAGTTGCTAAGCACTAAAGATCATAGCTCTAGAAAAGTCACTTGCAGCAGACATGGGCATGACTGCATTCTGCAAAGACTGCAGAATCCTGCACATTACACCGATATCAGAGCAAAACTTCTGGATGACATTGTACTATTCTAATGTATGACGAGAAACTCAGAATACCTCAATGCACAACATTTCCAACAGTGCACTATGGAAAAGCACAAGTAATATGTAATTATAAGAAATGGTTGTCCAGTAATGCTGTGGCGTATGAAACAAATGGAGATATGATCACAAATCAAGGTTATGGACAGCTATGGAATGCTACTGACTTTGTAGCAATAACCAAAACACACATGCACACACATGCGCGCACACACACACACACACACACACACACACACACACACACACACACACACACACACACACATTAAAAATACCAAGAATTCCAAAGTAATCTGCATGGCAATTGTAGCATTAATTTGCTGGAGTATACAAAGCAACATGTTAGACAATGGATACTTCTGTATGACATCCACTAACTTATAATGCAGGCTTTAAAGCTGCAAGTCTGTTTGCAATGCATATATATTCACATCAGTCTTTGTATTAAAGACAGAAACAACTATAGATATCGACATAATCCATGAAGCATGTAAAAACATTGGCTTGGACTTATGGATTCTGTTAGAAACCATAAATTTCCTAGTAAAAAAAAATAAAGGGGAAGAGCAATCATGGCCACATCACCATAGCTAACAGTTGCTAACAATGGGTTTGGGACTTATGTGAGATACAAGTAATGCACACACCCATGGAAAGTGAGAGATAGAAAAGAAGATGTGGGGTATGGATGAAGAAGAGTAACAAGAGGGATGCTAGAATATGAAAGTCTGAGGGAAAGTCAGACAGGCATAGGTAATATTTTTTGATAGAAATATGCCCCATTTTTTTTAAAGAATTGAAGGAAAGGTAAACATAGGGAGAGAGAGAAGGTAAAGGAAAGCAGATCATATACCCATATAATAAATAGCAAAATACAAGACAGACAAGGGTTGAAAAAAACAGTAAGGATAGGTAAGTTACAAAGACAGCACACTGCACAACATAGGCAATGGGAAGTAATCAAACTGGGTGGGATGCATACCAGCCATGGTGAAATGCAGAAAAACAAATCCACCAATGCAATGTCACATTAGCACATGCTGCAAACTTTGTGATAGTTATACCTGGATGTTTATGACCAATGGTAAATGTGTGGTGTAGAGTAATAAATAAAGAAAGAGTACAAATTGGATGAATAAATACATATCCAAATAGTCTGCGAGCATTGCAGGGTTTAGCCAAGCCACACCACAGATGAGCAAATCCATGTCAAGCAGTGGTACATAACTCCAGAGGACAGAACTAAACCTACAACCACGTATATCAAGGGTAAACAACCAAATACGGTGCCAAACTAAAGTAATGCAGAAGAGTAACAAAGGCTGCTACATACACAAGTAGGTGTACAAAACCCAAACAAATGTGTAATCAAATGTGTTCATGTTACACACATATGCCATGACAAAGGCAACACACTGGTGAACATGTATACATATCTCTGCCAGTGGCATAAACGGAATGAACATAAAATGAAGGTCAATACACATACATAGACCAATAACATGTAATGATACATTAAAAAATTTTACAGGACAGGATAATGAATATAGCAGGTTGTGCACATGGATGTAAAAAAACTACTCTGGGTAACATGCAAGTAGAATGACAACAAGGACATATTGCAAGCATTAGCCAGCCACTTGTGTGCATATGTCCAGCATTGTAAACTGCCCATACATTTGGCACATGTTCACTGTGTCAAGTTAATATATGGCAATGGACAATAGTTCTGACAAAGGCAACCATACCTGCAATAAATATGAGGGACATATTAAGGTGGGAAGGAGGCAGGACACAGTAAGTTGACACAATGCAAATGCATGTGCAAAGCACACAGGGTGATATAGAAGACTCACAGACATACATTTAAACAAATGGAAAATATATGTCAAATGGCCAGATGAATTGCTGATGTCCACAAAACTGGACAAGTATGAAACATGCATACGCAGTAATGTGCAATCATGTCACATCAACACGCATAGGTAAGTAAGTTAAAAAATTGCAATCAGAGAGACATGTACTGTTAATTAAAGAAACAGGTGTGTATGTCAACCAGACTGCTCATTATGGAGCATCAGCAGTACATTACTGAATGCTCATTTGTCAAAGGTACATTTTTGTATCAGTATCTATCTAGCTGTGCACATGCATGTACAATAATAGTATAGACAGCTATTTATGGAAGATGTATACCAGTGTCAAGACATCATGGGTGTGGAAATGCTACATACAACAAACATGTTGTAATGAACTGTGAAAGAAAGTGCAATTTGTAACATTGTGTACAGATGAATGTTACCATGCTGCTTGCTGCAGTAAGGAAAGGAGGACTGCACATAGGATATAAATGTATATGATCCCACATGGCATCATTATTGGCAAACCATGACACAACACTACATCAGGAGACTGGGTCATTATGATAACTCTCATCCAAAACCATGTGGAATGACATGACTTTATGTTGCACTTACCTGATATGGCAAAACAGACATCCAAGGCATATGACACTGTTAGTGCTGGACTATGGACAACATATGTTGTCTGCCAATCGTCCCAGTAAGGCACATGTTTACAGACTAACTTTGGCAGCACTATCAACAGGTTAAATGTCACAGTTCATGGAGAGTTCAATGGGCACGCACTGTGTAATGTGTTAATGTGTGTCATGCAAACACTGAAACCAAAGTAAATGTCACTTGATAATAACACATATGCATGGCAGATACAGGGTATGCATACACAAGAGTGCATATATAGTCCAATCAATTAAATGTCAATCACCATGTTGGGAGCAGAACACAAGTGGAGCACACAGACAATAACTATTGACAGAAGTAACAAGGCTGATGTGGATCAAACTCCTGATGATCCCAAGAGCTTTCGTCCTGAGGAAATCCAACAAAACCCATGCCACCTCATTGAAAAAGGTCCCTGCCATGTCCATCATCTATGTTCGGAACACATTGGTTATGACCTCCCTGATCTCCTCCTGAAAATCATCTCATCATGGCTGTGGCAATGTCTCCTCCAGTGTGCAGGCAGGATGTCTCGTTCCAGGCTCTTCATCATTGTTGTCATCATCATCAGCTTCTTCAGATGATTTGGGTAGTGGCCTCACACTTGCACATCATCATCTTCAGATTGGAGAACTTCCTCGAGTACCATGCTCTGTAAAAATTAATTGCAAAACATAACAGAAAAGAAAACAAATGTCTATCATGCAGAACACTGCCATGAAAATCAGAGCACAACACAATGCCATTATGATAAAAATTTACACGGGGACTGAGACACATCCATCTGTTCAGAGTTAGCAGTGGCCCTATTTGTCGTATTCCTAAAGAAGACAATAGTATTCTTTACTGAACAATTCCATATGCTTAGACATACATACATACACACGGTTTACCTTTGAAACGTTGAAAATCAACCTACGAAACATCCCTTTGTGCGAACCAGAATGAAGAAAATCATCATTCCAATTTCCACCGAAGTTCGAAAATCAGCAAATCAAAAACCAGATTCGCTGATTTTCGAACTTCAGTTCAAAGACAAAGAGTAATGCAGGGGGGCTGCACCCCCCCACCCCCCTACTTTATTATTCTAACTCCAAGGTTGCACTACAGTGGGGAAAGGGTCCACTTGCCGATCACCACTATAGTGTACCTCGCACCAAAAATGCCGAATCTTCAATGAGCGAACGTTACTGCGCATTTGCTCATTGCACATTCGATGCATTCTGTTTTCGGCTTTCCAAAAACTTGAAAAAGTCCTTTCGGACGTTTGTATTTCATTCATGTGCATTATGTACATGTAAAGGTAAACCATACACACACATGTCATGAACTTTGTAAAATGTATGAATGGTCAACAAACATATTTTACTGTCTGCATTAAATGATGTATATAAGCAGAAACAACATGCATTGTATAAATGAGGAGAACGTTATTGGACAATTGTGGACAATAGGCACACAATGAGATAACATTCTGAGACAGTATAATATTTAGATGAGCCACGTAAATATAATAAGTACAATACTAAAAAAATGTGATATGTTCAATCGAAACAACTGTAGACATATCAGAATGTAATATATCTGTTAATAATAGTATTGCATGTGTACAACTGTATGCATTCTATTCTAAAACAATCAGAAATCAGAAGGCTTTCAAAACAAATATTTTGGAACATGCTTGATGATTAGGAACTGCTGCTATCAAATCGGTATCTCCTCAAGTGACAGTCAGCATAAGCTATAGCAGTGTTTATTAAAAAATAAATAAAAAAAAGACAAGGGATTGGAGACAGAAACAATACCAATGCTGACCTGCAGAGTGTGCTCATTATGAAATGCTGCTATCAAATGGGTACCTGCACAAGTAACCCTTAACCTAGGCTATGGCAGTGTTTTTTAAATAAAACAACTAAGGAGTTGGAAAGAAACCTGCAGAGAGTGCTGCTTAGTTTATGAACTGCTGCTATCAAATACATTATGTTAGGCAACCTAGGCTATAACAGTGTTTTTTACAAACATTAGTCCTGATAAAATGCATCAAAAATACATCAACACTATACGTTTTCTACACAACTGTAATGACAACTACTATGTGCTGGTTTCACTTACCTTACTGATGCATGATGGGTATTCCTGCATTCTAAACAATAAACATGCAATATGGAAAATATGGGCCTGAAAACAGTGGAATATGCATCTTAGTTTGTAGTGAACATAAAAATATTCAACATGTCTCTCTCCCTTCAGTGCTCTTTATGCCTGTGCATCCGCTTGATGCTAGATTTGCCACCTTTTCTAATGCACAAAGGGGGACTTTTTTTGTAGAAACATGAGATTTTGCAGGACAAAACATACTCATGGCCAGTGCAAAGGACAGAACTTCATTTTTTGCCAAAATAAAAGATTATTTTTGTAGCATTTGATTCGCTTATGCAATTTCATATAATATTTAGGTTTTTCAGCCACAAAAACTGTTTTATGCAACTATCAAAGAAAACATATGAAATATTTTTTGTCCTAAAATATCAGGATATTTACCATGTTTTACATTTTTTTTCACAGGTCACAACCACCCAAAGAATGACTGTCCCTCACAAAGTGGGACAGTTGGTAACCCTACCTGATACACATCACTCTGTTCCAACTGTGGTAACTGTCATCTAAAATTTAAAAAAATCTATTAATTAAAGAATGCGGATAAACATTTCACAATACATTTCGTAGAGTGTTATTCTGAAGAGCATGAGATAAACACAATAATCATTTGATGACATTGTAACATTCAGGTGTTAACATCTTTGAACACAGATTGGTGGGCATAAGATTTAAACCTACCCCCAAACTCTAAGCTTGTAACCTATCTGTCTACCTAACACATATTAACCCTGAAATGATATTTAACCAGTGTTAAAGGCATTAGTATTTACATTAAATAAACATCTCTGTTTACATGTGTAGGAAGAATGATGTAAGTTATATACATGTTTGTCTTCCCCTTAGGTTCATAAGTTCATAGGTAAGTACTAGGCTATCTGCCTGAGGGCATCTATAAGCCTAGCCAGAATGTGTTAGCTTTCACCGCCCCCTTAGATTAGTTCACTGTGCCTCTGTCTAGCAGAGCCATTAGTTCCCTGTGCCTCTGTCCAGCAGAGCCACTGCAGTGATCCCTGGGCTAAATTTTCTGTTTCCCATCCACTCGTCAAGGTTTCTCTTGAAGAGTGTTAGTGAGGGGCTCTGCCTAATGTAAATTGGAATCCTGTTCCAAAGCATGGGGAGTCTCTGGGACAGGAGCACATCCTATTTATCGTTGTGGTGAAGTTTAGATCCCTAGAGCGTGTGGCTGTCGGGGATTTGTTTTTTTTAGGTGGAGCATGTCCATCAATTTTGGGTTGGACATGGCCTTGTATGTCAGGCAGAGATCACCTCTGAGTAAGTGGTATGCAACTGAGTACAGCTGGAGTTTCTTCAGTCAGACTGCATAGGGCATCTGTTTGAGGCCAGTAATCCTCTTGGTGAGGTACTTCTATGGTCTTGCAGGTGTTTTGTAAAGTACATCCCAAATGGGGCTTTGTACTCTACGATGGGTCTTGGATTTTTATGGCAAATCATTGAGGACTAAATTCACTAAATAATGACAGGCATTTGAGTTTCAGACTTCATATCCTTCAGAAAAATGCATGCTAACACAAAACCTTTTATTCCAGCAACTTTCTAATTTATAAGACCAGCATTTAAAATTTGTCCCAATTTTTGGGGCTTTGCCCCCCCCCATTATTCCTTGTAATGGTCCAACAGGTGATACAGTGGGATTATAATGGAAAACTACAAAATGCGCAGTCATGTGTGACCTAGGTGCTATATGTGTCAGTGATGCACAAGGACAGTGGCTATGTGAAATTTCAACCTCTTAGAACCCAAAATCTGGACAAAGTCAAAAATAATGGGGGGGGGCAAAGCCCCAAAAATTGGGACAAATTTTAAATGTTGCTCTTATAAATTAGAAAGTTGGTGGAATAAAAGGATTTGTGTTACCATGCATTTGCTGAAGGCTATGAAATCTGAAACTCAAATGCCTGTCATTAGTGAATTTAGTCCTCACTGATTTGCCACAAAAATCCAAAAAAAAAGTTACAAATTTTATGAGAAACAGACCAAAAATATGAAGCAAAAATGTGGACATTCTGCAAAAATCTGGACAGTTGAGAGGTATGCATGTACATCTTCAAAGGACATAGTTATGGTTATTATTCAATTATTAAATAAAATAACAACACGGGTATCAAACCCATAGTCACGAGGGCAGTAAGTACAAAGTCCACTAACTTATCCCCATGAGCTGATTCTGACGGCAGTGAACAAAAGTATATAATATATATGGGTTAAATAAATATCTGTAAAATCTATAGAAATACTAAGGAATATATGGAATACTGGTATTCACTATAAGGATCTACAAGTTGTCTCCACACCTCATCAACCCTTCTTCTAAGCTTGGCTGCATCCCTGCAAGGCAGGCAATCATAGTGGTGACAAAACTGTACTCCAGTGTGGTAGATTTTCATCCTCCATTGATGGTCCCTCATGATCAAGTTCTGCGTGTTGATCATAATGAAGTTCTTGGGTCTGGCTCTCATCTTCTGCTCCAATCTGACATATACGGTCAACATCTGTGTTGTCTCTGCATTGGTCCAGTTGTGTACACAGACATGTTGCCACCTTCTCAAAGTTGCTATCACTATTTTCATGTATTAGATATCTGAAAAACAGATAAACACAGAAATGTTCACTGAAGTACCACAGAAATGTTCACTGAAGTACCACAGAAATGTTCACTGAAGTACCACAGAAATGTTCACTGAAGTACCACTCAGTTCACAGATAGCAATGGTCTGATCAGTAAATGTATCAAAGTCAATACTTGAAAGTGGAGCTGATTTGATGTTCTAAGATTATTGGAAGATAAGAGGCATATGCCACATGATACTATTTATTGGTACCTATTGGGTGTTTAAGCGGCACACTTTATTATTTTGGTGCATAAAGACAATTTACACAGATGGGCAGAAATGGAATTCAAATAACATGAATTTTAATTAACTTTGTTAATTATGTATGGTGCAAATAGTACTTAAAACTGTGTGCACACAAGGTGCACTTTGATTTTATGAGTCTCAGTGAGATGTACTTTGACAACTGTTGGAATGTCTGTAGTGGTAATTAGTACATCTGTTAAAGTTAATTATTTCAAAATGTATATGTTTAAAGTCATATTTAATAAAAACAGTAATTTTAACAGAAATTGTTAAAAGTTCCAAGTCATGTTTTCTGAAAATGTATGCAGGCAGGTGTTGTTCTTCTAAATATTTTTATTCAGTCCCATATGAAGTTGCATAGTCAGGCTTCCACTGCAAATAATAACAGTTTATGGAGAAGGATTTATAGATTATCCACAATTCATATTGGTAATTTCTTGTACTCTGAGGTCTAACTATATCAACCTATGGATTACAAAAAATCCATATCTAGTATGTGATGTTGATATTACAAATATTTTTTTAAATCATGTTTCCTAATACAGTGTTATAACATGTGCTGTTGCTGTTAAGGACATTTCTTCAATGATGCTTCTTAACAAAGGTGTTATCACTAATGTCTCAATTTGCTATGAATCTGTACTACCTACAGACCCTTGTGTATTCCAACCCTTTCCATAAGCTGTTTATTTGTTAAGTGTTGTAGTATTTTAATGTGTAATGCAAGCAGACTGTGGTAGCATGATGCTGTTGTCTTTGGACGTCCCTTCAACATACACTCTTAGCACTGTGATAGTTTCATCAGTATTAGTTGTGTTTTACGCTTTAACTGGATGTGCGTTTTACTCTTTACCTGGCTCTCTTTATAGTCTGTTACTACTGATAAAGCCGATAGCGATGGCATGGTTTATTTTATAACATATGTTAAACAGCAGCCTTTACCAGACTGCAATCATTAGTTAACTTAATTACTTACTAGGAATGCATATTGTGTAAGGTATTAGATATTGACCAACAGTAGCAAACAGTGAGCTCCATATTCTAATTCCTCTTGCCTACACTAATTCCTTTCCGCGTTGTGCACGTGGGCCCTCCACATACGGGTGTGTATGTTGTAACATATGCTAAACTGCAACCTTTATTAGACTGCCAGCATAATTTAACCTAATCTCCTTCCAGTAATGTATAATGTGTACGGTGTTTGTTTAGATCAATAGTAGCGAACAGTGCATGCTTTATGGTATCCTCTTGCCCACGCTAATACCTATCAGCGTTTTGCACGTGGGCCATTCACTAACGAGCGTTATAACTAGCCAGATTACTGGACTGCTAGAACGGATCATTCTCTCATTATTAGTAATTAGCTAAATCCTCCTGTTCTTTAACTTTTCTCAACTGCTAGCATTAAATACAAAGGCTGCGAGTATATCCTACTTTTTGCTTGAGCAGAAAGGAAAACAACTTGCACTATTACTCCTGCTGCACTCGCATTTAACTGCCAGTGTCTAGCACATGGGAACTAACAATTTGCACTATCCTTAATAGTATCTGCCTTCTGTGCAGATGTGCTATCGTTATTTGTTTGTCAAATACGTACACTATTGTTTTTCCTGCTGAGATTGGATATATTAGAATGTATATATAAGGTTTACATGTGTAGTCTAGCAATTGTATTGTTTCCCACACTACCTGTTTTTCTCTCTCTCTCTCTTTACACCAGCTCTGTGTTCCTGCACATCCCATAGCCTGACTGCCTGATTCTGCCTGGCTTGACTCCCAAGGAAACACTGTCAGTGTACAGAAGTTTACCTACCAACTCCCTGGAGACTTCCCAGGAACACTGAAAGAGAAGGTATGTCTGCTATTCTCAGTTGAAAGACTGTATCCATAATAAAACATTAATACACTGCTAAGGTAGGCAAGTTTCCTGAGTCAGGTAAGGCAGCAACCAATCCCCCCCCCCATAGCAGTCTGTTATATTCCCACGTCCAGCCTCTCTCACACTCTACTTCCCAATACTTTCTCCTGAATTGCTCATATCTATACTGCATCTTCTCCTACATCTCCTCATCTCCCTCAGCCTGGCATTACCTCAGGTGCGACATATTCTGTCATTACGGTGACTACCCACTAGGTGGCGCCTCTTTACTCGCTGTCTACTATACATCTTTACACTTTTCTTTCACATCTTACTAGCTATACCTTCTATTCTTTACTAAAGCTTCTCTTCTACTAGGCTACCCCTACTAAATTCCTAGCACTAGCTTAACTCTGTCTCTTCCTATCCTACTGTGCCCTAAAGTGTCTCTTATCTCTACTCACTCCTCTAAGCATTCTAAATCTCCCACTGCCAAGCCTCTTCCTCCCTGCTACACTTTCTGCCTTTATACTCACCTATTGCCTCTCTATTTCACTGATTGTCTTTCTTGACACTGGACTCCTTGTCTTATCCTGCTCCATTCGCCCTGTGGGCTCACTCTGCTCCCCTACCCTGCCCCCATTTCCCACCCACCCCCACTGCTCCTACACTTATTCCTCCTACACCAGACCCCCTCTAATCACTGCACCAATATCACTGCTCACATCATTATCACACCACACCTCTCACAACACCATATTAGCCACGCCCACCTCCAACTTACTCTGTTGTTCACTCCCACCTCCATAGACACCACTACATCGACTTACCTACCACACCACTCATTCAACTCTCATCTATTAACTCCACAATGCCAACATCTCCCACCCTACTCCTAATTCAACTACTTCTCATAATCACACTACTTCCTTCTCTTTTTACTACCTATCTCTTAACCTCTTATGAACAACCACTTCACTCCTCTACCCCCTTTACTTCTAAACATACTTCTACATTACCACTAGCCACTACTCCAAACTCCCTAAACATTACATCTACACCCAACTACATACTTCCCAAATATCATAGACTAGCACCCATTAAATATACCAATCCCAATAATAAAAAACTACCTAACTATTCTTACAAGTTACTTTACCATAAACACATCACATACCTTCACTCCCTACTAGATGGAGACACACACCCAAACCCTTGTCCTAACCATACCTCTACCACTGATAAATGTACTCTTATTACCAGTAGCTCCATAACCCCTTCCAAGTCAGCTAACTCTCTCCTTATAGCACATCTTAATATACGGTGCATTAATAATAAAATGCCACACCTACATGCCCTCCTAGATGTCCACCAATTTGATATCTTATGCCTATCTGAAACTTGGCTTAAACCTTCAGTCAAAGATAATGAAGTAACCCCTCCAGGTTATAATATCATCAGAAAAGACCGTACTACTAAAAAGGGAGGAGGGGTCGCAATCCTCTACAAAACCAAACTACAAATCAGCACCATTGACCTTAACCCACCTTTAGACAATAAAGCCGAAATACTCATCACTAAACTTCAGATCAACCCTAGTAAAGCTATTAATGTCATCTGTTTATACCTTCCACCAGGAAACAATATTAATACCCTTGAAAATATCCTGAATTTTCTTACTATCAACCTCCCACAAGAAACTATAATTTTAGGAGACGTCAATATTGATTGGCAGTCCTGTAATAGTATACACCCTTCCACCCATATTAACTTATATGGCTTTACACAAACCATTAACTCCTCTACCAGAACTCACAAACCCAACAACAAAGAAACTACCTTGGACTGGATACTCACTAATAATCCTCTACAAACCTACAAAGTAGGGACCCTCCCAGATGATCTAAGTGACCATCCCCTAAACTACTTTATTAGATCTAAAACCAACCTCACTCTTCCCAGCATTGCCAGAACTGTTCGCTGCAAAAAACAATTTAACCATGATCTATTCCTGACAGAACTTAAACAATGTAATTGGTCACCACTAAAATATCTTCCACTTGATGAAGCTGTAGCCTATTTTAATACCACATTCTTAACCATCCTGAACCACCATGCACCATTACGCTCTATTAGATGCAAAGCTAAACCAGCACCCTGGCTCTCAAATACTACAAGGCATAAAATCCATCTGAGAAACAAAGCTTGGGTCAAATGGCGTACTACTAGAAATCCATTAGATCACTTAATTTTCAAACAACTAAGAAATAATACTAAAAAGCCATAGTGCTAGATAAAAAGAACTTTTACCTCCAAATACAGCAAACCCATCAAAATAAACCTCAAATGTTTTGGAACAGTATTAACAAACTTCTTCACCCAGGACAATCAACCACCCCTAACCCTCTAGGCTCCAACCCAGATAATCCCATTCACACTGCCAACTCCTTTAATTCCTTCTTTACCAATGCCATCCAATCTCTTGCTAGCCATCTTTCACCAGACACCACAAATCTGCTTAATTCATCTCTAAATCCTCCTCCATCCTTTCAAATGCAACCAGTGTCTACTTCTAGTATATGCTCTCTTCTACTAAAACTTAAACCTTCTACCCCTTCTGCTGACCAACTCCCAGGAGAATAACTCCAAATTGGAGCCAAATCCATTGCCTACCCTATATCTATCCTTATCAATAGAACCATTAGTGAAGGAAATATCCCATCCATCTGGAAAATTTCTTATATTATTCCTTTACACAAAGGTGGAAACTCTAATGAATTCTCTAACTTTCGTCCTATAGCCTTGCTATCTCCTCTGGCAAAAATTATGGAAGAATGTATACAGAAGCAACTTCTAAACCACCTTCTCCAAAATAAGCTACTGGCAAACTGTCAACATGGTTTCAGACCTCACCACAGTACCACCACAGCCCTGCTATCATTTACAGATTGTATTAACAATAATCATAACAACGGCTTTCTTTCCTCTGCAGTATTCGTTGATTTATCCAAAGCTTTCGACATGGTTCATCACCAGCTGCTCTTGCATATTATGAAATCTCTATCACTAGACCCATTAGCCATCAAATGGTTCAAATCTTACCTTGATAACAGAAAACAAGCAGTTCTCTGGCACAATAATCTTTCTAATCTCCTCCCCATCTCCCTTGGTGTCCCTCAGGGTTCCATATTAGGGCCGCTCCTATTTTCCATCTATATTAATGATCTTCAGTCAGCAATTCCACATTCTACCTGCATTCAGTATGCAGATGACTCCACTATTATCTGCTCAGCTACTTCTCAAATTGAACTGCAGACCATCACCCAGAAAGCATTTAATACTGTTGAACAATGGTTTACAAACCGCTGCCTCCTACTAAATCCAAAGAAAACTAAACTGCTACTCTTCTCCCCAACCCGCAAGTCCACCCCTACACATTTTACACTCACATCTAACAATGGTACTATTATCTCTCCAGACCTATCTACCAAACTCCTAGGAATATCTATAGACAACAACCTCAACTTTGACACACATATTAACAGTACTATAAAAACAGTCAACAAGAAACTTGGATCCCTCTATAGAATCAAACCCTTTCTTACTCCAGCAGCCAGGACTGCTATAGCCAGAACACATCTCATCTCTACACTACTCTATGCTTCACCCATTTATACAAACCTTTCTAAAACCAACATTAACAAATTGACTGTATCCTATAATAATATTGCCAGATTTGCTGCTGCCACTCCTTTCCGTACCCATCACTGTCTAAATCTTAAACAACTTGATTGGTTAGAGTTTCCACACCATCTGCACTTTTCACAGCTTACTATTGCCCACAAAACACTGTATCAACCCTCCAATACTCCTATACTTTCAAGCCTGCTTACCCTCTACCACAATCCTAAAAACTTACGCTCTTCTAATAAACTTCTGTTTAATACCTGTAGATCCAACAATTTAGCAGGTGACTCCCTCTTCTGTAATACCATTGGTAAGCTATGGAATCTACTACCCACTGAACTCACAACTCTCCCCTCTCATTCACATTTCAAAAAGAAGCTCAAGATTTATCTCATGGCACACTGGCTATGTTCCTGTACTGTCCCTGACTAACTGCTGTTTCTTCTCACTAATTACCACCTGCCTCAACTAGCCTTCCCTACGAGATCTGCTTATTATGTATCTCTGACTGAATTCTTCATATATACACCTATATCTCATCATTGATTACTGCTCTGGCCATGCTTATTGGTAGTATAGCAGTTAACATTTCTAAATAAAAAAAACCCATAAACTGTTTTCCCCTATTCTATTCAATTCAGCTTTAATCTATACTGTCTTTAGTATACAACTTATTGGTATTTCTTTCTTGACTGTATTTTGAAAATGTTCTTCTGTATATTTCTTCAAGTCTGTACTTAATAGCGGTTCTTATTGTATATTGTTTTATTGTATATTGCTTATTGTGTTGCACATGGAGCTTTTCTCCCCGGGCCTCTACTGAAAATGGACATGTATCCAGCTAGACTAGCCCGGTGAACAAATGTAAAATAAAATAAAATAAAATAAATAAATAAAAAATGTCAGGTGTTCTAATTCTAGCCATAAACTGTACAAATATTACAAGTTATGTTAATTTTACAGATGTTGTAATGATGCCACTGTTGACTGTTTTCACATGTCATCTTAGAATTTCTTAGAGAATGTGTTATACAGATATTTGTTTTGCACAGGACTGCATAGTGTTTATTTTTGACGTGCTGTTCACATTATCAAATATATAAATGTGCTCATCCATGATTCTTATCATGTGAATATCAATGTTTTCCAGATAAACAACCATCCTAGGGTGTAACAACTTTTTTCCCCAGGAAAATTACATCGTAATTGATGCTCTCCACCAAAATGGAAGGAGACTGTTAGGCCATTCAGGGGATACTGCTTGGAGAAAGGAAATCTGTATGTACCTCAACAACATGATCAGTACAGTTGCAGAAGACAACCAATCAGTGAGACCTGTAGATGTCTCTGTTGGGACCTGATTCTTCATGCAGTCAATAGAGTGATATATTGTGAGAGGTCGAAGGATGTCACCAGTGGTGGACCACCACTGGCCCCAAATGATGTTACAGTTGTTTTGGCGTCACTGCTTACAGCAAGAGAGGAGTGATAAATCCCTAGTGGGATTGAAGATGGGGTTCCAGAACGGACATGTATGTATGCATGCTCAGGAAAGGGATAAGTATTTTGACACTCACTGCATACTGCTTTAGCATGCATATTCATGTATTCCTGTGTTTGAATTACAGCAGCAGAGTTGAGTCATGAGCACACTTCCACAAAGCATGGGGATGATGAATGTACCTATAATTATATCTATTGGTAGGTCTGAGTTACATACTGAAAACTGCAAATTATGGTTGCAATGTGTATTGCATAGGATCATAGGAGGTTACTAGGCTAATGGCCCTGTGGCCCTTACAAGCCTAGCCAAGAGTTTATCCTCAAAAGGAAACCTCAGTCAGCACCTGTTGCCCATGTCAGTGAGGGACATGTGGAACCCCTGGGACAAATTTATGGTTTCCTATCCACACATCAAGATTGCACTTAAAGAGGGTCAGTGAGGTACTCTTTTTGACATGTAGGGGAAGCAACACTGTAAGCAGAGTCGTAGGACTGATAACTTTCTAATAAACGCAGTTTAATAATGAAAAACAATACACTAACACAGTAAACTGAGCACTTTCAGTAGGATCAGTGTCCTATCTTCTTCAGATACCATACAATTCAATTAACAGGGTTTTTAAAGCATTAGAAAACTACAATTAAACAATTAACCAACTGCCAGAATGACTCAACGTGTCCTTAAAGGAGCGATGGATATCTTGGTGCTATGCACTCCTATATGTAAACCAATATAAGCACACTTTTTAACAAATAATACTGCATATTCTTCCCTAAAAAGTCAACCATAGAATCAGTTAAATACAGTTAATATACTGTTGTAAATATGATATGTTTAAATGACCGATATTTTTCGAAAAAATAAATAAATAAATTGATACATTTAAGTCTATATATTGTATGTATAAAATACTGTATTATATATTATGAAATGTTATAAAACATGTCTAAAACCTATAAATAAGTATGTTAAAAATCTTCACTTGTAAAAACACATGTCAGGGGCGACCAAAAATTAATAGTCTAAACATTTTACATTTTACACTTAACTTGAAGGTTTGCATGGGTGGTGTCCCATCTTTAACTAATTCTTTAAGAATGTCTAGCCTCTTTATCTCTCCACTCCATTGTGTTCTCAACACATTTGAAAAGATTTGTGAGACGGATTTTAGGGCCATCAACAACTATTACCAAAAAAAGGAAGGATAGAATACTTAATATTACTGAACTTGAAAGTGACTTTATTAAGTTATTGCACCATTGTAAAATTAGGGTTATGAAACCCGACAAAGGGGGAGGTCTGGTGTTTATGAACCAACAAGAGCATGTAGCCCATATGGAAAAATATTTGCAAACAGCATACATTTCAGTTAGTATTAACGAAATTAATATAGCATATAAGAAAATAAACATACTGCTCAATGATTTATTTTTGGAGGAAATTATAGACATCGACATGCACCAGTTTTTGACAATGAATACCACTAAAATTCCTGCCTTTTTTGGTACTCCGAAAATCCATAAAAGTTACCAGCATCCCCCCTTCAGGCCAATAGTCGATGGTAGAGGGTCTATCACATATGGTTGCACCAAATATGTGGATAGCATCTTAAGACCATTAATCCAGCAGGAGTCTCAAATATGTAAGGACTCATGGAGTTTTTTGGAAAATGTTAGTAAATTAGAATACCTTAGAGACTCCATTTTCCTTACAATAGATGTTAAGGACCTCTACATAGTCATCCCACAGGCTCTTGGCCTAGAATGGATCAGAGAATTTCTGATTCTTAAACAAATTGAAGAGAACACTATTTATCTAGTGGAGACATTACTTGAAATTGTATTAAAAAATAATTATATGATTTTTGATGGACACTTTTTTCTGCAAAAATCAGGGATAGCCATGGGCTCTCAATGTGGGAGCAGCTTTGCTAATTGCATCATGGCATACTGGGAGAGATCCTTGCTCTTCCTGAATGAGTTATTTATGGAAAATGTAGCATGGTATACACGTTACCAGGACGATATGTTTATTATATGGAAAAGTCCTACAGCTCTTATCTCTACCTTTATGGATAGTATACACTCCATGACTGATTTCTTCGAATTTACTTATAAATTCGATGAAATGGAAATTAATTACTTAGATGTTCATCTTGTTAAGGACACAACCAATAGAAGATATAACAGTGTAATACATAGAAAACCATCCTATTCAAATTCTTTCTTATATTTTACAAGCAGCCACCCATTTCCCCAAAAAAAAGCCGTAGTGAAGGGACAATTAGTGAGAGCGGGTAGGATGGTCACCGATGATACAGATTTCTATTTTGAGTGTTCACTTCTTAAGAGTATGTTTCTAAGTCGTGGGTATCCTAAACCCTTGCTAGATTCTATCTGCTTGGAAGTCAGCAATAAAAGGCAAACAGAGTATTTTAGGCCCTTGCTAACCAATAGGTTATCTTCTATACCAGATGTCTTGAGTACAGTTAATAATAAGTCTCCTCCTAAACTTGAATCAGACTACCGTATCAGTTTTCTGTGTACTTACTCTTTGGACCATCATAACATGAAAGAAATTTTGTATAAAAAATGGTCCATTATAACAGAAGACCAAGGTTTAGTCAAAATGTTAGGCATACAACCCAAAATCACCTTTAGAAGAGGGGCAAATTTAAAGGCCATATTAGAAAGGAAAAATACTATTAACATCCAAGCTAATGCGGGCATGCACAAATGTGGTGCATGTCAACAATGCAAGTTTATTTGGGATGACAATAAAATTAAATTGAAAAATAAAACATTTGTCATAAAAGGGAGATATAATTGTCAAACTAAAGGTATTATATATGCAGCCACGTGTTTTCAATGTTCCGTATTTTATATTGGAAAGACAGAGAGAAAACTGAGACAGCGCATTTATGAGCATGTGTATGCTATTGGCAAGAAAGATTGGAATAATGCGTTGGCTAGACATATTGCTGATTTTCCTGACCATGGTTTTAAACTCTCAATCCTACAACAGAGACACCCAGACCCTAGAGGGGGTCCGTGGCAGTTAAACTTAGAGATTGATGAAATTATATGGCAGATTAGAACTGAATCCCACATACACCCAGGCCTTAACGAATACATATCTATTAAAAGCATTTTGCAATGGTTAGCTTTGAAAAGATGATGTTAGTTGAACATTATGACCTCTTTTATTATATCACCTATGGGTAGTTAGGCCTATGATTTGTATATGGTACTCACTAGTAAGTGTAAGCTGGTAATGTGTGTCAATAATGGGTAAAATGTTTAGACTATTAATTTTTGGTCGCCCCTGACATGTGTTTTTACAAGCGAAGATTTTTAACATACTTATTTATAGGTTTTAGACATGTTTTATAACATTTCATAATATATAATACAGTATTTTATACATACGATATATAGACTTAAATTTATCTATTTATTTATTTATTTTTTCAAAAAATATTGGTCATTTAAACTTATATTATATTTACAACAATATATTAATTGTATTTAACTGATTTTATGGTTGACTTTTTAGGGAAGAATATGCAGTATTATTTGTTAAAAAGTGTGCTTATATTGGTTTACATATAGGAGTGCATAGCACCAAGATATCCATCGCTCCTTTAAGGACAAGTTGAGTCATTCTGGCAGTTGGTTAATTGTTTAATTGTGGTTTTGTAATGCTTTAAAAACTGTGTTAATTGAACTGTTTGGTATCTGAAGAAGGTAGGACACTGATCCTACCAAAAGTGCTCAGTTTACTGTGTTAGTGGATTGTTTCTCATTATTAAACTGCATTTATTGGAAAGTTATTGGTCCTACGACTCTGCTTACAGTGTTGCTTGCCATTTTTGGTTTTACTAGTTCGTGGTTTCGTATTTTAGTTTTGTTGGTTTCCGTGACATGTAGGGGAAGTCTATTCCAGAGACGGGGCAGCCTCTGGGAGACAAACCTGTCTCTCCTGCAGGTTTTGTTGATGTCGCATATTACATTTAGACCTTTTGAGTGGGTAATGC
The DNA here is from genome assembly GCF_019279795.1 of Protopterus annectens. Taxonomy (NCBI): domain Eukaryota; kingdom Metazoa; phylum Chordata; order Ceratodontiformes; family Protopteridae; genus Protopterus; species Protopterus annectens. The sequence goes on along the minus strand of NC_056727.1, from coordinate 646,754,565 downwards.
GCAAGGAGTTAGACTTATGGATATGGAGCAACTCTAGTAGGGCAGGGTCCAATATTGCCTTGTAGGCGACATGTAAATCACCTCTAAGCAATCTGCACGATATCAAGTAGAGTGTCCGCATAGGGCAAGTGTTGGAGGCCATGGATTCTCTTTGTGAGGTATATCTGTGGCCATTCCAGTTGGTGCAGGTGTATGAAGAGGTACATACCAAAAGGGGTGTTATACTCAATTATTGGCATAATGAGGGAGGAGTACAGAGCAGTAATAACCTCCTTTTTACTGGATGCAATCCCTTTATTTATGAGGTGATCCAAGTAATAGGCTTTTCTGATCACTGCCGCTACATGATGGTCGAATGTGAGATTGTTGTCAACCTAAGTATCCAGGTCTGTCACCACAGGGTGTGTGCTTGGCGGTTGCCGTTCATGTGGTAATCAGTAGGGACTCTGTTTTTCCCGAATGGTATGAAAATACATTTTTTTGCTTTTAACTTAAGGCCATGACTTCGGCCCCAGTCATTTGTTGCTGTGAGACCCTCTTGTAGTATGTTAACATCATGTGGGGAGTCAATGACAGCACCCAACTTACAGTCATCTGCAAACTTGGCCAGCCACAGGCCTTTTGTCTTTGCCTGGACCTCTGAGAAGTAGATGCCAAACAGTAGGGGCCCAAGGACAGAATCCTGGGGAACACCGCTAGTGACAGGTCTGCTGTCAGAGGTGGAGGCACCTATTTTGACCTTGTGGATTCTACTGGTGAGCTAGTTGGCCATACAACTGATGAGATAGAGATTTACACCAAGTTATGTTAGCTTTTCGATGATGCCGAAGTGGGGGATTGTGTCAAAGGTCTTGGCCAAGTCAAGGTAAGCTGTATGTACTGACTTTCCTTCATCCAGGGCCTTGGTGACAGTCTCAAAGAAGTCAACCAGGTTCAACAGGCAAGATCTTTCCTTGACGAATCTGAACTGGGTGGGGTCAAGTGCTTGAAGATTTATTATGTCCTTGTTTATGAGATCCATAATAATACGCTCCATGGCTTTACAGACCAGACTTGTCAAGCTAATGGGGCGATAGTTTCCAGGGTCTGTAGTGGCACCACTTTTTTGCAAGGGATGACAATGGCAGTACTCCATTCTGCTGGAATGAAGCCTGTACTTAATCTGTGGTTGAATAGGGTGCTCAGTGGCAAAGCTAGTTTTTGCTGGACATGGTGCAGAATACAGCCTGCGATACTATCAAGTCTCATGGAAGCTGTGTTCTTTGCCTTGGATAGGGCCTTTAACACTTGGTCTATGGAGACGTGAAGTGTGGGACAAGTATTGGGGATGTTGAATGGGCCTTGGGGGGATGGGGGGTGAAATTTGCTCTGAACCTATCTGCTAGAGGTTGGCTAAGTCAACAGGAGCAGTGTAAGTTGTACTAAGTACTAATTTAGAACAAACCTGGGCTTTTCCATGGAGGTTCCTGATGTAACCGAAGAAGGCTTTGTGGTTTCCCTTTGTTTCGGAGGCTAGTTTCAATTCATAATTGGCTTTGGAGCTTTCCAGTAATGGTCTAATTTGCTTGTTAAGGCTGAGGAGGGAGTTTTTCCAATTTGAAATTTGTTCCTTTTTACCCTTGGACAATAGTTTCTTTCTTTTGTTGTAAAGCCTGTTGATAGAGGATGTCCACCAGAAAGGTTTGTGTTTCCTTGAGGAGCAGGTTTTAGTTCTGTTGGGTATGGCTGAGTCCATGCAGTTGTACAAGTGCTTGTACACTGCACTGGCATACTGTTCAGCATAGTTGTCTGCATCCTCTGAGGGGGGCGGTGGTGTGAATCTACTGATACCTTCCCTTAGGAGGTTGTAGTCAGCTTTTGAGAAGTTTTTAGCCTGATTATGGCTGGGGGGGTTAGGATAGAAACTTCAAAGAAACTTCAAATGAGACAGACAGATGATCTGATCTCACCAGGGAAGAACATACTATGGGAGTGGTGCAGTGGTCACTTATGTTGGTGAGAACCAAGTCCAGAATGTTATCTCCCCGTGTGGAGGATGAGATGAGCTGGTCTAGTGCATTAGAATTGATGAAGTATATTCACAGGACCCTCTACTTCAGGCTTACAGCAGGGAACAGAAAATGAGTGTCGCTATACTGTTGCTACCTGTTTAGATCCCACACCACATTTAATGGGACTATTGTTTATTGTTACATTGTTGTTTCCCCTAACATTGAACACTACAGGTATGTCAAGTGGAGGGGCAAGCCATGCATTACCAAGTGAAGAAAGACTGGGTATATTACAGGAACATTGTTGGAGCTTTTAACAATGTTTAGCACACATGACAACTGACATCTTTGTCAATCTTTCCATCACATGAGAATTTGCAGCCCATATTACTGTGTTGTATATATGATGTTGTCATCCCATATTACTGTGTTGTATATATCCAAAACTGTAGCACAAAAATGATTCCAAGAAACAAGGTGTCACGTTTCAATTGGATAAAAAATGGGTTTAATATACCACACTAAAATACAGGTTGAGCACTTTCTTCTACTGATCGTAGATTTCATCAGAACACTCATCTTTAGTCTCAATTCCTTATATGCATGTTACATTCCCACCCTTAACAAAACAATTAATCAATTAATCAATTCAAATTAATGTTTAAAAATACATTATAAAAATGTACATACATAATATATATATCACATGATACATGAGTAATAAAGAAACTTTCTATTCTGATAAAATACATTCCTTCTACAATTTCTATCCTGTTGATAATGTACATACTATTATGGAATATTACGCTCCAGTATTTTCAATACTCCCAACATTCTCGCTGTATATATACTTATAAACAATTCTGCTACATTTACCCATCATTTCATATATAAATGTCTGTATGTGAATTCTATAGTGAATACTGATTAAATATATTATACTCTAATGAGGGGTTTTGTAGGTATATATTCATCAATGCCAGGGGGGCTTGCCACATTTAACCTTATCTGCCATTTGATTTCCTTCTCCCCCAGTATAGCTTTGATGTTACCCCCTCTAGGGTCATTCCTGACAACTTCCAATATAGCAAACTTAAAGGATTCACATCCAATGCTATCTTCTAGATGTCTATATAATGCATTGTTCCTGTCATTCCTTTTGATACAATAAAGGTGGCCATAAATCCGGTTTCTCAGTCTTCTATCCGTTTTCCCCACATAATAACTGGGACATGATGTACACTTCCCTAAATATATGACATGTTAAGGGCTACTGTGATTGATATAAATAATGTTATCCAATTGAACCGTGACACCTTGCTTCTTGGAATCATTTTTGTGCTACAGTTTTGGCTATTGTTGGGATTCCTTGAATTTACTATTTTGGATTGTGTTGTATATATGATGTCAGCCCATATTACTGTGTTGTATATATGATGTTGTCAGTATTAGTTTTGACAACTACGTGACTGTGCTGTCGCTCTCTTTACTTTCCCACTGTGGGATCCACTGTACAAACTACAATACCCAGACAGCAGGACTCCTCAAGTGTACATACAAATAGTATATGTATGTCACACTTTCTGTATGCTATAACTGTGTTCACCTGGTAAATGCTGTAATGGTGTGATGTGTATCATCATTTTCCCCTACACTAGTTGAAGTTCAGCACAATTGAGCAACAACAACATCCCATGAGTGTTTGCCAGATGTGTTTTTATGCTTTATGCATCACATACGTTATGTATGTTGACTTTGTTAATAGATTACATTGTTGTGCTATGTATATTCTGTAAAACAGTAGACTGTAAGTGAAGTCAGTAGTATCTGTAACATTGCAGTGAAATATATATGTCGATTGTCTTTTATATTCATCATGTGCTGTAGGCACATTGTCCTGTTCTGTGTCTTTGTATCTTAGTACATCGTCTGTCTTTATCGTCCAACAACCCATCCAGTGATCATTATGTTGTTCATGATGTGTCTCAGCCTGGTAGTATGGTGCCTGGTACAGAGGATCTTGATTTGTTTGGAGAGTCCATCTGTGAGGTTGCCACTGATGTTGCACCAGATGTATTCTGAGATGTGGAGGACCAATTATCGATGCATTCAGAGGATGATGACACAGTGGATGCTGAACAGAGTGTGGCCATTTGTCAGTCCACCACATTTGGGAACACTGCTGCTGCTGGATCTACACAACAAGCAGATACAGGACATTGCCATAAATGTACATGAGCAAATGTTGTACATGGCCATGTGTTAGAGGGTGTCCATCTCTTGCTGCAGACAAATAAACAGTCACAGCTACAGCATCATTCAGATGTCTGCCCACTTGCCCATGCCGCAGATCATGGGGCACATCATTTATATTTCATGTGTGAAGGAGAAAAGCACAGACATGGTAAGATTATGGCTGAACTGGCTGCTCAGAACAATTGTCTGCTAGCAGTGGCATGGTCACTGGAAACCCTGGCCTCTGTGGTACTACATCAGGGTAATACTGCAAGCAAGATTTTACATTTCATGAATATGCACAGCAGACTGCAACTTGTGAAAGGCAGGCCACCAGTCTGCAGAAGCTCCATTGGCTATCGGAAATCCCTGTCCATGGTCCAACCGACACAGATATCAACTGCTGGCACATCTGCTGAGGTCCTGCCAGTCACAAGGCCTTCAATTCACTGTCTTGCTCCTTCATCACAATATGTTGTTGTATACCCACCAATCTCCTCTGGTCATGGCAGGACAGACTGTGGTGTGAGACATCAGAAAAGTTGACCAAGACTGCACTGAAGTGCTTTCAACAGTATAGTACACATAGCTGACTCATATTGTTTCAATACCACACTACTTTGATATGTATTTCTGAAATAAAAATGTCTGCATGATGTCATGCATGCTGTGTGTCCCATATTGTTTACCATTCAGTGACAAAACTGAGTGTGTATGTGTACGTGCGTTGGTTGTGACCTGAGTTGTTTTTTTTTTACACATTTGTATATGTTCATGTTGGAATATGTAATGATCAAATTATGTGTGATGTTCAGTGTGTACATCTAGTGAGTATTTGCCATTAGATGCAATGTGTGTTGCTGTGGTGGGGCAACACCTGAACATGAATGTTCAGTCTGTGTACTCATGTACATGTGGCTTGTCATGACTCAAATGTCTGGGTCAGATGCTGCCGTTATGTAATGCTCATGTTATGAGTGATGCTCAGTGTGTAAGTCTAGTGAGTATTTGCTATTAGATGCAATGTGTGTTCATAGGACCACAGGATCATAGGAAGTTATGAGGCTATCGGACCTGAGGCCCTTAAAAGCCTAACCAAGAGTTTAGCCCATGTTCTGACAAGTCAGTACCCAATGCCACTATCCAGCAGGGACATAGGTGGAATCCCAGGGGTGTATTTTCTGTTCCCCATCCAGTTATCCAGGTTGCATTTAAAAAGGGTTAATGAGGTACTCTGCTTCACATGGAAAGGGAGTCTATTCCACAAAAAGGTAGTCTCTGGGACACAAATCTGTCCCACCAACAAGTTCTATTGATGTCACAGACCAGGTTGAGGTCACATGTGTGGGTTATTTGAGTGGAGCTTGACTTGCGGATATGCAGCAGTCTCATCAAGGCGGGGTCTGAGATTGCTGCTGAATGACAGACCAAGGTCACCTCTGAGGAGTCTGTATGAGACTGAATAGAGGGACAGAGCCTTTAGCCTATCTGTGTAGGGTAGATGTTTGAGGTTGTGGATTCTCCTTGTGAGGAGCCTCTGTGGTCTCTTCAGCTGCTGCATGTGCTTTGTGAGGTACATGCATGCCAAAAGGGGCATTGTACTCAACAATGGATCTTATAAGTGAAGAATACAGGGACCTCCTTGTCCCTGGATTATATACTTTACTAATGAGGTGGGCCATGTAGAAATCTTTCCATACAACAGAGGCAATATGGTGGTCAAAAGTAAGTTGGCTATCAACCTGGGTGCCCAAATCTCATTGTGTGCTTAGGACCTTGTTATTAATGTGATACTTTTTGGGGACATTACGCTCCTCAAAGGGGATGATGATGCATTTTTTGGCATTCAGTTTGAGGCCATGTTTCTGGCACCAGTCATTTGTTTGAGTGAGACCCTCTTGGAGAATGTACACATCACTAGTGGAATTGATGACAGTGCCCAGCTTGATGTCAACTGCAGACTTGGCCAGCCATAGCCCACTGGTTTTGGCCTGCACCTCAGAGAAGTATATCCCTAACAACAGAGGCCCAAAGACCGAACCCTAGGGTACAGCACTTATTATGGGTCTACTGCTTGAGGTGGCTTCCCCTATTTTGACTAGGTGGGTTCTATCAGTGAGCCTGTTTGCTACCCATCTAGTAACATACAGATTGTTGCATAGTTAAGAGAGTTTATCTGTTATACCCGAGTGGGAAATAGTATCGAAGGCTTTGGCCAGGTCAAGGTAGGCATTGTGCACTGTCTTACCCTTGTCCATAGCTTTGTTGACTGTCTCAAAGATGTTGACAAATTTAACAGGCATGACCTCCCCTTGATGAAACCAAACTGTGTGGGATTGAGTGTTTATATGTTGCCAATGTCCAGGTCAATGTGGTCCATGATAATCTGGTCCATGGTGTTGCAGATCAGGCTAGTTAGGGTGATGGGTCTATAATTTCCTGGATCGATGGCACTCCACCTTTGTGAAAAGGGATTACAGTGGCTGTCCTCCACTTGGCTGGGATGAAGCCGGTATTCAGGCTTTGGTTGACTAGGGTACATAATGGTGCTGCAACTTCCTGCCTGAGTTCATGCAGGATGCAGCCTGAAATGTTATCAGGCCCCATGGAGGCTGTATTTTTTGCCTTTGAGAGGGCAGTGATGACTTGCTCCCTAGAGATAAGGGGAGGGGGCAGGTGCTGGGGATATCCTGATTTACTGATGGCAGGACAGAGGGAAGAATTTTTCACTGAACCCGTCTGCCAGCAGGTTGGCTATATCTATGGCTTTTGTGTATGTGCTGTCCTTGACCACCAGTTCTGAGCAGATATGAGTGCTTCCCTTGATATTGTGGACATATGTGAAGAAGGCCTTATGATTGTCTTTAGTAGATGTGGCCAGTTTGGACTTAAAGTTTCCTTTGAAGGATTTCACTAGTGCTCTTATTTCCTTTGAAGGATTTCACTAGTTCTCTTATTTGCTTATTCAGGCTAAGGAAATATTGCTTCCAATTAGGTACCTGCTCCTTCTTGGTCCTGGACAGCAATTTTTCCTTTTATTATAGAGTTTTTTTATTGCAGATGTCCACCGGTTTATTTCTTGAGGAGGAAGACTTTGTTCTGTAGGGCATTCCTGATTCCATGCAGCTATATAAATGCTTGTATAGTACTTTGGTGTAGGTTTGGACATATGTGCCAGTTCCTATGGAGGGGAGGAGGCTGTGAAGCTGTTTATACCTTCCATCAGGAGATTATAATCAGCTTTGGAGAAGTTTTATTGTTTCACCCTAGCTGGTAGCTGGGGGGGGGGTTATGGGAGATAGTGACCTTGAAAGTGACCGCTTTGTGGTCGGATCTTACCAGGGAGGATGACACTGTAGGGATGCTGCAGCAGTTACTCATGTTAGTTAATACCAAGTCCAAGATGTTTTCAACTCTTTTGGGGGAGGCGACTAGCTGGTCCAAGGTATTTACATTGACAAAATCAAGGAATCACTGGGCATTTGTGTTGTGACATGAGTAGTTCTTCCAGTCTATGGTTGGATAGTTAAAGTCACCCAGGATCAGGGTCAAGGGTTGAACCTTGATAGATTCAAAGAGGCCCAGATAGGTGGAGTGGGCATCTTGAGTCAAAGTTGAGGGCCAGTAGCTAGCTATGATTTGAATAGGGGACTTGTCCATGGTTAACTGCACCTGGAGTGTCTCCTGTATGTCATACTGTTTGACCAGCCTGGATATATGTATGTCTTTTATATATATTGCAACTCCACCTCCTTTTGCTTTTCTGCCCATTGTTTGGGATCTGAATGTATGATAGGATGAGCAACCTGGTATGGCCGGAGTGCTCTCCACAGCTTTAAACCTGGTTTCTGTTACTGCACAAATGTCAGCATCTTCCAAAATTAAGAATGCTTGCAATGAGTGCAGTTTCATGTTTAGATTCCTAGGGTTTAGCAGCATGGCCATTAATTGCTTCTTTTGGTGGGGCAACACCTGTACATCAATGTTCAGTCTGTTTACTCATGAACATGTGGCTTGTCTTTACTCAAATGTCTAATGTAGCCTGGGGCTGCAGTTCTTATGCACCCGATGTTGCCTATACCTTTTACTTCTGGCCCTATGTCCTCCTGCTCCTCCTCTAATAGGTGTGTAATGTCCTCTTCACCTACATCTACAACTGGAAGACCATCATGAGCTTGGGTTAGCATGTTGTGCAGCATGGTGCACATTGTCATCATCTGTGCTGCCTTCTCAGGTTTGTATTGCAGTGCACCCCAGATGTGTCCTGACATCTCAACCTAGCTTTCAGTATACCAAACACACGTCCTGTGGTGTTTCTGGTTGTTGTGTGTGCACTATTGTAGGCCTCCTATACAGGTTGGATGGTTTACGGTACGGGGTCAGTAGCACTGCTAAAGAGAATAACCACAGTAACCTGTTGTAGGGAGTAAATCACTTTTGTTCAGACTGAATATTGTTGAGAGGGAGATCCATAACTTACATCCTATCTGTGGTCCTGTACTTTCCCAGAAGCAATCTCCCAGGAATTTCACCTTGCTGGAATGCAGCCCTGAATCCACTTTCCCAGCAAATGGCAGCATTATGGACACTTCCAGGGTGTGTTGTCATGATATTTGTTATGCTGCCATCTGCTGCACACACAGCTTGGCAGTTGATAGATGGCTAGCCCTTTATGTTTATGTATCGGTTTGCTTCTAGATGTACTGGTGTCTTGATAGGTATGTGTGTGCAACCTATTGCACTGAGTACATGGGGGAAGTTTGCAATGTTGTAGAACTGATGCATTACATTTCACTGCTTCATGGGTGTAGACGGGAAGTGAATGTATTCATCCACCTTGCTGTTCCTTGCTTCCAGGAATTTTGTCAGGATGCAACTGGCAGCTGTTTGTAATGCTTCTCCAGCATCCCCCATGAGGTTCTTGAACATCCCAGATGTGAGTACACCCAGACTGAGACACATTTTAGTTTCATAGGGATGTAGTTTTCTCGCAGGGTCTGCACAGATGTGTGGGGCACACATATTACAGGCAGCCTCCACCATTTGTCTGTCTAGACTGTATCTGTCGATTATTTACTGGTCTAACAACAGGTTTAGTTTCAGTTTTGATCTGACTCTAGCTGTCTGGCTTGTAGGATGCACAGCCACATCCTCATTTATGGCTTACATCACTGCTGCCTGTTGCAGTATACTAGCAACAGATTGCATTGTTATATGTTTTTTTTTCAGTTTTGCTACGGATTCCATCATAATCCATAGTATTCACATGAATTTTTGGGGGTCATTAATGTATGTGCCAAGGATTTCAGAAACTGAGTCAGTGTGGCTGTTTGTTGCATTTGAGTTATGTTCTGTGCATACGTCTTTTGGAATTACACAGGCATGCACAGAATCCCTAATTATCATATGCTGAATACTTAAGTAGTCAGCATGCCTTCTGCGTGTCTTCTGGAATTGCATCTGCAACAGGTGCACTGAAGTCTTCCTTAGCTTCCACAAACTTTACAGAATCTGGCCCCATATGTGTATACAGATAATATTTTATTACATTTGAATGTTTATGAAAAGATTTTAAAAATGAAGTTACCTTACGGTATATCACAAGCATAGAAAATTGAAAAGTTTGTGAAGCAAATTATGTCCTACTGTTGTATCCTACACCAAAATTATTTTTGAAGCCTGTTATCATGAAATGCAAAGTGTAAACTTCAGAAAATATGTACAGTTTTATAATTTAATTTGTGGTAATAAGTGTAATGTAAATGAATAAATAAGTGTTCTTTTGTCCTATGCTATTAAATACATCTTTGTTGTACGATGCCGTAATGTTACTCTGAATTTTTGTATTCTAGGTATTGCTGCATTCCTTGTAAATAACTTAACGCTATCCAGATTTCTCAAACATATTATTACTGTATTCTCAAAAGACTGTACTTTTGCTTTGTATATTTTCATAGTGTACATTTCTCTCTGTTTTTGCACTAAGTATCTTTCTTATTTTTTAATCACTTTCCTGGAGCTTTTCTCCTTGGGTCTCCGCTGAAAAAGGGCTCTCTGGTTCCAGTCGGACTAACCCAGTTAACAAATGTGAAAATAAATAAAATAAATAAATTGCCATAAAACATGAAGATAAGCGTGGATTAGTAATTGTGATCAACAGTATTATTTAAAGCAATGTATGAATTGCTTTGGGATAAAACAACATAACTCTTAGTCATTAATGAATAGTTTGGTACTATAGTTGAGAGCTTGTGAGGACTGTTGTTGATCATCTATATAATGATGGGCTTCCAGGGGCTTTTTATTCTGCTGAAGAAGAAGTTACAGTTGAAGCTGAGATGGCAAGTTGATAGATGTGCCGGTTTCAATGAAACTATTAATATAATGGGCCAGATTCCAAAAGGTATTTGTTGACAGCACAGCACCTTGAAGGAAGACTTTATCACACCAGCTGCTGATGTCATTTCAGCAGACAGGCTGAAAACAGTCTAAATACTTAGCTAATTCTGAACATACCATTCAGATTCTAAAATACATTGCACCCAACACAACTTAAATTTGACAAACTGCAATGCCAACTCTTTCCAAAATCCTTGTTGTATGTTACATGTCATCCTGAGGGACGTATGCTAATACTATGGGTTCTGTTGCATTCAGTAATAATATTACAAAAAAAAACAACCTGCAGTGAATGAACTGCAACAGGCTGCAGTAATACAAGCCATGGATAAGGATGTGGCTGTGCACCCTAGAAGGTAGCCAGCTAGAGGGAGAGCAAGGTTGTAACTAATCCATTTGTGAGATCAACAAATAATTGGTAGGTACTGTCTAGAGAGACAACTGCTACAGGCTGTCTGCAACATATGCAGACTTTGTAAGGCAACCCAATCCCCCTTGAAACCAAAGATTGTTTCAGCCTGGGTATACTTGCATCTAGAACATTCCAAAGATACATGGGGGATGCTGTGTCACAGAACAGCTACCAGTCATAACCTGGCAAAACTCCTGGCAGCATTGTGCAAAAAGGTGGATGACTACATACACTTTCCATCCACCTGTATGGATCAGAGAACTGTAATGCACCGGTTCTATAACCCTGCAAACTTCCCACAAGTACTTGGTGCAATAGATTGCATCCACATCCTTATCAAGACCCCAGTTCATCCAGAAACAGACAGATACATTAGCAGAAAGAGCTGGCCATCCATGAACTGCCAGGTCATGTGTGGAGAAGATGACAGCATAACAGACCTCATGGAAGCACACCCTGGAAGTGTAAATGATGCTGCCATATGGAGGGAAAGTGGTCTGAGGGCCATGTTCCAGCAAGGTGAAATACCTGAGGGACTAATACTGGGTAAGTGCAGGAACATGGATAAGATGTAAAGTGAGGACATCCCTCTCAGCAAAATCCATAATAAAAACATGTGTATTCACTCCCACAACAGGTCACTGTGGTTATCCATTTCACACATGGCTAATGACGCTGTACAAAGAGCTATAAAACCCCGCAGAGGAGGCCTACAACAATAAATACCACTGAGTGTGTGTTTGATGTACTGAAAGATAAGTTTGGATGTCTGGACACATGCAGTGTGCACTGCAATACACACATGAGAAGGCAGCACAGGTGATAACTGTGTGTGCCATGATACATAACATAATAACTAGTGCACATGGCAGTCTTCCGACTGCAGGCATGGGTTAACTGCCCCAAGAACCCCAGCTGTCTGAAGATGACATCCTGCAGGTATCAGAAGAGGAGCAGAAGGACATAGGGGCAGAAGACACAGGTGTGGGTGACAGAGGGTGTGATCACTAGTGCAGACCCACGCATCATGGCACCATCTGACACATAAATTTGAGTCATGAAAAGCCACACGTACTGAAGTACACAGATTTAACGTTGATGTTCAGGTGCTGCCTCACCACAGCAGCATGGATTGCATCCAATGGCAATTGCCCTGATGATGAATGCATTGTGCATCAGACATAACAACATAATCATAACATATAACATTATAGACATATACAAATCTATCCCAAAAGTGATCATCACCTTAGGCACAACTGACACAGGTATGCATACAGACTCATATTGGTGTATCTGTGTATGGCAGACAATAAGGGAGACACAACCGACAACATATTCCTATCTGCCCACTATAAAAAAGCTGCAAACATGTAAACATCTCAGGACAAAATGCAGAACTGATGTTAATATCACAAGCATAATATATCACTTCAATGTATGGATAAAGTAATGTAATAAATGGAGTCAGCTATGTTTAGTAAAACTGTTGGACTCCAGTGACATCAGACTTGGCAATGAACACAGATAGATGACATTGTCAGTGTTCTGCACAGCAATCATTATAGCCATGGGATGAGAATGACACTACTGGACAGGGTGGATCAGCTATCTGAGTTACTCTACTGCCCATGCTGATGACTTACACCAAGGTCTGATCTGCTCCTACCACATATGGAAAGATTTGGCCTAGGTTGCTCCACAGAGGAGACTGATGGGGTGATAGCAGCATGTAAAGATGTTCCAGTCCATGTTTAACCCAAGACAATGCTTGTCTGACTGCTTACACATATCTTTTCATATACGTTTTGACAGCTGTCATTTCTTTAGATTATAATGGCCAACAGCAGTTATGTGTCAATATTTCCATATTCAGTCATTATCCTGAAGAATACAAACACACACACACACACACACACACACACACACACACACACACACACACACACACACACGCACATGCACACGCTGCATGCACGCATACACACGCACATACACACGCGCACACACACACACACACACACACACACACACACACACACACACACACACACACACACACAGTAACTGTTTGCTAAGAAGAAATGTGCTTGTAGTTAGCTTGGCCTGTAATGAAACAGGCTAGTGTGTCTACATTTTAGCATGCTGGGTGTTCAACTCCACATAAGGGAAGCATTATCATTATATTGTTAACTTTGTGTAATTTGCACATTGTCAAATGCTCTTCCCTACATAACTCCTTATTGATATTTTGGGTTATTTTGTGCATGCTAATGAATAACTCAGTTATTTGTCAAATTTCTGTAAATATCTTCATAATCCATAATGTTCTGTTAACAGCAACTCTTTAAGTACAGTGTTATGTGTAACACTTGGAACAGACTGCTGTATTTCTGGCAAAAAGTTTTGTGTAATATGGTATTATTTGCAGAAGTGCTATCGGGTGTGGTTTAGTAATTAATTATTAAATTCACTTCAACACCTACCTCATCCTTATATTTTGAGTGAGTCAGATGGTCAGACCTATGGTTCAAATTCAGAACAGTGAAATGCAATGATGTACACATTTGATTTGTGATGTGCACTTTGCCAAGGAATATCTTTAAATGTAGTCCTCTCACATACATAACTGTGTCCTTCATGGGCAGCACCTCTTATGTCTCTTTTAATAGAAGCTTTGCGATACATTATACTGCCCCACTGTCTTATGGATGAAGGTTTTAACTTTCTGTTACTGGTTGTAACCACTGCGCTGACATTAATTCTTTCTTGCAAATTATTTATCTAAATGCCCAGCATGTTGTCTTTCTTGTATATACTAAGGCATGATCCATATCAGTAAACCATCCCTGCACATTCATAAACCCAAACCTTTTCACTGCATTTATATCACATAGTCTCGGGGATGATGGATTAGTGAGGCAGGTAAGTGTCAGTGGATTTAGATTAGAGTTGCAGGTGTAAATCTCAGGTTATCTAATCTGTGTTCAACTCTGTTCAAAGGTTTAAGGGCTTGTGTGTATAACATTGCAAAATGAGTACAATGATTCTCTAACGTTCTTCAAAAAAAGATTTTAGAACCTCATCTAAGCAATGTATATCACTAACAATAGAAAGAAAGTGCCCGGATAGTCATTTCCACAAAATCAGGTTTATTGACAGGTATTAAGCACAGCACTCACTAACGCTGACCACAACAGTAAGCAGTACGTTTTCATCCACAACTTCTTCAGATATGCACAAGCATTAGCTAAAAACAAATATATATACCCTTATCAATGAATTAAATTACATAAAATTATACAATTAATCTGTCTTAACTATTGCAGTACCAAAATAATACAATACATATTACTTAATAGGAAGCATATACCTCTACGTATTACTAAAACTTGTACATACCCTATCAAAGAAACATATATTAAACATGCAAATAAAAATATAGATGTTATAAATCCCATTCAATTAATGTATACCATATTAAAATCATTAAAAAATTGTTAATATATTAAGAATGTATTAGCTACATCTAGTGGCTCAATTTCATATCATTACCAGCATATCTAAAACCTTAAAAGAATGTGAAATTAAAATCCATCAACCCAAAACTTACATCAATTACTCATTTTTTGCTAAAAGCATTAAAATTTTAAGAACATTTACACAAATCCCACATGTATAACAGTATCAAGTCCCCTATTAATCTAAACAATGCATATGAAAAGTGTATATAAGCACTACTTAAAATTGGTTTGAATTAAACTACAGGTATGAATCCAAAGGAATGTGCACAGATATTATTACAAATGTTAAAAAGGTATATACAATAGTGTTTAAAAATTGATGTTGTGATTATTTAAAATTTATAATGAGAATTCCTATCACAATTTTGCTGCCCTAAGCTTCAATACAGGTGCTAGTGATACCATATCATTCAATCCTGGCCATTTATTAGATTCTAAAACCAGTTGCCAGTATAATTCCCTATACTCAAGTTTGGTTTCCCATGCACCCCCTCTAATGAATGACTAGACTTCTTCTATCACAAAAAAACGTGAAAGAGGCATCTCTGCATGTCTGAGTGTGTTTGTAAAGTGCATTCTTACTATTTTCTTTCCTAATTTCATAGGTGTGTTTGTAGATCCTTCTCTTCAAACGTCTTTCTGTTTTTCCTATATAAAAACATTCACATTCCCCACTTAGGGCTACATAGACTAGTCTTTTAGAGCCACAATTAGAATAAGAAATAGATCTAATGAATTTCTTCCTACTGGAGAAATATATCTCAGACATATTGGAGATATATGGACATTGTGGGCAGGCCCCACATTTAAATGTTCCTACCTTCTTCCACTCAGTATTAAAACATCTGTTCTCTAAAATATTTTTAATACATCTGACCTTTTTAAACACAAATTTCAAAGGTTCATCAAACTTAAGATTTAAGTCACTAATCTTTGAGAACCTATCTCATTCTTCTTTCACTATTTCTTTAATAAGGTTGACATCACCACTATAATCCAAAATATAAAGATTACTAAAATCCTTTGTAGCCTCATTATTAGGTGTATTTGTCTCACTCATCACATCCTCTATACCAAGGATGGGAGCAAATTTGGTATTTCTATTAAGGACGACCTCTTTATATATTTCATTAATCAAATTTTCGGGATAACCCCTCTCTATAAACATTGATTTCAACAAACCACATTCTTTAATAAAATCCTGGTCATCTGAGGTCATTCTGCTACCCCTAACAAATTGACTTTCACTATACCTTTTTTCTGTGAATAGGGGTGTGCACTTTTAAAGTGTAAAAAATAATTACAATAAGTGTCCTTCTTATGGACTCTCAATACATATCTTTTATTGACTGTATCCTACCGGTTATTTACGTCCAAATAGTTAATTTCATCATGTCCCATCTTATAAGTAAAATTTAAGAACCCCGTACTATTTGAAATATAGTTAAAAAGTTCACCAAACCTTTCTTCACTATCCACCCACAAATTACATATATCATCTAAAAACCATTTATACAGCACACAGCTCTCTTTATAATCAAAACTGAATATGTATTTATGCTCCCACCATGACAATACTAAGTTAGCAAAAGTTGGGGCACACATAGCCCACATTGTCACACCTTTAGTCTGTTTGAATACAGAATGAAATGGAGTACTTTGCATACCAGTACAGTCATAGCAAATGTGTGCATGTGTCAGGTGTGCCCCCCCATCCTATGTAGATATGTAGAAACAGTAAGGTGTGCCCCCCACTCCCATGTAGACATGTAGAAATAGTCAGGTGTGCCCCCGCCAATCCTATGTAGAAATGTAGTAATGGTGACGTGTGCCCCCCAATCCTGTGTAGAAATGTAAAAACAGTCAGGTTTGGCCCCCCCACACACCTTATGTAGAAATGTAGTAACAGTCAGGTGTGCCCCCCACTGCCATGTAGACATGTAAAACAGTCAGGTGTTCCCCCCTCCAATCCTGTGTAGAAATGTAGTAACAGTCAGGTCTACCCCCCCAATCCTGTGGAGAAATATAGTAACATATATGAGTAGGTATAATACGAGTGGAGCACAGATGGCCAGAGGTGGCCAAGGTAGCAGGATAGGTTGTAGCATTTGCACAAAATGCAGGTCTGAGTGTGTTAGGATGGTGTGTGTTTCATAATGTGTGAGAGTGGTCAGTATGTATGCATGTTGAGGTAAGACCTGGTGGCCATTGCCCACTACTGTTGATAACAGGGACAAGCCTTCATGACTGCAGTGCCAAAGACAATCCCCACCAGTATAACACATGCAAGCAGTAAGCCATTGTAAATGTATGGTGGTAATATATGTCACCATCTGAAAGACTGCCATAGAATGGCTGTTGGGCTAGATATACAAGCAGTACAGTGGGAAAAGTACCCCAGACATACAGTATATATTGTGTCACTGTAAAATGATGACACTCTTGGATTTGTACATATAGGTATGCATCACAGTAACAGGTCCTGTAGTAGGGGATACTGGTGAGGTCTGCCTGACACCTGCAGATCACAAAGGAGGTAAGACTGATGTATTGGGAATCAGCTGATGTACCCTCATATGCCAGCATAACTGTAATGCCCCATGCATATCTGTGTGTCAGATTCAAGTAGTGTCCATAGCACACATGCACCCAACCATGCAAAAAACACCCACAGGCACTTCTCTGGCAATATCCCTGCTGTGTGGAATGGGTACGGTATAACCCCACCTGTATATGGCAATAGTGGAAGACTGCAGCATGGAGTGCAGGTGTCCCATGCAGGTGTTTCCCTAGCTGAAGGTAGCACCCTGCCAGCATCCACACCACCTGATCAAGACTGATAGAAGGTATTGGCATGAACAACTATCACATCCACCCTGTCACCCCTGGGGAATATACTGTATGGTGGTCTGGGACTGTAGGACTGACAGAATGCAATGGCCTGCCTCACCTGGCCTGCATCAACACCTAATGCCCCACAGGTGCCTGCCAAAGGCCTGTGTTTCACATGTACTGCCAATGTATGTTATGTCATGCACACCCAAATAACAACATAACACACTCCATTTAAGCCATATGCAAGGCCAGGTGGACAAACCACAGTAACATGTCCACCATGTCCCACTGTATGAACTGTGGACCAACACTAACACACACCTGTGATGTGGTGATACCCTTAGGGAAAGTATCACAGAATGTATGCATAATGTATGGAAGAGGTTGGAATAACAGAGGGTGGTGTGGGAGCATGGGCCGCATGGAATGTGCAGGGTCTGACTCCAAGCTGTGTGCACACTATCCCTGGTTTCAAACACATAAATGGGTGGCTACACACCTGCCCGTATACCACAATAGAGTAAATGTCCTTTGCCATGGCTGCTGCCTCTGGCTAATATGCAAATCTGTACAGCTGTGAGACATTGCCACAGCAAGATAAGGCCATACTGCCATGCTGATAGGCAGACAAGTATGGGATCCTCTGCCAGCACTGTACCAAGGTGCTGAACTGAATGGCATAACTTACCATGAATACGTAGGTGTCTTCCCACAATACCAGACACAGCTGCAGTCACCCTTGTCCCACAAGTCATCACTGTGAGCAAGAATGTCCATCTGACAGTACACGAGGACAGAAAACATCACTGTGTATAAAAGTACACATGTCTGAATATCTCTGCTAACAGCAGTACATGCAGCTGAAGCAGCACAGACACAATAACCTACAGTACACACTATACCCTGCACAGTTTGTCCCCATATTGCCAAATGATTGAAGGATACCTTGAAGAAACAGTATGCTACCTGTAGGTGTACAACACAAATGTCTGCACTGCAGTACAAACTACCTGGAATCGATCCACACATTCAATACAGAAGGGCATACTGGGCATGCTCACACAAACAAATGAAGGTCATGTCTGCAAACAACAGTGGGCCAGACATATCTGGCATTTGCAGATTTTAGTGCAGACACTCCTCAGTATGCAGCACTCATGCTTTGCACACACACTGGATAGGAATACCGGCATATATCTAAGGGCAACGCACTATAATAAGCCAAAAATAGACATACACAGATGTGTGGAATAGTATGACTGCCACAAGTGGTGATCCATTATGAGGCCTGTCCCACCCAGCACACAGCCAAATGGCTACAACCACATGAGGTTTGGATGTCACTCACTTTTGACCTTAGCCACTTGTATCTGTCAGCATGACGGACTATGTGGTGCAAGTGCTAGCTGTGCAACATGACTGTACAAGGAAGTAGTCATCTAGCAGCTGTCTACACATACCTATGGAATATACCCTGCGTGTGCCCGCATGTGGTGTGTCAAACTCTAGATTAATGTTTTATGGCCCATGCACACACACTGCCCTCCCCATAGCTGTACTATGACAAGCCTGCTAAGGTCATCCACTTTGAAATACACCCTTGTGAAAGGTGTAGGCCAGTAATCTTCATGGCGCTTCCTATAACTGTGTACTGCTGTAGTGTGATAAACTAGTTAGGTAGGAATTCTAATCCCAGACGTGGCAACTGTGTGTGTGTGTGTGTGTGTGTGTGTGTGTGTGTGTGTGTGTGTGTGTGTGTGTGTGTGTGTGTGTGTGTGTCTGTCTGTGTAGAGAGCAATGCTTTTTATGCTAGTCACACTCATTACAATTCAAATGCCCTACATTGTCAAAGTTGCTGATGTCATACACTGTGAAATACACCTATTGGTAAGCTGCAGCCCAGTAATCTCCGTGGTGTGTCCTATACCTGCGTACTGCTGTAGTGTAATAAACTAGTTAGGTAGGAGTTCTAATCCCAGACATGGTAACTATGTGTGTGTGTGTGTGTGTGTGTGTGTGTGTGTGTGTGTGTGTGTGTGTGTGTGTGTAGACAGAGCAATGTTTTTAGGCTACTCACACTTACTACAATTCAAATACCTTACTTTGTCAAGGCTGCTGATGTCATACACTGTGAAATACACCTTTTGGAAAGCTGCAGCCCAGTAATCTCCATGGTGCATCCTATACCTGCATACTGCTGTAATGTAATAAACAAGTTAGGTAGGAATTCTAATCCCATACATGGCAACTGTGTGTGTGTGTGTGTGTGTGTGTGTGTGTGTGTGTGTGTGTGTGTGTGTGTGTGTGTGTGTGTGTGTGTGTGTGTGTGTGTGTGTGTGTGTGTGTGTGTGTGTGTGTGTGTGTCACCCTCTGTATAGAGAGCAATGCTTTTTAGGCTAGTCACACTCACTACAATCCAATTTCCCTACAGTGTCAAGGCTGCTGATGTCATACACTGTGAAATACACATTTCAGAAAAGTGTAGCCCAGTAATCTCTGTGGCATGTCCTATAACTGCTTACTGCTTTAGTGTGATCAACTAGTTAGGTAGGAGTTCTAATCCCAGACATGTCAAGTGTGTGTGTGTGTGTGTGTGTGTGTGTGTGTGTGTGTGTGTGTGTGTGTGTGTGAGTGTGTGTGTCTGTATGTGTAGGGAGCAATGCATTTTAGCCTAGCCACACTCACTACAATTCAAAGGCCCTACTTTGGCAAACCTGCTGATGTCATTCATTGTGAAATACACCTTTGGGAAACAAGTTCTCCAGTAATCCCTGTAGCGTGTACTATAACTGCATAGTGCTACAGTGTAATAAACTAGTTAGGTAGGAGTTCTAATCCCAGACATGACAGGTGTGTGTGTGTGTGTGTGTGTGTGTGTGTGTGTGTGTGTGTGTGTGTGTGTGTGTGTGTGTAACTCATATTCTGTGTGGTGAAGGTTGTGAGTATGTAACAACTGAGCCCAATGTGGAGTGGGATTTATAAATTTCTTATATGGTGGCCCTAGTATATATCACAATGTCCACCATACAGGGATGACAGATGTGAAATAGCCGAGAGGCTGGGGTGCAAATCCATACCCATACATGTGACATCAAGGCCAGGCAAACAAAGTTAGCAAACCTATCATTACCTAGAGAGCACTCTCAACCCATGTCTCACACACACACACACACACACACACACACACACACACACACACACACACACACACACACACACACACACACACACACACACACTTGTCTAGTTAACAGCCACTATGTTAGTAGTACACTGCATATTGCCCACTGATAGTAACTATGGAGTGATTGCTGTGAGCTACAAAGGGCATGGCACCCTGTCCATCTGTCCAATAGGCATGTACATGCAGACAGTGCACCTTCCCCATGTTCCCCACTGGACACCTGCAACAGCTGTGGTGCCATCAGATGTGACCCAAAAAGGACATACCATGCCTGAAAACATGCCCTGTATGGAAATATGCCACTGACACTAGAGAATGCTATTAGCATACTATCAATCTAGGTGTAGGGTAAACCTGCAGTCCATTACCAGTTCCTGCCACATGAGGCCATGACTGGCATATCTGATGATAATCTCTGTGCACAACATGGGCCAGACACCCCAGGTACAGTTCCACATGTCACTGTACATGCATATGGGAGGTGTGCACATCCCAGACACCGTCCATGTCATGGACTAAAGAACACATACATGGTAAGCAATGCACAGCATTGGCTACATGCAACAGTCACCCATGTGACTGGATGGTGAATACAATACCCACCTGTGTGGGCAAATCCAGAAACTGTACCCCTGAGCCACAATGCAGACCATTGTCATGTGGCCTGATGCCAAGGTATACCCATCACCTAGCCTTGTATAGCCATCTGGTGCAGTCCACCACTACACACTCATGAAGCAATACATCCATGTATGTCAGTACTGGCACCGTGTGTGTGTGTGTGTGTGTGTGTGTGTGTGTGTGTGTGTGTGTGTGTGTGTGTGTGTTATATGATGCGTATGATCACATTCACATTCACTACAACCCCCATTGGCATACTGAAGCATGCTGTCTGATATCAGGCACCTCCCCATACCCTTTGCCCATATAACCTCCATATGACCTCTGTGGTGCATGTGATACCTGCACAGTAATGTGTTGTGGCAATCTCACTAGTGATGAGTTGTATTCCTGGCCCAGCCAAATGTGTCAATGTGTGTGTGCCCTTGTGAGAGTGTGGCTGTGTTGATGCTGGCACCTGTTCATGCAGACAGGCACGTGTACTACACCTACCGTATAGCTACCATGTCCCTTTGCAGATGTCACTCACCATCACATATATGTTCTGAGGGCTTCTTAACATGTAACCTATGTGGCGCATCCAATAACTGCATAGAAATGTGATAGCACTACATAGTCGTCAGGGGTTTGATACCCTGTGCTGGTAGGTGTGTGACACAAACATGCTTAAGTTTTACTCACCCATCCCTCCATGACTTGTCTTTGCCTCTGTCTGCCTCTCTCACTCCCTCTCTGGTGGATTTGGAGACCTACACCTGCTTTGCTTAAGGAGCAGCATGTGTATTTTAAGTGATGCTTAATGATCAGCTGATGGCCTCTGCATGAATTGCAGCACTCCTCTAGCTGATTGCAGGTGGAAAAGCTGTGGTAACATTCCTATAGCCAATTGCATGGAAACACAATCCAATATCTAGGAACATCATGTTGGTGTTGGCCTTTTCATTCACTGTGAGCAGGAACATGATCTGTTGTTTGGCAAATAGCATCTCAGATGGATTGGGGATTTACCTCTAACAACATAAACTGTGGAAACAGGGTAACACACAGGAGGGGGATGTGCCTGACTTGACTACAGACTGTAAGTGATGCTATACTGCATTTGGAGTAATGTTGGTTTAACAGGGTGTGTGTGGATATGGCTGTCGTACATGTTTTAATACCTGCCAAGTCAGTGCTATGTTTATGAGGAATCCCAATCTGTAGGGTCATCTGCAGACTGGGCAGTGTGTGGTGCCTTTGGTGTCATGTGTTAGCCACAGAGCATCTATCTGTGAACTGCAGAAGGTAGTGTGAGGACTGCAGTCTGTAGATGGTGAAAGCCGTGACAGTTACTTACTTCATATCTCTCATAGGACATATGTTGCAACAAATCCTGATACAACAGTAAATGTATGAGGTTATCACAGCAACATGTCAATATTGGCCCTGTGTATGTACTTCCAGCCACAACTCTGTCAACCTTTGTACATATGTCATGCATTAAGAGGTGCATATGTGCTGTACGCCATAATTAGTGACATCATATCTGATAACATGCCAGTGAGATATCAGACTGCTACACATGTTATGTACAGTAGGGGTTATATTTGATGACATAACCTGGACATTCTGTGGTTGTGTATACAGTACTGAGGTCTGTGTACTTATGGTGAATGTTGACAGAGTGTGTACTGCTAATATGTACTTTGGCCTGTGTAGAAACTGTGGTAGATGTCATTGTTTTTGGTCCTATCTTATCTGATGTTACATGCTGCTCCACTGTATGTTACCATATTGGCTTACATGTTTGTAGGGCCATACACTCACATGTCCCATACTACAGACAGGCATTGGGCCACACTGTGTAGTGGCCCAGTATATGTAGGGTTAGTGTGTGAGTGGCACATATGAGGATGGTGTTGAACAGATAGTCCATATACTGTAATATTATGCTAGCTTACCATATGTGGCTGTGGCTGTGCTCACATTGGTTGTGGTTATGCACTTTCACACAGGTGTATCTTACCCTGTGCTGTGACATGCCTGTAGAGCCTTCTATATATGCAGGTACATGTGCATTCCCCCATAGGAAATGTAGGCCAGTGTTGAGCTAGTCTGCCTGTAGCCTGCACAGTGCTTTGTTACATGCCTAGCAGCTTAGTGTACTTACCCAGTGAGATGTCATGTCCAGATACTTGCCAGATGTACTGCTGCTGGGACTCCCTTAACAGTCATGTATGTCAGACAGAGCAGTGGGATGCTGTACAGATGTATGTCAATATCTAGTGGGTAGCATGTGGCCATGGCACCTCTGTACCAGTGGTTATGTGTCAGGACAGACAGGGGTGTATGAATGCATAATCTATGGGGGTAAATGTATACCAGTCATTACGTGTTATACCCATCTACGTGGCTGTTAACATCCACATTGTCAGGCTTCGTCCACATGTTCTGCACTAAGGGGTTCTGTGCATACCTCTGGACTGTCCAGAGTGTCAGAATGTCCACATATATTGGCCAATATCTTTGCTGTAGTCCACAGGAGCATTACATGCTAGGAGCGGTACTGTACTACGATGTACTTAGGATGTCTGTCAGTAGCCAATGGTGCAGATGTGAAAAGCAGATGTGACCTCCCACACACACCATGTCTGTGAAGAAAATCCCTATTACAGTAGCAATAGTCTACTAATATACCTGCTATACATAGCTGGCATCCCCTTGCACTACTAAGTTGGGACTATAGGGGCTGAGGTACAGCAACACTCCATGTTCAGGACATATGGTGAAAACATATGTATATGTAATTATCCAGATATCTATACAGATATATACGCATATACATATCGACATATACAGGTGGGTATGTATATGTACATAGATATACATATACACATCCAGATATATACATATATAGCGCAATATATGTCTGCACATATACAGATACTGATACATATGCACATATACGTATAGATCTCTACATATATATTGACAGTAGTAGGTATATCAGAATAGATATATATGCACATATAGTTATAGATATCTTCATATATACCAACATAACTAGGCATATCTGTACACATAGGATGTGCATACATATTTAGCTATATAGACATATATCTATATATACATATATGTATATCTATATATAGATATATATGTGTATATATATATATATATATATATATATATATATATATATATATATATATATATATATATATATATATACATACAAAGAGATGCACACATAACTATGTATATGTAGCACTGTACAGATGTGTATACAGACAGACATATGTATGAGTACAATGTGTATGTACATGTAGACATATATAGACCTATTATATGCATATGACTATATTCTTGTCATAAACATCATGGTTGTGTATACCCTCCCACATGTATCTCACCGTATGTATCTGCTATGTGAACATTATGATAAAACAACATATGCAACAGTCATATTAATAACAAGGACTACACAATTTATGAACTACAGGCAAATGTTTAATACTACTCAATATGTGTATTGACAGCTATATTGGTAAAACAACAGCAGTCTTCACAGTGGTCATGGCCTAGTGGTTAAGTGTTGTGACTTCAGTGTAAAGTGTCCTGGGTTCAAAACTTGCAAGGGCTGTTTATTTTGTTGCTGGGCATAATATGGGCTGTCAGATACAGAGTGGTTAAGGCAGTTTTGAGCAGCTTTATGCACGTTTGCATGAGTTTGCGTGAAACTAAGCGGTGCTAAGCTATGGGTAAATGTACGGGCATGTACACAGTGTAGGCAGCACTTACCAGTGCACAAATCAGCTTAGCTGTTATATTGCAGCAATGTTGATACTTGCTAAGCATAGCTTAGCCCTGATAACCAGGACACACAACCCAGTCTGATAACCTGTAATAAGTGTATGTAATGCCATGTACAATAAATGCACCTATGTGCTGTCATTACAGTAGCAAGGGTTGTGAGTGTCATGTGTGGGACGCATACATATATGAGGCCTATACATCACTGTTATCTGTGTGAATGTGTTACATACAGGTGTAGTAGCCAAGGGTATGTGCTGTCACACTGGCATGTAGTGTATCATGGCAGTACTACTGTTAACAGTGCTAACCCAGGCAAGAGCAGAGTACTTAATGTAGTACTGACAACAGGCACACCTGCGAGCATGGCTGGACACCGAGGCCTCCCTGTTGTATCCCTGGTGTGTGAGCTGTGTCACAATATATACCCATTACTGGGTAATGATCCATCATGTGGAATGTAACTGTAGACTACCGTCTGTACAGCACATGTTAGTGAGGGCATCCGACATGTAGTTATGGCATACATATTGTTGTCAGACATTTGTCAATGCACTCATGCTACTGCATAGCTACTTGCCAAGCTGATGACTGTCAGTACCTGTACATATGTGCAGATGGCAGGTATCCAGCTGGGATATGTACAGGCAACCTAAGCTTGATTGACACTGACATGTCAGTCAGTGACTCCTCCTTCTAAAACTCAAGCCATGCACGCCCTCTGCTGACTGTATACCAGAAGAATACCTGCAAATTGCAGCTAAAGTTATAGCCTACCCTATTTCTATCCTTATTAATAGAACTATTTCAGAAAGTAAAATCCCCCTTATATGGAAGGTATCTCACATCATTCCTTTACACAAAGGTGGGATATCAACTGACATTTCCAACTTTAGACCTATTGCCTTACTCTCTCCTATAGCTAAGATAATGGAAAAATGTATCCACCAACAACTACTTGACCATCTTCTCCACAACAATTTGCTTGCCAACTGCCAACATGGTTTCAGACCATTCCATAGTACCTCAACTGCCCTGCTATCCTTTTCTGACGGTATAAACAAAAATCATAACAATAACACTCTTTCCTCCGCTTTGTTTACCGACCTTTCAAAAGCCTTCGATATGGTCAACCATAATCTGCTTTTAGAGGTATTAAAAGCACATTCACTGGACACACAGGCATTACTCTGGTTTAAATCATACTTAGACAACCGTCATCAAGCAGTCTTTTGGGATAATATGCTGTCACCTCCCCTCCCCATAAACCTTGGAGTACCTCAAGGTTCCATCCTAGGCCCTCTTCTCTTTTCAATGTTTATTAATGACCTAAATACTAAAATTCCTCAAGCCACCTGCATTCAGTATGCTGATGATTCTACTTTAATCTGCTCTGCTAGGTCCCCAACCACACTCCAGACCCTCACCCAGTCTATATTTCATACTATTGAAAATTGGTTCATGAAACACTGCCTCCTCCTGAATGCAAAAAAAAACAAAATTATTACTCTTTACTCCCAGTCTAAAATCACCACAATTTCACTTCACTATAACCTCTAACAATGGAACCACCATATCCCCTGATACCACAACCCATCTCCTAGGCATAACCATTGACAACAACCTTAGCTATGACAATCATATCAACACTACCATAAAATCTGTCAACAAAAAACTGGGTTCCCTGTATAGAATCAAACCCTTCCTTACACCTACAGCCAGAACCACTATAGCCCAAACTCATCTGATTTCTACCCTGCTTTATGCTTCTGCCATTTATACTAACATTTCCAAAAGCAACCTTAACAAACTTGCCAATAGCTATAATAACATAGCCAGATTTGCTACCAGCAACCGTTTTAGAACACACCACTGTCTCAGCCTCAAACAATTGGGATGGTTAGAACTGCAGCACCAACTACTGTATCATCAACTTACTATAACCCAAAATATACTTTTCCACTCTAATAATATCCCAATCCTCAATAATCTGACTACCCCTTACAAAAACCTTACTACTCTTCGCTCAGCCGATAAGCTTCTAGTTTCCACTATTAAATTTAAAAACAAAGCTGGAGACTCTCTTTTTGCTAACACAGTTGGCAAGGCCTGGAACCAGCTTCCAAGTGAACTTTCTACACTCTCTTCCACACATCTTTTTAAAAAAACATCTCAAAGAATATTTTAAAACTCACTGGCTCTGCTCCTGCACTAACCCTGACTGATCTCTCCACCTTTACACATTCCTGCTATCCCTTTTATTTCTCTTCTCCAGGGTACTTTACTGCTAATTATTCTATGGCCTTTTTGCTGTACTATGTTTTCCTACAAAAAAAAAAAAAAAATCACACTTTTTCATTTAATGTAAATTTGTTCTTGATCATCCTCTTTTGCAAATATCACAAATAATGGTATTATCTGTATATGTTGATAGCTTTTCAATATTATTATTGTATAATAATGTCTTTACCTGTCTGCTTGGAGCTTTTCTCCCCAGGCCTCTACTGAAAATGGACATGTATCCAGTTAGACTATCCGGGGTCAACAAATGTAAATAAATAAATAAATAAAATAAATAAATAATGCCTGCCCAGCTGTGTAAGAAGTGGCACATATAGGAGATGTCACCCTGTATGCATCACATGCGACAGGTACCTCCACTACATTAACACAGTTAACAGAACATGCTTGGGTATAGGTCTCCATCACAGACACTAGCCATGTGTTGTAATGCATGTTGCATGCATGTCACCTTGACCACCTCAGTGGCCATGGGCAGAAGGCACCTGGAGGATTGAATGATGCATGTCATTTTCACCCTGAGAGTCATGACAGTAGTGCCTGTTGGTTGATTGCCCGCTGCCACCTGGCAGGTGGCAAGATAACACTGTACACACAATCCATACACAACCCATCTCCCCTTGGAAAATATCTAGGTACACAGCTATGACCACTTGCAAGGATGCTCCCCTGTACTGACACATGTGTACGTGTGCATGACTGAGTATAGCAGTCTCTGTGTGTTAGTACACCTGTACATAGGAACTCCATGAGCACCTTCACAACCAACGCAACACCCATTGCCATAGTTAGTTGTGGCTGCTGCTGTATGAGACATTACATGTACCCTGTTAAGCTCCCCTGCATACCGGCTACATGAGCCTTGCAGTACCAGCACAACAGTGTTTGACAAATGAGGTGATTGGCATGGGATACCCATTGTGTTCTGGCATGTGTGTGTAGTTGTGCATGTCTGTATATCTGTAAGGTACAGCATTCCAAAGCCATATACTCCTATTACAATACCCATTGCCACACAGTAGTACAGATAGTGTTGGTGCTGCCCATATGTGAGGCATGACAATGCAACACACTACTACACATGTGGCATGTGCATGAGATGCATATCCCTGTATTACCAATGTTGGGGTATACTATGGGTGGTATCGCAGTTGCGGCCAATGTGTGATGGTGGGTATGGCAGTGAGTCATCATGGGTTTCAGGGAGTACAATATCTAGTGGGGGATGTGGGTCCTGTGTACACTGTTATTACACTAAGGTACACCCAGTATATGCCCCGTGTACCACGTTATAGTTACCACTGTCACCATCAATCACACAGATAACTGTTATCACAATCCAAGCCAGTTATGCATGTGATGTGTGCAGCCTACCTGTAACAAATTAGAAACATGGTCAAGTTAGTTAGCAGCGATAGGCCCTGGTATCTCAGATGTGTGTCTAGCTGTTATGTGTCTGTAAATGTGTATATGACAGTATGTCACACTACATATTGTCCAAATACACCCATTACATCCCCCATTAGCATACTGTACATGTTGTGGGATGTTCTGCATGTATCATGTAACCTGGGACACACCTCACCCTAAACACTGTGCAGTGTGTGCAATGTAAGCAACACACTTCAGTGTCACAACATAGCTAGGTAGGGGTCTAATCCCAGTGTTGCCAAGTAACAGTGTGAGTGTATGTGGATGGGTCTACATCAGGTTGCAGGGTATACACACCTCAGCGGGCCACCTGTCCATGTGGCACAGGCAATAACCAGTTTAGTAACTTGTGAAATATGTTTGACTGTACCCCAGATATGTCACAGCCATGGTGCCACCACAGTGACATACCCCATTGTGGAATATGACTGCAGACCATCCTCGTGCTGACACATGTACACCTACAACACAAATGGATAACATTATAGGGATTGCAATCAGCCAGTGTTACTAACAGCTATAATGCATCATTGCTGTATGGCTACACTACCCACCAAATATGCCTTACACTCTACTCCCTACAACATGGTACACTGCAGTACTGTGGTACACTGTGGTACAGTCACCATGTGAATCAGAACCAGATCGGCTTGTCCCTGAATTGATGGTATGGAAGACAGGGATGCGGCACAGGTATCATCATATGCACAGGGCATCCTAGTGCTGACACATGTACACCTACAACATAAACAGATAACATTATAGTGACCACAACCAACCAGTGTTACTAACAGCTATAAGGCATCATTGCTGGATGGCTACACTACCTGCCAAATATGCCTTACACTCTACTCCCTACAACATGT
The DNA here is from genome assembly GCF_019279795.1 of Protopterus annectens. Classification (NCBI taxonomy): domain Eukaryota; kingdom Metazoa; phylum Chordata; order Ceratodontiformes; family Protopteridae; genus Protopterus; species Protopterus annectens. Next base: position 646,724,974 of record NC_056727.1, on the reverse strand, counting down.
TACACTGCAGTACTGTGGTACACTGTTATACAGTCACCATGTGCATCAGAACAATATCAGACTGTCCCTGCATTGATGGTATGGATGACAGGGATCTGGCACAGGTATCATCATATGCACAGGGTGTGATGTTGGTTTGCCAGAGGCCGAGGGTGGGCCATACATTTGACACCATGTGTGTGGGTGAGGGGTCTACTGTTGGGAGCTGGACGAGGTGATCTGGTGTGTGTAGGTATGGGGATGCCCTTGGTGTGTTTGCATAGTGTGTGGGTATGCATGCACACAGTTCTGCCATGTGGCTGCCTTACACAGGTGTTTATGGACAGCTGCAGACCATACCTGGCAGGGTGTCCAGTTCACTGCCTCTGACCATGGACACATGAACTGTGCCTGCCAGGGTTTCCATGGGCATGTCCAGGTACAGGCCTTGATGTGCTACTCTCACCTGCTGATGACATTTGTCTGCTGGTACCAGGTCCCTCCTGGGACTGGCTAGGACCATGTGCACATGGCCTGCTGTGGTGTGATGTGGACAGCGCACCCCCACACTGCCAGGGCTGCTACTGCTACTGCTACTATGAGAGCCCCTTGGTGTCCTAGCATGTCCACGTTGACTATCAGCTGTTGGCATTGCTGGCCTATGTCAACGTGGCCATCGCCGCACTCCTACCACATGTTCAAGCATGAGGGCCATCATCTCACCAGACCATCTATCCATGAACTCAGTTAATCCACGGATGGCATCAGCCAGTTCATGGGCATTGTCATTTGAAGATGTGAGAGCAGCCCTCTGCAGCCTCAGGCCCTGTATGTGGTAACATTCTATACGTGCCTGCACTGCCATGACAGCCTGAAACATGCTTCTGCTGGTATCAACTATGTCTCCTCTGCCAGGGTCATGATGTCCAGCTTCCTTACCATGAGCACCCTGGGACATCTGCCTAGGTGATGGCCTGATGGACATCCGGCTATGCCTGCTGCAACCGGACACAGTAGGCATGGTTACCAAACTTTCCTGTGCACTGCCACCGAATGCCAGCTGTCCTTCCGCTACGACTACTGGTGATGGGGTCTGTATAGGCACTGAAACTGTGTGCGGGGGTGGGATGGCTAAAAGGGGGATGTCTAATGTTGGTGCAGTGTCGGCCCCTGACAACCCCACCTGTGGATCAACATTAATATCATCTTCGGTGTCTATATGGACACCGACATCAGATTGCATGCAGGAGGGACCCTGACCCACCTCCCCACCAGTGGGGGCAAAACAATAAATGCACTTTAAAATGCGTACAGCATTGCCTAACAGTACACACACGCACACACACACACACACACACACACACACACACACACACACACACACACACACACACACACGCACACACACACACACACACACACACACGCACACACTGATCTCCGTAATACCTAACTGTCCATGGATTTACAGACAGTCCCATGTATATGTCCATGTGTTACCCCATCCTGCATCACACTTGTTAACATACACAAATTGATACCACTCATTAACATCTCAGTCCTCTAAATGCCCACACAAGTGGCCACAACACAAGGCCTGTTACTACTTTACCTGCCTGACCTATGTGTAGTGGTTTTACATGGCCTCACAACTGTCATTTGGTATGCACCCTCTGTATGTCCAGACATGATGTACATGGCCCCTATATATGTGGGCTAGTATGTTGTATCCATAATATCTTGCACTGGTGTGTCATGTGTATGTAATGCTCAGTACATGCCAGATATGCTGCTCCTTCAGCCTATCATGTGTCAGCTGTAATATTTGGATACACTCCCTGGTGTTGACTAATACTTTCTCAATGCATCTGTAGAGCTTCATACGTGGGTTGTAGGTGATCTCTCTGCTGACTGTGATATTAAGGGTGTACCTGGTGTCTACCTTCCCTCTGGATGCCTGTTCCATGCTACAGACCATATTATACTATTTGCTGTCCTGTGATTACACACATGACAGGTATTCCTGGTGTGTAATGTGGCAGTCTATGCCCATGTACTGCGTGGTCCCAAAGGGAGGTACAGCCGTTTGAACACCCCACAATCACACATGTGCATACATGGCTATCCACACGAGCACACACATGCACACATGCATCCTACATGCATCTACCTCCCTCAACTTCACCAGAGTGACCCTGCGGGCAAACTAACTAGCCACCAGGATACACACACACACACACACACACACACACACACACACACACACACACACACACACACACACACACACACACACACACACACACACACACACACACACACACACACAGGTGAGGTTGCACAATGATAGTACACACAGTCCTCCTATTACCCATCTGCCAACATGGAGAACATATGGTACAGAACAGCATTCAGTTCAGCTATAGTCAATCCATGCTAGCAACAGTATACATGTGTGTGATGCATGTGCTTTGTCACTAGGTAATGCCCCTTCCCCTGGATACCACTGCACCCATGTACACAGTATTGCTGTGCACCTGTTCTGCACCCTGCCATGTACTGTGCACCATAACTTACAGGTGTACAACCTATTTTGGAATGTGTAGTACTGTGTCAGTTATGTCAGCTTTACTTCTCACAGCCCCTATGTTTTTCAGCAACACATACCTGGGATGATATGAGGACATTTGTCATTGGTGAATGTCTGATGCCTGATTTACAACTGTCAACATCAACAGACCATGTATGGCCACTCCAATACTCTTACACTGACAGCCATCAGAGCATACTGTGGCTAGGGGAGTGTACACACCTTTATTGATTTGACACACACATCCTTGATCTGCCATGGGACATCACCGTATCTCTTAGCAGTACATGAGTCCAATATGTGACATATGTGCTGTACTTTCACATGCAGTGTCTACAGATTGTGTTAGGTGTGTGGCTGCTGCCTGCAATGCATACACACCATGTGGGCATATGTGTGCACACCCTTATCCTGACAGTTTATCACACCTTTTGTTTTGTGTACTACATCAGTCACTGCTCCTGGCAGGGGTATATCAGAGTGGGCCATCTGCATTTGCCAGTGTATGTTTAGTCTGCCCTACACATGTCGCCCTATTCTGCATGATTGTAAGGTCTACTCATGTGTACATCTCATGGTGCTCACACACTACTGTCACTATTGCTGTGTGGGTAGGTTTACAGCTGACACAGGTCCTGAACCTGACTATGTACAAATAGATCCATTCCTAGCATCCTTAGGATCCCTGCTGCAGTGCACTGGTGTGTCATGCTGAACCCCCCTTCAGCCTTTATGCAGATGCATGACAAGTAAGCCCTACACATGTGTGTCACTTTGTAGTGTCCCATACACTGAACACCACATGTTGCAGCCTAAACCCAGCTGATAATGTGGACTACTGTAATGCCTTATGCCATAGTGTATCTCTGCAGCAGTTGCCATTGCCCTACAGGTATATATGCTAGTGTTGCAATGTATATGGGTGTTGTTCCGAACATGTCCCTACTGTAGGCCATGTCTACCACCAGTATGTTACTCCCTGTGGACACATTCCGCTATGACAGGATGTTAGTTATCATGCAGGTGTCTGACATACCCTTCCAATACCCCATCATGGTCACCCCTGTGAGACTGTGCATTTCACAGCAACAATACATGCACATGTACAGCATGCTTCAGGGTAGATGTGACCGATGTGCGCATGGAATATACCTGCACCATTACATGCCCGGTGTGTTGGCAAGCATCTACATAAAACATACTCCCCAGCTACAGGCTGCTGCCTTGATGGTATCCTGGAGGAGCCTACATAAGAGGGTGAGAGATGCAATGTCAGTGTCCACACCTGTGGCAGTGCTACAGGGTGGGTGCAGTATTACAATACATCATTGGTACAGTCCCATGATACTACCACATCTGGACATCTGTTTAGCACTACAATGCAACAACACAATATATTTATGACATGTCAGATATGTATGACCTACCTGTACCAATGTGGATGTATATACAACAGTGGTCTACTGATGTGCCCTGTATCCTTACCTGCACTCTCCTCGGCCGGTGTGTGGGTGACACCTACCTCCATGAAGGAGTCCAGCAGTTGACGGCTGTCCAGATGGACAGGTGCTATGAGGCTGGCCATGAGCTCCTCCACATGTGTCGGGGGGATGGATGGCATGCCCCCCCTGTAGTGAGTTGATCCCCCTGGACTGCAACAGCATTGAGAAGTAGGTCAGTACAATGATGCCGGACCTGCTCATAACTGTGGTTGTGCAGTCCACCATCATTGACTCTGTGGACTTGGTCATTCCACTGGGTGGTCCACTCCTGCTGCTCATGTGTGGCCTTGCCAAACAGTGCTGGATAGTGCTGGATCAAGTGTGATATCAACAAATCATTCTCCGCTTGGGAATAGGTGGGCAACCATGCATGTGCCATCTTGGCTGAAAGACATAAAGATGGAAACAGGTCTGAGCAACTCATACAGCAAGGTTACCACAGTTCATAATACACATATAATACACATCTCTGTCACCCCCCCACCATATCAGCTTCAACAAACTGTACACACAGCTCATTAGGTATGGCTACAGCTTACCTACCAGAGGGAAAGATATTGTATTGTACCACACTTTCTGATCTGTGATTATAGCCATGTCCCCTGTGTGGACACTATCATTGCTGGCCTGTTAAAGACTATTCACCTGCATGCCATTGTCAGGGCCACTATGGTTCCATATATGGCAGTGGTATGGCTGCTCTCGGATTGCTGCACATCTGACATTCTGTGTTATTGGGAATATCTATGCATGCTGTTGGACATGTATCGGGATTGTGTAGACTATTGCTACCAACATATGTTTTATAACAGTGACACATACTATGTACATGTTCTATTGGCCATCAGATCCACCTCTCCAAACACATCTGCCCATGATAGCTGGCCACATCACATGTGTGTCCCAACCTGGGGGTATCTCATGTACTTGTCCAGCAATACCATCAGGTGGAACCTCCCAGGGGATGTTGTCACCCCCTGGGGCACACACAGACATGTTCTTGTCCCCTGAGGTCAGGTCAAGGGTCTGTTCCATACCGGGCTCCACAGACATATGTGGGATGTGCTACATCAGTCTCAGGCACCCAGTACAAATTCACAGGGCCAACATGCTCCTCCTGTTCAGCCTTCAGACCAGGCACCTTCAGGATGTGGACTGCTGTTGTCAGTAGCAGTGGGTGGGAGGCTTTTTCCTATTGTGCCCATGTTGGGGCAAATGGGGCATCCACGTCACAGACCACACACACCATCCAGGGTGTTTAACCACCACATGCATCACATACCACCCCTGTAGACTGTCCTCTATATCTACCAATCCTGACCACCTCAACAAGTGTACCTGCCATACTTCCCCATATTCCCATTGCATACTTCACAGACTGGGGCAATGCAGTCCCAACAAGGGATTAACATGTGACAAACCCATCCATGTTGCACACACTGCCAGCTGTAGATATCTGTGTGTATTGCTATGTGTGCTGGTGCCTCACACATAGCACGCATCACTGTGGTAGTAATATAAGGGACATGTCTTTACATACATGCATGTTTGTGTGTGTGTTTGTATATATGTAGACATGTGCATATAGGTATATATCTATATATGTGTAGATATATGTGATGTATACATGTGGACATATATATGTCTACACATGGGTATCTGTATATTTGTGGACATACATGCTGATATACATATATATATTTATATATTATATATGCAACATATGTACACATATGCATACCTATATGTGGTGTACATTCAAACATCAGCTTCACAATCTCACAACACCTTCCTGCACAGCTTCACTGTTCTGCCTTGCTACAACACAGACAGGTGCCACATATGGACACGGCCTGACATTAGGGGGGTATATGTAGTACCTGATTGCAGGTAACCCTATTACACACCTATGGCATTCTGGCATGCTACATTACAGATAAACCTGAGTATCCTGCCAGTGGTGGGCCATGGGTCCCATGTGTCCATCATAATGGCATTACTTCCAACAGCAGCTATTGGCCACATAACATACATACTTCCCATTACACAACCCACACTATGATGGCTTACATCTTGTCAGTCGGTGGTGATGTAAACAGTTGATGGCTATGGCCCAGTTGAACATCATCACCACAACACCTGATGGCACATATAGATCATTCCACATCATCTCACTGCTGCTTTTCAGCTGTGAGAAACATTTCTGCAGTTTGTTTCTAAGTAGTGGGGATATTTGTAGCATTTCCATACTCAGGCTTGTATTTGGGTGTAGTGTTTGCTGAGGCTGTGTGTCTGAGCACATATTCAGGGACATCTTGGTTTAGCCAAAGCCATCAGGCATTTCAGTGAGAGAGAATTCTTTGAGGTCATTGGCTGACTGAGGTCACCTGGACTACAGCTTAGACTAAGCACCTCATTGGTTCTTTTGAGATTTCTTTCTTAAAAGCTGTCTCAGGTTTCAACTTTCTGTTAACTAAGAAGTTCAGTTGTGAGTGTTCTGCCATTTTACAGTGAAATAATCGAAGGAAGGACACTGAGCAAACTCGGAGCTATAATATATAACATTAAGTATCCTGTTTTTTGTTTATTTTGTTCTTTATTTCTTTGTTATTTATAGCACTTTGTGTACTGTGTACTTTTCTAGCTAGTTTCACTGTGTGTGAGGTATTAACTGGAATTTGTCCACTTTTATTAAGCATCTGTTGGGTTGTTTGTTTCTGATAACTTGTTGCAGTTAAACTCTTTTTCTAGAGGCTCCTTTAGCTGTTTAAAACTTTCATTTAAAGGCTCACTGCTGCTTTTCAGCTGTGAGAAACATTTCTGCAGTTTGTTTTCCACCCTCCCTCCCTGTTGGTATAGCGTTTTTATAGTTGGTGGCTTTGCAGTTGCCCGCCCCTAGTGTAAATTTGATCTGGGACCCTCCTCCCAGTCTAGTGTCATTACCTCATTCTACCCAGTACAGGGAGAACATTTGAGAAGGCCAATCAGCTTAGTTTCTGCTACTCCTTTCTCTCTTTCCACTAAAAAAAAACAAACTTTTTCTAAGCTTGTTTCCTGCCTTTCCTGTGGGTAATCTAGCCTGGATATATATTTTCTGTGTCCAGGGCTATTTGTAGGCTTCTAGGGCCCAATGCTTTCTGTGTTGGAGGGAAGCCTTCTAGCTTAATTTTGTTTCTTAGAACTTGACAGTTTTTTGTTTCAGCACTTGTTCAGAACTTATTATAAGCACTAAATAAGCTACAAATTACTACAGCACTCAACTTTCCTCACTGTCTAGAGGAAAACAGTTTCTAGTACTTAACAAATAAGCACCTATCCAGGCATGTCTAAGGGTCAGATCCTAGTGTTTTCTCCTGTCTACCTGATGAATCTGGGCATCTTGGGGCAATGCAGTAATTGCCTCATGTACAAAGACAACCCTCTCCTCCTACCACCTAACACTACAACCTGTGAGATGCACTTATATAGCCAAACTGGAAGCAAAGCTCTCTTCACCCAAGACTGGACTAGACAGTCAAGAGGAGAAGGTAAACACTTGCACCACACCACACGCAGCACATAGTCCCCCAAAACCTACACCACCAAAACACACACACATAGAAACACAAAACACACACCTACATTCGCGGAGGCTCTCAGTAAAAACCTGCCCAAGCAACAGGGACCTCCAAAGCAGAAACACAAGCAACCTCCACCCCCCAACACAACCCAAATGACACAGCCCACAAACTCAGTGTGCCACACAACCACAGCCCATAAGGCATAACAATGTACCCAACACTCTAGTCATAGGTGACTCTAAAGTCAGGCACACTGATGTTCCACTCACCAGGCTAAACAAGGAGAAAGTTACTGTCAGCTGACTGTCGGGTGCCAGGATCCACCACATAACCCATGCACTCATGTCACTCCACAACAAGTACAAATATGACTCTGTCATTGTCCATGTTGGTGTGAATGACCTGAAATGTACCTCCTTGGACTACATGAAAAGGGACATGGAGGAGCTGTCCAATCTTGTAGCCCAGGCAGGTATGACCCTAGCTGTGAGTAGAATCCTGCCATCACCCAGAATGATACCACAGTACAAGGACAAAATGATTGACTTCAACAATTGGCTAAGCTTCTGGTGTCATTCTAAGGGGATCCAGTATCTGTCTGCCTGGGATGACATGATCAACAAGCCACGATGCTTTGCCAGAGATGGCCTGCACCTGTCGCCCCTGGGATTCCGGGTACTGGCTAAGGCTCTAGCCACCCCTATAGTGCCTTTTTTAGGCAAGGTTCAAATGACAAATTCACCACCCTAACAGGTACAGACAAGAAGAATCTAAGGGTATTGCTACTCAATGCTAGAAGTCTAAACCTCAAAATGCACTCTCTCGAGGCACTCCTTAAAATGGAGAACATCGACATCTGTGCAGTGACAGAGACCTGGTTCAAGGCTCCAGAGAGTACCCCTGCATTACCAGGCTATATATAATTCATACCACACCTTTCGGCCACCTAACCTGGACCGAAACACTAAAGGCAGAGGTGTGTCCATATTCATTATGGATATCCACACCTCCAGGCTAGTTGCTCAGCATAATGCATCCGAGATTATCCAAGTGCAACTAACTCTGGGCAAGACCGCAATCCAAATTGTAGCTTGCTACAGATCCCCCTCCATATCCCCCTCCATGCCCCAGGATTCCCACTCCTCATTTCTTAATACACTGGAAAATATTAGGGTACAACCTAACACCCTAATAATGGGCGATTTCAACTACCCTACCATTAACTGGGAAAACTACTCATGTACCAACTCTTGTGCTCAAATTTTTCTGGAATTCCTAAATTCCAATGCCATGGATCAACTTATCCACACCCCACCAGGGGCAGCAATATCCTAGATCTGGTTATTACCAAAATGGGCAACCGGTGCTCCACACCAGAGGTCAATTCCTCGTTGGTCAGATCAGATCATAAGCTTATCACCCTAGACATCCACATCCCTCCCCCACCCCCCAGTAGGGAAACCACAGTAAAAAATGTCTCCAAAGCCAACTTCATGCTTCTTAAGACAGAAGTGGCAAACATCATGACACCCAAGCTGCCGGACAATAGAGGTATGACTGCTGAATCCTACACAAATGCACTTTATAAGCACTTACATGAGTGCATGGATCGTGCAATCCCTAACAGAACCAAGATGCTATCCTCCAAAAAAAGGAAGCCAATCTGGTGGTCCCCTGCCATAAACAAACTCTACAACAGAAGAAAGAAACTGTTGCAAAAAAGAGTAAAATCCCATGATTGGAGAAACTCCCTGGTCAGCTTCAGTAAGAAGCTGAGATCCCTCATAAAATCCTCCAAAGCTAATTATGAAAACAAAATCACCACTGACTCTAAAGACAACCACAAAGCATTCTATAGCTATGTCAAGAATCTCAATGGCAATACTCAGATCTGCTCTGAGTTACAGCATAATGGCACTAAATATACAGAACCAGCGGATATTGCCAACATCCTGGCAGATAGGTTCAGTGGTAACTTTACCCCTCTGTCATCCCCTAAAGGGCCCATCTCTATACCAGAAGAATGCAAAGTTCCTGTAATCACAGCTGCACAGGTAAAAAACACACTATCCAAAGCCAAGAACACAGCATCCATGGGACCTGACGACATCCCAGGCTGTGTTCTACATGAACTACAGAATGAACTGGCACCCCACCTAAGTACCATGTTCAATCATAGCCTCACCTCAGGCTATGTGCCTACTGAATGGCGCACAGTGACAGTTATCCACTACACAAATGGGGAGACACCACAGACCCCAGAAACTACAGCCCCATTAGCCTAACGAGCCTGGTCTGCAAGGCTATGGAGCGTATCATCATGGAACTTACAAACAATGACATTGGTAATCTCCAAACTCAGGACCCCACCCAGTCCGGGTTTGTAAAAGGCAGATCATGTCTTCTAAACCTGATAGACTTCTTGAAAGCAGTCAACAAAGCGGTAGATGAGGGTAAGGTGGTTCACACAGCCTATCTAGATCTCGCCAAGGCTTTTGACACCACCCCCCACTCTGGAATTATAGATAAACTCATTAAACTAGGTATAAATCCCTATGTCACAAGATGGGTTGACAACTGGCTCACTGACAGAACCCACACTGTGAAAGTAGCAGACTCCAAATCCAGCTTCAGACCAGTGACAAGTGGAGTACCACAGAGTTCAGTCCTGGGTCCTCTCCTGTTTGGTATCTACTTCTCTGAAGTACAGGCCAACACAGAATGTCTTTGGCTAACAGAGTTCGCAGATGACTGCAAACTAGGAGCCATAATCAAAACTCCAAAAGATGTGGACATCCTACAAAAGGGCCTTGCTGAGACAGATGCCTGGTGTCAAAGCCATGGCCTCAAGCTCAATGCCAAAAGTGCATTGTCATTCCTTTGGTAAAACTCAGTACCCATGAACTACCACATAGGTGGTAGTCTACTTAACACCGAAAGTGTGATAAGAGACCTTGGGACACAGGTGGACAGTAGTCTCTCCTTTGATAATCACATCGCCACAGTAGTCAGGAAATCCTTCTATGTGGCACACCTCATCACAAAAGGTTTCTCATCCAGGAAAAAAGAGGTCATTGTTCCCCTCTACTCGTCACTCATTAGACCCATTATAGAGTACAATGCCTCTTTTGGTATGTACCTCACAAGACATCTACAAAAACTAGAAAGGCCACCGAAATACCTCACAGAGGATTACTGGCCTCAAAGAGATGTCCTATGCAGACCGTCTCAAAAAACTGCAGCTTTACTCCATTGCATATCGCCTACTCAGAGGCAATCTCTGCCTAACACACAAAGCTATGTCAAACCCAGAGCTTTTAGACATGCTCCACTTAAAGAAATCCAAATCCCTACGAGCTACATGCTCTGGGGACCTAAACCTCATCACCACAATAAACAGAACATGCTGGAGGGATAGATTCCTGTCCCAGAGACTTCCCATACTCTGGAACAAACTATCAAACAATGCTCCTCATTAGCACTGTTCAAGAAAAATCTTGATGATTGGATGGGAGATAGGAAATTCACCCTGGGAATCAATTCTGTGGCTCTGCTCGACAGTGGCACAGGGGAATAATTTTCTTGGGTGGCGAAAGCCAGGGTACCTTTGTCTAGGCTTATATAGGCCCTAGGGCTAATAGCCTAGTACCTACCTATGAACCTATCTATCCCATTATTATGGACCAAGTACTACATTCTATTGCATGCATATATACTTCACATACCTGTTGTGTGAATGATGTCTTGATGAATGAATGCTGGCTGAATTCCTTTTCCTTAGGTGTTTTTTTTTTTTTGGAGTTTTCTATCTCTCTCTCTCTCTCTCTCTCTCTATTGCAGTATGGCTTTAGTAGGTGATGCACATGATCAGGTGATGGCCTCTGCACCAATCAGTGTCCTCCACTTGCTAACTGCATGCAGCTTGCTGTGTAGAACTTAAAATTACCACTGTCATGGCAACCACCTACTATAAATCCCTACATCATGTGGGCATGGTCCCTTTACGTTTCCTGTGTGATGGACATGCTTCCTGTGTGTGGACATCAGTATTAAAGACAGCAGGTAGCAATACCTCTTACAGGAGAACCGGCACACTCAGGGCAGCCACATATTTGTAGGAGGTTCCAGAACTACAGACAGAGTGTGAATAGAGTTGTGTTATGCTTTGTATAGTACTGGTGTTACAGGGTTTGTGTGTACATACTAGTTTACCTTGGAATGCATTCTGTCTGCATAGCTCTCACCTGTCAGCCTATCTATCCTCTTGGTGGCCAGAGGTGTGCCTATCATATTTTGTCTGTCTACCACACAGGTCCTATGTCAGGCATTTCACTGGCAGTGTGTGTGTGTTGAGTGCTATAAGTACATGGCTACATCCATTTATGTTTCTAACTTCAAATCCTTATCTAAGGGTATATTGCAGACTAGCCTGTAACACCAGCAACTTGCTTAGTGTATGGTAACAGTTTTCCACATATGGACCTGTGTTCCAGCCTCTGTCTTCCACCTACATACCAAGCTTTGCACATATGGCATGCTGTCAGGGGTTGTTCTGTAGTGGGTTGTGAGTATATCATGCTGCCATTCCTGCCATCTGTCCACTGCTGTTGTATCCCCCACACATACGGTGGGGCTGGGGGCCATATATGTGTGGGCTTCACCTACACAATACATGTGTGCCGTTATGCACTCCAGAGGACAGTGTATGTAAGAGTGGTATATGGCCATGTATTATTGAGTCTGGGGAGATGCACCATAAATAACCTAGGCTGTTACAACATGTGGGGTTATCAGGGGTGAGCTGCCTTAAGGTATCTGGATGTACATTACCATACAATTCACCTATGTTTACATTAGTTACATAAATTGGGTTAAAGCAAGCATACTGCCTCCTGCCATGCAGACTGTTCTGTTTGTCAGTGTGCTTGTGATAGCATCAGTTATGCCTTGTTATGTAACAGTTACATCCCATTTGGTCAACTGAAGTCTTTACCACCTACTGATTGTGTACAGAGTGTAGATAGAGGCTGTTGAACTATACACCTGTATTACTTACTGTTGATTTTTTGATATCCTGTGGTCCAGTCTGTCCTTACTATTGTACTATTTGAAGGGCTTGGCCTGGACAGCAACAGTTATGAACCTTTCCAGACTACTGTATTAGTATGAATGTTTCACAGTTGCATTACTCTGTTTATATGGATGTCAGTGTCTGAACAGCTATATGAAATGGCATATAAAGCTGTAATAGTACACAAATAAAGGTTTTCCATTTATGCAAACCTGTGTATGGTGTTATATCCTATGACCTCTCTGTGGGTGTATGTTGCAGGCAATGATTGCCATTTGTATGGGTGGCTCAAAGAGTGTCCAGTTGTTAAGGTGTTAACTGTAGGCATAGTGACTGTTCCATATTGTGTGCACCTTCTACATATGTTTCTTACTGTACATATCTGTGTATATGTGTATTCACACACACAGACATATGTATATATATATATATATATATATATATATATATATATATATATATATATATATATATATATATATATATATATATATATCTGTATCTGCATATATGATGGGAGCCAGACTTATCTGCATGATTTGTTACCAATACCAGCCTGACATCATGCAGGTCGGATGTAGTACTGTTAACATCTTGTGCCCATGTCGTGTCAGGTCCTGGTTATGGGATCTGCAACACTTGGTAGTGCATTGCAGGGCAGACATGTTTGGCTGTGGGGGGTATACCTAGTCGTACAAAACATATATTGTTTGGGGCCTCTCAACCCCATTAACGGTGCATGTGGACATATATGTTTTAGTTATTTTCCCATTGTTATCTACAGATGTATGTCCATATATACCTATATAGATATATATATTTGCTTACATATATATATAACTATGTTCGTATATACCTACATAGATATATATATCTGCTTACATATATGTAACTTGCTGTGTACATTTAGATATATGGATGTAGACATATATATCTATAGATGTAGGCATTTGCATGTATATATGTTCATATATATTTATATGCATGTATATATTTATATATTTGTATATCTGACATGGCTTAGTGGTAAAGCGCTTTGTCTATGGTGTGCAGGGTCCTGGGTTCGAGCCTTGCAGAGGCTGTTTATTTTTTTGCTGGGCAGAACGTGGGCCATTGGGTACAGAGTGATTAAGGCACTTTAAAGCAATTGCAAGTGGGTTTGCATGGGTTTGCGTGATGGTAAGCAATGCTAACTTGCCGTTACATCTGCTTACAGAGTGTTAGCTTTAGAACTGCTTAACCAGTGTAGGCATTGCTTACTGCCACGCAAATCGGCTTAAGCCTGCTTACTTGTGCTTAAATACGCTTACTACTGCTTATTTCTGCTTAAACCTGATAACTAGTGCCTTATTCATTATGACACTGACACCTCACATATACATTTACTCCAGTACTCCAGTTCATAAAAATATGTTATTTAGTGGGTTATGCAACATAAATATTACTCATAATGTGCTTTACCATGGAAAATGGAGTCTGCTGCAGTGGGAGTCAAACCAGGAATGCCTGCTCATAAGGCAAATGCTCTGGCCAGTACACTGTTGTTATGCTGCTTCATTTGTGTATACCTTCCTTGTTATCCTCTTCAGCCATTTAAGCTGCATTAAACGTAGCTAAGCGATGGGCACACCCATGCACCTACAGTTAACTTTCATGGGATTTAAAAAAAAAATTAAGGATTTGTTGATTTTATTTATGCATGCTGTTGCTATTGTACACAAGGGGGACTGTTGGTGGGGATATGCGGATACCTTTGAGCGGTCTCACTCATTTCTTACCTCTTTCTGCTGTTCTTCATTGTGGGGGCATGTATATTCTGAGATCTCTGCTCTCAGACATGCCCTCTGCACTCTTACATGCTCCGTGTAAGCCTAGGAGCTCAGGGAGCACGCCTCATTATTATGCATGGCGCGCTGCCGTCCTGCTCCTAGATAGCCGCCTTCGTGCAGGACTAAGCTAGTCCTGCACAGAGGAATAGTAAATCTGGGGGAATGTGTTGGTAGTTAGTCCTACATTTTCAGATGAACTGAAGTATTACCACTTATTATTAGCACACTGTGATCACAGCTAGATTGCTTTACAGATATGCACACCTCTGATGATACTGTAAGATGATATGAAAAATATATGAACATATCTGTGATTTTCTTTTCCATGAAAAGCTCAGTACATTTAGATATACTAATTTTTTCATGACATTAAATTTGTTTAAGAGTATACATCAAAAACTTTTGATTTAAATATGAAGGGAATTATAGAGTTACTTTTCTACTATCACTAAGAAATTCCAAGACAAGAAGTAGTACGACTACATGCAACATTGAATATATCAGAAATAGTTGTGTGTCTCTGCATACAAAGAAATGGTCACTTAGGAAATATCTGATACTTTTAGTGGTCAAAGTAATATTGACTTAGGGACTGAGAAACCAACTCAGTAATTAAAATAGATTTGGTGGCTTTCTTCTCTTGAAAATAAGGGTACAAGTTGCTGTAATAAGTTTCCTAGATTATCAAAGCAATGAGATTTTATTAGCATTTAACCAACATGGAACAAATCTATCTTGAATGCTCAGTATAATCTGTTTATCTCATTACAGCCGAGTGATGTCTACAGGAGTTTCTGCAGTTACCACCTACTGCTCCTCTAGGTGCCAAATATTGCCTGGTCATATTTGCATTAATAATTCCAAAACCATGCTACACACAAGGTATCAGAATATTTTATCTTGAGGCATATATGATGGCAAACACAATTGTATTGATGTATGACCGCTGTCAATAAATATTTGTTAGAAATGTAAGGTGATAACGTTATTTTTTTGAAGACTGAAGCCACACCCACTGGGAGTTAAAGGTACACACTCAAAAGAGCAATACTGGAGGGAATGAGGACATTATCAGATACTTAGTTCCAGAGCATGTACAGTATGATCTAAAACAGCTTAAAAAGTCTAGCATAACAGTTGACATAATTCTGGCAGCAGCTTTCAAAGTAAAGTTACATATTTATTAGGGCAAGTAATATGATTACCAGAGGAAACAAGTACTAAAACAAAACAAAAAAAAAACATAAAACAATGCAACCTGCTTTTAATATACTGCAATAGGCAGCAGTGATGCACACCATAAATGAGTATGTGGGTGTGCTTCCTAGAAGGCAACCAGCTAGTATCAGAGCAAGAATACAAGTTGACCAATTGTCAGACCAGAAAATTATCGAACGAAAATGTATAGACAGGCAAATGGTGCAGGCTGGCTGTAACATGTGTGCCCGACACATGTCTCTGCAGACCCTGTGAGGAAACCCCATCCCCCTAGAATCTAAAGTGTGTCTCAGTCTGGGTGTACTCTCATCTTGGACTTTCCATAGTCATTTAGGGGATGCTATAGGAGTATCACAGAGAGCTGCCAGTCATATCTTGGCAACATTCTTAGAAGCAATGTACATTAAGGTGGATGACAGAATACACTTCCTATCCACACCCATGGAGCAGAGAAATGTAATGCACCAGTTCTACAACACTGCAAACTTCCCCTATGTACTCGGTGCAATCGATTGCACATACATACCTATCAAGACACCACTACATCCAGACACAGACCTATACATAAATAAAAAGGGCTGGCCATCCATCAACTGACAAGTTGTGTGTGCAACAGATGACATCATAACAAACATTATGGCAACACTCCCTGGAAGTGTTCATGATGTTGTCTTTTGGAGGAAAAGTGGAAGCAAGGCTGCATTCCACCAAGGTGAAATTCCTGAGGGATTGCTTCTTGGTAAGTACAGGAATGCAGCTAGGATGAATGTTAAGGATTCCTCTGTCAACAATATCCAGACTGAACAAAAGTGTTCTTATTCCCCACACCAGGTGACTGTGATTATCCTCTGTAGCTGTGGCTAATGACGTCGTACCATGAACCATCCAACCCTGCAAAGTAGTACTACAATACAGCACACACAACCATAAACAAAATAGACCATGTGCCTGATGTAATGAAAGCTAGGTTCAGATGTCTGGATATATTCAGGGTGCACTGCAATACAAACCTGAGAAGGCAGGACAGATGATAACTGTGTGTGCCATGCTGTACAGCATGCTAACCCAAACCCATGGCAATCTTCCAGCTGCAGGTGTGGGATTACTACCCCAAGAACCACAAGTTTTTGAAGATGACATCCCACATGTATCAGTGGAGACATAGACGCTGAAATCTGTTTAAGACTGGGGGGAGGAGGGTGAGAGGAGCACTTAGTAATCTAAAAAGGGCAATTTTTTAAAACTATTTACTATCACAACATAGGTTCATTTAGAGGACATTTTAAGCTTAGCCAATTTCCCTTTTGGTGCTTGAATTAACATTTCCTGATTGGTCTTACCTACCCATGGCTGATAATTGTACATTAGTCCTAGTGAGAATAACTGTGATCATACCATAAATAATTTGAGGGAGCCCATGTAAGGGATGCAGCATTCAGGAACTGCCTCTATCCATTAGCGGCATGAGAGGCAATCCTGGAGTACATTTTCTATTACCCATCCTTAGATCCAAGTTGCAGTTGAATATGGACGGAGATGAGCTTTGTTTTACTTGAATGGATAGCCTGTAACCACCTGCCCCTCCAGCAGCAGCCCCCTCCTTAGCCACTACAGTGTTCCATTACTTGGCTATTTTTCCTCAGTTACCATAAACACTGTTCAAACCTGTCAGCATGCATACTGTTTTCTTATTTATTTTTACAGTGATTATAGGTATTGAAATAAAATAGCACAACACCGATAGCCATTTGGTAAACAAACAATACAGTCTCACAATGAAAACCGACATAGTATGAGCAGTAAACTTCTCTGCCCGTGAAACTCACATTCATTGAAAGGGCATGAAAACCTGCATTTATTTTGCATCCAGCCAGTGGAGGACTAAGCTTACCTCTGGGTTGTTTTCAAACCATAGGCTCCAAAAACATTTTTAGGGCCATACATACATGTATGCATTCTTTGATTCACCTTGTTGATTGTATTAAATTATATTCCATGTATAATACAGCACCACTTGTTAGAATGTTTTAAATTTGTAGTTTTGAACAGACTTCTAGTAAGCAATGAAACAAAATGTATGAACCAATAATGACACAGCTACCAGTTTCAGAAAATTTCAACCATAAAAGGCCACTCAAACGTCTGTCATTACAATCCACCAATATTAGTAAATATGCAAAATCTCTGCAGAAGTAAAGTCATCTAAATAATTCCACATTAAAGGGATCTGTAACTAATGAAGAGGTTGCTGCTAGCAAACAACCTTATATTTCATTGTTTCATCTACAAATGAAGTGCCTGTTGCCCTTGAAGAATAAATTGCCTATGTTACATTAAAAAAATGATAAGCTAGTAGTATTGCAAAGAGAATGGATGGCAAACTGATAACAGGTTCATAGTTACTAGGTAACTCCTCCAGAGGAGGATATTGACAGGACTGCAGCATCCACTCCCTTTAAAGTAAAACACAGTACAGTATCAGCAATCCATTTGCATACTGTGGGAATAGAACCCAAAGCCTTCTGCATCAAAAGCAAGTATACTACCTGTTATGCTACTAAGAAGGCAAGCAGACTTGGCATGAGCAACACTAAACTTCTTTTACCCTGAAGGTCTCAGCTCCTTTTAAAATCCTCACTCAACTCTTGAATCACAAGTGGTGGTACGGATAGAGAATTCAGGCTCTTGTTTCTTGTACACACACACACACACACACACACACACACACACACACACACACACACACACACACACACAAACTCAGCAGCAGCATATCTGAAAAAATCCAGCCCAACAGCAGCATATCCGAAGAAACATAAACCCAGCCCAGCAGCAGCATATCCGAAGAAACATGAACTGAGCAGCATATCTGAAAGATGGCAAAACTCAATTTATATCACAAACACTTCCTCTCCTTACCTGCAAGTATTCTGGGGAAAAGCTCTGTCTGTGCTTTAAACACTCTCCTTAAGAGTGAGCTGTACCTTAAGGAAGTTTAAAATTTCATGCCTAAGACGCACTCATGGGCATGGGTTTTCCTTAAAGACGCCACAAGCATATATAAATCTCTGATGCCACAGTAGAGTTTTGTTTTGTTTTTTGTTGAAGCTGAAACTGCCATGGGGGCTAGACAAGACAAGATGGCCTTGTAAAAGTAGAAAATGATGAAGGTTATATCACATGGCATCACCCATTACCAACAGTTCAAAAGATAGATGCTAGAAAACCATATATAGTGGTTCAAGAAAAGAAGACAAAAGTAGCATTGATCACTGAAATTGCTACACCCAGTGACTACAGTGTTTTGCATACTGAGAGTCACAAAGTCATAAAATATTAGAATCTGCAGGCAGAAATGAGAGCAATGTGGAAGAAAGATACCCAGACAGTTCCAATAGTAGTTGGAGCAATGGGTCTTATAAAAAAGAATCTACAATCGTATTTAGATATGTTACCAATACATGTAACCCTGTATGAATTGCAGAAGGAGTCATTACTGGGCACATTGTGGATGCTGTAAAGAGCACTTATGGCTGGCATCAAAGATTGAAACAATGCTAATTTCATGAATAATTGTACTTTGACTTAGGAATGGGATCCATTCCCGTTATAGTATTAGAAACCCAAAAGATTTAGAGAAATTAAAAAGTGGAAAATGTATTAATCTGAGAGTGTTCTGGAATCATTGGATTTGCATATTCCCTGACTCTGTTCAAGATGACCATCTTCTTTCTCTTCCTTCACCATTTGGTTAAACAGGAATTCCAGCATTTTGGTAACTCTCATTCCCAACAATCATATTTTTAAGTTTCCTGTCTGTTTTTGCTTTAACTGCCAAATGTGTTATCATTCAGGTTTGTCTTCTCTGGGGTTTAGTAATTTAACACGAATTATAACATGATTTCTTGCTTTCTTCCCATTAATTTCATGAGAGACCACAGGGAACAACCTCTCTTTACTCCAACAATAGAAGATCTTATTTGTTTTCTTCTTGATTCTGTACTTAATCTTAGAACTGCTCCCCTCGTTACCAACCTTATTAATTTGCTGGATTGCTTCTAGATGTCACTTCTGTCTGTTTCATGCTCACATTCCCATACCACACTATCTTACCCTTCACTGTATTGTAGCAGTATAGTAGTCCAGCCAAAACTTAACATACCAAGTTTCCTCTTGATGGGCTACTCTTATTATTAGTGTGGAGGTGCTGATCCCCACCATGATCTCAAGCAGCAAGCCATACTCCTGACTGAAGTAAAATATCGTGGGACACGAAGACAGATTTTCTCACTGACAGTCCATCAAAGTAGAGACCTAGATGCGACTATTTCAAAGGTGCAGTAGAGTCTGTTGAAGGGGAGTTATTTGGGTTGTCTGTGGCCATTGAATAACTAGTTCTGTAAGTAGGTAGTGATATCTAGCCTTTGGCCATTGATAACTCCAAGGGTAATAAGGAGAGGAATACCAAAAGAGTTTTTTGGAAACATTACCAGAAGAAGAAGGCAAGGCCAGGCTGTTTGCCTTGTTGATTGAGAGGGGTTTGAGGACTTCTCTGCAGATATTTCTGCCTGGGGGGTGATAGAGTTGTCATCATCAGAGTGATCCACTATTCTAACTTTTCCATGGTGGACTTTGTCAAATAATAGTTGAATGCAACCATGTAGAGGGTAACATGCAAGACTCTATTTCTGGGAATCCAGAGGAAGCCATCATAGCCCACATCCCTACAGCTATTAAACATAAGATACTTAGGGGTACATGTGTTGACATTTGTCAACTAGATGACAATGTAGTTATTCAGTGCTTCCAGCAATCAGGCACTGAAGGTATTCTGCTTCTCACTGATGGAAATAGGGCAGGGGCTATGAATGGCATCTGTTTTTGTAGACATGGGCTAGAAATATCTGGGTAAGGATATCGTTCACAGATGGAATAATTTAGTAGTGGTCTTTTTCCCTCTCACAGCTGTTATATTAGAATAGGATACCATGTAAAAAACACATACAGGCATTTTCTCCAAGCTAACCACTGTACTGTCACGCCACATTTTCTGCTGAAGTGCTTAACAGTAAAAGAACAAAAGTGCTAAAACATTTTGTAGTAAGTTAATTTTAAGTCTGGTGTGACAGTACAGTAGTTACCATGGATAAACTGTCTGCATGTGTTTTTTATGGTTTAGTTGTTTCATATTTTTCTTTTAAGAGTAGGATACCCAACAATATTTACTATTACTCATATACTGTCTTACCATTTTGTCAATTTGATGGTTTAGAGGAGGCCTTTTTTAGCTTCAATATGATTAGAAGTTTAGAAAATTGAAGGAAGTGGATACGATTCTTAAATATGAAGACAGACACATGGCACACTACCATGGTATTATGACTAACAAGTCAAAGCTTTCAGTTTAAGAAGGCTCTAATTAGCTCAAGGGCAGAATAAAGGGTTGCTAGGCTTTTAACAGTGGCATATGTACACGTATATCATGCTGATTTGTTCATTTATCTTCTTGCAATGGAAAAGGGCACCCTGTGATCAAATGCTGGACTAAAGATGATCAGATCATAGTAAGTCAACTCTCATGGTGGAGATAAGACAGTCTACCTAAATGTTGGAGTCCTCAGCCAGGGGCGATGGTTCCTTTTGGGGTGCCTGAGGAAGCAATTTCTTATGAGGCTTCCATCTCAAGTATCCAGTTACACTTCCCTATCAAGGTGAGGGGGTGATAGACAAGTTGTTAACTCATGACCAAACCAGGAAAGTGTAGCAAGAGCTGTTATATAGGTTATTTTCAGGTTTTCCTATAAAGTCACATGCAATTCCTACTTCTAAATCTTGTTGAAACATCTGTTTGGTCTTGGGTAAGTAAGATGTAAGTAAGACCTTATTAATACAGAGCTTGTGGCTGGCAAAACTGTGGGCCTTTTTATACCCCACATTTCCCCTTTAAGTCTTCTTCACTGAGTTTGATGCCCCCCCCAAAAAAAAGGGTCAGTACACACCCATTCATCATTGCTCATTCTCTTCAGACTCATCTTTCAAGGATAGCAATGACCGAGGTAAAGCTCAGGTAAAGTACTTATCATTGGACGATGCCATCAGCATTATCAAGGCTTTTTCCAATTCCTGGTTAGAAAAACAGGATATAGAAACAGTTTTTCTCCTGTTCCTAACCAGGGCAGAAGATTAGCCTCTGTTGGCAATGTGCATCACATGTCAGTTTTTTACTGGCATGGCCATACCCATGGGTAGTGCTATGGTATGCACCACATTTGAAAAAAATTGCATGGCCATTCACTGGTGCTGGCAACAGAGGGCTCTCCAGCAGGCAGCAGTCCATTACTAGATGATTTCCTAATTGCTGGAAGTAGATCTGATGGTATTATGCATGGTATGGAGCTTTTCACCCAACTGTGTGAGGAGCTAAGGGTTTCTTTTAGCAAATGACAAGAAAGAAGACCCTGTAAGGGCTCTGGTATTTTTAAGTTTAGAGTGTATGTATTGGCCTCTACCTTTAAGCTGCCAGCAGCTAAGTTACAGAAATAGATAATTTCTTAGTGTCCAGGTAAATCAGAATTTGTGCTTAGCGCTGATCGGTATTTTTAATTTTACTTGCAGGGCTATGTCTCTGGGTAGAGTATTTACTGTGGCCTTGGCCATTCTGTTAAGGGATAGCCAGAGGAGGCATCATATGGTGTGAGTAGGGACAAAAGTGAAGGAGGACCTGCTTATTTGCTATTTTTTCCTCTCAGTGTACAATGGAGTTTTTTTACCAATGGGGAGTTGGTAGTTGAACCTATCTCATGCCATGCGCTTGTTTATGGATGCAATGGGGGATGTAGGGATGGTGGTTTATTTTCAAGGCTGATATATTTCATCCCCATGGCCAGTACTCTGGTCCAGGGAAGTGAACAAGGATGCCACATTCCTTGAACATATGCCCATTTAGTTGGCCACAGTGATTGGGCAGGAAGGCTTCTGCAGCAAAAGATTGGTTTTCCACTCTTACAATCACGCAACTGTGTAGGTCCTCCATAGGAAGATACTCAAATCTTGGTTGGTGCAGTCTTTGTTAAAGATGTTAGTGCTCTATAGTCTCCAGATCATTTCTTCATTCACTGGCAGGCACACTACAGGAAAACAAAACAGCAGTGACAGTCTTACTTGGTTGCAGCTTTTTACGGTTTGCAGTTTAGCCCTGGATATGCATTAGGAGCTCACAAGCATCCTGGCTCATCTTTGACTGATTGGTGAAGAACAGCAGCATGACTGGTGTGGAACTCATGTGCTGTTAGTATTAAGAAGTAATAGGGAGCAGCACTTCATTCCTTTTTTGAATTTTGTAGAACCTTACTTGCACCTGGTCACCGTTGTTGATTAACCAATTCTATGTTCTGAGGTGTGCATTAAACAAGATCATGAAAATACTTCATATTCATATCTCAACTCTCAATCTCTTGGTAAAGATGCTCATTGCTTCTTGTGTACTTTTTTAATCCATAGAAGATTGTTGGTTAAGCTGATGGGAGTTTGTGGAGCCTGTATTTAATACATTTGAATCCAGACCTTTATTATTCTGTTATTAAGGATGTCCAGCTTCTTATCTTTTACTAAGTCCTTGATCACTTGCAGGGTGATTAAATGTTGGGAGAAGATTGCTGGTTATTGTAGGGATGGCAAGTATCTTATTCAAGGGAGCTCAGCTCATTCTCACTGATTACCACTCAAATGTTGTTTGGTCATTCTTATGTGCTGGATTATGGTGGGGGGCATTTCAGATCTGTGACAACATGAGTAATCACTGCAGCATCCCTACAATGTCATCATCCCTGGTAAGAGCCAACTAGAAAGCAGTCACTTTCAAAGTCACCATCTCCCCCAATCCCCTACCCCCCACTAAGGTCAAACAAAAAAACTTCTCTAAAGCTGATTACAACTTCCTGAGGGAAGGTATAAACAGCTTCACAGCCCCCTCCCCCTCCACAGAAACTGGCACATATGTCCAAACTTACATCAAAGTACTTTATGAGCATTTATATAGCTGCATGGAATCAGGAATACAAGACAGGATGACATCATCCTCCTCATGGAAGAGTAAACCTGTCTGGTGGACATCTAAAATAAATAAACTCTATAATAAAAGGAAAATTTGCTATCCAGGACCAAGAAGGAGCAGGTGTCTAACTGGAAGCAATCCCTCCTTAGCCTGAACAAGCTAATAAGAGCACTAGTGAAATCCTCCAAAGCAAACTTCGAGTCCAAACTGGCCACATCTACTAAAGACAATCATAAGGCTTTCTTCACATATGTCCACAATCTCAAGGGAAGCAACCAGATCTGCTCAAAACTGGTGGTCAAAGACACCACATACACAAAACCTGTAGATACAGCCAACCAGCTGGCAGACAGGTTCATTGAAAATTCCTCTCCTCAGTCCCACCCCATCAGTAAAACAGGAACTCCCCCATACCTACCCCCTCTCCTTATCTTTAGGGAGCAAGTCATCAGTGCCCTCTCAAAGGCAAAAAATACAGCCTCCATGGGACCCGATAACATCCTAGGCTGCATCCTACATGAACCCAGGCAGGAACTGGCAGCACCATTAGGCATACTATTCAACCAATGCCTGAGTACCAGCTTCATCCCAGCCGAGTGGAGGACAGCTACTGTCATGCCTTTGCAAAAAGGTGGGGCATCCACCAATTCAGGAAATTATAGACTCATCAGCCTAACTAGCCTGATCTGCAAGACGATGGAGTGAATAATCATGGACCTCATTAACAATGACATTGACAATTTCTAGACACTTGATCCCACACAGTTTGGTTTTGTCAAGGGGAGATCATGCTTGTTATATCTGGTCGACTTCTTTGAGACAGTCACCAAGGCCATAGACAAGGGGAAGATGGTGCACACCACCTAACTTGACCTGACCAAGGCCTTCGATACTATTCCCCACACAGGCATAATAGATAAACTCTCTAAACTAGGCATCAATCCATATGTTACAGGATGGGTAGCAAACTGGCTCACTGATAGAACCCACCTAGTTAAAATAGAGGAAGCCATCTGAAGTAGTAGACCTGTAACAAGTGGTGTATCTCAGGGATCAGTCTTGGGGCCTCTGCTGTTTGGGATATACTTCTCAGAGGTGCAGGTCAAATCTAGTGGGCTAGGGCTGACCAAGTTTACAGATAACTGCAAGTTGGGTGCTGTCATCAATTCAACTAGTGATGCAGACATCCTCCAAGACGGTCTCACCCAAACAAATGGCTGGTGCCAGAAACATGGCCCCAAACTGAATGCAAAAAATTGCATCATCATCCCTTTTGGGGAGAATGACATCCCCACAAATTATCACATTGATAATAAGGCATTAAGGATACAATCAGTCATGAGGGTCTTGGGAGCCCAGGTTGATAGCAAACTGAATTTGATCACCATATTGCCTCCATTGTACAGAAAGCTTTCTACATGGCCCACCTCATTAGTAAGGGTATCTCATCCAGGGACAAGGTGGTCACAGCATCCCTGTATTCTTCCCTTATAAGACCAAATATTGAATACAATGCCCCTTTCGGCATGTACCTTACAAAGCACATGCAACAGCTGGAGAGACCACAGAGAGTCCTCACCTGGAGAATCCAGGGCCTCAGTCATCTACTCTACACAGATAGGCTAAATGCCCTATCCCTCTATTCAGCCTCCTACAGACTCCTCAGACGTAACCTCTGTCTGGAATACAAAGCAATCTCAGACCCCACCCTGATGGGAATGCTGCATATCTGCAAGTCAAGCTCCACTCGAGTAACCCGCCCGTGAGACCTCAACCTAGTCTGCAACATCAATAGGACTTTTTGGCGGGGCAGATTAGTGTCCCAGAGACTCACCCTTTTGTGGAATAGATTCCCTCTCCACATAAAGCAGAGTACCTCATTAAACCTTTTTAAGCACAACCTGGATAACTGGATGGGTAACAGAAAATATACCAGTGGAATTCCTCCTATGTTCCTACTGGATAGTGGCACAGGGTGCTGACTTGTTGGAACATGGGCTAAATTCTTTGCTAGGCTTGTAAGGGCCTCAGGGCCAATAGCCTAGTAACATCTTATGATCCTATGATCCTATGAACTTCTCTTGCAACTGATATAATATACATTCACAAGCAAACTGTTGCTATTTGTTTACATAGGCCTAACACTGACCAGTGGGATTGGAGGTGGCAGGTGATTTCAGGGAGGGCAACCTGTCAGTTTCTCTATCTGGTGTTGTGAACAATGACCTTCAGCAGATTGTGTGGCAGGGTTTCCAGATGGAAGTTGGTGTTTAAGCTTTTCTGTGATAGAATGATCATCCCTAAAGATCTGAGTAGCCTTGTGCATAGAGCTCTGTCAGGTCAGAGACTACCTATCTTTGGTATTTCCACATCCATTTTTTGGATTGGCAGGGCAACAGATCTAGCCAAACAGAGGCAGTCTGCTGAGGTCATTAAGAGACCTGGGCAGTAGTCATCATCATCATCTTAAGTGTTTTCTTGCAGAATTTACCTGCATTGCCATTTTTGGATACTCCTTCATTATGTTATCATATAGGAGTGCATCAATAAGATGGAATGTCTCAACTCTAGGCCTGGATCCATCTTTTTCAGAAGTCATCTGTAAAAAGCTTCCCTGTGTTGTGTTGTGCAGAGTTACTACTGATGCTTGAGAGTGTTATTCAACAAGTCAGACAGCCACACCTTCTGTTACTTCAGATTGGTGGGAGTGAGATCAGATCGGTGGCTGTTAAATAACATCTTTAAAGTTCTCATTGTTGCCCCATGGTCCCTGCTGAATACTCTTCTGGTTTGGTCAGCTATTACTCCCAGACTTCAGTAGGCCAGCATGCTGATTCTTGTAGCAGCTGAGACAACTTATCCAGGGCAGTCCCTAATACGTTCCTTTACCAGAGCATCCAGGACAGTCCCTCTTTGGGCTTCCATGTTTTACAGCATTGTTATTTCCTTGATAAGGACCACATATGGTTCCATCTAGAAGTAGTGTAGTTATCTAATATTGGTCTGGATTAATTTAGCCTTCACTTTTCATTTGTGTGTACAAGGTGTTGTATGCTTTTATCAAGTGAACCAGTTTTAGAGTTTAAATTTTAGGATTAATTAGTCTTTCTTACTTTTGTGGCAGCATAAGGCTGCCTGTTATTTAGCATTCACTAGTTTTCTAGTAAAATTTGTTAAGTAGTTATTCAAAAAGGTTTAAAGTTGTGTGTTTTGTGGGAATGGGCTAGGCAGAAAAGAACAAATTTGCAATCACCTGCTTGAGCAATATGATCTGACAAATTCAAATTACTTAAGCTAATTTTTCCTTAGCATCCCAACTACTATCTGTGTTAATAAAAATCAAATGCAACATCTCTGGTGTCATTTAGCAGTTATTTGTACAAAGGTAATTTCAAATCCTTATCTTAATAAAACTTATTTCATTTATAAATAACAGTGATTTTATTTAAAAACTCTGAAAAGGAAGGTATAAAACTGTAGAATGACCAAGCTAAAACAATAAAATGTATTAATAAAAGGTGAGCGCTTTCGAAGTGGTAGACACCAGTTCTTCAGGCAACCAAAAGTAAAATAACACATACAGAAATACAAATTATTCACAGTCATCAAGCAATAGAACACAATTCCTTCTTTACACCACATTTAATTAATTAATTAGATCACCTGATTTAAAAGGGATAAAACCATTTATACCCTAGGTGCCATTACTTAAGTTTCTTGGCTTTTAATACAGATTTGAGGAGGGCACTGTCATTGAGCCCATACCCTCTATGGGCTCCCAGCCATAGAATCCATTGCAACTCAATGTTTTCTGTTTTGTTAACGATGTCCCCTAGCCTCAAACTTTGCTCCATTACATGCAAAACTTGAAAAAGGAAAGTGTGATTGTTACCTTTCTGAGCACTTCAGTGCCTCAGGGGAGGAGTATGCTTGAACTTTTTCTTAAAGAACTTGTTGACAAAGTCATGTCCTAAGAAAAGAGGTTACTCACCCAGAAAAAGAAGAAATTGGCGAGGGATCTCATTGATTTTAAAAATCAGAATGTTTTTACTTGGCCCAGGGTTTGTGAGAAACTGGAACAAGAGAACACCAATCAAGTAATGGATTCAGTGAGTACTACCAATCAGAACACAGTGGCTGTTACCTCCTCCAATATGGACTTGCATGGGAGTGTTCTATCCCCTGTATCTAGTGTTTCAATAGGGTATAAATGGTTTTATCCCTTTTAAATCAGGTGATCTAATTAAATTATTAAATGTGGTGTAAATAAGGAATTTTGTTCTATTGGTTGATGACTGTGAATAATTTGTATTTATGTATGTGTTATTTTACTTTTGGTTGTCTGAAGAAGCGGTGTCTACCACTCCGAAAGCACTCACCTTTCATTAATAAATTTTATTGTTTTAGCTTGGTCATTCTACAGTATTAATTTGTAGCACATTTGCCTTCTGTTTGGGAATTTATTCCTCATTTATGACAAGTTAAGACAGTGGTGTTATTATACAAAAGCCCATGTTATTAAATCCTGTCTTTAATATCTAAATTCAGCAGACTGCTTTATCTTTGATGAGTATATATCTTATGTCTAGATTTACTAAAATCCTACATTACATAACTATTGTATGTTTTTTTTTTTTTACTTTTACTTAGTTTTTTGAGAAACCACAAGCTGTAATGCATATTCTTATTATGAGCTCCTTCCAAGCATGTTTATACAGTTCATAGACTTTAAATTATGAGAAGTGTCTAGTTTCTTATTTGTTATAAGTATATTTCCATCCTTACATACACACATATCAGTACTTCAAGCATGGGCAACAATACCAATCAGGTTTTGCCAGAATACCATTCACTAGTTCATGTGGTGTGTTTCCAGGCCAGACCAATATTTGTCCTCTTCCATTTTACTAGCCTGAAATACTTTTTTTGTTATTATTATTCCTAAATATATTATTTGGTCATCTTGTGCTAAACATTTTTGTATTTATTGTGTATTCTGTAATTTTTTTTTGATAAATAAGAAGTTTTGTTTTATTATTATTGAACGTTAATCCAGAGTTTCTTTTTAATGTTGCCATAGCTTTAAAAAGTGCTAAGATAAAAGTATTATTTCCTCCTAGTGTTATAAGCATATTGTCAGTGAACAATTCTTATTTTGGAAGAATTCTTAGAAGTTAACACAAAACTTTCCATTTCCTTATCCATTCTAATTAAGTTAGGCAATGGTGCCATTATTAAAGTAAATAGAAGTTGTGATAAGGGGCAGCCTTGTTTAGTCCTCTTAGTTATTGGTATTGTTTTGAAAAATACTAGTGCCGATTTTAATATATGCTTGATTACCTTTATATAATTGTATAATGAGATTTATGAAATTATTTGAAAATTTTAACTCTTCCAATAGTATAAATAAGTAATCCCAACTAACAGAGTCAAAAACACAGTTTATATTAAGGCTGAATAATGTAAGCTTTTTGTTTAAGTTTTTAGCAAATTCTATTAGTGTACTAAATCTTTTTATATTATCATATGTGTTTCTGTTTAAAATAAAACCTGCTTGATCTTCATCAACTAGATATGGAAGAAATATTTTAGTCTACCTGCATAAATAGACATAAACATTTTACAATCAATGTTTAGTAGAGAGATTGGCCTATAAGAGGAACATTTTGTGGGATCTCTATTAAATTTTACTATGGGTGATATAAAGGTATAGTTCCAAGATGGTGGTGTTCTGGCATTGTTTTGAGAACTAATAAAAACTGTATGGTTGTCTGGTGCCTTATTTTGTTTAGTTTACTAACTTGATTTTGAAGATCAATAAATGACATAGGTTTATCAATAATGGCTGTTTGTTGTTCTGATTATCAATTTTTAGAGTATTTGGATATAAAGGTTTTAATCTCCTTTTTTGTATCTAAGACTGTAGGATTTTGATTAATATTGAGAAAAAATCTCTAAATTTTGTTATGATATTCTATAAGATTGAAACCATCTTTTTTTGGAGAGAAAATTGTATTAATATGATTTAGTTTATTAAGTCTTTTGGTTTTGTTGGCCAGCGTGTTAAGTTGACGAGGATTGGTAGAAAAGTTTATAAATTTAAATTTCTCTATGTTAATCAAAGATTTATGATTCAAAATCTCCAAGTACTTATTATTTAATGAGATGATTTCTTTTTCTTTTTTACCTTTATCATTATCCCCTCTATTATTAAGCTTTAAATCATCTAATTTAGATTGTATGTCTTGTAATTTTTTATCCCTGATTTTCTTTTTGTTATTATACCAAGTAACGATCCTCCCATATAAGTAAGTTTTTAGGCATCCCACATATATATATATATATATATATATATATATATATATATATATATCAGAAGTGTCATCTGTATTATTTAAAGATATACAATTGTGAGTTTCTGATGAAAGGAATTCTTTAAAGTCTTTTAATTTAGTAATGTAACAGGAACTTTTTCAATTTCAACATTATAATCTATGCTTATTAGTATCTCAGACACTATAGAATTGTGATCTGATAAGGGGCAAGTGATGACCTTTGTTTTCGATAACCTATTAGTTAGTTCTTTAGAGATATAAACTCTGTCTATTCTAGAATGAGTTTTATGTCTGTGAGTATAGAAAGTAAAAAATAATGAATCTGGATCAGCAAAACTGTTAATGTCTTTCAGAAGATATAATTCAGTAAAATCTTTTAATAATTTAGCCGATGCTGAAATCCTCCTATTGCCCTTGGTGTTGGTGTCCTATCATCTAACATACAATTATAGTCCTCTGCTACTATAATTTTGCCTTTAGAATAATGGACAATCTTATTTAAATGTTGGTTTACAGTATTTATCCCAATTCCAGGTAGCCAATAGATGTGAATGAGTGTAAATATTTTTTCAACTCTATTGTGGCAGAACAGAACATTCCTTTATCATCTTTATAAACTTCTATTATTTTAAGAAGAGGTATTGTGTTACTCCATAAAATTACTACTCTTTTTTTTTTAGAATGTTCTGAACTTGATATTACAGTATATGACTTATTATTAAGTTTGGTTATGTCTTCTTTTATTAAACGTGTTTCTTGCAAAACAATTAGGTGTGGCTTATGCATCCCCTCTTACAAGGATTACTTAATCTACTAATATTAATTGAAATACCTTTAAAAGAAACATATACATTTTTAGTAAGGATTAAATATATATTGACCACTAATATATTTTGTAGAAAGAACATATGTGGAAATCCATCAAATACAAAACCATTAGTAGATAGATATATTTCAATTGATATCTGTTCAGTAATACTTTTTTATATACAAAGACATAGTGAACGTCAATTTATCTTGAAATAAACAATGAAAGTATAAAAATGAACAATTGAATTTACTCATGCCCATTCTGGAGGTAATAACTCCTAACTTGAGTAGCATTTACTACCTAAATTAACCACATGTTTAATAGCAACAATTTATTAGCAAATGTCAACAAGAGTTACAGCTTAAAATATTATAACTGCAACAAAGAGTACTCATCACTAATATAATATACTAATCTAGCATAAAACCTATTCAATTTTGTATATCATACTTTGTATCTTTATTGTATATTTAAATAATTATACCAATGGATTTATTTACTTAATTAATTTGCAAAAAAAAATCAATAAGATTAAATAAGTTCAAGAAACATTATGTTAACAATGTATCATTAAATAAAGTTGTCCCTGTCCTTCAAATCAGTCATGAAAAAGAAATTGAATGTTATATTGAAATTTACAGAAGTTACAGAATCTGAATTCAAGAAATCAAATTTAACTAAGGTATTTTTATATATAATAAGAATCAACATAAGTGTATACTGCACTTATTGAATTTTATGTGCATTGTATATATGTGTATGTATGTGAGTGAATATGTAGACATATATGTGTGTGCTTGTTTATATGTAAAGGAATTGCACACAAACATGCTTTGCCTCCCTTTTTCTGTATGAGGGATCACACTGATGTCTATTCAAATATTAGAAAACATATAACAGATATCTGAGCAAATTTGAAATCTACATATAAATATTGTTCATAACACTGTGTATAGTGAATGTTATTACAGTTGCTAATGCCTTTTAAACCCAGTTATGTACTACTTAGATGTTAAACCACTGAGATAAAATCTGGAATCTCAAAACAGTACATATAAATGTTTTCATTCAGATCCTTACTATGTTGTTAAACCTGTCATTAAACCAATTAAACTGTTATAGACAAACAGCACAGGTTTAACCCTTTCCCATGAGTAACTCAATATATTAATTTAAAATTAATATTGTGCTGTAGGATATATATGGGTTCCTATTACGTAGTCGAACTTTTACAAGTTTGAATACTATAGGGTCAAAACCATATGTTCGAACTAGTAAAAGTTTGAATACGTAAAAAAAAAAAAAAGAAAAGAAAAAACATAACTAACTGTTGTAAGTAGTAGGGCAAGTCCCCCTCATCCCCACTCCACCCCCGCTCTTTAAATATACCAACTCCTAGATGGAGTTGGTATATTTAAAGAGCACGGGGAGTGGAGGGTGCAGCCCCCCATGGGTGGGTGCAGGGTGCTTGCCCCCCCTGCTTGCTTACAACAGTTAGTTTTGTTTTTTCTTTTTTTTTACGTGTTTGAAGTTTTAAAACTTTGAACATAAGGGTTTGACTTTATTATGTTCGAAGTTTCAAAACTTTGATCACAAAATAGGAACCATATATATATATATATATATATATATATATATATATATATATATATATATATGGAATCCATGCAGATGCTCAACTGCATTTTTCTCCAAATCCCAATTTGGTTAGCATACTTGTGCGAAAGTGCTGTTCACTGAAGCACATTGGGGCTGCAGGGGAGCTTGCGCCCCTGCATTCAAATAGATTTTGTGTTTTTTTTTAACATACTTTAACGAAAGCACTTTTTCGATGAAAGCACTTTTGTTAAAGTGTGGTCAGTGGTAATGGATTTGGGCTTTTGATCTTTCGATCAAAAGTCCTATATATATATATATATATATATATATATATATATATATATATATATATATATATATATCCCCGCTCCAAATTCATCTTAAATTAGTGAAATATAAGATAAAACACTATGCACATGAGTAATAATTGACAAACAAGCATGTAAAATCATTAGGTCAGTAGTACTGATCAGTAATACAGCTAGTCAGTACGTTATACTATCTAAAGTAAAGTAACTTAGTACATTTAGCATTGCATTGGCATACAGACATTTTGCTGCCTTCAAATATAAAATGTTTAATTGCCCATATGTGTTAACACAAATAAGTTAGAAATCATCCATTTGTATAGCCTACAAATAAGATTTATTCTTTAACAATCAACTTCCATTTAAATGAGCAAACCTGACCTTGTCTGATAAAATCTCTTGAAGAGTATATTTCATAGGATAAATCACTTTTCTTCCCATTTTTTTATATAGAAATGTCTTTTTTTTTAATAAAACAGATAATATTTTAGCTAAATGGTAAAGAAATAGATATTTGTCTGTCTGGATCCCAATAATGCAAATTCTGAATATCCAGGGAAAAGGCCACCCGTGCTACCCTATGATTAACAAAATGCTAGGCTACCTAAATACTTTTAAAACACTGAGCCTGCCTTCAAGGCAACCTTGGCATTATCCAAAATCCAAAGAAACAAAGCTCAATACAAAACAAAAACCAATTCCCCAGCAGGTAGAATCCAAAAGCAGTTTATTTTCCAAACAGTTCTCCGCACAGTTAATCACTTTCTTCCCTGAATCAGGACTTCTTCAGAACAAATGGCAAACTAAAACACAAACCTTATAAAGGATAACCACACCCTTCACTCAATAATTAGATAATAAGCATCATTAATACAATCAATTGAAAATTAAAACCAAAGATTTCGTTAATATCATGAAGCACCAGTAAAACATATTCATGTACACTGTCATAAAGAAACTACATAATTTAAAACAGTAAAAAATAAAACTCAGAAAATTATTTTTAGTCCTACAGAAGCACCTATCAACCTAAAATATGCTTCAGTTTCAATAAACATAAACAATTAATATTTTCATTTATACCAGGGAGCTGGGTGGCATTTAATCTTCATTGCCACCTAAGTTCACATATATCTAAGTGCACATTTAACTCTCTCCCTTGGGCATCTTTAACTAACCGCTGAAGAACGAAAAATGTAAATGTAATGTTGATCATGCTCTTGCAAATGTCTACATAGAGCATTAGTCATTTTACAATTCCTGATATCCAAAAGGTGTTCCTTGACCCTGTCTTTTAATCACCTGCAAGTCTTCCTCACATAAAATGTGGGGCAAACTTGACACTTAGCCAAATATACCACATTTTTGCTGTTAAAATTGTAATGGCCTATTATGTGTATGTTATTACCATTCAGCCTAAAGTATTCTTTGGTTTCCAACAAATTCCTGCAGTAAGCTCCCATGCCACATTTAAAGTCCCCATTGGTTCTGAACCAGACCAAACCACCTTGGTTTCCTTTGGATTCCAGGATGTTTTTGAAGGACCTATCTCTCCTATAACCTACCATTGGGGCCAGTCCAACTTTATTACTAATATTATGATCATAGGACAAAAATCACCCAATTCCATTGAATAATCTCAGCTACTGCATCACCATCAAGATTAAAAGTTGTAATAAAACTAAGGGTTCTACTAGGCTGATTAATAACATCAACCTTGGGACCTTCAGCTCTCAAAACATTTGCATCCAACCTTCTCAAAATGGGCTTATAAGTTCCATCAGCCTATTTCCTCATTACTTCCTTAGCAATCTTGCACACCATTTGCAGGGGATATCCTCTTTATCGAAACATTTGAGTAATAAAATCCACCTCAACCTCAAACTGGGTATCCTCACTTACCATGTGAGCACCCCTCACCATCTGTCCCTTAGCAATGGGCTTCTTTTGGTAATAAGGGTGCCAACTTGCATAGTCCAAATAGGAATTATAAAAGGTGGGCTTACGATAAATCTTTAATGTCAGTTTGCCATTTTATATATCAACCCATAAACAAATATCCAAATAAGTGATGCACTCTCTACTGTGAGTAAAAGTAAACTTCAAAATGTCAACTGTCCCACTGATGTATTCCAGGAAATTTATTCAAAGTTCTACCATGCCTCCTATACAAGAATATGTCATCCAAAAATTGAGTATAACAAGAAATACACTTGAAAAAATCACTCTTGAAGACATATTCCTGCTCCCAATATGACGTCACGTAACTGGAAAAATGGGAGCACAAGCCCCCCCCCCCCCCATAGCCATTCCAGTGGCCTGCCTAAAATATTTTCCCTCAAAATACACATAGTTATTTTTTAAAACCAGTTCCATGAGGACCAATAACTTTTTAATCACATCCTGATCATAGATCTCTGTTTTCAGTAAATTGGCTCCATGCCTGACTGGTCAAAAAACTAGTGCAATTCATGAAGCATATCAGGGTTTTTTTCCACTCCATTTGGATTTTTCCAAATATGCAATCCCCGTGGCACTTGCTGCAACTCCAAGTTCCTCTCCAAGTAGGAACTTTCAACTTGCAATTTCTTATAACTGATTATGTCTCTTTCAAAATTAGCCAGTCCGTCTGCTAAGGTTTAGCATTTCTGCTGTCCAACTGAATTCTCCCGGAAATGGAAACAATTCAACCTCCAGGAAATAGAGTCCTCCCCTGTTTCACCACAGTCATTTTCCCTAGAGACAGGGTCACTACTGAGATCTTGTCCACAATCCAAAGGCTGTAAACTCTGGGTAGCTTACATTAAAGGCAGCCCCAAGCTGGCAAAAACACTTGTCTGTTTTTCAACTCATTTGGGTGGTATGAAGGGCAAGCTGCTGATTAATCTGTTTTAGTAGCTGCAAAATGTCACCATTATCTGTGGATCCATCCATGGCTAGTGGAATTGACAAAACCAAATAACCCAAAATCCAAGAAAACATAGTGCAATACAAAATGAAAATCTACTCCACAGCAGGTAGAATCCAAAAGCAGTTTTTCCAAACAGGTCTCTACACAGTTAAGTGCTTTCTTCCCTGAATTGGGACTTCTTCAGGACAAATTGCAAACTAAAACCCAATCCTTATAAAGGATAACCACAGCCTTCACTCAATAATTAGATAATAAGCATCATTAATACAATCAATTGAAAATTAAACCAAAGAATTGGTTAAAATCATGAAGCACTAGTAAAACCTATTCATGTACACTGTCATAGAGAAACTACATAATTTAAAACAGTAAAAAATAAAACTCAAAAAAACCTTTGCTTCAAAGCCACCAAAACTCTGTCTGAGCTAATAACATTTTTGATATGACCCCCAGGACATTACCCCCTAAATTAGTAAGCACTAACTTTAGATCCCCCCTGTAAACATAAACCATTAACCTTAATTGTCAACTGAACCACTGCATCACTCTAAAACCACACCAAATTGCCTTCCATTTCCAAAGGGGTAAATCCTAACATGCTTCCACGAAATTGTATTGTTGCCCATTTTGCTGCCCAGTAAACAAGGGAATGTCCAAGAATTATAGTCTTGCTGTAGTCTGAAAAACAATCAAACTAGAATAGTAAACAGTAACCAAACTCACTTAACATAAGGTCAAAATACATCAGAAATATACCTCCCTACTCTATCACTTTAGTCAAACTACCATGAAATGCCAAATCTGATGCCTCTCAATCCAAAAATGTGTCAAAAAAATTCTGCTTTAATACCTTGACTCATCAAAACCTGCCATACAATCTGTACAAACTGTCCTGATGATACTGCTTTACCTGCAATATCCTGAAAAAGCAAACAATCCCTTAGTCTTAACTGGAACACAGCCCACTTCATAGGACAAAACAGCCTCCTGAAGTCACCTGTAACACTACCTGCTGACGTTGTCCTCAATGATCCACCACAGTCCTGCTTAACCAAATCCCTACCACTGCCTGTGTAATGCAAATATCTCAACAATACAAATTACCCAGCAATCTGCTAACTATAAAGGCCTACATAAACACGCATGGCACGGACCACAGTACACAATCATTTTGAATGGGAACAACCATCAGAGAACCAGCCAACCCACTCTTAACATCAACCTGCCTAACAGAAGCCTCTTATCAAAGCCAGCAGCCTTTACTTTCTCCCAATCCTTCAACATTCTCAACTCTCGCCAATGTTTAGTAACATCATACAGACCCAACAGTCATGCTATAGCATTTACAGCAGCCATGTGCACCCCAACCATATGCACTGCTTCACCCAGCCCTTACATATAAACCAAATAGTAACACACTAAACTTACAGACCTTCTCCTCTGTTCAACAAGGCACTATTACATAAGAACCATAAAAGCAGAGATGGCAGAAGTATAATTCCTTTTCATAGACCTGGACCAAGACTGTGCTAGTAGCCAGCCCGGTATATTCTGACAATTTTCCACACTTCCTCTGAAACTGCCACTGAATGTAAAACTGCATTTGGGGCCATCCAATGAAACCTGTCTAAATGAAAATGAGGCAGGCTGTCAGCTACAATATTTAATTTACCTGGCACATGTTTGGCTTTAATCATCATGTTAATCCTTAGACTAAGCACAACTAATTTCTGCAATAACAATTGTACCAAAACAGACATTGCCAGCTTCCTGACCAAAACCTGCATGAATTCCTCATTATTCAAATTAAATATCACTCTCTCATTCCCCATTTCCTCTTACCACACTACCACATCTGACAAAATTAGCATCAACTCTAAGAATGCCATGTCTGCCTTCCATTCCACTGGTCAGTATCCTGGCCATTCAACCATAAATGATTATTCTTTAAAAACTGCTGCCATGCCTACACTTCCCAGCCGCATCTGTAAACAACTGCAGCTCTCAGATGAAACCCAGTCATCCTGCCAAAAAGATATGCCATTGGTCTCCTCAGGAAACCTTAACCAAATATCAGCTCAAGTTTAAGCATTCTTGTCATGTGCACTCAGGTGTCATTTACTATGCTCCTTTTCAACAAATTAGCCACTGATCTGTTACATGTCCTTCCAGGGCCAACTGCTCAATGTTCAAAGCTTAACAAACTCAGCAGTTTCATAACCTCCCTCAACCTAACCTTATCCTTCCATGCATAACAGGTTAGCTTCTCTCTCTTTCTGTCTCTCTTTCTCTCTCTGTCAGTTTTGAAAAGGTTTATTTTCTTTGCTTTAGAAAAAATTGATTCACATCAATTTCTAAACCCCAAAATTTTAACCTTTTACATGGAACCTCCACCTTGTTGTCATAGGTATATATAGACAAATACACCTAACTGACTTAAATAAAACTACATAACCAAGAAATTACCTTTAAATTTCTATGCAGTTCAATAAATGTCCACTTAGCTACACTTGATTACTGCATACCTTCCCCAGCTAACAAAAATCATGCAAATAATGCAATCCCTGCTACATAGGTGACCATTGCTGCCATATGCACTGCAGAACCATGATACATTTCTTAAACATAGCACAGGATATGGCACACCCGATAGATATGCCTTTGTCAAAATAACATTTTCTCACTAAACACATACTCCACCATGGCCAATCAGCTTTCTTAATGGGTTACAAATGAAACACACATCAATATCTAATTTGACTAATCACAGGTCCACAAAACATTTAATGTTGGTAACTGCATCATCCAGCAATGCATACTCCAACTTTGTATCCCACCTGTCAATGGGATTATTAATACATTCACCCTTAGGAAAGGACAAGTGTGATTTAATTAAAATTCACCCTCTCTCTTCTTAGGCACCAACCTTATTGGGGAAATATGAAACTGCTTAAATCATTGAACTTCAAATGGATCTAAAACTCTACCTGCTTCCCCTTCATTAAGAAGTAAAGCAGTAGGCCTCATCCTCTCAGGCACTACCTGATTTAAAATTCTTAGCTATCTCTTGGCTACCCTCCACCCATGGCCTTATGCCAAAACCTGATGTAAAACCCAAGATTAGTTTTTCTGCCTCTGCTTGACTGGGATAATCTCCCAACAAAGCAGAAAGAACATCAACATTAATGGAAGAATGTATATGCTAACCTCCCTGGTTGCCCTAGGAAAAAACTGATCCTAACTCCTCAAAAATCCCCCTAATCTATAACACTAGTAGCCCCTATCAATCCAGGCTTACTGTTGTTGAACTGTCCTACATCTCCTACACTGTCCTTATGCCAACAAGTCATTGCTCCATGAGAGCCTCCACATACCAAACAACTATGGATAAAATAACAGTTTGGCCATGCTCATTTTCCTATATTTAAAGTCCAGCAACTCCCAACTTTAATCACATTGCCATCTACTCTATATTGCACTTAACCCCTTACCTTATACACTATAGTACCAAGCCATACATCAGCACGTCTTGACTCCCACTTAATGCATTTTCTCGAACTGCTTTCAATTTCCTACAGATCTGGTCATACCATAGCCAGGCATTGACATATCTCTCAATTGCTGTGCTTCCCTAATTGTGATAAAATACGTCAACAGTGGTAAACCATGTGAAGTGTCCTTCTGAAGGTAACCAACATAAAATAAACAAAACCAAAGACCATATGATACCAGTTCTGTACCTCCTTAGCTTTTTTTTTCCTGAAAGCTGCTAAAGCTGCCACCAAATCCTTAGTCTCTGGGGTTTCAGCCTCAGCCAATCAGTGTGTATTAATTGCATCAGTCCACTGAAATCCATCCACATATTCACCTCTCCAAATCTTTTCCTTAACTGCTAAAGGAATACGCAGTGTTAAAAACTAATGTATCTCTTTAGGTAACCAAGACTGAACCCCCTTAACTTCAAGTGGCAAACCCTGAGAAAGTATAACATCTGAACCTTATGGCCCTGGCAAAACACCAGACTCATTTGGAATTAGATGAACCCCATCCACACTTGACTTTTGAGTATCAAGCAACATGTGCCCCTATAACCTTTCACCGGACTACTGCGTCACTAACCTTGGGCCTAACAATTCCTGTAATCTTGCCATGTCTCCTGCCTTCATCTTCTTACAAAAAACCTGACAGCCTAACATCTAAGTCAAGACTTGCTTCCTCCAAACCTACAAACACAGTGGCATAACTCATTACATGAAGATGTCTGAGGAGCTACTATGGCTTATCTTTGCTCCTGTGGATGTGCTATTGCACGTTCTTTCCAAGAGAAGTCCTGGAAGCCAATGGACCATCTGCCTTCTTCTTTCTGTGACTTATGCACCCGTGTTCTGCCTCAGATTCTTGTACCTCAGTACACCTTGGCTCAGGATGCTTGGCTGCTGCTACCTCTAGAAACAATTCATCAGCTTGAGCTACTATGTTAGCTCAACAATCCTTCAACTTAGTAACATTCACCATCCTGCAAGACACAAAAAAAAGCTCTAAAGTATAAGCTATGAGAAACCCTCTTGTTAACCCCCCCCCCTTTTTATATGTATGTCATATGTAACTTAAATAAATAAAGCTGCATAACCAAGAAATTACCTGGATAACCTGTCTCTCCATTCACTAGCTTAATGAATTCTGTTCCACTATTCATTAAAGGAAATATCACTTGTCCCTTGCCTCAATACTCGCTAACTAAACTTCTTCCCAAATATCCTTAACAGCAAAATATACTATTGTGTTACTCATCAGTAACTTTCATGACCTGAGTGTGCCTATACTTATCTTAATGTACTGTAATAACGTAAAATATTGGTATACCTTAACCAGCATTTATCTCAGATAACCAACCAGCTACACCACCCTGTAAATCTAACTACTAACCTGCAACCAGAAACCAGACAAAACTCAAGACAATTTAACTGAACAACCCTTTATGTCCAGTAAAACTCTACATTGAACAGATAACCCCAAATTTAAACAAAATCAACCTTACTTCCACTAGCTTAGCTTGTTCTACTACCCATTTAATGGCTAAATCAGGTCAAACCCATATTTCCCAACTATTCATAACAGCACAACTGAAACAGAGACAAATTCCAACATGCCCAATCGATACACATTAACTCTATTACTTGAGACCATAAGATATAATACTGCTGTAGTAATAAGCATTAGTAAAGTAAGAAAGTCCATAGCTCTAAGCATATTACTTATTTGTTACCTATATCAGTAACCAATTTCCTATTACAACTGGTCAACAGCTTAAACAGATTGAAGGAAAACTCCTTACCACACCCTCAAGGACAACCATACATTCCAACCTCTAAGTGCATGAAATCTGTACAAAGCCCAATATTGTGGGCAAAGATCTCACAATCCAGGACTGATTATAATTATAATGTTATACAATTAAATGCAGTTGGTTACGTAACAATTTGACATTAACATG
Organism: Protopterus annectens; assembly: GCF_019279795.1. Taxonomy (NCBI): domain Eukaryota; kingdom Metazoa; phylum Chordata; order Ceratodontiformes; family Protopteridae; genus Protopterus; species Protopterus annectens. The sequence continues at coordinate 646,683,714 of NC_056727.1, read as the reverse complement.
CATTTTCTGAATGATATGAAGTCAGTGTTTACATGTCTTACGTTATTCAGCACCATTTTAAATGATTAGCCAGACTTAGACTTAAAAAAAAAATCTTTAAACTTGCATTTGGTAGAATAATAGGTTTTGCATCAATATACATTGACCTCAAGATATAAAAACTGAGCACACCTGCTTACATTATTCTGCATGGCTTATCCCAATACGTTACCAAAACAATAAATTGTGTAAGGAACAGACCCAAGTTATGAAGCAAAACTGGACAGTCTGTGAAATTCTGGACAGTTGATTGGTATGAGAACAGCCACTAGATAATACCTTGCCAAACTGTGGTGTATGACTACCTCTAACTAACCACTAATGCCACCTATGTTACTATATTGCTGAGTTGCATAGCAAACCCCCTGGATAGCTCAACAGAGTTTTGACTCGGTTCTATATCACTTCATCTAAATGGCTGAAGTTTGAACACCATATGTTCAAACTTCTAACCTCAAAGTGCAAAAACATTGAAGTCTTAGAACAGCAATTTTTTTCCCAGGGAAAAAAATCGCTGTTCCAAGAAACACACACACACAACACAAGCTCACCAAAAAACAGCAATCCACACACATACACTTAAAATCCTACATCTAACCCTACACTAAACTGTACATACACTACTATCTTTCCACTTACCTTAACCCAAACCCTAACCTTAAGGTCCATCACTATTGCACACTCATCTGAACCGCACCCTAACCCTAACTCACCTACCCCGCTCTAACTCTTAAGTCTGTCACTATCGCACACCCACCACCCGCACCCTAACCCTAACTCACCTATCCTACCCTAACCCTAAAATCTGTCACTATCGCACACCCACCACTCCTGCACACTAACCCTAGCTCACCTAACCTGTGGCCTAACCCTAACGTCCACACAATCGCACACTTACCTGAAGCCGACCTGTAACTTTCCACCACAGTGCTAACTATAGCAAAGCCACAGAAACGGCCCAACAATTTTTTTCCCTGGGAAAGAATTCAGTGTTCTGCAGCTTTGCGATAATCAGTTTTCGGACGTCACAGTATGAACATATGGTGTTCAAACTGCTGACGTTTTGACGAACTGATAGGAACCCTTCTGACTCACTGAGAAGACTTCTAAATGCTCCAACTTTGTACAGCAGCCTTACTAGATCCTAAAACCTACCTTATAAAGCTAAATGACCTTGCCTCAGTGGACTGTTAAGTAACTACCCACCCTCCTGAACCTTCTCATGTGCTTCTCAAAATTTGCAAAAGAAAAAAACAAGCCTCGCACAGCTCTTCATCAACTACCATGCCACATTTCAAAATGACAAGCAGGTACGAAGCCTGACATAATGACAAATCATAACTCAGTATAATATACTACATATACCCTCCATTACATTAGGTTTAGGACCACCATTAAAGCCAAAGCTTCCGCTCACAGAACAAACACACCACTCAGAGTGAATCTGGATGAAGTCATTCCTTTAATCCAACCACATTTTAAATCTGCCGTACTGGGAAGGGATTTTAGTAGATAGCATTCAGCCTTCTGGTATCAACTTACACTTGAACTAAACTTGCTAAAAATGTCAGCAGGCTGTAAGTCAAAACTTACAGAACACTACCTCAAAGACACCACATGTACATGCTAGTTTAGTTATTCACAATGATATGCTTTCCTTCCAGTGTGTAAATCAATTGTCAGATCATTGAATATATGATTATGATGAGTAAAACTATGACACTTATCCTCTAAAGGGTTTTTGAATTCAAAATATGTACTGTTTAATAATGTAAATGCTTTTATTCTTAATTATAGTAAGGTATTCTGTTTCACTTATGATTTACTGTCATAGGTTCATAGGTTCATAGGTATGTACTAGGCTAATGGCCCTGGAGCCTTTCAAGACTAGCCAAAAAAAATTACCCAGGTATATTGCCACCCGATGTTAGTTCACAGTGCCCATATTCAGTAGGGCAACTGGAATGATCTCTGGAATGAACTTTCTGTTACCCATCCACTCATCAAGATTTCTCTTGAAGAGGGCCAACTATGTGCTCTGCTTGACATGAATGGGAAGCTTATTCTGGAGTATGGGCAGTCTTTGGGAAATGAACCTGTCCCTCCAGCATGTTCTGTTAATTGTGGTAATGAGGTTGTGATTTCTGGAGTGAGTGGGGTGGGGAGATTGGGATCTTTTTAGATGTAGCATTTCAAGTAGGGCTGGGTCGGACATGGCTTTGTAAGTCAAGCAGAGATCACTTCTAAGTAGATGATAAGAGACTGAGAACAGCTGAAGTTTCTTGAGTCTGTCCATGTAGGACATGTGCTTAAGGCCTAGGATCCTTTTTGTGAGGGGATTTTGTGGCCTCTCTAGTTGTTGCAAGTGTCTGGTCAGGTAAATGCCAAATGGGGCGTTATATTCGATGACTAGTCTAATGAGGGATGAGTAGAGAGGGATGATGCCCTCTTTCTTCCTGGATGCAAAACCTTTGGTTATAAGATGTGCCACACAGAAGGACTTTCTGACCACAGTGGCAATGTGGTGGTTGAAGGTCAGGTGGCTGTCAACCTGGGTGCCCAGCACTCTTATGGTCCCTTCAGTGTTTAGTGGGCTTCCATCAACATGGTAATTCGTGGGAACTGAGTTTTTTTCCAAAGAGGATTATAACACATTTTGTGACGTTAAGCTTCAGGTCATGGTTCCAACACCATCTCATGTTATATGCTGCAGTTTTTCATTTTGTAAACATCTTATTTATATTCGATATGTTTTTTTTTTTTTTTTCAAATTACTGTACACAGTTCCACAAAACTGCATTTCTTAATGTTCAGTACAAATTATTGTAAGAAATGTTTGCTTTACAGATTTAAGCCTATATGGTACATGAAAAGGGTCATGTGACCAGCCTAGTTACCTGGTTATCAAATAGTAAGTTGATTAGTTAATTAATTAATATGGACCAGTGTTACATTTTACAATGCTGCAAGTCACCCTTGTTCCTGCCCTTACCACCCGCACATGATTATTTGTCTTTGTTTATCCAAGTGGAAAAAAATACTAAAACAGGAAGCTCTGCTCCTCTTAATATGGAACTGAGTTACCTGAATCGATCTCACTAGCTGGACTGTGATATCCAGAAGTCACATGTAATATATATGGCTCCCTGTTGTAATTATGATACCAGCACTTTGAGTTCTGGAATTATGGAAAAAAAAACTGGAGGGGAATAGTGAATGTTGACATCACTAATCTCCTTTAAAGTTGTCCCTGTATATATCTAGTGTCAAAATCTGCACCTCTCACATTCCCTCTACATACATACATACACACAGAAGCATATAAAAAAAAAAATATATATATATATATATATATATATATATATATATATATATATATATAGATATAGATATATATTTGCTCCGGATTTTGAGTGATGATACTATTTTGGGAGTGCTGGTGAATTCTGGAATTCTCCATTTCTGTGGCTGTGCACCAGTTGGTTGTTGATGACTATATATATATATATATATATATATATATATATATATATATATATATATATATATATATATATGGATCCACTATGTAATCTCGAAATACTGAAATCCCAAAATTCAGTATTTCAAAATTACATAGCCGAAAACCAAAGCACAACTCACAATTCCGAAAACACACAATTGCGAAATTCAAAATGCCGAAACTACACTACACATACAGTACAAACATAAACAAACACAAAACTCCCCCCCACAATCAAATAAATGCATCTACACTATAGATAAGCAGGAGGGCAAGCCCTCCCTGCACCACCACACACCCCTACTTATATATTCTAACTCCGAGATCGCACATATAGAAACACAAGTGAAACTCACACACACATATTACAGTCCCTCACATATCACAGTCACATCACACACTTACACACACAAAAGCCCCTAACCAGCACATTTACACACACAAACTTTCCTAAACTCAACCAATACATCCACAGAATGCACCAGCGGAAGTGGAAATACAACATCTCCGTGCTTCGCGATTTTGAATTTCGCGCTTCTGCTGGTTTTGGAACTTTGGGTTTTCGGCTATGTAATTTCGAAATACTGAATTTCGGGATTTCAGTATTTTGAAATTACATAGTGGGCCCATATATATATATATATATATATATATATATATATATATATATATATATATATATATATATATCTATATATAGAGTGGACCCACATATATATATATATATATATATATATATATATATATATATATATATATATATATATATATATATCTATATATATAGAGATAGATATATGTGTATATACTATCTCCAAAAAAAAAATGTGAAATATCCTGAGAAAGAACGGGCCGGATTCACGAAGGCTTGCATGGAGTCTAAGAGTACTGTAAGACTCCAGACAGCCAATATGTCTGCTGAGCGATACAGGAACAGCCGGCAGGGGCATGCATGAGAGCTCCTAAAACGACTCTTGCACGGACAGTGTTCGGTTATGCAAATTACCTCATTTGCTGCTGAAAGCTATGCAAATGAGGTAAATTTGCGATCCAGGAAACACTAACCTGTCCGAGTAAGAGTAGTGTTATTTGCAGAAATGTACTCGGTTGGTAACTGAGTACCGTTCTGCAAATAGCAAAATGGAGCAATGACAGCTCCAAATAAAGGATGCATCCAGGAGACGAAGCATGCCAATGGCCAAATATAAGGCCATTGGCATTTATATGTGTTGCAAAATAATAAAAATAAAAAATTTTCCCCGATCTCCGATGTTCATACGTAGCGCAGTGTCGCGCAAACGTGTGGTACTCTAAAAACACCCCCCCAAAAAAAAATAAAAGCCACAAATAGGCATTTTATTACAAATATTCATCTGCCATGCAAGTGAATGGCAGGCTGAAGACAACATGGCTACTGAGTAGTGGTTGCTAAGGGGGGAAGCTCAGTGTGAGACATATAACCAAGCATTAGTAGGCAATCCTATGCAAATGAGTATAAGGATAGTGAATCCCAATTTTCCCTGCCATGTGAACCATGTCCCTAGAGTGTAAGAGTAGGATTAGGGGAGTAACAGAGTAGTAGATAGGTGACATCATGAGGGGGGGTATGTATCAAAGACTGTAAGCTTATTGGAGCAGAGTGGCATGTGTTTGCTGTGAGTTACTCAGGACTGGAAGAGGCGTGTCTAGAGTTGTCTGAACTGAAACCCAGAAACCGAAGGCGTACGCTGTGGCTACAACCAAAGTTTCTTACAAAGATGCTTACACTGTGTGCGTGTGTGTGCACGCCTGTACACCCATCTAAGCCTGTGTGCACATGTGTACACCCGTGTAAGCCTGTGTAAGGCTGTCTAAGCCTGTGTGCACTAATGTGCACCCGCCTAAGCCTGCGTAAGCCTATGTAAGGCTTTGTGCATGCGTGTGCGCTCGTGTGCGCGTGTTTCTACTTGTTTGCATAGCACTGCCCCCTGTGGAAACAGAAAGGGAAAAGGAAGGAAAAGTAGTAGTAGGAAGTTTACCAAGGAGAACTAGCCGAGCTGCCAGATGAAATCAATCAGAATCAGCCAATTACCCAGGCAGTACACTAGCCCAGCCCAGCCCAGCACTTAAAACTCTGCAAACAACAGTCCCCCATGTTTTACTCAGAAACACTGCAACACTGCAGTATACAAAGAGTAGTGAAACCTTAAAAAGCTTAACTGAGAAAAAAAAATTTAGGGGCTGCCATTTCTTTTATAAGGCAACATGTGCAAGATGCTGAGGGGGGTGCCATTGCATATGTTGCTAAGCAACCCACAGTGAGGAGATGGAGAAGAGTGTACATACCCAGGATAACCTACCAGAGGCTACATGAGCTGGAGATAGTGGAGCACTATAGAGTGGACAGAGAGCACCTGCAGCAAATTGTTGAGCTGTGCAGTCCACTCCCCACACACAGAACCAACAGAGGGGAACCCATCCCAGTGGAAACCAAGGTATGTGTTGGCCTAATAATACTAGCAACAGGTACCTTCCAGAGACCAAATGGTGATATGATGGGGATTTCACAGGCATCAGCATCCAGGGTACTGCACCAGTTCCTGAATGCCATGTCAGCACATGTCGGTGATCATTTATATTTAACCAATTCCCGTGAGGTATTGGCCAGCAATATGCATCTCTTCCAGCAAATAGCAGAATACCCTGAGGTAGTGGATGCAATTGACTGCACGCACATACACATCAAAGCACCAGCCGGTGAGAGGGGTAGGGCCTACATCAACCGCAAGGGCTTCCACTCCATCAACTACCAGGTCGTGTGCAATGCCCAGGGCATAATACTGAATGTTTGTGCTGGCTGCCCTGGAAGCTGCCACGATCCCCATATCTGGCATCTGACACAGCTGTTCCTGACATTTGCCAATGGGGACATCACTGACGGTCACCTAGTGGGGGATGCTGGATACGCACTGGAGCCGTGGCTGATGACACCCATCAGAAATGCACACACCTGAACAAGAACTCCATAATGAGGCACATGCACAAACATGAAATGTAATCGAGTGTGTGTTTGGGATGCTCAAGTCATGGTTCCAGTGCCTGGACACATCTGGTGGAGCCTTGCAGTACTCACCAACTACATGTACCCAAATTGTCATGGTATGTGCCATGCTACACAATATGATCCTGAGAAAACAGCTGCAGCAGGAACAGCATGGGGCAGGGCCAAACAGCCATCCACCATTGCCAAGGCCTGCACAGGCACAGCGTGACTTGGAGGAGGAACAACCTAAGCCTGCCCCAGTAGGCAGAAGGAGGTATGCCCAGTATGCCTTGGCTTTGGCAAAGAGGCAACGCATAGCACATACACTGGCTCAGTAGGAACCCTGGAAATTATACCTCTCTCTGACTCGCACATAAAATAAAAGGGATGCCTAACTTGACACTACCTGTTTCCAAACATGTATAGGGAGTGTAGTATGTGCATCCAACACAGGCAGCCCTGCAGCACCACCGGAGGCATGATTGCCATGTTCTAAGCAATATAAAGCAGTGCTAAGCAGCATTTACCAGTATTTAGTATATGTAAACAAAATTGCCCGTGCTAACTAGTGCAATGATGGGCAATGCTGAGCAATGTTGGTCAAGGTCGGGCAAAGTCGTGCAAAGTTGAGCAAAGTCAGGTAAACATGCTCATATTTACTTTACTGTTCCTTAAGCAGTCTAGTCTGCCCAGCATGAAAATAAAAAGCAATGACAGGGCTCGAACCCAGGATACTGTGCACTATAGTCACAGTACTGAACCACTAAGGCATGATAGCATTTCAGTGGAACAGACACAGCAGGACAATTGTACAGTAATGCAAACACAAAGAAATGCTGTATCATGTCCCTAAAGAGACATATAGGTTACCTCCCCCACAGGCCCATGCAGACAGAGAACATCAGGGCAGACGGTGTGATGTGGGTTGTGTAGGCTATGAAGTTGCAACCTAATATACGTGACATTGGATGCTAGGATCTGTAGCACAGTAGTATGCCTCAAGCCAGTACGATAGGCAACAGTACAGACTGAAATGGTGTACCGTACACAGCAGTGCAGGCATAGCAAATGTGTTTAAGTGTCAGGTGAAACCCTCATCCTATGTACACCCACAGTAACAATCAAGTGTGCCCCGGGGTAGAACTGTACAAAGAATAGCTGTCCCCCCTGTATGTAGAAATCTTGATAAGATTATGCAAAGTGTTTCATGGAAGCCCTGCAGGCACAGCATGATCCCTGTTGATCTATGACACAAAGGTGAGCCCTGCTGTAAAAATACAACTTGATTTTCCATACACATATAGTATAACTGTCTATACTGGGCGTGCCAACAAATGTAGTGGATGTCATTCAGCATCACACTGAAAGATCATACTGGGCATGCTCACACACTTAAAAAAATAAGCAAACGTCAGGCAACAACATACTGAAAGGTCATACTGGGCATGCTCACACACTTGTACTGAATATGGAGGTGATTATAAGGGATCTATAGACAAATGTGGATAGACATCACTACTTCCAGAAACACATTCACAAAGTTGTCAGAAAATCATGCTATGTGTTCACATAAACTGCCAGGGTCTGTGCATGTAGGTCAAAGGAGGTTCCCAGTACTCATCAGTCATCAGACCCATCAGAGAGTACCACAACACTCTTGCAATGAATCTGACTAGGCACGTTCAGCAGACAGAAAGACTACTGAAGTACCCTAACAAGAGGATTACTGGCCTCAAACAGTTGCCGTATGCAACAAGACTGAATGTAACCCGATCTGTACTCTGTTGCATACTGTCTGCTCAGGAGATCTCTGCCCAACAGATAGGTCCATGTCATGGCTACACTCAAATCTGCTCTGAGTTACAGCTGAATGGCACTAAATATACAGACCCAACTGATATTTCCAACATCCTGGCAGGTAGGATCAGTGTTTATTGTACCCCCTTCTCTCCCATGAAAGAGCACATCTCTATAATGGAAGACTGCAAAGTTGCTGTCATCACGGCTGCACAAGTAAAAAACACTCTCCAAAGCCAGTATCACAGCAGCCATGGGACCAGATAACTTCACAGGCTGTGTTCCACACACACCGCAGAAAGAACAGGCACCGCACTGATGTACCATGTGCAGTCATAGCCTCACCTCATGCTTTGTTCATGTAGAATGGTGCACAGTGATGGTTATCCCACTACACAAGGGTGGAGACACCATGGACCCCAGGAAACAACGCCCCATTAGTCTGACGAGCCCACTCTTCAAGGCCATGGAATGTATCATCATACAACATATAAACAATTACATTTGTAATACCCAAACCCTGGACCACAACCATGTTGGGTTTGTAAAATGCAGATCATGTCACCTAAACCTGATAGATGACATTGAAGCAGTCAACAGAACCATCGAAAAGGGTAAGGTGGTTCACACAGCCTATGTTGATCTTGCCACAGCTTACAACACCACCCCGCAGTCTGGAAATATAGATAAACCCACTAAACTAGGTATAAATTGCTATCTCACAAGATGGGTTGCCAACAGGCTTACAGACAGAACACACACTGTGAAAGTAGCAGACTCCAAGTGTGACTTTGGAGCAGTGATGAGTGCAGTACTACAAGGTCCAGTCCTGTCTCCTATCCTGTTTAGTATCTACTTCCCTGAAGTAAACTTTAACATGGAAGGTCTATGGCTACAGAAGTTTCCCGAGGACTGCAAACTAGGAGCCATAATTGTAAACACTAAAGATGTGGACATCCTACAAAAGGGCCTCACTCAAACAGATGGTTGTTGTCAAAGCCATGGGCTCTAGCTCAATGCCAAAAGGTGCATTATCAACCCCTTTGTTAAAATCTCTGTAGCCAAGAACTACAACATAGGTGGTAGTATACTTAACAGTGAAAGTGTGACAAGAGACTTTGGGTCACAGGTGTACACTGGACACAACTGTGATAATCACATCCCCACAGTAGTCAGGAAACCCTGCTATGTGGCACACCTCATCACAAAATGTGTCTCCTGCAGAATAGAAGAGGACATTGTTCCACACTACTCATCACTCACTAGAACGATAATAGAGTACAACCCCACTTTTGCTATGTATCTCACAAGACAACTACAACAACTGTAAAGCCTGCAGCAATACCTCACAAAGAGCATTAGCAGACAGAAATACATGCCATACACAGACCATCTCAAAATGCTCCATCTGTACTCCCTTGCATATCACCTACTTAGATGTGTTCACTGCCTAACATACACAGCTATGTCAAACGCAGAGCTTACAACACCACCCCGCAGTCTGGAAATATAGATAAACCCACTAAACTAGGTATAAATTGCTATGTCACAAGATGGGTTGCCAACAGGCTTACAGACAGAACACACACTGTGAAAGTAGCAGACTCCAAGTGTGACTTTGGAGCAGTGATGAGTGCAGTACTACAAGGTCCAGTCCTGTCTCCTATCCTGTTTAGTATCTACTTCCCTGAAGTAAACTTTAACATGGAAGGTCTATGGCTACAGAAGTTTCCCGAGGACTGCAAACTAGGAGCCATAATTGTAAACACTAAAGATGTGGACATCCTACAAAAGGGCCTCACTCAAACAGATGGTTGTTGTCAAAGCCATGGGCTCTAGCTCAATGCCAAAAGGTGCATTATCAACCCCTTTGTTAAAATCTCTGTAGCCAAGAACTACAACATAGGTGGTAGTATACTTAACAGTGAAAGTGTGACAAGAGACTTTGGGTCACAGGTGTACACTGGACACAACTGTGATAATCACATCCCCACAGTAGTCAGGAAACCCTGCTATGTGGCACACCTCATCACAAAATGTGTCTCCTGCAGAATAGAAGAGGACATTGTTCCACACTACTCATCACTCACTAGAACGATAATAGAGTACAACCCCACTTTTGCTATGTACCTCACAAGACAACTACAACAACTGTAAAGCCTGCAGCAATACCTCACAAAGAGCATTAGCAGACAGAAATACATGCCATACACAGACCATCTCAAAATGCTCCATCTGTACTCCCTTGCATATCACCTACTTAGATGTGTTCACTGCCTAACATACACAGCTATGTCAAACGCAGAGCTGTTGGACATGCTCCACGTAAAACATTCACAATCCCTCTGACCTTCGGACCCAAAACCATGAGTGAAATACAAAAGGAAGGGGTGTACCCATTTACCTTATGGATATCCACACCTTCAGGTTAGTGGCAGAGCATGAGGCCTTGGAGACCATGCAAGTACAACTAACATTGGCCAAAGCTGCTCATCAGATTGTAACCTGCTACAGATCACCTACCTTGTCACAGGAACCTCACTCAGTATTCCTGAGAACAGTGGAAAATATAAAGGTCTTATCAAACACCATTATATGAGGTGATTACAACTACCCAAACTTGAGTGGGAGAATTACTTGTGTACAATGTCCTTTGCCCAATGTTTCCTAGAATTTAAAAGCTCTAACACCCTGGCACAGCTGGTCACAATGCCCACTAGAGGTGGCACCATACTGGACATGATCATCACCAACATGGGTACCAGTGTTCCACAACAGAGATAAAACCCTCAATGGTAATATCAGATCATAAAGTAATCACACTGGACATCCACATCCCACCCCCCCACCCAGTCAATGAAACCACCGTGAAGACATTTTCAAAAGCAATCTGCACACGTCCCAAGACAAAAGTGGAAAGTTCCAAAGACCTCTTGCTGTAGGATAATGGTATACAATCTGCCGAATCAGTTACATGTGAATACTATGAGCATCTACAGGGATGCATGGATCGAGACATCACAAATAAAACCAAGATGCACTCCTCCAAAAATAAGAAAACAATCTGGTGGTCGTTGCCCATAAATAATCTATACAACAGAAGGAGGAAACTAACACCTGATAGGGCCAACTACACTAAAGGAAAGGCATCACTGATCATTATTAGGAAGAAGCAATGATCGCTCATAAAAGAATTGAAGGACACTTTCAAAAGACAAATTGCCAAGGGCTGTACGAATGACAACCACAAAGCATGCAGTAGCTATACCAGACATGTAGGTGTCAACTTCCAAATATGCTGTTAGCTACTGACAAATGGCAAGGAATACACTGAACCAACTTTCATTGCCCACATCCTGGGGGACAAGTTCAGTGAAAACTTCCCCGATCACCCCCAAAAGGGTCTGTGTCCATCACAGAAGGATGCAGAGCCCCAGACATCATGGACATGCAGATAAAGATAGCCCTATCCAAAGCCAAGAACACAGCATCAATGGGACTGGATGGTGTTGTGTCCCAGGCTGCGTCTTACACTAGGCACAAAAGTAACTACACCCTCACCTACATTCACTGCCCAGACTCAATCATACCACAGGGTATGTACCCAAATAATGGCATACACTAACAGTCATCCAGCCCCACAAAGGGGGTGCCACAACAGAACCTGGAAGCCATTGCCCTATATGTCTACTAAGCCTGGTCTACAAAACTATTGAGCAAATTATCATGGAACCCATAAACAGTGACATTGGGCACCTTCAGACACTGGACTCTACACAACCTCGCCTTGTCAAAGGCAGATCCTTCCTCCTAAACATAGTTGACTTACTTCAGTTACCAAGGACATAGATGGAGGTGAATGTTGTCCACACAGCCCACCTGGACCTCAATAAGGAGAGTGTATGCCATTCCCCACTCTGTCATCATGGACATGCTTACCAGCCTGAACATCAACAGCTATGTCACTGGATGTGTGGCCAAGTGGCTCACAGATCAAACACACATGTTCAGAGTTGCAGGTGCCATGTCTGACTCTAAGACAGTCACAAATGGAATCCCACAGGTCTTGGCCCTGGAACCCCACCTGTTCAGTAGACACTGCTCAGGGGTACAGGCAAGCATGGGAGGAGTATGGCTGAACAGGTTTGCAGATGACTGCTAACTGTGGTCCATAATCAACTCTATGGCTGACACACACATCCTCCAGAAGGGGCTTACAGAGACAGATACCTGGTGTCAAAACAATGCCCCAAGAAGAATGCCAAAGAATGCATAGTCATCCCCTTTGGCTAAAACAAAGTGCAAACAAATGACCACATAGGTGGTACTCCAGTATGTATGGAGAAAGTCATGAAGGCCGTGGGGACACAGTTAGGTAGTAAACTGTCCTGTGATGATCACATGGCCAAAGTGTTTAGACATTCCTTCTATGTAGCCCACCCAATGTCACCTAATGTAACCCACTTTGTCTAGTCTGATGATGTCGCCATCCTACAAATATACCTGTGGAAAAAAGAACTCATCGTCATGTGTGTAGCGCGGTGTTAATGTGTACTCTTGTAGAATCATAAACCAATTAGGTAGGGGTTTGAATCCTGTACTTGACAAGTGTGTGCGTGTGTCTATTTGTGTGTGATCTCCTTGGATAAGAGCAACCTTTTTAGAGAGTACTCAAACACCTTAAAAGTGGTATACTAATCTTTGTCAGGTCTGATGATGTCTCCATCCTACAAATATACCTGTGGAAAAAAGAACTCACACTAATGTGTATAGTGTGTCATGTAAATGCATACTCCTGTAGTATCATAAGGAGTTAGTTAGGGGTTTGAATCCTGCACTTGACAAGTGTTTGTGTGTGATCTCCTTGAAGAGGAGCAACCTTTTTGGAGAGTATTCAAACACCTTAAAAGTGGTATAGTAATCTTTGTCAGGTCTGATGATGTCACCATCCTACAAATATACCTGTGGAAAAGCAAACTCACAGTAATGTGTAGAGTGCGTCATGTTAACGCATACTCTTGTAGTATCATAAACCAGTTAGGTAGGGGATTAAATCCTGCACTTGACAAGTCTGTGATCTCCTTGAAGAGAAGCAACCTTTTCGGAGAGTACGCAAACACCTTAAAAGTGGTATAATATTCTTTGTCAGGTCTGATGATGTCACCATCCTACAAATATACCTGTGGAGAAAAGAGCTCACAGTAATGTGTATAGCGCATTGTGTTAATGCATTCTCCTGTAGTATCATAAACCAGTTAGGTAGGGGTTTATATCCTGCACTTGACAAGGTTGTGTGTGGTCTACTTAGAGAGGAGCAACCTTTTTGTGGTATATTAATCTTTGTCAGGTCTGATGATGTCACCATCCTACAAATATACCTGTGGAAAAAAGAATGCACAGTAATGTGTGTAGCGTGTTGTGTTAATGCAAACTCCTGTAGTATCATAAACTAGGTAGGGGTTTTATTCTTGCACTTGACAAGCGTGTGTGTCTGTGTGTGATTTCCTTGGAGAGGAGCAACCTTTTTGGAGAGTACACCTTAAAAGTGGTATACTAATATTTGTCTGGTCTGATGATGTCACCATCCTACAAATATACCTGTGGAAAAGAGAACTCACAGTAATGTGTAGAGCACGTCGTGTAAATACGTACTCCTGTCATATCATAAACCAGGTAGGTAGGGGTTTGAATCATGCACTTGACAAGTGTATAATCTCCTTGAAGAGGAGCAACCTTTTTGGAGAGTACTCAAACACCTTAAAAGTGGTATACTAATCTTTGTCAGGTCTGATGATGTCACCATCCTACAAATATACTTGTGGAAAAGTGCATGCATAATAATGTGTATAACGAGTCGTGTAAATGCATACTCCTGTAGTATCATCAACCAGTTAGGGAGGGGTTTGAATCCTGCACTTGACAAGTTTGTGTGTGATCTCCTTGGAGAGGGGCAACCTTTTTGGAGAGTACTCAAACACCTTAAAGGTGGTACACTAATCTTTGTCAGGTCGGATGATGTCACCATCCTACAAATATACTTGTGGTAAAAAGAGCTCACAGTAATGTGTATAGAGCGTCATGTAAATCCGTACTCCTTTCGTATCATGGAGTAGTTAGGTAGGGGTTTGAATCCTGCACTTGATGAGTGTGCGTGACACTGGTGGACAATGGGTTGTGGGTTTTGCTTTTACTACTGTATGACACCAGTATGTGCATTGCACATGTGAGGTAGCTGTGTGGCAAATACATATGCATACATGTGACCTCAATGATTGCATGTGTGGGAACCCTGCTTTTTTCAAGAACACATCTGTCATCTTTTCAAGAGTGTGCTGCTGCTTTCCAGACCTTAGGTCACATCTGTATGCTTGTGACAAGGCCAGCCACTGCAGTGAACACTGGCCTAGGTCAACTGTGTCACACACACACTCATTATGTTTTTTATAGAACTGTGTGAGTGAGGGTTTATGGCCAAGCTATATGTCAGACCTGTTCAAATGCAGCAGGGTCTATCAATGATGGCTATTCATTATAGGTGTACAACAACCTTTGTGGATATGCATGCAGACCCTTATTGCTTATGTGACCCACCAAGGGATTTAAACATACCTTTGGAAATGTGATTATCAAAGGAGAGATGACGTACCACTTGGTTGCATGTACACATCGGTACCTGTCCTTCATGTTGGTGGCTACTACCTATGTGGTACTGTGGGGATACTATGTTCCATAAAGGTGGATGACTATGCATAGTTTGGCTTATAGCTTTACAGCATGGGTTTGACAACAGGTATCTGTCTGTGTGATACCCTTGTGGAGGATGTGTGTGTCATCTGGAGAATGCATTATAGGCCACAGTATGCATTAACAGACATGGGCAGACATATCCCTACTGTGATTGCTTGTACCTAAGAGAGCTATATGCCAAACCGGAGTGATCTCATTAATGGGTGCATAGTATAGTACCTGAAGGATCCAAATGTTGCTGTGTGTCCTACATCTGTGTGTCAGTTGTCAAGATATCATCTAACGATTGGTTATGGTCAGGCTGTTGAAGTTATGTATACTACCAGAATGCAGAACAATAACAGATAGTAACAGTATCACCCACAGCACAGTGTCAAACCATGTCATACACACATGTGTAGTCAGGTTCCGAAATGTGTGTAGTACAATGCAAACTGGCCACCAATAGAAACTATGGAGTGTTACTGTGTAATACAGGGCATGTCACCCTGCCCATGTGTCCACTATGCACATACATGCAGACAGTGCACCTCCACCATGTTCACAAATGTACACCTGCAAACCTGTGCTACACACGTCCCACACATACTGTCCACTCTCTAACACATGCTGCCAATACTACACACATCAGCCAAGTGGCACATGGGTGGACAATACACTATTTTAACTAACACTGGTGTAAACAATACTACAATGACAATCACAGCTTTAATGCATCATGCCTGCTCAGCTACACCTTCAAGCATATCATTACACTCTACTGCTGACAAAATGGTAACATTGCTATACTGCTATAAAGTCACCCTGTGCATCAGCACCATGGTAGCCTGTTCCTGCATCGATGTTACAGATGACAGGAGGTGCACAGGTTTCATCATATGCACAGGGTGTGTTGTTGGTTTGCCAGAGGCCTACAGTGAGCCATCCAATCAACATGCATATGTGTGTGTGTGTGTGTGTGTGTGTGTGTGTGTGTGTGTGTGTGTGTGTGTGTGTGTGAGGGGCAAGAGTACTGCTATGGGCCAATGTTGATGTAATGTGTGCGGGTATGTGTTAGCCCTAGGTGTGTGGTTCATGTGTGTGTGTGTCTGCATGCACACAGTTCCACCATGTGGCTGCCATATACGGGTATTTGTGGGACAGCCACAGACTGTACCTGCCAGGCCTTGCAGATCACCATCTCTGGCCATGGATACGGTACTTGTGCCTGGCAGGGGGTGCTACTGACACTATCCAGTACTAAGCCAGACTGGGTACTATCCCCAGAGGTAGATGGATGTACTCTGGAACCAGGTCAGTGCTGGGACTGTCCAGAGCCACGTGCACATGGTCTTCTAGGATGGTCTATGGACAGCCCACCCCAACATTGTTGTGGCCAGTACTGGCACTACGGGAGCGGCTGTGACTTGAGGGACATCCGCGGTGACCTCCAGGTGCTGATGTTACTGGCATATGTCCACGTTGATGTCTCACCCATCCCGCACTGTTCTGACACATGGACATGACATTGTGGAGGAAATCTAATGTCTCACCCCAACGTCTATCCATGACCTCAGTGTAATTATGGATGGCACCTGCTAGGTCATGGATACTGTCAGTTAAAGCAGTGTTATGTGCCCTCTGTGCCCTTAGTCCCTGTCTGGTGTACTGTTCCATAGGTGCCTGTGCCTCCATGACAGCCTGGAACATGCATGAGGCTGTAAGACCTGTGGCATGTCTGCCAGGGGCATGATGACCAGCAGTGCTCCGACGAGAACCCCTGGACATCTGCCTATGTGGTACCGTTCCAGACCTCGGGGTATGGCTACTGTGTCCGGATGCATGTGCCATAGGTACCACACTGTCCTGGCCATTGCTGACTGTAAACTGTCCCTCAGCTATGGGCATTGGTGATGAGGGATGTATTAGCAGTATGACTGTGTGCATGGATGGGGTGGACAGCTGTGTACTGTCGATTGGTGGCCCAACGACCGACCCTGGCAAACATGCCTGTGCCTCAACACAACTATTATTATCACTATCTGAGCCAGTGACATCAGCTTCCCTGCTTCAGTGAACTGGCCCAACCTCAGCACCTGTGAGAGGAAGACAGGAAACACACTTTGCAACCTGTACATGATGTCAGAACACATGCACACATGAACACATGAACACATGCACACATGAACACATGCACACATGCACACATGAACACATCCACACAAATACACTCCTCACTAAAGCAGAGAGACACACACACACCACCAGCAATCCAGAACATACCCATTAGTGGTTGAAGGTGGGGCACAGTATCACAAGACAAACAGTCACATCACAAGTGTCAGCATGCAGGACGTGTTTTGCTCAATAGCATGCAGTGCGAGTGTAGAGAGTCCTTGTTAATAGCAGTATACATGGCCTTGATGCATGTGTGTTGTTTGTCAGTGATTGTCCTCACCCTGGAATGCAATGTCTACATGGACACAACATTGCTGTGCAAGTATTACAAGCTCTGCAATGCCCTGTGCACCATCACTCACAGGTATACATACCATAGCTGGATGTGTATCTGTGTGTCACATAGATATCCATTTCTGATTAGAGCATCTGTGTCTTTAGCAGATGATTGTGGGCACAGGTTTTGCACATGCATGCTATGTATACACACAGGATGAGTGATGCATGTATACCTGATGGAATACCATTGCTCAACATAGCCATTGTACAGTGGTTATGGTGAGTGTAGAACATATTTTGGACATGCCAGTGCCAGCCATGACATGACATGGTACAACACAACTGCAACATTAAACATCACACATACACAGTGTGTGTCATGTGACCTATACACTCAATAGCACTACAAGACATATATGTGTCACTTTGTACAAATGGTGATGGTTATGCATATTGTGTATCGGTGCATATGTTTGCACACACACAACATTGAGGTGCATAGCAGTTAATGCTATGTGTAGTACTGTGGTTACTGTAACTGGATGGCGTGTTTTATCATGAGCCATCGTCATGCAGCATCATGTGGTCACTCACGGCTACTTATGTGTGCGAGACCAGCACCTATCATGCTGTACCTGAAGTGCAGTACCATGGCTACATTCACCATTTCATAGCCAGTTTTTACATGGGTTTGTAAGGTGCCCAATAGGGAGCATTGCATAACATGAATGTGTTGCGTGTTGGAGAGTGTCACACTGCCCCCTGATAGGCCTCTACCCCTAAGGTATATTATGTGTGCTGTGTGGATGACATTTGGGATACTGGAGTGTGACCTTACAGCGTGTGTCTGAATATGCCATGTGTAGCATATTAACATGTACTGCGTATGATGGAGTTGTGTATGTTGTGTGCATGTGTATCGACTGCCTATCCAATGTCCACTATAGTGTAGCCACAATTGTTTGGGATGCTTTGTGTATTGCATGTGTTTGAGGCAGCCACTCACATTACTGAGATGTGCATAGTCTCACAGCAAACATGCACAGCATGCATTATGCGTAGGTGTGTTACATGTGTACATGGCCTACGCCTCACCTATGACATGCACATTTTATTAGCAATAGTAAATGTAGAACACACTCACCAGCATGGGTCTGCTGCCTTGCTGTCACACCAGAGGGACCTACAAGGATATGAACCAGTTTGTCAGTGGCAACAACTGTGGCATTGCTACTGTGGATTTGCAATCTTACAGTAGCACAATGGTTGACAGTCACAGGCCTATACATCATGTTCCAAATCATCAGTATTGAACAACACCAGGCTCCACATCTTCTAACGACACAGTACACATCTCACATATGCATGATCTAACAATAGAGATAACAGTAGTCTACAGATATGCCATCTTACCAGCACACTCCATGTGAACTTGCTGGCGGGGCTCCGGCCTCCATGATGATGCATGTGTGCTGTTGTTGTTGTTGTTGGCCAGGAGCCCCCAGGCTCAGGAGCAGCTCCTCCACTCTGGTAAGGGGGGATGGGTGGCACCCCACCACCTGTGGCAAGCTGTTGCCTACGGACATCAGACGCATGCTGCCGGACATGTCTAAGTAAATCACTACAGTGATGTCGTACCTGCTCATAAGTCCGGTTATGCATGCCTATGTCATTTATCCTACAGACAACATCTTGCCACAGTGCAGTCCGCTCATGCTGGTCCTGGCTGGTTCTTGAAAATAGCAGGGTGTACTGTTCGATGAGACAGTTGGTTAGTATCTCATCCTCTGCACGGCTGTAGGCAGGATTGCAATGGTGGGACATGGCCCTGGAAGACAAGAAAACAATA
This sequence comes from Protopterus annectens, assembly GCF_019279795.1. Lineage (NCBI taxonomy): Eukaryota > Metazoa > Chordata > Ceratodontiformes > Protopteridae > Protopterus > Protopterus annectens. The sequence goes on along the minus strand of NC_056727.1, from coordinate 646,664,322 downwards.
TGTGTGAGCAAGTCATGTGGCACACTTAACATTCTACAGTACATATATCACTGAACTGCCATAAATAGCAAACTATTGTCTGTCAGAGGATACACACTTTCAATACCACATATCAGTGCTCAACCCACAACTGCCTGAAACTGCCTGACATGCTCTATACATTAAAACATTTTCTGCACAGTGACAAAAAGAAACCACTGTGTAAGACTATACAACAGTACATGGCACACTGTATGCGACACAATGCACCTCCTAGCCACAGTAGGTATATATCCAGCTAATGCATAAAAAAATATGCAATCCATTGCAATGATTGTAAAGTCCAGTTACAGTATTACCAGTATACCACACTAGTTGTTATGGAAAACACCTGCCTACAATATGTGCACATTCGTGAATATAGGAGGCATACTGCTGTACTAGACTATACATGTTGCTAGATACCTACTCATATCCTGTAACACACGTATGACCGGGGCATGTTACAGGCATACCCACACACACATATCAGACATACATACACAGAGGTATGGCAATCTAGATGAGCTTTACGTGTGTACCATACAGTACTGTGTGTCAGTACTTACAAACCCTTATGCCTGAGGTATGTAATCTGTGAGGACTACAGGTAACACACAAAACAGTGTTTCCAAGCAATGTGGACATACACCATACTGTGCTGTTTAGGCCTACAGCTTCAGGTAGTACTACAGTTCATACAGGGGTTTGATTCACCAGCAGTACCAATCAATGAGCATACATGTACTGCTTTATCCTCCAATGGCACACCCCAGTTAACACAAAGGGACTATGTTGGACCGTATGCCATACTGCTTTTTCTGGCTAGCAATAGCATACACATCTTTTGCTGGGATCAGAGCTAGGACACATAATACCATGACAGAAACAATTTCCCACTAAGCTATCCCACATATACACAACTGTGACACATTCACCATCACACTCAGTCAACCTCACATAGCAATTATTGTAACAAGTACATGTGGATGTGTATTGGTTCATAGGTAGGTTATAGGCTATTGGCCCTAGGGCCTATAGAAGCCTAGCCAGAAGGTACCCTGGCCATTGACACCCAAGTAATTTAGTTCCAAGTGTCCCTGTCAAGCAGAGCCACAGAGGTGATTCCCGGGGTATAATTCCTATCTCCCATCCAATCATTAAGACTATTCATGATGTGTGCTACTGAGGAGCTTTGTTTGCTATTGCTAAGTAGTTTGTTCCACAGTATGGGATGTCTCTGAGATAGGAATCTATCCCTCCAGCATGTTCTGTCTATTGTGGTGACAAGGTTTAGGTCCCTAGAGTGTGTAGCTCATAGGGATAGTGATCTGTTTACGTGGAGCATGTCCAACAGCTCTGGGTTTGACAAAGCTTTGTATGTTAGGCAGGGGTCACCTCTGGGTTGCCGGTATGCAACACAGTGTAGCTGTGGTTTGGTGAGATGGTATGCATAGGGCACCTGTTTGAGGACAGTATTACTCTTTGTGAGATATGTCTGTGGACTTTCCAGTTGCTGTAAATGTCTTGTGAGGTACATGCCAGAAGGGGCATTGTACTCTATAATGGGTTTTGTGAGTGATGAGTAGAGGGGCATACTGACCTCTTTTTCCCTGGATGACACAGCTTTTGTGATGACGTGTGCCATGTAGACAGATTACAGGACTAGTGTGGCACTGTGATTATCAAGGGTAAGTCTACTGTCCACCTGTGTCCCATGGTCTCTTATCACACAGTCGGTGTTAAGTTGACTACCACCTATGTGGTAGTTCATGGGTACAGAGTTTTTAGCAAAAGGGATGCGAATGAATTTCAGACATTGAGTTTGAGGCCATGGCTTTGTCACCAGGCATCTGTCGCAGTAAATGTGACTCTGTCTCTCCCTGCCTCTCTCTCTCTCTATATATATATATATATATATATATATATATATATATATATATATATATATATATATATATACAAATAAACATCCATTGGTGTACATATAGATATACATATAGGCACATATACAGTCCACCTTTCATTGTGGGAATATCAATTATGCGAAGTATGTGAGGTATACAATTATGTAATGATATTACACAGTCTTGTGCGAAATGCATTGAAGTTGTTCTCAGCCCATGTGGCTTTAGCAGGCCTCACTGGCTGCGACACTGCTAACCTAACAAATCACACACACAGTGTTTAACCACCACATGTCATATACCAGCAAACAGCCATTGTCCACACTACTGTACAGAACACAGATGGCATGGTTCAGATGTTTGACATTTAATGCTGAGCTACATATATCACAGTTATGTCCCACTGCACACAGCTACACACTGATTTGTCCATGGCAGTAGTCATGCAGGGCATCTGTGCATAGATACGTACTGCTGCCACATATTGATGTTTCAAAGTATGTAGAGTAGTCTTCAAATACATCTACTACATGCCAGTAAATACATGTCTGTTACATATCTTTCCTTTGTATGTGTTTGTAGTTTTCACTTTGCTGTATCTTTGGCTTTATTTTAGATTTTTATTGTTTTTTTCCCCACTGGTGTGGGTAGGGGTGTGCGGCTCTCTCTCTCTATCTCTGTCTCTCTCTCTCTCTCTCTCTCTCAGCATCTGCAATGGGATGATTGCATGTGTGACCAGCAAGTACAGCCTGCTTTTATAGGTATCTGCACATGTGCATGTGATTGCCTCTGCACCAATTGGTGGCCACCATTTGGTAATTGCATGCAGCCTGCTGTGTGGTAATTGCAGTACTCACTGTCATAGCAACCCAATGCTATAAATTGCTATGTCAGGTGGGTGTAGCCCTTTCAGCGTTCCAAAGTGGGGCCCATTCTTGTTTGCTGTGGCCACCATTGTGTAAGTCAGAAGGTTGGTATACTTCTTATATGTGAAGCTAGGGGTGTAGCCAGTGATTTAAATGTTGTACTCAGACCTGAATGTTGCCACTTCCACTACACAGTTGTCAGTGTAGAATTGTACTCACCCCTACAAATACTAACGCAAGATACATGGGTGTATGTAGTTTATTTTCTACTTATACAATTAACTGCCATACAAAAGTAGTTATTGAGATGTATTCATTTGGCACATGAACTGTTTGTGAACTGCTATACTATGAATATTAATTTACCCACTTTTTAATTGTTTCTGCTTTTTTAGTGTTGACATTAGCACCGGCTGCTCAAGAAAACTGGACAAATGTCAGTACTGACTATGCCTACCTACATCCTTGGTAGACCCTGAACGCACAGGTTTATTGTACATTTGGGTAGTGGTGCAGAAGGACAGAGAGCATTATGTATTAACATGTGAACTTTATCTTGCTGGACTTAAAGGGTTGCTGTGTACCTGTTAGTTTAACAAGGCAAGTAGTCTGTCTGCGTAGCTCCCAACTGTGGACCTATCCAGATGGTAGCCAGAGGTTAGCCTGTTATTCTTTGTCTGTGCACCACACCGGTCTTTTCAGCACTGGGACAATGACATTGTCACAGTTGGTTGCTACCAGTACATGGCTACATCCCTTGGTATTTCACTGTTGTACTCCTACATAAGGGTATGCTTCTGGAACTCCTTCCAAAGCTATTTGCACAGTGTGTAACAGCAGTATAGCTGGTATGCCTGTGTTTCTGCCTCTGCCAGGCCTCTCAAACACTCAGGTGCATATTTGAACAGACTCAGGGAAAAGTAGGTAGAAGTGAGGTACACCTTTACAATATTAGAGACATTAAGTTGGGACTTTGAGAGAACCAGAGCATATGGATTAATACACATTTCCTGAAGTACAAGCAGTGTCCAACTCTTACTTATTATCATTATTCTTAAGTGTAATTCACCACCTTTCTGCCCAACATGTCCAACTCTTACTTATTATCATTATTCATTAAGTGTAATTCACCACCTTTCTGCCCAACGTGTCCAACTCTTACTTATTATCATTATTCATTAAGTGTAATTCACCACCTTTCTACCTAACGTCAGTAGCTTTCAGAGGGATTCAGAGGGACACAGCTAAAACCTGTCTCAAAATCAGGGACATGCCTGAAATTTAGTCACAGTTGCGAAGTATGGCCTCTGTCCTAATCAGATATGCTAGTGTTTATCCTACTATGATACTGTGTGGGGGTTACAAAGTGCTGCTGTAACATTATTTCCTGCTAGTATGGCTGGTTCTCTTTTCACAGTCATGTAATGCAATTCCACAAGAACTGCTGGTAAGGATCCACAGAACAGGATTTGTGTTATGGCATTCCTATTTGTCCTTTACATTCACTCATTCTGATGCATGATATATTGATTTCAGCACCAATTTGTTGTATGTTTACCATGGCTCAATAGTACTTCATGCAATCTAGTGTGTACAAGGTCTGGGGTTCGAGACTGACAGAGGTGTTTTATTTTTCTGCAGAACAAAACAAGGGCCCTGATATACAGAGTGTCTAAGGCACTTTTAAGCAGTTGTAAGTGGGTTTGCATGGGTTTGCGCGATGCTTAGCAATACTTAGCTAAGCGCACACAAGTGTACACTCGCGCAAACATGCTAACTACTGCTTAAAAGTGCTTACTCCCGCTAACCCCGTGCTCATTTCTTTGAAAGAAAAGAAAATGGGGAGATAGGAAAGTGGTGAAAAAGGGGCACAAGGAGGTAAGAACAGTAGGGAAACAGCTCAGGTTGTGCAGGACTGGTGTAGGGAAGGTCCATAGCTGCCCATTTCTTTAACAGCAACAGCTGTGCATATACTAATAATTTGGATGTAAATTTGAAACCTTTCACCCCTGAGAGAGGGGTGTGGACAACGAAGTATGTTGTACTGCCAATTAAATTTCAGTTTATGTGTCCAGCAGACATGTGTGCAAAATGGACAGCTATGTATGGGGCGTAATTTTTTTATGGGAGCAGATTGCCCTTTTTTTTTTTCAGGTGAGAGTGGAATGTTGGGTAGGGGAAGTAGGTATATTTGGGGAGGTAGGCTGGGGAGGTAAGCAGACAAGACAAACAAGATGCATACAGGGTCGGAATATGACACATGGGGTGGATGAACACCATTGATGGGGAAGGGTGTTTGGAAATCACAAGCCCATGAGCCCACAGATGGCAACAGTGGAACTGAGATCCCCACCCATGGGCAGTCACCACTGCACCTTCACAGCCTGGAGGGTGGCTGTGCTGGGGGCTGCGTAGGAGGGGCAGGCTCATCCATGAGTCATGCCACTCTTGCCTCGAGCTGGCATAGAGGATCAGCAACTGAATGCTCAATCTCCCTACGCACCACAGCCCAGACCATTCAGAGGGTGATAGGTGGCCCTCCTCCAACCACGCTTGCACAGGGGGATGAGCCCCATCCCCTGCAGTGCTTCCACCTGAAGGTGGCACAGGACCAATGGAGGAAGAGGTCCCGGGCTGGGCACTGTACCTGCTGGTGCCAGGTGCCATCGCCAGCTGAGGTGGGACAGGTGGGTCCTCTGGGACCGGCCTTCCCATACAATCTATGTTTAGGAGGATTTAATGTCAATATGGGTTAGTAATAGCCAACAGCATTCCAATTTAGTTGTAACAGCATACAGTAGTATTCCCATTAACCCAACACACCAGAGTTCCAACAGTTGAACAGCAAGCATAACACATGCATATATAGAACAGAAGTGGACATTCCAACAGCATGCAGGATTGATTGGTGGCAACAGGCCACCAAGATTGTGGTATGTGAACAGAGCACATGCATCAAAGTAAATGCAGATATTTATAAACCAATAGGACATGTGTCCCAACAAATGTTATGAGATTAGACATACCCATTGAGGTGTGGAGTTGCATTGTTTATGCACATACAGTAGGGTGTAAAAAGATACCTCCATTAACAACTTATATATACTTGTAGTTTACACTACATTCCTATTGACTGCAGTTATATATCCCCTATATGTATTATTACACTGGGCAATGTCCGTTAATTTGTAAAATGGGTTTTGCTAGTTCTTGAAATACCTGACCTGTATCTGACATACAAACTGTCCTGGATGCAGATGTTACTGCTACATATTTATATAGTTCATTTATATTTATATATCTACATGTCTGTATGTGTTCAGGTGACATTATCAGGTATATGTTGACAGCCCCCTACATTTCTAGCAGCACACTGACATTTCTGGGGAACAGAATAACAAGCGACTTAAGTGCCAGATTAACCTCTACATGCCGGCCATGAACCGACAGTTGAAGACTGTATATATGCTTAACAGCTACTGGCACTCCCTTCATCCACTTTATATGGGCCTACCCATGTGTGGGTTTACTGCGCTTAATACAACAGTACTATTTCTATAATGCAAGGGTACAACAACATATCGAAGAAAGTGACACGGACACACTCCAGGAATTATACCTTTATTAATTACATTGCACACTTTTCTAGTGGCTCTCTCATTTATTTGATATATCAGTGCATGCAGAGGTCTTTTATTCAAGACATATTATACCTTTATTAATGGGTTATAACACCTTTTCACTCTGTCTCACTTATTTTATATAGCAGTACATGCAGAGAAGTTATTCAACACTCATTATACCTTTATTAATGGGTTACAATACTCTTTTTCAGGCTCTTTTCTTTTATATGACAACACATGCAGAATAATTACTAACCTGCCTGGTGGTGCAGCCTTAGCAGCCTATCTGCATAGGCTTGCTGATTCGCAGCACGGACACCTGCAGCTGCGAAGTAAATGAAGGGATATTGAGACATACCTATCCATAACATAGACTACAACAGCAATTCTTACATACTTCATTCCATGGCTACATACTCAGTAGTGGGGCATTTTCCATTTCATGGGCCTCCTGTATCCACTGGTTCAGTCGGTCCTCCTTGTGCCTCTTCAGGTCTGAGAAGTGGTGTCTGACCTGCTCACCAGTCTGAGGACACCTATGGCACTGGTGAGATCATGTGCTAGATGGTTCCAGGCTTCTGCTTTGTACTCAGTGCCCTGAAACTGGCCCTGCAGGAGTCTTGCATCATGATGATGGACAAGGAGCCAAACCATTACTTTTGACTCCTCAATGCACCACCGTTGCGCTCGAAAATGAGAGCCCTCTCCAACACCGGCCATACTGTCTGCAGATGGGAGCTACAACCAGTTATGGCAATTATTCCCGCCTATGGAGCTTAAATATGCCTCATTTCCCACACTTATTTGTGAATGGCCGGTTTTGAAAATTCTCAGCTAAAAGCAAACCTGCTTAGCAATGGGTAAACTTCCATTGATATATATGAGTGTGTTGGTACTGCATCCATATTTAAAGCTGTCATGGCTTAGTTGTTTAGTACTGTGGCTATGGTGCACAGTATCCCGGGTTCAAGGTCTATCAATGCTTTTTATTTTACTACTGGCCAGACTGGCTAGGAGGTGTGGCTGTGTTTAGCCAACTTTGCTCAACTTTGCCCAATGTTGCTCGCCGCTGCTCTACGTTGCTCTACGCTGCCCAACATTGCCCGACGTTGCCCAATGTCACGGTGCACAGCTCTGCGCGAACATGTTTTGTTTGCGCTAGTTGGTTCGATGTGCAGCTCCGTGCAAAACTATTGTGCTAGTTAAAGCAGTGCTCAGCTATAAGCAATTGTACTTAACTGTGCTTAATACTAGTAAACTTTGCTTAGTAGTGCTTCACATTGCTTAAGATATGTTACTTATGCATTTATCAGTATGCATGACCATTCCACATTCTTATATATAATATAAAATATTGTTCACTACCACATAGACCATTTCAATGCATTTTACTGAGATTTAAAAGATAAATGCCAGGAATTCTATTTATGCACACATTTCCAACAGAAAATAGGTAGGAGAGTGGCGGGACTCGAACCGGGAATGCCCCCTCTTTGTGCGAGGGCTCTACCACTATGCTATTGCTATTTGGCTTAATTTACATATAAATAGTTTATTATCCTCTTCGATGTCTACACTGCTACCTGTAGCTAAGCAATGGGCAAACCCACGTACACATGCACAAATACAGGCAGCTATGTCGTGAATAATAAAAAAAAAAGGAAACCTTTACATTTTAAACTTGTACAGGGATTTAGAATGTGGGGGAGTGTAGTATTGGGTATGTGGACATTTGAGCGTACTCGCTCATTTCAGTTGACATTTGCAGTTTAGGCACTTGCAGGAGCATGGATATTTGGACTGCTCGGCAGTCTGACATGCCCCCTGCACTCGTACACACTCCTTGTAAGCCTTAGAGTTGAGTCAGCGCACCCTCATGAATATGCATGATGCGCTGACATCATACTCTTACACTGCAGTTTCCATGTAAGACTTAGTTAGTCTTACATGGAGGATTAGTGAATCCCGGCCAACATGTTCTCATATTTTCATGTGTTATTATTTCATGACCTGCACAAGTCTCAGAATTTAAAACCATTACCACTGTATGCTTCAGTAAGTAAGGACAGGATATATAAGTGAGGTAGAAACAAGATTAAAGATGCTACCAGTTAGAGATTTTTCTTCTTGTTCTTCTGGTAATAAAGACACCGATTATTTTTTTTCTGAAATATTTTGTATACTCAGTGTGCATCTGAAAAGGCACATATATGCTTTCTTCTTCTCATTGAAGGTATTTCTTTAAGGAAAACTCCACCTTGAAATTCATTTTTTTCATTATGTCTTCACATTTTGTACTATATTAACAAATCATCATCACTCTATGTGCTTCTTACTATAGTTTAATATGTTATAATACAGCCATGCTAATGCAATATCATATTGCATCTTCTATTTTCCTTTTTCAGAATTCATTTGAGTCCCTTATATGTCTCACACTACACATATGGAAGTATGGTGTCTCACTCTTCTAATTTAGTCAGAAGTGAAATAAAGAGAATCTCAGGCATTTTGCACAACTCCTCTGAGATCTGACTATTTTTCCCCTGTTTATCCTGATTTGTACTTGTAGTCAAGCTTCTGTTAACCACTTCAAAGCTGTTGTTAAATCTAAAAGCCTCAGCAAAACCAACTAACTAAATTCCACATTATTCTCAGGCTGGCTCCCCCTCAGTCTTATTTAGGGGTCATACTTGAAAGTCTATATTGTTCATGTCTGATGGGCTGCTGTTGCATGCAAGCTCCTCATGGTAATTCCTTATTTCTATTGTACCAATCTCATCCTGAAATTTTGTAGAATGAATCAGTCTTTTCAAAACTATGTTCTTCAAATGATTAGTCATGTTAACCTTACCCTTACAATATAGAACTTTCCTGTAGGATTTGGGTCAAGCAAATATAGCCTTCAGTTCTGAAATTAGTAATGCTCTGAGATTTTCTTTATTTATTTACATAGCCTCAAGTTTTTTTGTATTATGTTATTCTACTTATATTGTTAATATATCAAATAATACCATAATGGTGCTTCTGAATCAGAATATCTGACTATGACAAATTTTCTCTCCCTGCAGTGGAACTACTTTAGCTTAGTAGTACAATATAACCTTTGTCAGTTAAGGCATAGAAACTCTTTTCTAATCTAAAATTTGCTTATGGACACATTAAGCCTAAAACACCATTGTAAGTACTTTTACAATAAGCCTACTGTCAAACATCTCAAACTCTTAGCACAAGAACTTTGGGCAAAGCCTAAAGTAATGGTGGGACAAAGACCCAAAAATAGGGACATATTTTAAATATTGCTCTGATAAATCTAGAACATTGATACAATAACAGGATATGTGTTTGCATATATTTTATGAAGGGTATAGTCTGAAATTCAGATGTATGTCATTATTTAGTGACTTCAGTCCTCAGTGATTTGCCAGAAAGCCATACATTTTATGAGGAACAGACAAAAATGTGAGACAAAAATCTGGACATTCTGTGAAAATCTGGACAGTTGAAAGGTATGCCTACAGTGTTGATTGTCATCATAATTTGTTAATTGGTGATCTACCACCTTAAATTCAGGTACTACAGGCACATACACTTTAAATATGTTCTATGCATGTCTCATCTACAGCTGGTCAATGTAAAATTTATTCAGCAAAAGTTGCCTGCAGAAAAAATATCCAAAAGATTAAAGTTGAATTTTGTTCACATTAGGAAATCTTTGCCACTGCTACTTCTGTGTGCATGCACCAGTAACGATTCACTTCTTTTGGGAGATCTCTCCCTTCTTTAAGTTGAGGTGACTATAGAGTTGGTATATTTAAGTTCTGAGGAATGTGGGACTACCTCCCATATCAGAAGGTGTAGGGTGGGGTGAGTAGTGGGCTTGCTCACTGCAAAGAAAAAATAAAACACTCAGACTTTTGTTTTTTGCCCTTCTGTGTTTCAGCCGTTATTTTTTCAGCATTTTGGATTGCCAGCATTGTGGAAATCGATGTCTCATAGTACAGCCTCAAAGTTCACACCTTTTATTCTACTTTTTCATCAGCAGGTACAGTCATCCATAAGATAATATTTAATTCTCACCACCACAGAACTGTATCCATGTCGTAGTTAAAATTGCAGACCATTCCTACATCACATATTTGTAGAGTGTAAAAGCTGTCACTTCAAATAGCTATTAAAGGCAAATGACAGCTGCCTCTGTTTTAGCTGCTATGTTTAAATTTGTGTTAAGCACATAAATAATAAAATTTCACAGTCAAAAAATGTGAGCATTTAATGGATTTTGTATGTAGTGTTGCATAATAACCTTATTCCTCTTGGACACTTAAAGATTTCTCCAATAGTTAACTTGTTGAAGAAAAATGTTTTATTTTTGCTGTTTATTTCACATTACTAACCACAGCAAGACAGTCACTGGTTGTAACATTTTATGTGGTGGTCAATAATAAAAATACAGACTCTCTACTGTCTGTCCTATGTAATATAGGTAAGAAAATCCCTTCTGACAAAAGCTGAGATTTGTCTATGGAAAAATATTGGGAAGTACATTATCTCAGAAACAAATGAAAATGAAAAACAATAGGTGCTGAACATTAAACAGCATCTTAATGATACAATAGGGAAAGGAACATAACTTTGTAATAAGGTTAACCACAGTGGAAGGAGGATAAGATATAGGTTACAGAACCAAAATTCGGTATCATAGAATGTAGAAACAGTCAAAGATGTTAATATTCACAAATCACAGACACTAATAAGATGTGAAAAAAACAGTGAAAATACTTCAGATGGAAGAACATGACCCTTTTCTCACCACCCTGTCCAGACAGAAATGTCCTTTGCAAGAAAATAAGCAGAAATACCGCTCACGTACATACTTCCAGGGTGCATATTTGTACCTCATGGGCAGATTTGTAAAATGGTTTGTGAAGAGTATGATAAGTCATTGTTAATAAGTCCTGGTACTTCCTGTTCACATAACCTTTCTTATTTGTCAGGAAGTCTGTTTCTCTTATTCAAATGATGGGATAGTTTCTTTTTAAAATAAGCATTATTGTTTCAGTTGTAGACTTAAAAGCACAGAGAAAGACATAATCTATATTGTCTGATATACAGTATACAGCCAATCACTTACATTGCAAGTTGAGTTACTTAGGTGATTATTTATTTATTCAACATTTGTTTACAAGAAAAGTCCTACTGGGCATAGAACCCATTTTCAGAGGAGGCCCATGGAGTGAAGCTCCACTAACAGGACATGTAATGTATCTACAAAATACACAATTTGGAATACAAGTGTGATGACAGAAGAGTGGGCCATTAGGCTTAAAATGTCCCACAAAGGCAGTTAGCCTAGAACTAATCTATGAACCTATAATAGCTGTTACCTTTTGTGGGGAGTTGGCATAATGCTGAAGGTGTTTACCTTACAGATGGACTGTGCAGGGTTTGATTCTCGCATGGGGTAATTGGCTAGGTTAATGAACCTAAGAGACAACAATGCAATATTTATGTAATACAAAATGAGGTGGCAAAAGAAACAGCAGTGTAGTATTTACAGTTTTCTGTAACTATCTGGTTAACATTAATGTCCTTCTACAACTTTTCAAATTTGAGAGCTTGTTTGCTTATAGAAGACAGTTAAGATTAGGCTTTATAGAGGAGTCATTAGTAAAAAGAGATGGAGAGGATACTGGATATTAAATAAAAGATGGAAAAGTTGATAGAAAGATGGCAGGAGAAAACAGAAGTGTAATAGAGGAAAAGAAAGAAGAAAGGATGACCGTAAGAAGAGAAAGTATAATATTTCAACCTGGCCTGATGCAAGTAGAGACCCAGGATTACGCGAGAAAGCATTTTAGTAAGTATTTAAATACGTGACTGCTAGATATCATTATAATGTCCACTGGAATATTATTTGAAGCTTTGGTTACTGAGTTTGCATATAGAGAGTGTATAATAGACTTTTTGGGTTTATAAATTTTAAGAAGTTGTTTTATGGAGGGGCAAAGAGGCAATTACTTAGGCAGTGATTAAGAGTAGAGCTTACAACAGGATAAGATAATGGATTGCATATCATTCTGTGCACCTACAGAAGTTAGGTATGTTTAAGATAGAGAAGTAGCTTGAATCAGATTACGGATTTGAGAGCAATGCAATGATGGGAAATGTTTGGCCGATTTGCTGCAAACCTAGCCATTTTATTATAACATAGTTTTAATTTTAATGTCAGATTGATATGCCACTTTATTATAACATAGGTCTAGTTTTAATGTTAGAGTTACCTGTAGATTGGTTAGAATGGGAGAAGCATAGAAAGAGTAAGGAAGGAAGGTGATATAAGCTAACAAATGTAGTTTTGAAGGAGCCAGTGAAATATTTGTATCTATAAAGCATTCCACATGTTTGGTATGTTATCTATGGATTTTGAATATAACAGTCCCAGAATGTTACTGTGTGGTGGTGTAGAGAGATAAATCTCTGAGTGTCATCCAGGCAACCTAGGCTCAATTACTGGCTGGAGCATCTGAGGGTCAGCAGGGGTAGGAAGGGCATGGCTATCCTGTTGGGTGGCACATGCCTGGATGTCCTTCATAATAGATCTCTGGTCAAGGCTAGGGACACATAGAGGAAATTGCTTGAGGTGGGATTAGGTGGAGGTCATTGAATGATTTGCCTCAGAGACGGGATAATAGTTCCCATGCCACCATTGCATATCTGACCACTGGAACCTTATAGGCATTCACAATGAGAAACATGAAAGTTAGGGCTTAAGTTAAAAATAACCTTCAAAAGCAGAATAATTCTGCACTACAATGACAGTCTTCTCAGTGGCACCAAGCATGAGTCAGAGTAAATCCAGTTGGTAGAGCAGGAGAGCCTGGAGAACCCCTCACAGGCTTTGAGCATAGTTCAGAGTAAATCCATTGGATAAAGCAGGAGAGCTCAGTAAACCCATTTGATGAAGAGATGTGCCAGTGTCAACCAATAGTCAGCTGTAGGGTAGAAAAAAAAACTGAAAAGAAAGCGTCCCACAGTATTTCCTTTGAGATATGTAATCTTGTTTTGAAAGCATAGGCAGGTTAACGATATTTAATTAAGATGTCATCTTCAGGTTGCAGCAGGCATGATAGCATGAGTAGGTGCTAGTCCATCCTTCTGGTCATCATTGTTTTCATCATCATTATCATCATCATCATCATCATAAGACTCTGACAGTGACCTGGCAAGGGCTCATCATCTCTTTCTGATCACCAATCATCCACAAGTCCCATGCTCTCTCAAGAAGAAATGTAAAACATGACAAATAAAAAGCAAATGTATTTTTAGGATAGTTTATATCTAATTGCATGTGTTTGTTTCAAAAGATTTGTTTATGCCATTTTTAAATTCAGATGTTGCTTTTAATGTTGATTGCAACTTTTAATGAATGTAAATTGGTTGTTAATTAATCAATTGCTTAATTATTGAGTTGATGATTGTTTAAATATTAACAGAGTAAATTGATTTGTTATTCAGTTTGAGGAAATCTTTTACAAGACAAAAGCACTTACTGAATAAGCAATTGTGTTTTCTGGTGAATTAAAGGCTGTTCAGTGAAGTTTTTCGAGTGGATTCTTTCCTTGTATGTTGTTTGCTGTTTTCTGTTTTGCTTGAAAAAGCAAATGTTTGTTACACTACACATTCCCATGAAGATCATAGCTGACCTTAAACTGAAACTGATGTGCACCTCTGCCATCTAACATACTTAATTCATCCCATCCACTGGTGAGTCCTGCAAATACAAAATGACACTGAAGGTGTAGTGGCATCCTTTAAAGTTGTTATTTAAAACACAGTTCAGTTTTAAATGGTGCAGACAGTAGCATAAGTATAAGCAACACAATTGCTGCTACTGAATATCTCCTAATGCACACAGCAACTTTACTGTGTCACGTTATCAATTTGGCTTTAATAAAGGAAGGTCCTGCCTCTTTAACCTTATTAATTTCTTTGAAAAAGTAATTGAAGCAGTGGATAGTGGTTATGCAGAACATGCAGCATATCTAGACCTGGCCAAGGCCTACAACAATATTCCCCATGCAGGCATTATTGACAGACTTGAAAATCTGAATAGAAATCCTTATGTTGTGTGATTAATAGTTAAGCAGTTGTCTGACAGAACCCATGTGATTAGAGTAGCAGGTGCCACTTGTGAAAGCAAAAAAGTCACCATTGATGTACCACAGAGCTCACTTTGCAGATGACTGTAAAATGGGTGTTGTTATTTGATCTTCAGCTGACTCACAATTGCTTCAACATGGATTAGACCATATTAACAATCAGTACAAGGACAATGGTCTCAAGTTAAGTGTAAAAAAAAATGTAGCAGAATTCATTTTAGTAAACAAAACAGTTTCACATACTGTATGGGAAATGCACCCCTCCAATCACACACTGTTATAAGGGATATGAGTACTCTTGCTGATAATTCCTTATCATTTGACCATCATGTCTTCACAGTAGTTCAGACATCCTTTTATCTGGCACATCTAATTTCCAAAGGCTTCTCCACTAGATCCAAAGAAGCCTTAGTTCTCCTGTACTCATATCTTATTGGACCCATTATTGAATAGAATGCACCTTTTGGCATGTATGTATGTAAACATATCACACAGCTTGATAGACCACTTAGATTCATAACTAAAAAGATCAGTGGCCTCAAAAATATTAGTTATCAGGAGAGACTGGCAGCCTGTTCTCTGTGCTCAGTCTTTTACAGACTCCTCCGTGTAGAATCATATGTGTCTAGCTATTTGATCCTTGAAAAATCAAATCAAATTTGACTTTGTATTTCTTCGCAGAACTAATGGTATCTCAAATACTTGATACTCAATGATCAGCAGAAAAATAAGACATGCCGGCATGATAGATTCATATCCCAATGTATCTCTCAGCTCTGGAACAAACTTCCACTATATGTCAAGTAGATCACCACCCTTGCCTCCTTCAAGGAAAACTTAGATAATTGGATGGGCAACATCAAATTCTCTCCCATTCTGTCTTGTCTTAACTTCTTCAAGACTACAGGGACCTTTTGAATACTTTTTTTTGGCTAGGCTTGAAAAGATCTGCAGACAAATTGCCTTTTTGTATGTTTTAGTAAAGGATATTCCATTTTTAACTCAACTGAGGACTACCTGCTATTTTCTATTTAATTATTTTGTAGCACATATTTTACAGTTATATTTTACAGTTTAATTTTTATTAAATGAACTAAGTGCATAGCATAATTCAGGAAGTGAACATCATACCCTTCACACTGAGAAGTTTCTTCTGGGTTCATTTTGGACCTAGTATAGGTTGCATACCGGGTTTTTCTGAGACTTCAAGGGATACAATTTTTCCTTTTGTACTTAACATCTTTCCCACTTCTGTCTGTAGTCTTTTGCAAACCTCAGTTTCCCTCCTAGCTAAAACAGGCCTTGTTATGCAAGCTAGATATTTTTAGAGATTCATTCACAGTAATTGAGCTCACTTATCTCTTATTGTTATTTCCAGTCCTAATTGCACACCAAACCTGTTTATAAATGCAGTGCCTATAAACAGGTGTTACTAAAATAAACAGCTTGGAACATGAATTGTAGACATATAGGAGACATTAATGAGAAATGTATGCTGACATACTTTTAAGGGTTCTAAACAGAAAAGTGGTGATAAAGATAAGATTGAAGTGTACACACGTCTAAACAGTTACGATCGCCTAATGTAGTTTGATATCTGATATAAGCTAATTAATAAATCTGTTTTTTTACCTTTGCTAATTGCATACTGGGATTGTCCATTGGTATTCAAGTGTAATTTAAGTTCAGCATATCTAAATCCTTTCATAGAGATTCACCCATATGTCTCAAGATGCATACCAGAACCCATTTTTCTGCATTGCTATTGTATTAATTGTATTTTCTAAACAAAACAAGTTATTTGTACTGTCATATTAAGCTGAGAAGCCACAGTGCTGGCTGTCTTACATTTGAAGTTGCTGTATTGGATTTCTCTAGTGTTTCTTCAAAGCATCCACTGTGCAGACTAAGGATGTGCACTTTTCACCTTGTGCCAGCTACAGAAACAAGGAGTTTTCTGTATGAATACAAAACAAATAAAAGGAGATGGTTGCAGAAAGATGTTAAAACTCATAATTTTTCTTATCAATGCATATGTTCACTGTATCTTTGCTCACTGTAATAACTGGTCGTTGGCAGATACACATACATTCTTTTCCTATCTGTTGTATACACACAGAATTTGGGAATATCAAGCAGATCTCTCAAGTACTCAACGTTATGCCTGATATTAGTCATTCAGTGTCAAAGGCTAGGACCTCATCTTAGACCACACACATACACACACACACACACACACACACACACACACACACACACATACACACGCACACACACACACACACACACACACACACACACACACACACACACACACACACACACACACACACATACACATAAAATAACTGAAGGACTTTCACATCGAAAACGACATTTTTTTCTCTTTCAAATTTGGCTTTGCATTTATAAAGCTAAATAAGTTATGACAATTAAGAACAGCACTGTTGCAACCAAAATTTCATGTGGGGATTAAAAGACCAGGGATTCCATTGAAATGATTTTTCATATCTTTACCTGTGGCATTCTATACATTTGATACTTCATTGTTACTGTTATAACTACCACTTCAAAATCATTCTTCCATTCTGTTATGCAAGCTATTACTGTCTTCCAAGTAATGTTAGCTGCATGTTGCCACTGTGAACTATTATATTCCTCTTTGCAGAGTACTATGTCTACTAGGTCCCCAAATGTTTTACTGTCTTAAGTAAGGAACAAGTCTGTTCATTATTCCTCTGTCTCTCTCTCTCTCTTTTAATAAAAGCTCCCACAGCTACTATATCATTATAGGAATTTGGGCTTCACTAAATTCTTAATGGCATAACAGTTTAATTAATCTGTTATTCAGATCTCAAAAACTTCCCCATGATACCGTCAATGAAAATTAATACCTGTTAATATATTAAGTGTTTTAGAGATAGAAACTTCAACTTCTATCGAGAGTTCAAAAATAAATTGTAGGGCTAACATATCTGCAATGTGTACCTACCTACGTGTTGAGTAATCATTCCAAAAGTATTAATCACTAAGGAAAAAAAAGCAGAAAAATATCTTTACATTAAAAAAAAATCAAACTACTGTTAAATAAACATAAAATGATCTTCTTCTGGCTAATGATCTAGCAGGAAAGAAGACAATCCTGTTCTTTGTTAAGGTTCTGATCTGCTCTCACCTTTAGCTCCTCAGGTATGTCAGTTTCACACATAACAGAAGGATGATGAGACACCGCTTGGGTTCTAGCAGTAGCTATCTAGCTCATCTCTAGTGGACAAGGAAACAATGCAGTATCTCAGAAACGAAAGAAAGAACGAAAGAAAGAAAGAAAGAAAGAATGAAAAAGAAAGAAAGAAAAAAGAAAGAAAGACAAAAATCTAAAAATAAAAGTGAGGGTAATTTCAAATATTAGATGTATACACAACAAAGTGTTCAAGCTTTAAAAATTATTACCTCACAGTGTCTTGTATCAAACTCAGATGATATCAGGAGCTTGGAAACACATCTGCACAACTTCCAAGCCATTAGTTCTTGAATAAAAAAATGTATCCTCTCACTCTAGCATAGGTTGTACTGCTTGGAACCACAGGATGGAGACACAGATAGGAAACCAAACCAGGATTATAATAAAGTAAAGAAAGGCTGGAAATGCACACTCCCAAACATATAATAAAGATTCAAAGGGAGGTACATTTTTACAGTTTAAAATTAATAGAAAGATATTTTCAATCTTTTTTTAAAACGGACTATTTGCAGCAAAATTTGCTTAGACATCTAAAGCAATCTAATGAGAGACTACTGAAATAACATAATATGTGTTGTCATTAGTTACACAGTTTAGCCAGAGATGTATCAGTATCATACACTATTGTGTACATACTATACAATAACACAAAGCTTAGTCATGTTAAGAGCACTGAGGTGCAAACTGGCCACAATTGTTCTAGTAACAAGTTAGACATATTCTGGCAGAATTTAAGTTTCTAAAGTGATTTGTGACTAAAAGTACAGGAAATTGTTTCAGTATTACTTGTATTCTAACCATAACTCTAATCCTGCCACCACCCCACCTCCATCTTTAGGCATTACCTTATAAAATCTGTTTTCCCTAGCAGTATCACAATTCTGACAAAGCATGTTGATATGCACTGTTAAGTTTTATTTATTTTTTTTTAGTTGATTTGTAAAAGGAAAGCCTTTGCTTTACATTTTCAATTGGTCTAGTTTGGCATTTTTTTTATTTTGATCTTAATTAGGGTTGACATGCAAACTGTTCACCGATGTTCCTGCATGTTGATATGAGGGAATATAATCATGCACATGCACACACACACAAACATGTACAGACACCCACAAACACATGCTGATTAAGGCTGATCAGAGGTAATATGTGCTTTAAAAATTATCTTAAATGGAAAGGCAATTTTGTCCATGTTTTTATAGAAATTAAACTGTACAGCATACCCAGAGACAGATTATATAGCTAGTGAAATATATGCAGTAATAGCTCTAGTGTTACAACATTTTAGAAATGAAGGATTGATGACTGTGAACTAACAGACTGGTTCTATACAAACAGATAAGCAAAAGTACAACACTTGTACATATGTATATTCTTAAAATGGTAAAACATGTCTAGAATTTAGTAGAGTGCAGTCTGTCACAGTAAACAGAAATTTGTTGCAAGGGTTTAGTAATGCAGAAATCTTCCCTATGACTTGTCAAGTGAAATCTGGATGAGGTCATAGCCAGAAGAAAATAACTCATCTTATCATTGTCAAATAGAAATAAAAAAACAAGGCACACCAAGTGTGAGGGGCAGCTCCACACTCCCATCAAACTGATATGCCCCAAAACCACAGTCACACAACCACAAAGAAAAGAGAAATCTCTCAAAGGAATGGAGTAACTGTGAATAATTACATACCTACTACTAGAAACTATATCAGTAGTGTTTTTTCTGTTCAGTTTTCACTTTACAATACAGAGAGATAAGATTTGTAAATCTGTCATGATAAATTTCCCATTGAAATAAAGTTAAGTAGTCTAAAAAAATCACTGACTGGTTCAAACCCAGAAATGGTCGAATTCTCAAGAAAAAGACAGAAGTAAAATTGTTTAAGATTGTTTGAACATCTAGAGTGTGAAAACACAAACTGGTTGAAACCCAGAAGCAGTTGAGTTTGAGTAGTTATAGGTTAATAATAACTTACTTATCTGGCAGCTAGATTAAGGTATAAGATTTTAGTGAAGAGTTTGCAACTGATTATTATGGATTCTTTAAATTCATATGTTCTGGAAGATGTAATAATTAGAAATATTTGGGGAAATGTATTACTTGGGGGGTAATGTTAATTATTTCTGATTTAGAACATAACTGTATTAATTGAAAACATTTGGAAGATTTAAGTTTAATTCTAAATAGTAAATTGTTTGATTCTGAAATTAATATAAATGCAGTAATGGAGTAGGATTAATGTCTCTTTCTGAATTTGTTAAAAAATGCCAGTCAGAATATTTGGATATAGAAATATATAGAATATTTAGATATAGAATATTGAGAAAGTAAAGATGGAAACAAGAGAGGTAGGATTGATCAGTCAGTAGTTAAATAAGTGTCAAAGTCGAAAGCAAGATAGGAAAAGTTTACTTTTCAAGTCAGTTAAAACTCCAGTTATGAGGAAAAACAAAATTGGGAATATTAATGGGATGAAGTAAAAGAAAGATGTTAGCAAATCTTCCACTTTAAAAAATGCAGTAGAAATTTCATATATTTCATCAAGTTTTACTTCAAATGAGACAGTTTCATCTGTTAATGGGGAACAATGTGAACAAACCAAGAAAAAAGATTTGGTTGATTTTGAAGTTATTGCAGATAACTCCTTGGTTATGCTCTCATTGGTTATGGTGTCTCTTTCAGAGATGCATTTGGTAACTTTGAACATGCCATAATAAAGGGAGGAGAGAACCTTTGTATTACTAATTCTCATTGTTTTAATATTTCAATATATAAAATAACTGTGATAGAAAAGTATGGTAGTATAATTTCAGTTATTGTGGAAAATCCTTTTGAGTTCTGTGTTACAAAAAGCAACATTGGTGTAACTGATATCAGGAATAAGAAAATAAATTTAGATCCAAGAGAAGATAACAATTGAAGTGATGATTTGTTGGTGGAAGGGTATAGCTTGAAGGGCAAAAGACTTGCACCATTAGACGGTTATCTATTTCCTAATTTTAAGAAGGTATTAAATGAGACTCAAGCTGAACATAGTTTAGCTAATGCTAGTAAACATCAATGTTTGATGTATTCTAGTAAGCAGGATGTTGTTTTGTCTACAGAAAGTTTGGAGGAAATTCTTTCTTCATTAACTAATAATATTTAAAAAATCCCTTGCTGTAATGATATTAGTAATTGTATTAATAGGCAGAATGAAATATGCAAGACATTTCAGGTATAAAAAACTCAAAAGAAGGGTGGGTTAATTAACAAAGATAAAAATATTAATAAACACAGTGAAAAGCCTGGTTTATTTCTGTAATAGATAACAGTGGAATTAGGGACTAACATATAAAATGCATTACTAGTAAATAATATTACTGAATAAAGATTATATTACAATTTCCTCTTTACCAGGTTTGACGTTAATTGATTATTTAGATTTATTACCAAGGTTAACTAGGGTTAAACTGACATATACTAATGTTATTTTGCAGGAAGGGACTAAAGATTTAAGATATACGCCATTAAATAAAATAGAAAATGCAATTCTTGATATAATTAAGAATTTTGAAACTTTAAATCTAGAGTGTGCATAATGAGAAATCTTTTCTGTCTTGCACTGATTGGAATACCAGTGGTGTAAGGCAAAATTTTGGCTAAGACAACTTTGCTTTCTCTTCAGTATTAAATCAATAAAACTTTGAGAAAACTATGCCTATGATTTCAAGAGTTTATCGTAATTACTGTAGATCTCAGGTTCTGTCAGCCTTGTTTAAAAATTGTGCTGACATTTTTAGGGCTTCATATTAGTGGATAAATTTGTGCATTAGAAATAAGAAATTTAATAGCTCTTTAAAATGTTTCTATTGTAATGTCCAAAGCTTGGGTAGCAGATGAAGTGAATGAAAATTTATAGCACTATCTGAGAGAAATTAATTTATTGCTGTTACTAAGTCATGGACCTCATCTTGACTTACAAATATCAGGATATAACAAATTTGAATGCTTACAAAGAAGCAAGAGAGGTGGAAGTGTGACTTTATGGGTTAGAGCTTCATTTCCTTGTAAACTAGTAAAGACTATTTCTGAGTTGTTTAGGTTATATTATTACATGGTCCTATAACACTGATACTTTGTTATTAAACACATAGAATGGATTTAGATGCTCAGTCCGGATAGGTTGAGGCCCTGGTTAACAACTATCGCCACCAGTACTGTTGGCCAACAGGGTGCTGGCAGAAATTGGGCTACTGTTGGCCGAAGGAGGAGAAGAGGTGGAAGGCATGGCTGAAGGCAGGTAAAGGCAAGGAATGTGATAGTGAGGGTCGGAACTTTGAATGTTGGCAGTATGACTGGTATAGGGAGAGCACTAGCTGATATGATGGACTGAAGGAAGGTTGGTATATTGTGTGTGCAAGAGACCAGATGGAAGGGGAGCAAGGCTTGGTGTATCGGAGGCGGGTTCAAATTGTTTTATCATGGTGTGGATGGGAAGAGAAATGGCGTAGGCATTATCCTGAAGGAACAGTATGCTAAGAGTGTTTTGAAGGTGAAAAGAGTGTTAGATAGAGTGATGTTTATGAAGCTGGAAATTGATGGTGTAATGATGAATGTTGTTAGTGCATATGCTCCACAAGTTGGGAGTGCGATGGATGAGAATGGAAAATTTTGGAGTGAGTTGGATGAAGTGGTGATGACTGTACCCAAAGGTGAGAGACTGGTGATTCGAGCAGATTTCAATGAGTATGTTGGTGAAGGGAACAGAGGGGATGAGGAAGTGATGGGTAGGTATGGTGTTAAGCAAAGGAATGCAGAAGATCAGATGGTAGTGGATTTTGCGAAAAGGATGGACATGGCTGTGTTGAATACGTATTTTAACAAGAGGGAGGAGCATAGGGTGACATACAAGAGTGGAGGAAGATGCACACAGGTGGATTATATCTTATGTAGAAGGGCAAGTCTGAAGGAGATTGGAGACTGTAAAGTGGTGGCAGGGGAAAGTGTAGTTTGGCAGCATAGGATGGTGGTTTGTAGGATGACATTGGTGATCAAGAAGAGGAGGATGAGTGTGAGGGCAGTACCAAGGATCAAATGGTGGAAATTGAAAAATGGTAATTGTGAGGTGATGTTTAGGAAAGAGTTAAGACAGGCACTGGGTGGCAGTGAAGAGTTACCAAATAGCTGGATAACTACAGCAGAGCTAGTAAGAGAGATGGCTAGAAAGGTGCTTGGTGTGACATCTGAAAAGAGGAAGGATGACAAGGAGACCTGCTGGTGGAATGAAGAAGTACAGGAGAGTATACAGAGAAAGAGGTTGGCGAAGAAGAAGTGGGATTGTCAGAGAGATGAAGAAAGTAGACAAGAGTATAAGAAGATGAGGTGCATGGCAAGAGAGAGTTGGCGAAGGCTAAGGATAATGTGTATGACGAGTTGTATAAAAGGTTGGACACTAAGGAGGGAGAAAAGGACCTGTACCGATTAGCTAGACAGAGGGCCCAAGCTAGTAAAGATGTGCAGCAGGTAAGGGTGATAAAGGATAATGAGGGAAACGTACTCACAAGTGAGGAGAGTGTGTTGAGCAGATGGAAACAGTACTTTGAGGGGCTGATGAATGAAGAGAATGAGAGGGAGAGAAGGTTGGATGATGTGCGGATAGTGAATTATGAAGTGCAGTGGATTAGCAAGGAGGAAGTAAGGATAGCTATGAAGAGGATGAAGAACGGAAAGGCTGTTGGTCCAGATGACATACCTGTGGAAGCATGGAGGTGTTTAGGTGAAATGGCAGTGGAGTTTTTAACTAGAATGTTTAATGAAACCTTGGAAAGTGAGATGATGCCTGAGGAATGGAGAAAAAGTGTTTTGATACCGATTTTTAAGAATAAGGGTGATGTGCAGAGTTTTAGTAACTACAGAGGGATTAAATTGATCAGTCACAGCATGACGTTATGGGAAAGAGTAGTGGAAGCTAGGTTAAAAAGGGAGGTGATGATTAGTGATCAGCAGTATGGTTTCACACCAGGAAAGAGCACTACAGATGTGATGTTTGCTTTGAGAGTTTGTGAGTGTTGATGGAGAAGTACAGAGAATGTCAGAAGGAGTTGCATTGTGTCTTTGTGGATTTAGAGAAAGCATATGACAGGGTGCCTAGAGAGATGTTGTGGTATTGTATGAGGAAGTCGGGAGTGTGAGAGCAGTATGTAAGAGTGGTACAGGATAATGTATGAGGGTAGTGTGACAGCGGTGAGGTCTGTGGGGGGACTGATGGATGCGTTTAAGGTGGAGGTGGGATTACATCAAGGTTCAGCTCTGAGCCCTTTCTTATTTGTAATGGTGATGGACAGGTTGACAGACGAGATCAGACAGGAGTCCCCGTGGACTATGATGTTTGCAGATGACATTGTGATCTGTAGTCAGAGTAGGGAACAGGTGGAGGAGACCCTGGAGAGGTGGAGATATGCTCTAGAGAGAAGAGGAATGAAGGTCAGTAGGACTAAGACAGAATATAGTGTGTGTGAATGAGAGGGAGGATAGAGGAATGGTGAGGATGCAGGGAGTAGAGGTGGCGAAGGTGGATGAGTTTAAATACTTCGGATCAACAGTTCAGAGTAATGGTGAGTGTGGAAGAGAGGTGAAGAAGAGAGTACAGGCAGGATGGAGTGGGTGGAGAAGAGTGTCAGGAGTGATTTGTGACAGACAAGTACCAGTAAGAGTGAAAGGAAAGGTCTATAAAAGGGTAGTGAGACCAGCTATGTTATATGAGTTGGAGACAGTGGCATTGACAAAAAGGCAGGAGTCAGAGCTTGACGTGGCAGAGTTGAAGATGTTAAGATTTGCACTGGGTGTGACGGGGATGGACAGGATTAGGAATAAGTATATTAGAGGGTCAGCCCAGGTTGGAAGGTTTGGAGACAAAGCTAGAGAGGCAAGATTACGTTGGTTTGGACATGTGCTGAGGAGGGATGCAGAGTATATTGGGAAAAAGATGCTAAGGATGAAGCTGCCAGGTAACAGGAAAAGAGGAAGGCCTAAGATAAGGTTTATGGATGTGGTGAGAAAGGACATGCAGGTGGTTGGTGTGACAGAGCAAGATGCAGAGGACAGAAAGAAATGGAAACAGTTGATCTGCTCTGGCGACCCCTGATGGGAGCAGCCAAAAGAAGAAGAAGAAGAAAGGTGATTCTGATTTTTAATAATCCTAACACTGACTAGCCCAGTTGGACTATCCTGGCCAATCAAGACAAATGAATAAATAATTAATGAAGGATTAAGTACTTGTGGAAGATAATTCACTGAGATTTTGAGTATCATAATATTTTACAATTGATTTTGGAACCAACTTGAGATATCAATATCCTATAATTGTTAGGTGCACATAATCAGATTTAATTGAAAATATTTGGATTTCTCCTACTCTAGGATTATCTGATCATTGGTCATTCTCACTTGAAATAGTTGCTAAGGGTAAACCAAGAGTATGGCCCAAACATTATAATTATGGTCTAAATGATTTTTAACAGTTAAAGAATAGGTTGCTATGTTTGGACTGGGTAGAGATGGATAAGTCAGTAAGTGGGGTTTATAACTATATAGAATCTCTGTAGCATAACAGTGTATTTGGGAAAACCTGTTATAGAACAATAAATTCCAAAACCAAATCCCTAGTATTGTGGAATTATAACTTGAACAGATTGCATAATAAGAAAAAGAAAGCTTCTTGCATTTGATATAAATTTCCAAATACATCTAATAAAAAGCAGTTAAGTTTGAGGAACAAAGTACTATTGCTAAATATAATAACTGAAAAAAATAAAAAATGAAATTTTCTTGGCGAATGATCACACAAATACCAAAATATAAATATATCAATTCCTTCAGGAATGAAACAGACCATATCAATTCTATTGTTCTAGATGGATCAATTATTATGATCATAAAAAGATAGCTAATAAATTTAATGAATATTTCACTGGTTTTACCATTGATAGGTGTGATTGCTATTATCAATTCACAGAAAAAAAGAATTGAGTATATCACAAAATGCCCTAATACCACCAAAGAAATGTTATTATAAAGTTAAATCTGATATACCGAGAGGCCCAGATTGTATTCCTATAATTTTGTTGGTCAATATAAAAGATTATTTGGTGAGCATATCAACTAGGACATTTAATTCTGTGATCTATAATGGAAATGTACCACAATTTTGGATGGAATCATTAGTTACTGCAATTTTTAAATCTGGAGATAAGAAAGCAGTACAAAATAATCATTCAATAAGTCTGACACCAAAATTATGCAAATTCTGGGAGATGTACTATTGAAATCATACTTAAAGAATTCATGCATTGCTTGGTATTTGTCAAAATAAATTTTTGAAAGGCCATTCTAAACTTACTAATTTGTGAAGCTTTATGATTACCTCTCTATTGCTAAGGAAATGGGAATTAGTACAGGCGTAATCTATTTTGATTTAATAAAAGGTTTTGACTTACTGTTATTACATGCTATTGATTTGGCACTGGGACAATATACGTTTAATCAATATTTATGCATGTAAATTAATCACTCTGAAGCAGAACCCAAGAAGTAGTAATTCAAGGAAAAAAATCAGATCTAGCATTGCTGAGAGCAGGTGCTTTTCAGGGATCTGTGCTTAGGCCTTTGTTGTTTAATGTTGTTTTCTCCTTTATTCCATGTGATGATCATTGCTAGTTGGTTATTTTTACTGACAATTGTAAAATTGGCTTTTTTTCTAATAATGAAGATGATTTCACTGAATTTAACAGGTATGTATTATGCTTAGGTAAGTGGGCCAGTATAGGTTGTCTCTCATTTAGAGAAAAAAAGAGTCATGACATGTATTTTGATAAACAAAAAATAAGGAGATCTATTACATTGTCTCCATTTGCATTATTGGTAGTTAGTGAATGTAAGGATCTTGGTATATTGATTGATTCCTCTTTTTGATTTCAAAATTGTATGAGAGACATCTGTATTAAGGCTTTGAGACAGATAGATATGATTCTTAAAAACTTTACAAAGTGAGAGCTTACAATCTTAGCTAGTTTATTTAAGGTTAATAATAGACCAATTACAGAACATAATATAGAGCATTCCATAAATTTTGCAGATGCTATTTGCAGACAATGCAGCATGCTGAAGGAAGACTTCAGTGCACCTGCTATGGACATGATTCTAGAAGACACTCTGAAGGGTGACCATGTGCTTAAATATTCAGCACAGGATAATTAGGCATTCTGCACATGCTAGTCTGATTGCAAAACATACCATATTCACACAACACAATTCAAATGTGACAGTCTTGCCAACTCAATTTCTGAAATTCTTGGCACATACTTTATGAACCCATAAGGAATTCAAGCAAATACTACAGATTATGGCAAAATCATAGCAAAACATCAATACAGATATATATATATGCATATTTATAAAAATGCATATATATATAAAATGCAACCTGCTGTTAATATACTGCAACAGGCTTCAGTGATGCAAGCCATAAATATGGCTGTGGCTGTGCTCTCTAGAAGGCAACCAGCTACAGCCAGAGCAAGGCTGCAACTAAACCAGTTGTCAGACTAGCAAATCAACAGCTACTGTCAAGACAGACAACTGGTACAGGCTGTCTCCAGTATGTGTGCCCCACACATGTCTGTGCCGACCCTGTGAGGAAATCCCATCTCCCTTAAAACTAATGTGTGGACTGGGTGTACTTGCATTTGGGACATTCCGGAGACACATGGGGATGCTGTGTGAGTATCACAGACACCTGCTGGTCATATCCTGGCAGACTTCCTGTGGAACAATGTGAAGCAAGATGAATAACTGCATACACTTTCCATCCACCACCATGGAGTGAGGAATTGTAATGTACCAGTTCTATAACATTACAAATTTCCCACATGGAATCAGTGCACTCAATTGCACACACATAACTATCAAGACATGAGTACATCCTGAAGCAGATCATTACATAAACAGAAAGGGATGGCCATCCATCAACTGCCAAGTTATATATATATATATATATATATATATATAGCAAATAGCAATATAACAAACATCATGGCAACACACCCTAGAAGTGTCCATAATGCTGCCATTTGGAGGGAAATTGGAGTAGGGGTTTCATTCCAGCAAGGTGAAATGCCAGAGGAACTGCTGCTAATAAATATGGGAACACAGCTAGGGTCTAAATTAAGGATACCCCTCACAACAATATCCATTCCAACCAAAAGTGTCTTATTCCCCAAAAGAAATTACTCTGGTTGCCCACTTGAGCTGTGGCTAATGACCCTGTGCCATGAACCATCAAACCATGCACAGGAGGCCTAGAATAGAGCACATAGAACCTACAATAGAGCACATGCAACAACCAAAACCACCATAGAGCATGTGATTGGTGTATTGAAGGCTAGGTTCAGATGTCTGGGCTCATCTGGGGATGCACTGCAATACACATTTGAAATGGAAGGAGTGATGATAATAGTGTGTGCCATGCTGCATAACATGCTAACCAGACCACGCGGCAGTCTGCTAGCTGAAGGTGTGGGTTAACTACCCCAAGAACACCAAATGCCTGACAAGGCCATCGCAGAGCTATCAGAAGAGGAGCAAGAGGACATAGGGGACAGAAGTCACAGCCATAGGCAATGTAGGGTGCGACCACGAGTGTAAGTCCAAGCAACACAGCAGAATCATGACAAGCCGCATGTACATGAGTGAACAGATTAAACATTGATGTTAAAGTGTTGCCCCACCACAGGAACACAGACTGTAGCTAATGCCAATTACCCACTAGATGTAAAGACTATCACACATAACATAATCATAGTATATTCCATTATGAACATATGCAAATGTGTCACAACAGGGATCATCATCTCAGGACACAACTGACACAGATATATATGCAAATCTCATATTGTTGTATCACTGTATGTTAATAAGGGACAGACATCAGTGTTACACATACATATCTCTACAATATAATGACATAGAAAAATACCAGTCATGCAAGGCATAAGGCAGAATTTTTAATTTCAGAAGACAGATATTACAATACAGAGGTATTTCAATAATATGCACTAGCAATATGTACTGCAGTGTTAGACACACTCTAATACAGTCTAGGGTGACCTCACTGACATCTCACACTATGGTCTGCTCTGCTGCTACCAAGTGCAGGCACTTGTTGCCCTGGTTGTTCCAAAGAGGAGACTGATTGGGGTGACAAACCAATGTCAAGGTGAAGGTGCATGACTGCAAATTGAAGGCCTTGTGACTGGCAGGACCACAGCAGATGGGCCAGCAGTTGAACTCTGTGCAGGTTGGACCACAGATAGTGATTCTCAATGGCCAGTGGTGGTTCTGCAGACAGGTGGCCTGCCTCCCACAGGTTGCAATCGGCTGACCACAGTCAGGAAATGCAGAATCCTGTTGGTAGTGTGATGCTGCTGCAGTACCATAGAGGTCAGGTTTTCCACCAATTGTGCCATAGCTAGCAGACTCTCATTCTGTGTAGCCAATGCAGCCATAATATCACCGTGTCTGTGCTCTTGTCCTTCTTGCATGACATGTAACTGGTGTGCCACATGATCTGTGGTACAGGCAACTGTATAGACATCTGAATGATGCTGTTGTGTTGACTATTCATTTGACTGCAGCAGAAAGTGAACAGTCTTGACACCTAGCCATTAGCAATTTCTGCTCACTTACATCTCTCATGATGCATTGTTGTTGTGTAAAACTGCCAGTAGCAGTGTTCTCAACTGTAGTGTGTTGTCAACAAACTCACCCTGTTCAGCATCCATTGTGGCAGCATCATCTGACTGAATAGACAAGTGGACCTAGGTCCACATCTGAGGCTACGTCTGCTGCAACATCACTGTCAACCTCATGGATGGACTCTCCAAACAC
This sequence comes from Protopterus annectens, assembly GCF_019279795.1. NCBI lineage: Eukaryota > Metazoa > Chordata > Ceratodontiformes > Protopteridae > Protopterus > Protopterus annectens. The sequence continues at coordinate 646,634,586 of NC_056727.1, read as the reverse complement.
CACAAGGTCCTCTTTGCTGGGGTCTTACTACCATGCTGAGACACATCTTGAACACCATCATGATTGCTGGATGGACTGCTGGATGATACAGATAGTTGATGTGCTACAAGATACAAAGACACAGATAAAGACAATGTGTCCACAGCACATGATGGATATCTTCAAAGACATGTGGCATATATATATCTAATTACAATGTTACAAATAATAATGACTTTGCATACAGCCTACTGTATGTAGGTTTCATGGAATCTACATATATGAAGTACATGGCGTATGTGATTAATGAAAAAAACACACCTAGAAAGATCTCATAGGAAGATGGTGGTATTGAAAAGGGATGAACTTCAACTTGTGCAGAGAAAAAAACAGCATTCGTGATCACATCATTTATACAATTAACCAGGTGAACATACAGAATGTGTGACATGCACATACCACTCATATGTGCACTTGAAGACATTGATGCAGACTGGCCTAGGAATGGTAACAAATACAGTATTAATGGAAAACTACAGGATTAACAGCAAAGACAGGTATAAAACATACTTAATAGCATACCACTGACAGACTCCTACTGTGGAATGGTTTTGGGTTGTACCATGGATACTGCATTGCGAAAGTAAAGAGAAAGACAGCACAGTCATGTATTAAAAAATAATACTGACAGCATTACATATACAACACAGTAACATGGGTTGCAAATACTTGTGATGAACATTGCAAATGCACACCAGATGCGCCTGTATTGACAAATATTGACATAAATGTCAGGTATCACATGTGCTACACATTTTTGAAAGTTAGGACAGTTTTGATGTAACATACTTGTATGCCTTGAAAATGCATGGTTTGACCCCCCCCCCACACACACACACACACACACACACTGGATGTACATGTAATGTACAATGGTAGGGAAACAACAGTATGACAGTAAACAGCAATGCCATGAAAGAGGTTGATGCAATAACAAGGTATTGTTCACAGTAACAGTACAGAGATACTCACATGCTGATCCCTGGTTTAGTCTCGAAGTAGGTGGACCTGTAAATGTTAATGCAAACAGCATTATAAATGTTGTTTTGACTACTCTGTCTGTACTTCAGTTGTATCAATATATGTCATTTGACTTACATTCATCATACTCACTCTGTGTGGATGTGTGTGCCTGGTTCAGCTCTGCTACTGTAGCTCAAAAACAGCAATATGTGAATATGCATACTATTGCAATATGCAGTGATTGTCTCAATACACAGCCCTATAATGAAAGAAAGACACACATGCTTGTCCTGGCCCTCCAGCTTCAATCCCACCAGCAGGGATACATGACTCCCTTCTTGTTGTATGTAGTGAAGCCAGAAATGTTGTGATGTCATCAGGGGGCAGTGGTGATGAACCACCAGTGGAACCCCCTCAGTCTCTCATATTGTGTCACTCTGTTAGCTGTACAAAGGATTATGTCCAAACAGTATCATTTATAGGCTTCACAGGATCAATTGTGGCCTCCAACTCCATTGATCATGTTGGTGAGGTCATATGGCCATCTGCATTTATTCCTGTGCAATAAAAATGGCTGCATAACATTTTTGTGATAAATGCTAATGTGACATATTATAAATACCAACAATGCTTTCATACATAACATTGGTAAAATAAAAATACCTTATAATATCCTTATAGTTCACGAGTGGGATTAGAGCCCCTCCAGTAAGGGGGGGGGGGGGGTCAAAACATGCATTCTCCTCTCCAACTTACAATCCTCCCTAAAAAGCAAACTTGACTCCTGCTACAATAAAATCGCCAAATTTGCTACTAACACAAAATACTCTACCCACCACTGCTTCTCACTGCATCAACTCAATTGGCTTGAATCTCCCCACCATATTATTTACACACAATTAACCACAGCCCATAAGATAATCTTCTAACCAGAAAGCTGTCCTTCCCTCTCATCCATACTAACCATGCACCACCCAAATCGCCATCTCAGGTCAGAAAACATTGTTGTTGTCTATAGAGAAACCCAAACTCTCAGCTGGCAAAATGCTGTATTCCTATGCTGTCTCCAAATTATGGAACAATCTGCCTCCATCTCTCAGAACTATCAGTAATCCTGCATCCTTTAAAAAATTCATAGAAGTGCATCTTCTCTCTCATTGGCTATGCCCCTGTACTCCACCAAAAAAAAAAAACAAACACCTGACTTCCCACTCTAGACCCCTATCTCTATCATTATTTATAAAACTCTACACCTTTCTTCTCTTCCACCTCCTGTCTCTTTCTGCCACCTGCTTCATATCTCCAACTCATTCTTTTCACTTACTTTGCACCCTGAAATCTATACTTCTCAGCGTCTAACTCTTCACTTGAATGCACCTATACTAATGCATTCAGCTCATACACTTCTGCATCCTTCCTTCCTGTTCACAACTGATTTTCTACACACTCTGCCATTTCTACTATCACGGTGATAACTCTTCTACTATCACTCTCTTTCAACTGATAACCTCCCACATTATTTCATCCTATGTATTAACCTTTTTCTCTCTAACAGACTAAGACATTTGTTTGTAATTAATGTATAATATCACTGTTATAGTTGTAAGAACAATAAAGGAGCGACCAAGGCAATAAAAGTTACTGAATCCGCTTTCAGTAACTTTTATTGCCTTGGTCGCTCCTTTGTTGTTCTTATACCTGCTATATTTTATTTTTTGTTCGTTGAACAGCAGAGCGTTTACCCAGTGGATTATTCTGTGTTTTTTGATTTTATACTGTTATAGTTGTGTATTTTTACATTTCAACTTTGTATTCAATTTTTCAATGGATTTACTTTGTTTTTAATTGTTTTGTATGCAATATTGCGGAGCTTTTCTCCCGAGCCTTCACTGGAAATGGGCTCTTCCTAAGCCCAGTGGACATTCCCAGTCAACAAATGCAATAAATAAATAAATAATACAAAAATTGCATTGAGGTTTACAGACAACAGCATGATACCACATGACTCTGGATCACCTTCATTTCGTCGACAGTTCATTTCACTAACACTCAACTCAGCAGGCCTAATTCACTGAAAGTTGATTTCACTGAAACTTCATTTCACTGACACTCATTTCGTCGACAATGATATATGGCCTATTTCCCACTGTAGAGTGACCCTGGAGTTAGAATAAATAGTAAGGGGGAGGGGTGTGGAGGGCACAGCCCCCCACAATGGGGTGTGTGGGGGGGCAAAGCCCCCCACATACTGGGGTTCTATCATTTTTTTGGTAATAGTAATTCATTGCACTTGTAAGAATACATCTGTGTACTGTAAAACATTTATGATATGTGGGGGCTTCGCCTCCCACCCCCCCTTACTATGTATTCTAACGCCAGGGTCGCTCTACAGTGGGGAATAGGCCATATATCATTACCGATGAAATGAGTTTCAGTGAAAAGAAGTGTCATTGAAATGAAGTTTCAGTGAATTGGGTCTGCTGACTTGGTTGTCAGTGAAATGAACTATCGACGAAATGTAGGTGATCCCTCTGTTTGCATGCCGCATTCAAATATTACAACAAATCACAATTTAAAGAACTTTTTAAAAGCAACAGTGTATCTCAGGATCTCTAGCCAGGTCTCAGACAGTACAGATCCTTAGCATATTGAGCCAATCCTGATAATACCTTTGTTAAGAAGCATCATATAAAACATATTTGTAACAACAACAGCATATATTTTAACAGTTTTGTTAGAAGACATGAATTAAGAAATATCAATAATATCAAAACCACATACAAAATATGCATAGTGTCAGACTCCATAGGTTTCTGTAGTTACACGACAAAGTGCAAGGAATTAAGAATATAAGAACAGTGGATAATCCATAAATAAGCCTTTATATACTGCTAACATTTACAGTGGAAACCTGTCTATACAACTGCATATGGGACTGAAATAAACTGTTTAAAAGAACACCTGTATGTGTAAAGTTCAAGACAACATCAATCCAGTAACTTTTAACAACTTTTATTAAAGATAACCTAACAAAATCTGCTGGCCATTGTCTGTATTCATACACGGTTGCTAAGGCCTGAAACTCCTTATCTGTATCCATCAGGTGTATAGCCTCCCTTCCATCTTTCAAAATCACTCTGAAAGACTTTCTAGCTACAGTCTGGCTCTGTTCTTGCTCAAAACCAGGATAAATTATATCCCTAAATGTGAACAAGTTATTTTCCCTTTCTTATACTTCATTACTTTCCCTTCTTCACTTACTTTCTTACTGCTATCAAATTCTCTTCCCAGACATTCTCTATAAATATACCATAAGCCTGTATTTCCCTCACTTCATACTGTTTCCCATTTGTATTAGACTAACTCTTACCCTTAATTTTTTACAAACTGTCTAAAATTCTCTAAATTTTAAATGATTGCCTTATAACTTGTATCGATTCTTAACCAATGTTTTTTTTATTATGTCTAATTTGTTATAATTATTTAAACTGCAGATGTTTTTATTTTATTTTTGAAGATTGTATAATTATTGTTCTTCAAATGTTTTGTAATAATTTGGGGCTTTTCTCCCCAGGCCTCTGCTGAAAATGGGCTTCTACCCAGTTAGACTTTCCTGGTAATCAAATGTCAATAAATGAATAAGATTTACAATAAAAAAATAATTTAAGTATGTGCCTTTTGAAATGACTAATTTTTAGAGATTTACTAATCACCAAACCAGAAATGCAACCTATTACCATTTTACCTCTCTCTCTCTCTGAATCATAGACTCAAAGTGCACCTTGTGTGCACCCACCTTTAAGTATCATTTGCACCATGCATAATTGACGAGATTCATTAAAATTCATGTTTTTGGAATCCCATTTGTGCACATCCATATAAATTGGCTACATGCTCTGAAACACCCAAGTGCATTGTGTAAACACTTAATAGGTTTCAATAAATGATTCCATATTGATTTTGATACGTTTACTGATCATACCATTGTTAACTGCAAACGTAGTGGTACCTCAGTGAGCATTTCCTGTGTTTGCGTTTTCCAGAATTCTTCTACTTGAGGATTATGACGGCTACTTGGAGGAAGCTGAGATGTGTCAGTGTGCCCAACTGGACCAACGAGGAGATGACCGAGGTGTTGACTGTGTACACTGGAATGGAGCAGAAGATGAGAGTCAGACCCAGGAACTTTCCCCTTGATTGATATATGGAACCAAATTCTGAGGGAGCATTGATGGAGGACTGAGGTCTACCTCACTGGATTTCAAGTTCATCACTGCTGTAATGACCTGCATCAGCGGGACATGGAGGATCTTGGAAGGAGGATCACTGAGGTGTGGAGGCAGTCATTAGATCCCTACAGTAAGTGTAAATATTCTACACATACCTGACCATTGCTAAGGTTTTATATATATGTATATATATATATATATATATATATATATATATATTTATATATATACACACACACACACACACACACACACACACACACACACGCATACATTTATATATATATATATATATATATATATATATATATATCTATATATCTATATGAGATACAAAGTAACAGTCACCACCCAAAGTTCTGTCAGCTTAGAAACAATGTCTATGAGCATAAAGACGCTGAAGGAACACCACAGCTGTAAAACCAAAAACAATTTAATCATTCAATATGGACAAGCGCTTTCACGTAACTAAAGTACGCTTCTTCAGATCCTTAACTAAAATACAACAATGCCAACATTTATATACATTCACATGACCATAAACAATCAATCAATTAATTAAAATTATCATTTAAAAGGGAAATCCCTGTCTTGACTATTTCAGGGAGCGTGCATCTAGAACAATGTTGGCATTGTTGTATTTTAGTTAAGGATCTGAAGAAGGGTACTTTAGTTACGTGAAAGCGGTTGTCCATATTGAGTGATTAAATTGTTTTGGTTTTACAGCCGTGGTGTTCCTTCAGCATTTTTATGCTCATATATATATATATATCTTTAGATATCAGATTTTTTAACCTCATATAAGCTGCTGTGACAATCAGCTCATGTGGATAATTAGGTAAACTTGATAAATCCTGTCCTATTAACTCTGGGTTTGACTCCCACATTATTAATTTATTTAATAATGTGTATAATATCAATAATTATGTCCTCTGTAGATGCACGTATATTTTACAACATCTAACTGCATAATTTCATATAGCCATTGTCCTTGTGCATCACAGGTGCCTATAACAGCTAGGCTGTGGATGGTCATGCACTTCATAATTTTCTATTATAGTCACACAGTATCATCTACTGTACCATTGTATGATGGAATTAAAACATGTAAATAACTTCATTATATCATTCGTACTAATAAATTGTACTGACATGTTTAATCTAAACAGGAATGCCTGTCTGCAGCTTACATGTGTTTTCAATTATGTGTTGATAGCTGTTATTTCCTTACAATAAAAGGTCCAATAATTGTTTGCATTTTCTGTAGTCATCCGTTCTCTGTAGGACTTCTAATAAGCCCATGCAGTATCTGTTTTCTGAAATGAAATCCTTGCTGAATGTTAGTTTGTCCTTTAAAGCAACCAGCCACTGTGTCCAAATTTTGGCATGCTGGCGGTTCCAATCCACATGGGGAAACATATATCTATACCTGTTAACTTGGTTAAGTACACCCATAGCATTTTTGGAAGAGTCATATTACCATTAAATGCCCTACTTTTATCACAATACCCACATATTGCAAGTTAGCAAAAACAAAATCCTAAGGTTAATCTTCTCCCTTCCCACTGAACATCATTGCTACACATTTAAAAAAAGGTTGCTATTTACTGCAGGGTCTGGGCCTGGGCCATGTTTTGGTTGTCTGTTCTTCAGTTTGCATTTGAAAGTTGGTATCCCACAATTACATAATTATGTATGCAAATTTTATGTTAAGCAGCGTACAGATTTGTATCTATTTTTCATGGGCCTTTGTCCAGATTGTTGATGTTTCCAGGTGGAGAGGTATGTATGCTATGACCATGAAGGAAAATGTATCTTTCAGCAGATAACTGCCATTAGTACATAAACGCTACACTATGAAATGTGGTGACCAGAAAACATGTATAAAAGAGAAAGCATGATCAGTGCATGGAGTAATGTGCACAGATATGTGCCAATACAGCTAACTTTCCCAATGCATGGCAAACCCATGTTGTAAACTTTACATGAGTGGAACTCATATACTATACTTAATCTATGAAGGCACCTCCTTATTTGAGTCTAACTTCATGCATGATCTCTTTAGAGATCTCCAGACAGGAGTTATGTATTGTCTACACTACTTCTTGGAAAGAGATTCACATTAGATCTTGCATCTGGTTCCTGAAGACATCAATGACAACATATTGGATCTGTTCATTCAGGCCATATTTATCATTGTGGTGCTGTCCTCCCTTAGCCACAGAATCCGACTCTGCAAACATTGGGCATGCTCGATGTCTCCTCCATAGTCTGAAGATAAATAGGCTGGAACATGTTTTGGACTCTGTAACATGACATAAAAAAAGATTGCATACAGTCATGTAACACATCATGACATCACCATCCAGGCATGACAAATGTCCCTATCTTGGGGGAACATATTTTGAGAAGTGAGATACCCCAGCACATGATGTACAAGTATCTAGAGCTATATCCCTATTTTAGGCATAACACACCCCTTCAGAAAATATTCAAATCCCCTTTTGCCACACATCATATAGAACCTGTCAGTACTCTGAAATCTAGAAAACATGAGCCATGTACCAGTTCCAACAAAAACTTAACAGAGAGGACACACATCCTACATCCTCCTTTTTACTGAAGCAAGAATAACTTACCTTTTGTGTTGGAATTTTGGTTTATAATTCATTAAAGTGTGCAGATTTTCCATTACCCCTTTAATAATATGCTTGATGATGTAATTAATATATGTATACAGTATCATGACATAAACTATGCAACTAATATTTCCTTACCCTACAAAGGTTTCACATACAGTTCTGCAGTAGAACAAATTAAGTACAATATATCCGTGATCAGAAACTCTCTTATATATATATATATATATATTTATATATATATATATATATATATATATATATATATATATATTTATATATGGTTTACTATTAAAACACTGAACATCAGAACGTAAACCATTCAAAAATGCGGTTTACATGTTCGATGTGAGGAATATTAATTTAGTTGAAATATCAACAGCCTCATTGAGGCGAAGTTGAGTTTGACTTCTGAAGTCTGTTGTCCCCTTTGTAGCAATATATACGGACTGGATCCATACTGCACAGCACTGACAATAATGGTTTTGCAGGGGGAAAGCCCGCCTGCACCCCCTGTGGAGGGATGTACCTCCCATACCCCCTGCCACTCATAAATTTCAACTCCAAGATCACACTACACTGCAGAAAAGGGTAAATCTCCCGATCCACACTGTCCTATGATTTCAGTATTAAACATCATACATGTATAAGCACAGTGGCATTCGCTGAACAGGAGACTTGCAAAATTGAAGGTTGGTAACTAACTAACATTCGGCATTCCCATGTTCACCAAACCTTCATTCTGCTTTGTGATAGTAAACCCATATATACATGTGTGCATATATATATATATATATATATATATATATATATATATATATATATATATATATATATATATATATATATATATATATATATATATATATATATATATATATATATATACACACACACACACACACACACACACACACACACACACACACACACACACACACACACACACACACACACACACACACACACACACACACACAGACATATACAATTATGTACACAATTACTAAGCACAAGGGGTGTGGCACTATCTGGGCCACTTGTTCAACACAATGTCATCCAATCATCTAATCATCTATTTAAGGAGTAACCCCTGTACATTATAAAACTATAGTGATGTTTATACATGTGCGAATGCTATGACCATAACAATTTTATGTTATATGGAGAGCAGACAAAGTATAGAAGTTTGCACAGAGGACTAAATCTGACTTATTAATGAGCTACTTTCTATGTCAATGGTACAAAGTTTGAATCTTTCTACCTTTATATGCCACTTATTGCTTTGGGTTAATTAGGCCTGCACTATGCAGTGATGTCCTGGATTACATGACTGGTAACCATCTATGAATGACACATTTGTAAGACCCCTCAACATCAAGCAACATTGTGCAAATATTACACATCAATTAGTCCTGAGATAATAAATACACTCATTGCCACGACAAATACAGAATATTAAGCCATTATATATAGTAATGCATAATTTAGACACAAGCTAAATATATATAGTTTAGCAAGTAACATGCTGTCATTTGAACAGGTCAATGTAATACATTTATTGTGGTGTCATCAGAGCATTTGCAAATAATAATATGAATGTTAGATGTATCATTGATACATAACCACCTAGGTGTATTGTACATAACTCATTTCCACACATGCTGTATGCATGTTTGAACATCAGTTGATATGCAGATCCATATACCACTACATTATGAGAAATGAGATTTCAACTGTCATACCATGTTTCAAGTTTGCATTAAAAATTAGTGCTGTGACAATTTCAAGTTGGTAACTTACATAATAAACCAAATATGTGCATCACAATATCTGCATAACAAGAACAATGGCTGCAAATGATGTGTTATATATCTCAGTAATATAATTTTGGTCTGGAAAGAGTAAACACAAAGCTTATCAAATATTGCATATAGCATATGTCCCAGAATGTAAAGCACACCCCTGATTATAGTACTGCGGAGGAAAACACACACAATATAACATTTTACAAATAACACAGTCATCCGCCACAGAAAAAGACATGAATTACTTGGAATGAACAAACTCAAGCTGTATCACAGTAACATGCCTTGTATACCATCTTGGAAATAATACCAACCTAGCTAACACATGGACTGCTACAACGTAAGCATCATAAGCAACACCTGTAATCTGTTACCATCATAAGCAACACCTGTAATCTGTTACTGCTGCTGCACACATATACTTTTCAACTGATTGTGAATGTTTTAAAGGAGTGGCAGCACAGAAAACCATAAATGCCTTCCCCCATATATACTAACCGAAAACAGAAAACTAGCTATGCTTCCCCCATATATACTAACCTTTCTAAAAATAATCTCAACAAACTAGCTATATCATATAACAATATTGCTAGATTTGCTACAAATTCACCTTTCAGGACTCATGGCTGTCTGAATCTAAAACAACTGGGCTGGCTTGAACTCCTTAACCAGCTACGATTTAACCAACTTACAATAGCCCATAAAGCCCTATACCAACTCAGCAACACTCCAATTCTTTCTGCCCTCATCATACCTTATAATAGCCTGAAGAATCTACGCTCCTCAAACAAAATGTGGATTAATACTACCTTATCAAAAAAACTTAGCAGGTGACTCCTTGTTCTCTAACTCTGTTGGTAAAGTATGAAATCAACTACCACATGATCTTACTTCTCAGACCTCTCTTCCACAATTTATAACTAATCTAAAACTTTTTCTCACCAACCACTGGTTATGCTGTTGTACCAACCCTGACTAACTGTTATCCTTCACTCACTGTTACACTCTATAACCACTATATTCCTACCTATAAACCTCTATATTCTACACTCTATAAACTAACCTATTTTTTTTACTTAAATACTAATGCTTATGAGTCTTGAGTACTATTTTCCATATTTGACTATTTAATTCAATTTTACAATTTTTTTATGTAAACTTTAACTGAATGTTGTAATATTGTATGTTGATCCCTTTTTGTAGACTTATATTACTTTTAATTTTTTGTACTTTTTTTCTGGAGCTTTTCTCCCCGGGCCTCTACTGAAAATGGACATGTATCCAGTTGGACTAGCCCGGTCAACAAATGTAAAATAAAATAAATAAAAATAAATAAATAAATACTACATATAGAAGCAAGGACCATCTCAAACACACATACAATTATGTAATTCAAACACCCAGATTTTCTAGACAGCACTACATAACAGCAACCATCATTTTGGTTATGTCACAGAAGAATAACTGAAAATTAGGTCAGCAGTACAAACCGGTATATCACATAATGACCTGTAGTAAATGATGTCAGCATATATTTATTATGTCCATTGTGATTTACAGTTATAAACTAGACAGGGAAATCTGTAAAAGGTATTGTTACATAATGGGAAAGTAGATATATCTATTTGTATATAGTAAGCAGTTCAGGATACAGTAACCAATATGACAAAAAGGAAATCTGTAATGACAAATTTAATGCAGTCCCAACGACAGAGAGATATACTACATAAGTGGAACATTGTTCTGCTGTATCTCAATGGTCAGTCAAAACCAATAATGTCACTTTAATGATTGTTGTGGAATGTTTACTCATCCATGGCTTAATGGTATATAGGTTAGCACTATGCTAACAGCCCTTGCGAGCCAGTGTAAGCCTGGCCAATTACCCCTTGTGAGCCTCAAACCCTGTACTTTATGCTTGCCAGGCAAACACCTTAACCATTATGCCACCCTCCCAACTTAAGTATGTGGTAAGCAATGAGTAGCACTATATATAAAATGGATGCCTACATACTTTGAAGCACATCTCTTAACTCTCTCTGTTTTGGAGGAACATTACTGTTTTCAGGCCTGATTTACCTATGCACATGATGTACTTATTTTGGAGATATTCCCCTAATGTCATTGTAGATTTAACCCTTCACACTTTTTTTTTGAATCCCCTTTTTCGTATGGGGTGTTTGAAACTGTCTAGTAAAGAGAAAATCACACTATATGACCAAAATACTTGTGGCCTCAACAATTTAGAGAAAGAGGGCCCACATCTTACACCTCATTTTTTCAGAAGTAAAAACAAATGACCTTTTGTGAAAGAAATTTGTGCTAGAGTTCATTAAAGTCTAAGGGTTTTACCCTGTCTGTTTGACAATTTGCTTATCTTTTTCCATCGTTTTTGTTACTGTTTTTGAAAATTTGTTTCTCAGTAGTTTCCCACATTTCTACTAGAAGTAGGAAAAGTCATGTGTTATTTGGTATTCGAATGTTATTCTAATCTGATGTTGAGATTTCTGGCTACATGTGATTACTTTTTATTGGTCTTTGCTCCTTTTTACAACATCTGTAGGTTCTGAGGTTGATGTCTACAACAGTTAATTAGTCACCACCTCATGGGCTGCAGGAACAGGAGGTTACGTATACAGGTACAAGAGTTTAAATGTGCTTACAGGGACTTAAGGCTCAGAAGTCCATATTTTGAGATAGCCGGAGAGGTATAATTTTAATTGATTAATTAAGAAGGTGGGAGCTTGGGATATTGGTTAAACTGTTACTTCACAGGCTCAATGTGCAGGGATTGATGTTTAGTAACTGTCTGGTTCTTGGTTAAGTGGATAATAGTCTACAGACTGACTTCCTAGTATTTACTTATAAATTAAAAAAATAGAAGAAGCAAACAAGATACACAGATAAAATATAGTAGCATCTTTGCAGCAGGGCTTGCTTTAGGAGGTTAAAGATAAGCAGTTTATTGTGGGTGGTGGTAATGTGTTTAATCAGTCACTAGTAATAATGTTGGCTGTAAATTTTAAATATGGCAAAAGAAACTGCCCATATAATGAGGCAAGCAGGGGACTAACTAGGTATTTTAAAGAATTTTATCAGAGGGAGGCTATGTCTGTGAGCAGCGGAGCTATGGGATGGTATTTTTGTTGGGTAGAGATGGTGGGGAAAGGGGTTGGAAGTCATATGAAGCTTATATTGTGAACAGGATGTTTAGCTGGGAGTCTGTGGTTAATTATGGGTTTTAAGTGAAATTGAATGGTACTATGGATGAAACTAGAGATAAGGGTTGATGGTTGTCTAAGGTTTTAAAATGATTGTGAATTAGGGAGAATTATGAGGAGTGTTATGGGGAATACCAGATGGAGTTTAGTCTGCGGAGCTGTGAAAATTGGGGTTAGGTGGTTTGCTAGCAGATTGCAATTTCATTGATATGTTTTTCTTTTGTTTCAGGATGGACAGGTGGAGGACTTTGCTCTGAAGTGGAAGGAGTTGGTATTGCAGGCTGAGGAAATTGTTTTCAGAGAGTGTGTTCACAAGGGCAGGCACCACAGGAGGCTGTCCAGGCTGAATCATCAAAGGGTATATGGAAAAGATGGAGTCAGGTGAAACAGCCAGTAATAAAGGCCTTAAGAGATAGATAGAAAAGGGCTGGTAGGTCACAGGGGTGAGTGGTCACTCCAGCTTCAGTGAAACAGCAGCAACCAGCAGGTAATTATAATGATATTCATGGGGAGGGAGTTACTATAATATAAGATGCTGATTGGCTTATGTTGGTGCTTGATTTAAGTGTAAGTGACAAGAGTAGGCTTTAGAGTTTGCTTAAGGGTGAAAGGTTGATAGCACAGCTAGGTGAGGGCCATGATGCTTTACAAGGGGATTTAGATCTGGGTGGGGTAGTGAGTCAGATGTTGGGGTGCAGAGATTTTCCCTTGTTGCCTGGAGCAGGGGCTTTAGGTGCAGAGATTCAGGAAGTGGGTCAGCAACAAGGATTTTGTTGAGGTGTTTGACCTCATACAAGCAGATGGGGAACAGAGGTTGGTTGAGTCAGAGTCTCCTGGGGATAAGGGTCTCATGGCAGCATTGGGGAAGTGGGAAGTGGGTAGGTACCAGCTAAGGATGTGGGATTATTGGTCTTGGGATTTGATTATTTCATGCCTGTTGTTGTCAAAAAGGAACTTCAGAAAATTTTGTCTATACTGTCCTATTTTTTAACAGTTAAGGAAGCTCAGAAGCTTTGGGGTGGGAATTTATGGTTTTGGTATGACCAGCATTTTCATAAACTTGAAATGGAGGACAAGTCTTTGGTGTGTGAGAACAGGCATCTGGATACTTGGATGAAGAATGTGCTGGATAGGTTGTCTGGACCATTTAAGGGGTCGGTTGAAGGAACAGGGACAAGATTAAATTCTGCTGGGCATTTAATGCAGGAAAATGTACATGGATCATGTGTATGCTCTGCGGATTTGCATCCACTGTGGAGATCAGAATCCTACTGCAAAGTGTTGAAAGAAGGATATGATGAAAGAACTTAGAAGTGATAATACTGACATAGGCTAGAGTGGGCAGGTGGAGGTAAGGGGTAGGGGCAGTTTAGGGTTAGCAGAGTGAGTCTGCCTCTTTGTGATGCAATTGGTTGAGGGTCAGGTCATTCACCTATTAATGTGAGTAGGTTGGAGTAGCTTCTGCTGAGCTGCCTAGGTGAGTTGGTGGTGCAGGAACTGCTTTCTTGTTTAAATCTAAGGTTAGTGGTTCATCTAAGAAGTGTATGAATAAGAAATATCTGCTAGGTAGGAAGGAGGCTGTGCTGGCTTTGTTGTACAAACAGTTTGCCATTGGTAGATTATTAGTTCAGTCTGAAGCCCCTCGGTTTAGCACATATCAAGTATCTCCATTAGGTTTAGTACCTAAGAAATCAGGATTTTTGTCTCACACATCGCTTGTCTTTTCCAGAAGATGGTGCCCATTGCTGAACAAAGCAATATGGGTAATAAGAACATTCAAGGATCCTTCATTGGTGAAATAAGATATAGATTCAGCCTTTAGGTTACTTCTTGTAAGTAAGCAGCATTTGCCAGTTTGGGGTATGCAGTTAAACAGGAAATCTTATTTTGACATGGCAATGACTATGGGCTGTGCAATAGTTTGTACTACTTTTGAAATGTTCATCATAGCATTGCATGGGATGTGGCTGCAGAAGGTGGAGTTCATGGGGGCTATTCATTATTTGGATGATTTTTACTGGTTGGGGAAGGAAAATACAAGGTGGAAGCAGGGGAGAAGTTGTTTGTGCAGTTCTTTATGGAGCTTGGAGTGACATTGGTGAAGGACAAATTGGAGGTTCATTCTAAGACCCTTTCATTCTTGGGTTTACAGGTTGGAGGTGTTCAGATTGCTGAGTGACAAGGTGGATAAAGTGAGAAAGAGAGAGAGAGGGCTGAGACAATGTTTGGGAAAGTAAAAATTAAAATTAAAAAGGTGATGGAAGTTTTAGGGTTGCTTAATTTTGCATGTCAGACAGTGAGACCAAGTAAGACTTTATGAGGTCTGTGGCTAATTTGCTGCTTAGTGCAAGGTGGAAGCATCATTGGGTGAGGTCAAGCATGATGTTAAGGAGGACATGTCTATTTGATTGGAGTTTCTCCAGCACTTTAATGGAGTGTCCTTCTGGCAAGGAGACTGGGTATTTTCACCAGAGTTGGACCTGTTTACAACTGCAGCTGAAGGTGTGGACATGGAAGCATATTTCAGTGATACATGGTTTGCTGAGATATGGCCAACAGACTGAGGCTATAAGTGGCAAAAATATATCACCTTCTTAGAGATGATAATAACTGGGGCTTTACTGGTACTTTAGAAGGTAAAATTCCATAACAAGAAGGTAGTTTTCCATGTTGGATAACATGGCAGTAGCACAGGTGTTGGCTAAGATGACAGCAAAATCTAGGTTGGTGCAAGCGGTATAGAGGAAGATTATGTTGCGCTGTTTGAATATTAACCTTTCTTTTTCAACTGAGCATATTCATGGTTACTGTAAAGTTTTGTTTGATAATTTTTCCCACTTTTAGTTTTGCAGGTTGCTGAAGCTGGTGCCTTTGACTCAGGTAAGTGGTATGATAGTGCCTGGAATAGTTTGGGAAATTGGGTAGATGTGGCAGGTTAGCCTGTATGACAGTCTTGACCTGGGACAACTAATAAGACATATGGTACTGCTGTTACAGTTTTTAAACATTTTGTTATGGGTCTGCCAGTCTGGAAAAGAGGGTATTCTCCTTGACTGGTAATAAAGTACTTAGTTGAGAGAAGGCAGGTAGGTGACTTAGTCTGAACTGCCATGGTCCACTAGGCAGCTTTGGGTGCTGCATCTAAGTTAAGGCTATCACCAAGAAGTGGATGATTTTTAAGATGTTGAAGGAGTAGGAGAGAATAGTACCTAAACTGGGGGATAGTAGGTTACCACTGGGCAACCATGTGTTACCATTGTTGTTAGACAGTTTGCAGGATATTGCCTATTCTGATTTTGATTGTGTTTTGTGGAATACTTTCTCACTTCTCATGTATGTTGATCTGATTAAGAAGATCAAAGAGTGATCAGGTGGGTGATGTCAAGCAGGTGTTTTTTTTTTTCCCCAGGAATGATAACTGTTTGTTATGCCCTGTAGAATGGGGGTTGGTATGTGGAGAAGATAGTGGCAAGTGGCTGGATGGCTAGTATTGCATGATGGCTGGGGAAAACAGATTGATTCTAGAGCATTTGTTGGCTGGATTAGAAGAGCTTTAGAAGTGCTAGGTATAAAATGGGATAATTATGCTACTCATTTTTTCAGGACAGGAACGACATCTGATGTAGCAGATGAAGACAGGTCAGTGGATATGATTAAAAGGGCTGGCAGGTGGAGTTCTAGGATGTCTTGGGGTTATATTTTGGTAGAGTAATTCTAGGATGGTGAATTTATGTTGGTATTAATCTTGTGTTTCTTTTTCAGGTAATAAGTTGGCATTCATGACAGGACATTCTTTTGTTTTAATTGGGCAGCTAAAGGATTGGAGGTGAGACTTGGAGGTAAAAACTTGCATTTGGATCTAGTGCAGCATATAGGCTAATGCTGTAGTCGAAGAGCTATGAAATGGTTCCAGCTGGCTGATGTTAGCACTGGAGGTAAGCAAGCAATATGGTGACCCAGTTGAAGTAGTGCTACATCTAGAGGGTAATAATATTAAGATTATACCAAAGAGAAAGGTGCTTATTTTGTTAAAAAAGGACATGATAACTGTTTGTCAGAGATTGACAAGGATAATGGTGACATGATCAGTGATAGTCACCAGGGTGGTGGGGAAGGTAGTGGCTAGATTCAAGGCAATGGAGGTTACCAGAAATCTTCTTTATCATAGCATGGCTAGGGCAAGTGGTGCACTGGAATTTGTTGTTCTTCAGCATTGAGATTTTGTAAATAAGGACCCTGTGTGGTTCCACAATGATGGAGTGCATCTTGGTGATGTCAGGCTGAATATTTTTAGTGCTCAGTTATTGTTTTTACAGAAAGTACTGGGTAAGCAGTCTGGTAGGTTTAAAAGGGGAAAAAGGCTGCAGCACTGCCTTGTGCGTTGAAGAAATGCCGGCTCAGTTGTCCAGTATAATAGGACCCATCTTTCCCCTCTTTTGAGTTCAATTGTTACTCCTTTTGTGTATCGAGTGAGCAGTGTTACACTGCTTAAGGAGTTGGAGTTGTGGCTAGCGAGTGGTAGTACACAGCCACTGTTGGTTGGTGAGGATATAATATGCTTCCAGTTGGTTAAGATGTATTTAATATGAATTAAGTAAGGAGTGTATTCTGTAGGTGAGTGCTCTACCACTCTGTCAAAGTTGGTTGTATTTGTACTGTTTATGCTATGATGTAATTTTATGTATGTTATAAAAGCTGATCTCAAAGTCATGAAGGTGCTGTTGGTTTGTGGTCACAGGAAACAAGCAGCGGCATTCGATACTTTGCAGATACTCATTATATTCAGCTACTTAAAGTGAGCTTGCTATTTTGTTTTATAGCAGCTGCATATGTTTCTATTTTTTGCGTGAGTTTTGTCTGACCTCAGAGAGGCAGTTTAAGACTTACAGGAGACTACATATAAGTGTTAAAGACCAAACACATTCAGCATCCCTGTGTTGCTGGAGTAGTTGCCAACATGGCATTCTCATGGACATTGGTTTAAAACCCACATTCCCTGATTGTCTGTGGGTGTAGTACATATGTACGTGTCCTTTCATGTGTCTGTCTGTTACACTGGAAGGGGTTAAATATATGTAAGTAATAGGGATTAGTGTGATATGTAGTAAATGCTATCAAATGCTGAAGGAGTATGCTGCAGTGTCATAACAATGAGTATACTTCTATGCTTACATGACATCCTGTTAGAGAGTACTCCTGGATATGTGTATAAGAGTACTCCTTGATATGTGTACTATAATTTCCTATCCTTATAGGCATGCATCTGTCTGTGGCAGATGAGGAGGAGAGCATGACATGATAATGCCTCAGTATGAGAAAATGAAATCATATCGAATGCCCTGTGCCAGCATGACAGTTGCCTTTTTGGGACTGATGGGTGATACAGAATGGAGGACATGGATGTGGCATGACATCATCACCATGGCGAATGCTGTAGTCAATCACAACTGGCCACAAGAGGAATGCCACTAATGATGCTCTGATATGATACTCCAGGTAGCAATTCATATCCAATGCTATAAAATGGGCAGGAATGTCATATGTGGAGGGCTTCCATTACCTCCACTGGATGCAACATTATTTCTGGCATCCTGTCACAGGGCATGTTAAAACAGATGTATTCCCAATGGGAGTTTGAAGCAGACATACCAAGTCACTGTGATATGTATGCTATTCTAACATATAACCTCATAGTATGTATTAGATGTATTGCTTTAGTCTCCTCATATGAGTAGCAGTGGACATACATACTGATGATCTTTTCCTCTGTGCAGGTCCATTACATCAACCCAGGGTTACAAGATCATCAGGTACATGTTTGGGTGATTTGCTATGGATGACTGCAGTGCAATATATGTGAGAAGCTTGTGCATGTATTAGTGCTAAACACACGTTATCTGTTCATATGTATGTGCCAGTTTGATCAAGTCATCTGCAGTTGGATATGGACTCCAAGTAGGAATGCCTGGTAAGTGTGCATCTATGCCCTTTGATAGTATGCTATTATAAGTAAGTATGGCCATGCCTAATAATAACTTTCTCTGTTATGTAGAGACATTGCACCATCTATGGATATGCTGACCAGTATGTGCATATTTGTATTCTATTTAATTAGGTCTCAGTATATGTCCTTTGATGTCTGCACACATCTGTTTATACATGTAACTATGTAATGTGCATGTTTCTGTGTTTGCAGGTCATCCATATTCCACTTCCTTCCCAAGCTTGTCGACTGATACAGAATGTGATGTGGTATATAGAAATAGTACAGCCGGTAACACACAAGACCCTGCACTTTGTCACGTGGGGCAATCCCATGACTCAGGGTATAACTTCCATTAGGGTTATAGTTTTCCCAGCCAGTCTATTGGTGGTAGAGTATTGATTATTGGTCAAGACAGTGATTTTAAGCAACTATTCCCAGGTGAATCTGAGAGTGGTAGTGTACTGCTCTACAACAGATAATGTAATGTCCAGTGCACAGCATGTGGGCATGTGGCAGAGATGTGTGGATGAGTGTCTGAAGTTATACGCCTTCTATTACATTACATGATCATTCTCAGGACCATCATGACAAAGAAATGCATGCACTTGCTAATGCAACTGACCTCATGGCACACCAGATAAAACTGATACATGATAGTCAAGAGTACAGGAGTTGAGAGTTCATGGCAGTAATGGCATCTGATGCATGCTCTACTGAAATGCTTGTCACAGCAGTGATTGAGCAGTACCACAATACAAAGTGGGGAATATATGGCCTGATCCATATGATCAGTATGCCACCTGTTGGGAAGGAAAGACCACCCCAGGGATTCAGCAAACATCCATGCAAGAATAGCTTATTCTTGCACAGAAGAGACCATTCCCATGCAACACAGCTGCTCGCCATGCATATTCGTGAAGGTGTGCTGCCATGCTGTAATGCAGATATGGTTCTGTGTATGAGTGCAGGGGGTCTGTCTGAGAGCAGTGGTCTCAGAATACACATGCCACCTGCACACCAGAATTGCTGTATGGCAATTTAAGATCACTCATTACACCTCTCAACCCATGAGAGTAAAAAATCTGGACAAAGTGATAAGGGACAATTGCCACTACAAACTTAGAAAGTTGATAGAATACAGGTTTAGCATTAGCACAAATTTTATGGAGGGTATGAAGTATATAACGCACACTTCACAACCCGTTAGAGTAAGAAATCTGGACAAAGCCATAAGAGACCACTGCAAAACATTACCATTACAAACTTATAGAAAGTTGATGGGCTAACAGGTTTAGCATTAGCATGGATATTGAAGGGTATGAAGTAAAAATGCAACAAATAATTTTTTTTTCATATCTGCAATAAAGTTTAAGCATAGCTGCATGGGTGTGTCCGTTGCTTAGCTATGCTTAGCCCAGCTGAAACATCAAGATAAGTTAAATAGCAATAGACATCCAACATGCGCAGTAGTGCAATAGTGTAGCAGTTAGACCATACGCTATGCATGTAGTCATTCACAGTTCCAGTCTTACCAAAGTCATTTCCATTTTGTATGTGAAATCATTACAATTTTAATTTACTTGTATATTTATGTAGGAAGTAACTTATATTTCTCAACCAGAGTGCCCCATACAGTATAGTCACAGAAGACCAAATATAATAAAAGCACATTGGGGGATGTCGGGGAAGATAAACAAATTTATAATATGTAATAAATGACGATCATTCCCATACAGTTGGTAGTCCAATAAAATAAAACATAAGCAATGCTAAGCATTGCACAGCTATGCGGATCGTGTGTAACCATTGTGTAAATATGAATGCAAAGCAATGAGTAGCCCAGATAAGTGGATTTGCCCATTGGTAAGCAGTGCTGAACCTGATCCTTTAAGCACTGCCAATCTTAGCTAAGCAGGTTTGCCCATAGCTTAGCTTAGCTCAGTATATTCAAAACCATCCAATCATGGCAAAGGGCAGGAAATCAGCCGTATTTAAACCATGCGGGTGGGAATACAGCTGATAACTGGTTGTAGCTCCCCACTGTAGGCAGTATGGCAGGTTTTGAAGAGGGCATGTGCTTTTGGGTGCAGTGCTGGGGCATACAGGAGTCCAAGGTTATGGTAGGACTCCTTGTAAAAAAACATTGATGTGACACTGCTGCAATGCCACTACCAGGGCTCCCAGCACAAAGTGGAGGCCTGGGTAAGTCTCGCCTGTGATCTCACCAGTGCCACTGGTATCCCTCGGACTGGTGAGTAGGTCCGGCACAACTATGCCGATTTGAAGCGGAGGAAAAAGGAGCTCTTCGAACAATTGGTCCAAGAATCAAGACAGAGGGATGATATCCCAGTAGTGTGTAAGTATTCATAGCAATAACTGTTTACCAAAGTGCAGCCTGTGTATGTGATAAATAGGAATGCAGAAATGTGTCTCTATTTTCATTAAAGCTCCAGCTGAGTGAGTTGCAAACCAGGAAGCCCATGCCAGTAGGTTGCAAAGGCTGTGAAGTGAGGCTGGTGAGTAACAATCTAGCTTGTATTATATGTACCAAATAAATATAAAAGACAATCTGCACATAGTTCATAGTTCATAGTTCATAGTTCCTTGTGTTTGTAAGGCAAACACCTTAACCATCTATTCAGAAGACAGGCAGAAAGTAGATAGCCAACAGGATATCCATTAGGAGGAAAGTTTTGAAAGATACATGGCTGAAACTGAAAGGTATGCCATTACTACATGACAGCAGTCCTCCATGACATGTCTAAAAACATAGTAGTCTACAGTTAATATCAACACATCTGATTAATATCCAAATAGGAGATACATATAAACATACAGCTCAAACACCAAGAACAAGATACTCAGTACTCAGAGTCCAGCTTTGCATAAAGGGGTGTATGGTTCCAGTACTGCAATCTGCAATCTACTCTTAGTTGAAAAAACACTGTTAAAAGTACTAATGTAATGATACAATATGTGTTAAATTATTTCTGTCACACAATAAACTGTAACTGGTGTCACATGCAAGCATGACTTGCATATAACCTGGGATAATACACATGTATGAAACAAATCCAAAGATAAAAGATTGTGGTACTACCCATTTATACTCAGGTATCCCATACAATATACTCACACCCCTGACTACTGTAATGACAGCACATGGAAGCATATTTTGTACAGGGAATTAAATACACTTATTAAAGATGTCATTACCCTGCTATTTTATCGACTGGAATGTGATTACTGGTTCCCAGGGCTGAGCTATGATTAGCAGGTATAAGCACTGCTTAAATGTAAATGCTAAGCAGATTTGCACACCAGTAAGTGAAATCTACATGATATAAGTGCCTGTTCATTTAGCCATACGTTAGCAACACTTACCGTGGCACAAACACATACAAACATGCTCAAAGCTGCTCAAAACTCCTTTAACCACTCTGTATCCAACAGTCCTTGTTCTGTCTAGCAGCAAAATAAACAGCCATTGCAGGTCTTGAATGTAATGCAAGCTGCTACAGCCATGATAGCTTGGAGGGTTTCGGTGTACTCTGGATTATTTGCAAGTAATATCCACTGTTGATGTGCATTTTGACAACCGTATGAGGTCTTATGATCTTTTTCCTGTCCATGTCTTCCAGGTAACATGCAGAGTGATTGCCTACCAGCATTCTCTGTTGGGGAAACAGACATCATCACTCAATATGATATTGGACATTATGGCCTGTCATTTGGACGGAGAGCAGAAGATGTGTGGACGAGGAGTGCCCTATGGAACAGTGTGGTCCCCAGGGTAAATGATGCTAGCCTGCACAGCAGAACCTATGAGCATGTACAGCATCAGGCCATCAACCTCAAATGCCTTTCCCGTCAATGGGCTACTGCTGTAGCGAGGGACCGGCTAGCAACAGGTGGGGGCCCAGCCATCCAGCCCCCACTGACACCCACTGAGGAGCTCCTCACCACACTTGGGCCACACGCTGAACGCACAAGACATGATACTGAGTGAAGCATTGTGGAGGCGGGTTGCACACGCACACTGGATGAGGAGCATGCAGGTAAGGGCCCAGTGGGGATTAATACACTAATGTATCAGATATAGATGTATCTGTATTGTATCTACATGCCTGTGTCAGGTCCAGTTGCAGTTGTGGATGTGGTTTTCTAATGCACAGAGGTGCACATCTATGGTGAGAACAGGACATTGTGTATTATTGTGGTTAGTACTGTAGATATGCAGACATGCTGCATCCATCCTGTACCAAGGCCACATGTGCATCTGCTGACAATAACCCCCTCTCACAACTACCTAGGACACTCTGGACTGCATATGGGACAGCAGCCTGACGCTGGTGAGAATGGCATTGTTCTGTTGTTGCCTGGCAATACCCAAGGCATGTAAAGTGCATGCAATTTAGCATGCACACAACCATCGGTAATAGCTATATTGCTTTATGTAATAGCTATATTCCTTGTTGTGCATGTTCACTTGTGCTGGAGTTAACTGTATTACATCACAGTGGTCAGCACTGGAGCCTATCTGACTTGAATTCAACATTCCTGTAGCATACTGCACAACTTGTCAGTGCCAAGACATCTGGACAGATGCCAGAAAATTGTGCTGGGCAAACAGCCTAAGGTAGGGCCATGCGCGACACATTACTGGTATACAGTGGATGTAAATTGTGTACACACCCCTCTTAAGATGCAAGGTGTTCCTGTTACATACTAATTAGGACCACAATATGACAGTCCACACCTCTTCCAGCCTTTAATGTGACCCATGACAGGTACAGTTCACTTGTAAAACCAAGCATTTGGACTCATGTATTGCACCTAAAAGGCTGGCCACCTCTGAGGGTAGCAGATGTTCTATCAGCATGATATTTCAATGAGGTATGATATGTCATGCTGCCATATATGTCAGTACACTCACTGTGGCCTATTTGGCTATAATATCACATACATGGGCATTGTTAAGGCACACAGACTACTTCCAACCATGTATAGGTTTGAAACATATGGATATTCCAGACACATCTGTACAGAGGACTGTACAATGGTTTAACCTGCAGCATGTGAGGCAGATGCTGTTACCATACTATATAAAGTAATGGCAGTGGGAGGTAGTCACCAGCCGTGTATGGCATGCACATCAAAATGGTATAAGTCACACAAGATATGATCCTCACACACACACAGTTACCAGCATTAGGATTAGAACTCTTGCCTCTCTAGGTATTCCTAGTATGAATCTACGCAGTTATGAGACGCGCCACAGATGTTATATATGTCCACTTCTTCCAAAGGTACTTCTAAGGTGGATGACATCAACAGGTCTACTAAATTGCAGTGAAGGGAACTAAATTGCAGTGAAGGGAAGTGTAAAGCATAGTACACAGGTAGAATTGGTATGACCCAGACAATACATGAGTCACACACACTTGCCAGTATTGTATACACACACACACACACACACACACACACACACACACACACACACACACACACACACACACACACACACACACACACACACACATTTGCCAGTACTGAGATCTATAGTTTCATTGCTTCATAGGTGTGTAGTAGGTGACTGGGCCTGAAGACTCTACAAGGCTAGGCCAAGGGAATACCCTGGCATCAAGCCACATGAAAATAGTCTCCAGTATGGCTCAGGAGTATAGTCACTGAAGTGGTCCCCAGGGGTTGATATTGTATTCCCCATCCACTCATCCAGATTTCTATAGTGGGTGGCCAGTGATGTGCACTGCTTCCCATGTATATGATTTATATTCCATAACATGGACAGTGTTTGGGTTGTGCACATGTCCAACATGCATGTTCTTTGAAGTGTGGAAGTGTGCTTGAAGTCTCTGGGGCATATTGTTTGGACAGATTGGTATCTTCTGATGTAGCATTCCTGACCTCGTTTGGTGATACCTGGCTATGTAACTGAGGCAGTGATTGCACCTCCATTGACAGTATGATACGGGTATTCATTGGAGCTATTGGTGCTGTCCATACAGGGCATGTGTATAAGGCATGGTATTCCCTTTGAGGAGTACAGTTGTAAACTCTACGGTTGTTGCAGGAGTTCAGTGGGGAACATGGCAAAAGGGTCACTGTACACATTGATTGGGTTACTGAGGGGATGGAACAGGGTGCCATGTCCTTTTACTTGCAGGATAACATACACACAGTCAGGAGATGTAACACATCAAAGTACTTTCTGATGTCAGTGGCACTGTTGTGGTCAACAGGCATGTAGTCCACTGCAATCACATCATGGGTACTATCTGTGAGGCAATATGCAGGGGAACTACCGATATAGTGGGTGTTGCCTAGCCAAGTGTGTTTGTGTATGATTCGTGGGTGGAGAGTGGTCTCTAAGTATTAGAAGCATTGCCTATATTGTTCACTAATCCATACTGTCACATAGTCATTGCACATGCCATTTAGGGATGTAGATTGTCTACACCACCCTCTGCGGTGTTTGACAACTGTTGGCCTTGTAATGTGGACATTGGGACATATACTAGGTCCTCAACATAATAATTTAGCAGCCCCCCCAATGGATCCTGTTATTACACAATCAAACCACCTCCCACATAGGATACTGATGACAGACACACACACACACACTTGCCAGTATTGGATTTCGAACCCCTATCTGGCTATGTATTGCTACTACAGTGTTACGCATTTATTGCATGCACCACAGAGCTTATAGGATGGATGTTGTCCCAAGGTACTTCTAAGGTGAGGAACATCACCAGCCCTTGTAAATACTAGCACTGAGTGATGTAATGGGTGACATTTACCAGGAGTGAGTTTCAAACCTCTATCTTTTTGGACCATTACATTACACATTTACTACATGCACCACTGAGCTTACATGGTTTAGGGATGTCAACTAGTACTTCTAAGGTGAATGATATCTGCAGGACTGCTAATGTCAGGCACTGAGATGTGTACTGGTGTAAATGGGGCCAAAATCTTTGAAGTATGGACACATATATGTAGACATACATACACAAATACTTGCCAAGAATGAGATTCAAACTCTTACCTATGCAGTTATTGCTACAACATTGTTCCACAATTGTCACATATGCCATGGAACTTACATGCTAGAGAGCTGTGCAAAGGCATCTTTGAAGATGAGTGACATCAGTAGCAGTACTGAAGGAGGGGTAAGGGAAGTGTAAGTGTGAATGACCACAAAATCAGGTCTCTACAAGGATACACACACACTCTCTCACACAAACACTCACATTTACACAATTGCCAAGGAAAGGATTGAGACTCCTACCTAACTAGTTTGCTATACTACAGTATTACACAGTTATCACAAGTGCCACGGAGCTTATATGTTGGAGAGCTCTTCAAAGGTATCTTTGAAGGTGAGTGACATCAGCAGCAGTGCTAAAGGAGGGGTAAGGGAAGTGTTGTAAGTGTGAATGACCACAAAATCAGGTCTATACAAGGATATGCATACTCTCTCACACAAACACTCACATTTACACAGTTGCCAGGATCAGGATGGGAACTCCTATTTAACTAGTTTGTTACACGGGTCTATATTATAACATTGAAGTTGCAAAACTTTGAATGTTATAATATCGAACCAACTACATCAAAGGATGAAAATAGCAAAGCCCTGGAACATCGAATTTTTACCTAAGGCAAGATTTCAGTGGGCCGTTCTGTGGTTTGGCTATTTCCTCCACTGTGGTGCGATAGTTACGGACCTTAGGGTTAGGGTGCGGGTTAAGGTAAGTGGATAGGTAGGAATTTATGTATGGTTTAATGTAGGGTTAGAAGTAGGGTTTTGTTAAGTGAAGCCCTGAAAATTACTTTTAGAAGGGGGCGTAATTTAAAAAGCATACTCGAGTTTCAATCACGTAAGGGCTTATCTTTTTTCCCTGATACACGTTTTGACTTGGTGAGGACAATTGTTGACCTTAAATTATTTGTTAGAAAACTGAACTTAAGGTTATTGATGGGTAATGGTACAGTTTCAGCTAGTTCCCTTAGGGTTCCTAGCGTTTACAATCCCCCCTTGCATGAAACCTTACGTCTTTTTGAAAAAATGTGTGAATTTGATTTAAGGGCTCTTGAATCTGACAAGTTTTTCCATAGTCGACCTGCTAATATCACCAAACATC
Source organism: Protopterus annectens (assembly GCF_019279795.1). Taxonomy (NCBI): domain Eukaryota; kingdom Metazoa; phylum Chordata; order Ceratodontiformes; family Protopteridae; genus Protopterus; species Protopterus annectens. The sequence goes on along the minus strand of NC_056727.1, from coordinate 646,607,530 downwards.
AGCGTGAATTTCTAGGCTTGCTGAAAAATTGTAATATTAGAGTCATGAAACTAGATAAGGGGGGTGGTCTGGTGTTTATGGATGATTTTTTGTATGTTCAGAAAATTATGTCTCTCCTTAACACTGATTTTTATGAAGTAGTGAGTATTAATCAGGTTAATGTTGCTTATGCAAAAATCAGGGGATTGATTGAGGATCTGTTCCTTGAGAGATTTATTGACCTAAACCAGTACCAATATTTGAACATCTTAGCCCCCACGCTACCAGTTCTGTTCGGCATCCTGAAAATTCACAAAAGTTTATCACAACCCCCTTTTCGCCCTATTGTTGATAGTCGTGGCTCTATGACTTGTGCTTGTGCCAAGCTTATTGACAGCATTTTAAGGCCCTTAATCAATCAGGAACCCCAGATCTGCAAAGATTTTTGGAGTTTTCTTTATGAAATTAAAAGGATCCCCATTGATGTTAGTTACTGGTTTTTAACAACTGTCATCAAAGATTTGTACACAGTTATTCCACAAGACCTTGGTATTCAGTGGGTCCGTGAATTCTTGCATGATAAAAAGACAGATGATAATACCATTAATTTGGATGAGACTTTATTGGAAATTGTCCTAAATAACAACTTTATGTTGTTTGATAAAAAAATCTACTTACAAAAATCTGGGGTGGCCATGGGGTCGCCATGCGGTGGCAGTTTTGCCAACTGTGTATTAGCCTTTTGGGAAAGGACTTTTTTATTTACTGATGTGAGTTTTAAGGAAAATGTTGCCTGGTATACACAATACCAGGACAACATGTTTTTTATCTGGAAAGCATCACCATCTGAGGTCCCTGCCTTCTTAAGGACCATTTCTAAACTGACTTCCTTTTTGGAATTCACTTACAACCTGCAGGAGTTTAGTATTAATTTTTTGGACATACTGATTAGTAAAGATGTGATGAATTCAAGATACAAGAGTGTTATTTATCGTAAGCCTACTTACTCTAATGCATTTTTGCATTTTACTAGCAGTCATCCTAAACATCAAAGAAGGCTGTAGTGAAAGGTCAGTTAGTTAGGGCAGCTAGGATGGTGTCAGATTTCAAAGACTTTCTGTTTGAATGTGAACAGTTACGCCACATGTTTCTAAACAGAGGGTATCCTTCTTTAATGTTATCTGATATTAGCACTGAAGTTATTAACCAGATCTGGTTTTTATAAACCAATCCTGTCGTTTACTTGTACTAGTGTTGAATTGGCTCATACAGATGTATCAGGATTGGTTGTTGACACCAAACTAGATTCCACTTTTGTAACTAGGTTTTTGTGCACCTTTTCTGTGGATCATTATCACATTAGGAAGGTGTTTAATAAAAATTGGGCTTTAATTTTAGATGACAATTTTCTGTCCCACCAATTGGGGGAAGCCCCGAAAATTACTTTTAGAAGGGGGCGTAATTTAAAAAGCATGCTCGAGTTTCAATCACGTCCTGCTCGTCAACGAGCATTAGCAATGACTAAGTGTGGGGCGTGTAATCAATGTAAGTATGTTTTGACAGATTCTAAAGTTATTGTTAGGAATGTTGAATATTATATAACAGGGAAATATAGTTGTGAGACAAATGGGGTGGTCTACCTGGCCTTGTGTCAGAAATGCGCTGCTTTTTATATAGGGAAAACTGAAAGGAAGTTTAAGCAGCGCATTTATGGACACATATATGCTATTTCAAGGTATGATTCTAACAATGCCCTTGCTAGGCACATTGGTGCATTCCCTGATCATCATTTTAAGTTTACGATCTTGGGGAAAGTGAAGGTAGACAACAAGGGAGGCCCGTGGCAAATCCATTTAGACATTAATGAATTGGCCTGGCAGATCCGTACTGGTGCATATATGCACCCAGGTTTAAATGAGTATGTTTCCATCTCCTGTGTTTTAAAACTGTTATCTTTAAAAAGGCAGTCCCCTTATGTGTGGAATTTAACTAGTTGCTGTGTGTGTATAATGTTAAGAAGAACGCTTGCTTTTACTTTTGGTTTTTCATGTTAATTTAATGTGGTTTAAACTGTTTAATATAGTTTATGGTATTTTAAAAGCAAGTGTTTTCTGCATTTATAACCTGTTAGCAATTAATTCCTATTGTTTATTTTAAATATTTTAAGATTTTCCTTATTTTGTGTGTATGGGTGTGTGTGTGTGTGTGTGTGTGTGTGTGTGTGTGTGTGTGTGTGTGTGTGTGTGTGTGTGTGTGTGTGTGTGTGTGCGTGTGTGCGTGTGTGGGTGGGTGTTTTTACATATATATATATATATTTTTACTTTAAGAATGAATTACGAGTGTTCTAGTATGTAGACGCCCACAAACTCACATGCATACAATATTTTATAGCAAAGATGAGGAACAGAGTGTGGCAATATCTAATTATTGTGGTAGTTAAGTTATATTTATATGCTCGTCATTGATTTAATGTAATTAACTAAAATTGTTTGATTATTTAATTGATTTTAAATTGTATAAATGTGATTGTAAGCTGTTTTTAAAATTTGTCTGAGGAAGGAGAGACACTGGGCTCTCCGAAAGCTTTTTGGTGCTTATGTTATTAATTATTTTATTTTTATTTTTATTTATTTTATTTTACATTTGTTGACCGGGCTAGTCCAACTGGATAATTTCCATTTTCAGTGGAGGCCCGGGGAGAAAAGCTCCACAGATTAAAACAAGGTTATAGAGATTAAACAATTACAATAAATGTCTGAGACACAGACAGTGAGCAACAATGCATACATATTAGTCTAGATAAAGTAATAAAAAACAAGGTTATAGAGATTAAACAATTACAATAAATGTCTGAGACACAGACAGTGAGCAACAATGCATACATATTAGTCTAACTAAAGTAATAAAAAACGCATAGTGCTATCTACGTATTGAGAAAGGCATTAATTCTTTACAGTACAATTATGTGAGAATGGAGTAATTACATATTTTAAAATGTATATACATACTTATAAAAGACAATGTTTGTACTTTTTTTTTTTTTTTTTTTTTTTTTGAGAACAGTAGTAACAGTACAGTCATTAAGTCATTTGTGATCACAGAGAAAGATTGCAGTTTTGAAATAAGGAAGTATGATAGTAGAAAGTAGAAGGTAGATTAGTCTGGATTGGTACAAGAGCAGAGCCAGAAGTTGTTCAGATGTAAAAGAAGTTGTTTTTTAAAAAGATGAAAGGAGCCGAGAGAGGTAATGTGTGAGGGGAGGTTATTCCATATTTTGCCTACTGAGTTGGAGATGCTTTGGATCTTGCTTTGGATTTGGCTGCTGGTGCTCATTTTTGTGGTTTCTAGTCTGTGAAGGTGTTTATCTACTCTTTGGTCGTTAAGTGTATGTGTGTGTTTTAATTAGTTTGTTTGTGTATAGTTTCATACGGGTAAGTGTGCAATAGTTACTGACCTTAGGGTTAGGGTGCGGGTTAAGGTTAGTGGATAGATAGGAATGTATGTACGGTTTAGTGTAGGGTTAGAAGTAGAGTTTTGTTAAGTATATGTGTGTGCTTTATTTATTTTGGTGTGCTTGTGTTGTGTGTATGTTTCTCAGAACAGTGATTTTTTTCCCTGGGAAAAAATTCACTATTCTCAGTGTTCAATGTTATCATATTTTGAAATTCCAAGTTCGAGCTTATGGTGTTCAATATTTTGGAATTTTGAATATATGATATAGACCCTGTTACACTACAGTATTACACAGTTATCGTGAGCACAGTGAAGCTTACATGTCAGAGAGATGTCCAAAGGTATCTTTGAAGGTGAGTGACATCTGCATCAGTGCTGAAGGAGGGGTAAGGGAAATTTAGTGAGTGTGAATGGCCTCAACCATATTCATCTGGAAACCCACACACACACTCACATACAACTTTACATTTGACAAGACTGAGATTGCAACTGCTACATGGATACCTGTTTGTACTGTAGTGTTACACAGTTATCACAAGCATCACTGAGACTATAGGTATTTCTACAGTGAATGACATCAGCACATCATGTGATATAGGCCAATGGGATATGTAATGGGTGGGACAAGCCTCATAATGGGATTCTGTCACTGTCTGCCTTTCTCTCCCCCACATCTCTGTGTGTGTATGTTTGACATATTAGACTATGTTGGCCTTAGATATATGTGGGTATTCCTATCCAGTGTGTGTGTGTGTGTGTGTGTGTGTGTGTGTGTGTGTGTGTGTGTGTGTGTGTGTGTGTGAAGTATCATTGGTGTACAATTTGGTGTGTGTGCACAGACAGCTGTGAATAACCAATATCTGTAGTCCACTGTGTTGTGAGACATGGGCTTCATTTCTCTAAGTGTAGGAGCATGCCCAGTATGACCTTTTATACTGAGTGTGTGCATCCATTCCGGGGGGGGGGGGGTTGTGTGCTACAGCTACACCTAGCAAACTGTTTCTTTAGGATATATGTAGCTAGGTTGCCAATATGGAGAAACAATGGGCTTAATATACGGGGGATACTGTAACTATTGATGCCTGTGCTGCTTGTGTGACATGTTTGGTTGTAGCATAGATTTTCTGACATATGTACTGTTTTACACTGTGATGTATCATGTCATCAAATACTGACAGTTATCATTCTTTGCTCACAGTTATTTACCGGGAAATACAAGATGAATGAAGCTGAGACCAATATTCTGAGACATATAGACTACACATTCTAGCACACACCTGCCATTGTGGAGGGGTAGCTACAGACAATAGACTGCTGGTTCTGTGTAAATGGTCCAGCACCTTGTTAGTATGCAGGCTGGGGTTACCCTCCTTGTGCTTTTCTCAACTTCACAGAATGGTCATATCCTGCTGGGGCCATACCTGTCAGCTGTACAGGCGCACCCAGGTTATCCAGAGGCAGAACTCATATATCTAGTCAGTTTACCTTTACATTGTGGTTTACAAGTGGTTTTATGGCTACTCATTCATGGGTTTGCAGTCGGGAGTAGTATGAGTGGACATTAGAGCTTCAAACTTCACACACTCCATGACATCCATGCTTCTACACCCCCCTCCCTCTGTTATTCTCTCCTCCGCTTAACATTATGTAAGCAATATCTCAGAGGTATCCCTACAGTTGGGCCTTTATCCCAGTAGTATTTATGGCCTGATCCACAGTCCTTGCAGTAGGAAATGTGGAGGCATGCTACTGGCATTTGTCAATGTGGCTTTGCATTTGTTTTCTGTTTACTGTGTTAGGTTGTTAGTTGGGACTCCCTGACATTCCGTATATTGACACTATGGGTGAGGCATGGGCTTTTGCCAGAGGACTGTAGGCCATTTGAAAGTGCTGCAGGCCATCTGTCACTGCATTTCTACATGGGGTTGTGGAGGGGGGGTGCATACCTGCAGACTTTAACATTTGAAATTACTGAACTGGTATTTTGGTAACTGTTGGCTTCCATTTCATATTGTATTGTGACCTATCATGCAGACAGGAGGTATATCAGTAGAGTACATGTTAGATCTTAATGGCATATATTTCAGTTTCAAACTTCTTGCCCCTCAGAAATAGAATGCAACTGCCAGACCTGTTGTAGTATGAATGTGTAGGTCTGGTGGGGAGGGGGGGGGGCTGTTCACCATTGCCATCATTTGGGGGCCTTAGGCTGGCCTTTCTTCATGGTCATCTACACTTTTCGTGCTGGGTGAAGATGGTGGTGGGTATGTGACCCTCATTGACATCCATGTGTGTGACCTATTGACACCCACAGTTCTTTTGAGCCATCACATGTACTGCAGTGGGGGTTGTCACCTTGTGTAGTACTGCCTAGTATGTTGACACCTGTATTTGTTATTAATTTTCTGCTGTCCCATATAGCTGTCTGCTGCTATTCCCATTCAGCTACCCAAGTCCCTTGCATGCTTACATCCATATCATACATACAAGTATGAGAACATACTACTCTATTCAGTAATTTATAGGAAGGGTGACTTACCTTGTTGCTGGCCCAGTATTGAGGCCAGTGGTGGAGGGCTGACTATGCTGGATGCACATTGTACACTCCGTATACATGGTAAAGCTCAGGTAGTGTCATGTTTGTCATCCCTTTTACTGTATGTGTGAGTTGGGCAGAGGTATCAGTCCCAGGGTCCCTACAGTGTTAGTGTCTGTCCTATGCATTGCCTCTTTGCCAAGGCCTGAGCATACTGTGCACGCCTTCTTCTGCCTACAGGGGCAGGCTCAGGATGTTCCTCCTCCAAGTCCTGTTGTGCCTGTGCTGGCCTTGGCAATGGTGGGGGCTGTGTGGCCCTGCCCCGTGCTGTTCCTGCTGCAGCTGTTTCCACAGGATCATATTGTGCAGCATGGCACAAACTATGAACATTTGTGTACATGTAGCTGGAGAATACTGCAAGGCTCCACCAGATATGTCAAGGCAGCGGAACTGTGACTTAAGCATCCCAAACACACACTCTACAATGATCCTGGTGTGTGTGTGTGCCTTATTATGGTGCTCTTGTTCAGGTGTGTGTGTATTTCTGATGGGTGTCATAAGCCATGGCTCCAGTGCATAACCAGCATCCTTCACTAGATGACCATATTGGATGTCCCCCTGGCAAACACCTGATACAGCTGTGACAATGCCAGATGTAGGAGTCATGATAGCTTCCAGAGCTGCCAGCACACACATTCATGATAATGCCCTGGGCATCACACATGACCTTCCAGTTGATGGAGAGGAAGCCCATGCTGTTTATGTAGACCCTGCCCCAATCACCAGGTTTTGCTTTGATGTGGATATGCATGCAGTCTATAGCACCAACTACCTCAGGGTATTCTGCTATACGGTGGAAGAGACGCATATGTCTGGTCAGTGCCTCACAGGCGGTGGCGAAATATATGTGCTCATTAGCATGTGGTGTCATGGCATCCAGGAACTGGTCAAGCAACCTGGATGCTGATGCCTGTGAGACCCCCATGATATCCTCAGTTGGTTTTGGAAGGTATCTGTGGCTATTATTCTTAAGCCTAGACATACCTTGGTATCCACTGGGATGGGTTCCCCTCTGTTAGGTCTGTCTGTGAGGTGTGGCCAACACAGGTCAACAATTTGCTGTAGAATGTCCCTGTCTACCCTATAGTGCTCTACTATTTCCAGCTCATGTAGACCCTGGTAGGTTACCTTGGGTCTGTACACTCTTCTCCTCCTTACTGTGGGTTGGTTGTCAGCATTCTCCTCCTCACCACCCTCAGTCTATTGCACATATTGATGCAGTAAAGAAGCAGCAGCCGCTAACATTTTTAGTTAGTTTTTCCAGTTAAAAATCCAATTCTGTGTACATCAGTGGTGTAAAGTTTGTTGGAAAAAACATTCTGTAGGGTGTTTGCATAGCTTATATTAGTGTGCTGGGCTGCTGCATGTGTAATTGGCTGATTCTGATACATTCCACCTGCCAGCTATGCTAGTTCTTATTGATTGCCTTCCTAGTGCTGTTTCCCCTTCCCAGTTCATCTCTATTTAAGCCCTAAGACATGCTGCACATACCCAGTGTTCAAATGTAAGCAGTGCTGCCATTTCCTCTTTTTTTTCTGTTTTTTTTTTTTTTTTTTGGTTTAAATCCTGGTGTGCACACCCATTTAGGTTATGTACACAGTGCTCAGGCACATCTGACACACTCCCTTCCTTAGCTGTGCTTAGCTAAGGGCAGACACGGGCCACAGTGCTCCAATGAGCTTACAGCAAGCATGACACACCCCCTTATGAAGTCATTCAGCTCTTACACTTGCACTGTTGTATTGCTGCACCAACATGGTTAGGTACAAGCTGACACTTTGAAGAAATCTGTGATTCAGTATAACTCCCCTCATTTGCATACCCCAGTGTATAGGACGTTAGTTACTGTACTAACACATACAATTCCCCTTGACAACCAGTGCTCCTTGCTATTGTTTACATTCTGCATGCCATTGACTATAATGGCAAAATGCAGATTTAACTTACAATTAAGTTTTGCCATTTTTTTTTTATTTTCGGCATGATCCTATTTGTGCGCCACTGCTCTATGCTTAAACGGCCAAGATTGGTCAAAAAAAAAGTTTAATTGTCATAATAATTAATCACTTTTCAATGCCAATGGCCTTATATTTGGCCATTGGCATGTCTAATGTACATAATACATGCTTTTCCATGAGCTGTCATGTCTCCGTTTTGTCAGTTGCAGAAATATACTCAGTTATTTTTCTGAATACATTTCTGCACTGACACTGTTCTAGCACAGAGATCTGGCAGCTTGGTAGCTCACAATATCACCTCATTTGGATGGTTTTCACCAGCAAATGAGGTGATTTGCATATTTGCTGGTTTTCTGTGCTAGAACAGTGTAGGACTGCTCATGCATATGAAAACGGCACTATCCTGAATTGCTCGGCAGCCATTTTCCATGCAAGAGCTCCTACACTGTTCCTGCATGGAAAGTACGGCTTCCTGAATCCCGGGGCACCTCTTGCACATCCCAGCCATGGCCCTTGGATATAATTGATGTCTGCTTTGCAAGTCCATGTACAGACATCATGCTCGAAACACATTTGGCATGTTTCATCATACCTTGCATGCCACTGAATGGACTTATATTGTGTCCCAACATACAGACAGCATCACCAACACTTCAATTAAACAGCACTGTGGGTCATCAGTTTCCACATGTGGCAGAGGACCATTGCATGAGCCATCAGCATGGATGTTCTTATCTGTAATCATGTTACTGGGACATTTACACCAGTCTGTGTCATGTTGCTTTATCTTGATTATATGGAAATGATGACTGTTGTGCTGATCACAACATACTGAGCACATTAGAGGTATTTGACTTGTCTGATGACACAGGATTTATATTAACATATCATTTACTTAACAGAATGTAAAAGCTTATTGCGGTTAATGTACATCTGTTAATGCTTACTGAGTTGTTATGGTCTGAAATATTGATGGATGTCACTTGTGTTGTACAGTTGCTTTTATGTAGCGTACATGTTGAAACATGATTTCTAACAGCATTTTCCTATGTATGCAATCTACATACTATTAGGCAAGCAATGTATTATTACTAGTACACCATTTCCCTATCATATGCCATTATTGATTATGCAGATATACATGGAATGATATGCCTGTGTTAATTCTAGCATATTATTTTTGTTACTGCAACTACATACACTGTACCACACTCTGCACATTTATTTTCCAGTCATACATTCCATTCATATGTGTTTTACAGTTTAAGATTCTTATAATATCAATGAATACGTGATTCTGAATGTGCTTCCATACATTTCCTGACCTGAATAGTTTCCTGTTAATAGTACCATGGCTGTTGCTACATACATGTGAACTGTGACCTGTCATACTGCACTGCACATGTACATGTATGTATGCATGTAATTTGAAATGTTGATCATATATATGTTACTTGCAGCCATGTTTACTCCCATATTACAAGCTGTGATCCTCTCATGTTACAGACCATGACAGTCTTATTTGGTATGATACGTGCATGCCCATTATCAGACCTGCTGCATTACTGTCATAGGTTTAGCATGATGTATATTTATTTACAAAAATTTAATAATCAAAATCCAGTTATGTGTGCTAACATCACATCATGCACATGAAACTATATACATATCATATCTGTTATGCATCTTTTTTACACATTCGATACCCCTATATACACATTTCTCAGATGTGCTACTTCTCTTCTATGTACATACTGACAAGCAAACTCCTGCATGCAGTACTGCTATAAATAGACACACAAACTTTTACTGTATGTGCGAGTGCATGTAAACTCCTGCAAACACTACCACTGTAAATACACACACACACACACACACACACACACACACACACACACACACACACACACACACACACACACACACACACACACACACACACACTACAGTCAGACTATGTAAACAATACCCCTGGCCCTTAAATATTACAGTGACATGCACAACATGTGGTTCATATACATCCCAGTGTGCCTACAGTTGGCAGTGTACTTGTTCTACAGTCCTCAATTTACAATTAATATGTGTTTCTTAATGCTCATTCACATATATTATTTTCACTTGCCAACACAATTATTTGTTATACAGCAGGACACATTTATGTACTGGACGTCTGATATCCCCAGTGGACAAATGACAGATGGAAAACTGCAAGTATCATCATCTGTGATACAGATATATGGACATCACTGGGTATACATTACATATTCAGTCAGTGTCAGTTGTGCAACAGGTAGTACAGTTACCTTAGGTGCAGAAGGCTGTGAGTTATATTCCCACACTAGACTAGGTGGATTGCTGGCACTGCAATGCAGCATAAAGGGGGTGCTGTATTCCTGAGTGTTTTGTCCTTTGAATAAGATGTTAAACCAAGGTCCCATTTGCTTGAGTTGGTGTTAGCTCAAATGAATGTAAAAGATCACGCATCACCTAATGAAAGGATTGGGGGATATTCCCCAGTGCTCTGAACAAATTCCCCATAGTAGTACAAATACCACCTTGGGTTTCCCTTGAAAAGAGGATACTAGCCTAGTGGGACTAATTTGGTGAACAAAATATAAATACATTGTTTGTCTGTTCAGTTGCATATGTCTGGCATGTCATAGCTCAAAAGTTCTGAGTCAGATGTTGCCATTTTGCCTGGGATAGCAAATATACCCACAGCCTTCATTGTCAATGACTGTATATTCTTATCCTTTTGCCTTCATGATTATCCTGTTAATGATCTGGTAGCTCCACTTCAGACACTGGGAGATCTTGGGGTAGCTCACCCACATCAATTGCTTGCAGGCCAATAAGTTTTGATATAATCATATTGTGATTGTCACTGTTCAAGTGACATCTGGACTCCATTTGCAAAATGGGAAAAGAGGTTGAGGATGGATGGATATTGTGGAAAATGGCATGCACAGTGACCATTTGTGCATTATTTTTATTTAACATTTGTTTATTGGGCAAGTCTGACTTGGAACAAAGCCAGTTTTCAGTGGAGGCCTGGGAATAAACACTCCAGAGGCATGTCTTTGTAATGTGGGAGGAAACCAGAGTACCCAGAAAACTCATATGAAAGCAGGGAGGACATGCAGAGACTGCCCAGAAGGCACTCCAGCCAAGAATTGAACTAATGAAACTCTTGCTCTGAGTCAACAATGCTACCACTGCACCAATGCGCTGTCCTGTATTTTATTTATTTATTTTGGTGTTTATTCCTTTGCATCCACTAATGCGTCCAAACATCTGAAGTGTGATTCCAGCATGCCAATCAATCATTCAGTGATGTTTTTGTCATAGTGTATGTTCTGTTAAATACATCCACATTAGATATAGTTAGAGCTCTGAAACATGTCATGAGGCATGATTCCAGTGGATAACTACAGTCAAGCTCTTGGTATAAGCATACAGAATATCAGACCCATTACTTCTCAGTACCATGTTGTGAGATAAAACAGATTACTGATGCACATTTATGTAGAACAGAGTGTGTGTTGTGACTTTAAGAAGCATTTCAAAGTAAGAGCACATGCATATAAATAGAGAGCATGTGCATGCAGCAATTCCATTTTGAGTGAACAGCTGGAGTGTTAACATGTATGAGTGCAATAATCAGTCTGTTTATAAGTTTATTTAAGTTTAAGTTACTAAGCCTCAATCCTGCTGTGCTTGTATATAATAAAGCTGCTTAAACTGAACCCACAACTGTTGGTCTGTTTTATCCTGACAGGACAAGAGACATGGTGCCAGAAGTGGGATGTCTGAATGGCAATGTGTTAGAAATAGCATATCTGAAAAACATGGTACCAAAAGTGACATATCTGAATGACATGGTGTTAGACGTCTCGTCCCAACCTGTTCTTCTGATTGAAAATGGTCAGAAATTAATTTCAGATAATAAAAAACTTGCATAAATGATTTATTTTATAAAGAAAACAATATGAAGCATCAAAAAGCACAAATCACATTATTAATCAAATTAAAAGCATAAAAAGCATTATTGATTAAAAGAAATGTTTGAAACCATGATATTTGATAAAGTTATTTGAAATACTTATAGAGTGTTCAGAACTACTTCTGATTTGCATAACGAGCATGCTAAAAGTATGAACACAAGAAAGTATAATGAGCATGATAAAAGCCTAACAAGCATAATGAGTACAATAAAAAGGTAAAATGAGTATGGAAAAGCAAAGTGACTGCACCTTTTTTTATATGAGCTTCTATTTTGCATTGACTAAAGCTATTCAAAGTATAACTATAGTTGTTCGAAGTCTCTCAGAGTGTGCAAAGTGTTTGCAGTGTGCTTTATTACGATACAATTATTTTGAAGAGTTTATTGTGTGCAAAGTGTACAGTTATTTCACAAAGTACAGTCATTTCAAAGTGTTCCTTACACTGTATAGAGTTATTTCACAAAATACAGTCCTCTCAAGAAGTATCTTGTGCTGTATACAGTTATTTCACAAAGTGCAATCATTTCAAAGTGTTTCTTACACTGTACAGAGGTATTTCGCAGGTACAGTCATTTTTAAATGTTTCTTGTGCTGTGTACAATTCATTCGCAAACTGCAGTCATTTTGAAGTGTTTTTTACACTGATAAGGGTGGTTTCACAAAGTACAGAGATTTCAAAGTGTTCTTGAACTATGGAGACGTATTTTACAAAGTGCAGTTATTTTGAAGAGTGTATTCTGCTGTTGAGCATAATTACAAGTTTTTGGCATAAATGTCTGACGTATATGTATACATAATTCCAAGGATCTTTATTATTGTGTGTTGCCATGGCAGAGGCATTTCACAGACCCAGTCCACTTGTGTTTGATCATAATATTACATAGAATTAGAGAGTATTTGAGCAGAAATATGATATTTTCATACAAGCAGCTTTTTCTGACAAAGATGCACATACAAGGGCATTTATTCTGCTCAATCTAAAGGGATCAGAAGCCATTGAAAGAGAGCATTCATTTGTGTATGCACCAGCAGTATATGCAGGAGAAGGGAAAAATCACCATATTGTTGTTCAAACTAAACCAAGGGAGGACCCTGAGTGCTTGAAATGTAAATTTAGGGAAATGTGCAACCCCCAGACAAGTGTTACATTGGAGAGGCATTTACTTTATAGAAGAGACCAAAAGCCAGGAGAAAATTTTGCAGCTTACATTACTGACTTGAGAAACAGAGCTAAAATGTATAGATTTGGTGATTTGAAAGACAAGTTGATAAAGGACAGGCTTGTGTGTGGTGTTAATGTTGTAGTGAGACAGATTTTGCTTCGAGGCAGTGATTTAACATTGGGCAAAGCCATAGAGATTTGTCAAATACACAAGCTTATGGAAAGGCACACAAATATGTTTGTAAGTGATGAGTATATTTTCAGCAGTCTTTAGAACAAGTGCAGACAGCATGCAGCATGCGGCTAACAGAAACAGGCCTAAGCACATGGCAGCTAAAGCCCCTGTGGTATTTCCAGGGAGAGCCCTACCTTTCCAGCAAATTCTAAGACTAACTCAGTAAAACGGACATGCTCAGTGCAGCATACGAGTGAGTCAACAAAACCCAAGTCAAGCCTCATTGTTAACTGTCATAATTGTGGTGCCAGTCATGAGTCCAAAAGAGAACAGTGCTTAGCATTTCTTCAGCAATGCCACAGGTGTAAAAAATGGAACCACTTTCAAAAGCTTTATAAATCAAGCAAACCTCATTTATTTATTAAGAATGGTCACTCAAAAAAGCAAGCTGATCATGTAGAAAGCTGCAACTCTACTTTCTATATAGATGGTGTATCAGTAGTTGGCAAGAAGGTTAATGCAGTACATTTGTTGGCAAAAAGCAAAGTGTTTTGTACTGTAATAATTAATGGTAAACCCAGAGCTCAAAGTGACACTGGTTCAAAGTGCAATGTTATATCACCATAAACATTTGCTAGTGTAAGAGCTGGTGAACAACTTAATTTTGCCAGTTGTGTGAAGCTTGTTGCTTATGGAGGTGAAGGGATTCAAACCGAAGGCTCATTAGTGTTTTCATTCTATTCAGCTGGGAACAGTTACAGTTTGCAATTTTATGTAGTCAAAAGACTTTTGCAGTCATTATTAGGTCTCAGAGACAGTTTAAAAATGAAACTTCTTTCTTTTACCAAAGAAGTCTATAATGTAAGCACATGTCCTAATACCAGTTTCACCAATGTTATTTTCACAGAGTATGCTGATATTTTCGAAGACAAGCTAGGTAAACTTCCAGTTGTGTATGCCATGAAATTAGACCCAGAGGTCAGTCCAGTGGTCAGACCAGTGAGAAGAATTCCAATAGCTATGCAGGACAGAGTCAAGGTCTAGTTAGATAAAATGGTGCAGCAAGGTGTGATTTGTCCAGTTACAGAACCAACTGAATGGATGTCTTACATGGTAGTCGCTCATAAGAAAAGCTCAGATGAAATTAGAATATGTATTGACCCAAAAGACTTAAACAAAGCATTAAAGAGACCACACTATAGTACATGTACAGACGAGGAAGTTGATACCCATATGCCAAATACCACTGTTTTTTTCTTTCTTAGATGCAATGAGTTCATTTTGGCAAGTGATGTTTTATCACAAATTTTCACTGCTGACTGCATTCAGCATGCCATTTGGTAGATACAGATTTCTTAGAATGCCTTTTGGAATAAATTCTGCCAATGAAGTCTTTCAGCATGCAATGGAGCAAATTTTTTCAAGCTATACATGTGCTATAATAGTGGTTGATTTACAAGTTGGAGGCAATAGTGAAGCACAGCATAACAGAAAACTCAATGATGTTCTGGAAACAGCAAGTGAAGTGAATCTAAAGCTCAGTCCTCTGAAATGTAAATTCAGGCTACCAGAAGTTACTTATTTTGGTCATTTATTTACTAGTTCAGGCGTGCAACCAGATTCTTCCAAACAAACAGCCATCCTTGAGATGCCAGCTCCAAAAAATGTCCAAGCTTTATGGCATTTTCTTGGTATGGTTAACTATTTGGGCAAGTTTGTACCAGATTTCAGTGAATTATCAGCACCCTTAAGAGAGGTGACATGTAAAAATATTACCTGGTCATGTATGGAACAACACCAGACAGCATTTGATGACCTGAAACAAAACAATTGCCAGTCCATCTATGTTAAAATACTATAATGACCACAAACCAGTGATTCTTTCCTGTGATGCTTCAAAGTTTGGTCTTGGTGCAGTTATTCTTCAAGAGGGCAGACCAGTAGCCTATGCAGCAAGAACTCTTACCCAAACTGAGATGTAGTATGCTCAGAATGAGAAGGAACTTTTGGCAATTGTGTCCATATGTTCAAAGTTCCATGATTATATTTATGACCAAGCTATCCAGACTGAGACTGATCATCACCCTCTAGTCACTACTTTAAAGAAGCTATGCATACAGGTACAGCAAGACTACAAAGAATGATGCTCTGATCCCAAAAGTACAACTTCAAAATGGTCTATACCAATGGCAATCTTCTTTATCTTGCTGTTACCTTATCCAGATCGCTCAGAAATACCACAGAAAAGCTTGATGCAGAGAACGTTGACTTCAATGTTGTGGAAGTGCATAATTTTACTACCACAAGACTTGATGAGCTAAGAGATCATGCAAAGACTGATCCAATTTTGTAAAAGCTCAACCACTTCATCAATGTTGGATGGTCACCAAAGCAATCTTGTTTACCAACAGAAGTGCAACCTTATTTTCCTTACAGAGATGAGATGTTGATGAAAGATGGTGTCATTTTCAAAGATCCTAAAGTTGTCATTCCCACTTTGTGACAATACAAGTACATCCAGATTTGCATTGTAGCCTCCCAGGTTCTGAAGCTATCAAAAGAAAGGTGAGAGGACTAGTATTTTGGCTTTCTCTGTCAAAATATATTGATAAAGTACATTCATCTTGTTCAGTATGCAATAGTACTAAACCGCATTTGCAAAAAGAGCCACTTCAGCTAAGCCAGATTTCTGAACTACCTTGGTCAACACTAGCCACTGGCATATTCGAGTGGAATTGTCAGCATTACTTAGTGTTGGCAGACTCTTATTCAAATTGGTTCAAGATTGATCTGCTGCCCAATCTAATGTCCACTACTGTCATTGCTAAGTTGAAATGTCATTTCTTAGTCCATGGTAGTCCACACAAAGTTATTTCTGACAACAGTGCCCAGTGTACCAGTCAGCTATTTTGTAAATTTGCAAAAGAGTGGGACTTTATCCATGTTACCAGTAGTCCTGAGTACCCATATTCAAATGACCTTGCTGAACACGCAGTACAAAGTGCAAAGCAATTACTAGAGTGATCAAAGCATTACAATACCGATGTTTTCTTGAATTTGCTTAATCTCAGAAATATACCCCGTGACAATTTACTTGGCTCAGCTGCTCACTGACTTCTGTCTAGGCAAACCAGAACAACCTTGCCTATCAGTTCCAATTTGTTGGTGCCTAGTGCTAAAAACACCAGAGCAATCAAAGCTCAACTGCTCAAAAAGTAATCATTTCAGAAGTCCAACTATAATAAAATGAGGGTATAGAATAAAAAAGAAATCACAGGCATCTTCTTCTGGTGTCTGAATTGATATTGCAGCATCATACCTGTGATACAGACTCTAGATGTCAGAGCAATCCAGATGATGTTCCTGTTGAAGGACGTGTCTCTGTACCTATTCCTATTCCTGATGATGTCCCAAATGTCCCTGAAGTTGAACATTCATTAAAGACAGTCCCTGTTGCTAAACCCAGTCCTAATTTTTATGTCACACAATCAGGTCATATTTCCAGACCTAGTGTGAAATACACAGCAACCTGGACATGATTGTTTCACTTGTAATTAGTTTTGTATAACTAAATGTCAAAAGATTATTTCTATATAATTGCACGTCAATGATTATTGTCATTATTACAGTGCATGACTTATTTCTCAAAGAGGGAGAATGTAGATCAAATGGTGTGTTGTGACTTTAAGAAGCATTTCAAAGTGAGGGCATGTGAGGATAAATAGAGAGCATGTGCAGGCAGCAGTGCCATTTTGAGTGAACAGCCAGAGTGTTATCATGTATGAGTGCAGCTGTCAGTCTGTTTATAAGTTTATTTAATAAAGTTTAAGTTACTAAGCCTCAATCCTGATGTGTTTGCATATAATAAAGCTGTTTGAACTGAACCCACAACTATTCACCTCTTTTATCCTGACAGAACAAGCGACAAGATATACTTACCATGTAGTAGCGACTCAGGGATGTTATCCTTCTGGAAGGCAGACATTAAGTTACCTTGCTTCCATTTCACAACACTGTGTGCACAGCCAGGATGTGTGACCATTGCATTAATAATGAGGCAGCCTGTAGAGCACACTACCTGGCAATTGAGGAATGGCTACGTCTTTCTGTTAATGTAATACTATCTACTTTGGGGGGGTATTGTTATGGAGGTACAGTCAGTTGCACCAGGGACATGGGGGAAGTTGTCAGTGGAATAGAACCATCTTGTGACAGTCAACCTGATGCTCCCTGGATGTTTCTGGGAAATGGATGCATTCTTATACTTCGCAGTGCATAACTGCCAGGATCTGACTTGTATGTGACAGCAGCTATCTGGGACACCCCTATAGCTTCAGCCATATGTCACTAGAATGTCCCAGAGTACAATATACCCATACTGAAGCACAACTTTGTTTTTACTGGGACCTTTATACCCTATGGACTGCTTGAGCAGATGCGGGGTACAACCATGTTACACATAGTCTGCACCAGCTCTCTGTCTTATGTATATCTATCAATTATTTCCTGGTCAGAGAGCTGGCATAACTCTAGCCTGGAATAGCATCATGATGGCTGTCTAATAATATGCTTTTGCAGAGTGTCCTCCAGTATTGCTTCTAACACTCCAGCCTGGTGGAGCACATTTGCTGTGGGTAACACTTTTCATAAGTTTGCGGGGGAATTTGCAGTATTATGTCATAATAAATCATTAACTTTCACTAATCTGAAATTAGCACAAATAGCCTACACTGAATGCTTGTGTGGAGGTATTGGCATACCACTTTTTGCAATTTATTGTCACTGAATGCACATGTTGTGATTTGGAATCCTGCGTGCATTCACTGACTCCGCAGTTATCTTAACACTGAAAACATTAGCATTTGTCCATGACTTTTGGTAGTTCCTAGAATTGCATACATACTTTTGCCAAAGACTTCCTTCAATGTGATATGCTGTGCACAGATCTATTTTAGAATTTGGCCCATAGACTCTTTTCTCTGACTGAATTGTTTTCCATTTTGACATGCTAGTCTAATTTTAAAATGCTAATTTATCTTAGCTTGTGACTTCATTTGTTATGTAGACATTCCTCTACTTACTTAGCCTTGTTGGTTAGTTATTTTATTTGTATTAAGTTTTTGTTTTGATGAACTATCCATTATCTATCATTTTTAGCAGTACAGTGCACAGGCGAGAAGAACTGAATTTGAAGTTGAACAAATGTGCAAACATTTAAAATAAGTCTGAAGGAATCTTTGTGCAATTTGAAGTGCTAGCTTCCTTTGCAAGGAATTAAACAATCTGTGGGATTCTGAGAGATCCAACATTTTGTGACGCTCAGTGATAAAAAGTTCTCTATGATTCTTCAGGCCATTTAGCCAAGCCATATACTACTCTCATCTTTAAAACATGAATCAAGTTCACTATGCTGCAACGACTTAAATGATGTATTGTCACAGAGTGTCATTGCAAAACTTTGAAGTATCTGATATACAGATTAAGATCTATGGGCCACTGCCATTGAGTTACATCTCCTTCTGTATGTTGACACTAGCAGTAGACGTTTTACATGCTGGGAAGCCTATAGGCCTTCAGTACCAGTGGCAACATGCAAGTAGAACTGTTCTGTAGCAGCTGAGGAGTCTGGACAGGGGTGTGTGTGTGTGTGTGGGAGGGTTGAACATGGTGCACATCCATTTTTTTTTTGAGTACACTGTGGTTGACTTGGATCTTATTTTTCTTGAAACAAAAAATACAAAAAATACAAAAAAAAAAAAAAAATCTCAGAGTACTGTTTAGTAATGCACCCCTACTTTCTGTTGCCTAAACAATGCATTGTGAAATACCTCCCCCTGTCAAACATGCAGTATTATAGCCAACATACAAGTGGTGTTGTGATGGAGATCTGTTTTAGGGGCTGAAGGTGAGCACACAGAGAACTTGATTGTTATTAGGTCACTTCAGGTAATGAGATTTATTGAATTAGAATCTCAGTACCTGTTCCTGTCACATCATGTTCTCCATTGATCTACAGCAATGGTGTAGTAGTATCTGAAGTCTGTGGAGCATCACGTCTCTGGTATGATCTCATGCTAGGTGCAGAGCCTGGGTTAAGCTCAGGACAGCATTTCATTGCTGCCAAGGCTATCTCACTCTGCTATTCTACATCAGTTTCTTTTTGGAATTTGAAAATATATGCTGTCTAAAATGAATTACTTTTCTGTTCTTTCATTTTTTGCGTCAAACATTATATAATCTTACTGCTAACTTCTACATAGCCACTGGTGACCGTGGAATGGAATCTTAGGAAATCCATGGTCTGCTGTGTAAAGAAAGGCTTGTTTCCTGGTTTAATGCTACTAATTACTGTTTCTCTACCAACATTTGTATTGATACCTGATTTAATAAAAGATTGGTTTGAAGAAAATGAAGAAGGTGTTATTTCTGACCTTGTCAAACTGGCTGAAATCTGAAATGAGGCTTTTACATGATATTTAAATTCCTGAGCCAATTACAAAGATGAAATAATACATGCATAATAATTCAGAACCCAGAGAAACAGCAAAATGAGTAATTGGCAATGAAATACTGAGAAAAGCCTTTTGGTTATGGCCCCAAAAGCTGTCTCACATAATTCAAAATATAATACCATGAAAATGCAAATTCCTTAAAGTTATATATATATATTTTAATTGCAGTGGCATACAGCATAGAGTACTGTAAGTAATCTTTACTTGAAATGCATTTCCCTACTCACTGATATTCTCCATCCTGCTGTTGTCCATGTCATTTGACGTCAATTTCCACATGGTTTATGCAGTTTCCACACTAGGACACAATACTGCAGATGTCCCAACAGATGTGCACCATTCCATTTCAGCTTACAAATGAGGACATTCTCAGAAGGAAACTGAATTAGGAAAATAAAGAACAATCTAGCACACAGCATGCAAGGCACTTTGTTGAATAAAGCAGACATATATGCTAATACATCTTATTTTTGTACATTTATCTGCCATTTTTTGCAAGTCAGGGCATTGCATTATCTCAGCATTATGTCTTGTATTTAAAAACAAAGATGGAAGATTTAACTATGCATGGTCTTATACTTTGGGGTTGCATATGCTTGTCTATTAAATTGCTACCAATATAATTTATTAAGTAGAATTTTAAGCAGCATGCCATCTATAGTGCATTATAGTTGGCAGTTATGGGAGTACATTTAAGATTGTGAGTGTGTGTGTGTGTGTGTGTGTGTGTGTGTGTGTGTGTGTGTGTGTGTGTGTGTGTACATGTGTCTGTGTGTGTGTGTGTGTGTGTGTGTGTGTGTGTGTGTGTGTGTGTGTGTGTGTGTGTGTGTGTGTGTGTCACTAATAAGACAATACATGCAGAAAACAAATGAATCATTTCATGTAATGATTCATTCTATTCAGTCAAACATCCTTTAATCATTTTGTGATGTTATGTTTGCATTTCTGAACCAAGGAAGCTCAAAAGAAGTCCACACCTATTTTATTTCTGTGCAAGCCAAAGAGGTTTCAAATTCTGATATCCTGCAAGGGCAGCTAACCTAGTACTTACATATGAACCTTTAAATGTATTGCAATTTTTTATGAGAGTTTGAATTTTTTTTTTTTTTGGAGGAAGACTTTGCTTTTCAGACTGTGCACCATAAAAATTACTTACTATTGCTCATGGGGACAAACAGTTACAGGCAAAAAAAAAGCAATAGAGTAAGAATACTCATTTAAAATGTACCAGTGGCTTGTGTTTGAGAATACTTCAGCAGTACTATTCAAATAGAGTACTGCAGAAAAAATATCCCTTACTACAAAATGTACCTATCTTTTTATTGCAGCAAGTGCCAGCTAATTTCCCTTTCGTAAAAACAGAAAGGTTGAAATGTGAACTCAAGATGTTCAGTTATCAAGAATGAAGAGTCATCACTGAGTTATACTGATGTCTGAGTCAGAGACACTGCTGAAGGCAATGTATGCTCATTGAGCAGCCCTTTACGATGTAAATGGTATAATACGAAATAAAACATCTTAGCATAAATCATGTTATGGGAGTTTTTTAGCCATGTCACTTACAAGATATATTGTACTGTAACAACTTCCAGTAACACAGTTATTCATGATTTGCAGAGCAATCCTAGTATATTTTGTAGCCTGGCACTCTGACATATTTCATGCATTGAAACAGACATTCTGTGGACACCGGTCAGTCTTGAACATTAAAATCTTCCATAGCATCTGTATAAAGTTCCTTTTTTTTGTAATGATCATCAAAAGCACAAACTTTCCTGCATAAAAGTATTTCCTCTCAGATATCAGGGGCCGTTATTCATAGGATTATATGTTATTGCTGTGCAAAAGGTCAAGATGCACTTAAAGAGCATCTGTTAACTGAATCTACCTGCAACTGCTACCATGGAAAACATTAGGGTAACTTACCATCCCATATCATGAGTAATAAAATACATCTAATAAACATTTTGCACTCTGTTACTGTGGCATGTTAGATACATATATTTCACATGTATATTGGTGTTTATGTCTTATACATATGATTGTGCTGTATATTATGCACATCTTTGCTTGCATTTTATATATATATATATATATATATATATATATATATATATATATATATAAATATGTTTTTTTCAAAGCACTCTGACTGGATCTTTTAATGTTACCATATCTGCATTCAATGTTACTATGGTCTGAATTTTGCTGTGTATATAGCATTGTTGACTGAAAGACAAGGATGTATTTTCTGCCCTTTGTGCTTGGGTAGTGGATGAAAAGTGTCAACAGACCTGTCCACTTATCTGGTGAACAAATAGTAAATAAATACATAAATTAAATTATAAATGAAGGCAACCATTCAAAAGTCCAGCCAGTGCATTCCAGCAAACATGCAAACAAATTAGTTACTATGTACCCCAGAGGTGAATTTGTGAAACCCATCCAAACACTGAGACTATACTGCTTTGTTTGACATGCAAGGGAAGTTTATTTCATGGGTAGGAGATGTATTGGGTTAGGTACCTATTACTCCAAAAGGTGCTATTTGTTTTATGATGAAGAGCAAGATTTTTACAGGGGGAGAAGGCATTCATAGTACCACCATTGTTCTGAATGTGAAGGATGTTTATTAGTGCAAAGTCTTAACAAACTCAGAAGGCTGTTCAAACGTCACCACAGAAAATAATAAGTTAGAGTAAGGTAATAAAACTTTTAATCTATCTGGGTAGGTTAAGGGGCTTAGTCCTGTATTTTTCTTGTTAGGAATTATTGGTGCCTTTTGAATTTGTCAAGGTATTTGCAGAGAAATTTGCTGAAAGAGGCATTGCACTCTGTGATGTGCCTAATGAGGGAAAATAGAGAGGAACTTCGACTGCTTTAAATGTAAAGCATATTTGTTTGCTAAATAGCTGAAAAAGGAAGTGGGACAATTTCAAGCAAGATTCAACAGCAGACAAAGCATTTTCATTTTTTTTCCTGAAGTTGAAGTAGAGTGATGGTAGAGCAAATGAGGGCAATTATCCTTATTAAAATTACTTATACTAAGGACAGTGTTGTATTTCTAAGGACAGTGTTGTATTACTAAGGGCAGTGTTGTATTATTAAGGACAGTGTTGTATTACTGAGGAAGGTGTTGTATTACTGAGGAAGGTGTTGTGTTACTGAGAACAGTGTTGTATTACAAAGGACAGTGTTGTATTTCTGAGGAAGGTGTTGTATTACTGAGGAAGGTGATTTATTACTAAGGACAGTGTTGTATTACTAAGGACAGTGTTGTATTTCTGAGGAAGGTGTTGTATTACTGAAGACATTGTTGTATTACTAAAGACAGTGTTGTATTACTGAGGAAGGTGTTGTATTACTGAGAAAGGTGATTTATTACTAAGGACAGTGTTGCATTACTAAGGACAGTGTTGTATTTCTGAGTAAGGTGTTGTATTACTGAAGGCATTGTTGTATTACTAAAGACAGTGTTGTATTACTGAGGAAGGTGTTGTATTACTGAGGAAGGTGATTTATTACTAAGGACAGTGTTGTATTACTAAGGACAGTTGTATTTCTGAAGAAGGTGTTGTATTACTGATGACATTGTTGTATTACTAAGGGCAGTGTTGTATTACTGAGGTAGGTGTTGCATTACTGAGGACAATGTTGTATTACTAAGGACAGTGTTGTATTACTAAGGACAGTGTTGTATTACTGAGGAAGGTGTTGTATTATTGAGGATAGTGTTGTATTACTAAGGACAGTGTTGTATTACTAAGGACAGTGTTGTATTACTGAGAAAGGTGTTGTATTACTGAGGGCAGTGTTGTATTACTAAGGGCAGTGTTGTATTACTAAGGACAGTGTTGTATTACTGAGAAAGGTGTTGTATTACTGAGGACAGTGTTGTATTACTAAGGGCAGTGTTGTATTACTAAGGACCGTGTTGTACTGCTGTCTTTTTATGTTATGACTGGGCTTCTTTTGATGTCTTACAGAGGTTGTTTATGAAAACACTCAAAATTATTGGTCCTAGACTGGTGCCTTATGAAAGACCAAGTGGGATTGGTAGGAAGGAGGTGTAGTCATTGAGCCATTTGACAGCTTGGTGCCTATTTGCCAGGTAGCTTTAGACCCATGAGATGGTAACTAAATGTAGATTTAGAAGGGATAGTCTGTGAGGGAGCAAGTGATATGACAATGTGTCAAATGCTTTGAACAGATCTTGGAATAGGGGTGGAGCTACAGTAGTACAATCCCTGAGAAGATTCATTAGGCTTGTAAAACTGAGAAGGGCAGTAGTAGTGTTACAGTGAGGTCCAAAAGTATGCTGAGATGGGGAGAAGAGGTTATTTTCTTAGTGCTGTTTTAGGTGTTGGGTCCGAATACATTTTTGAGAATCTTTGATAATGGCGATACGATGGTTATAGGGCAGTAGGAGTTCAGCTCAATGGAGTAATCCCTTTTGTGAAAAAGTATGACAACTGATTTTTTTCCAGATATTTGGTACATAGGTTTCCTGGACAGACCTGTTTGTTGGGACAGAAATAGGGTAGGCTCTAAAACCAGCAGCTGTTTTTAGATATTCATTGGCGAGGTTATCTGTGGCAGTGGTAGTAGTTTTAAGTTTCTTGTGATTTTTATGCTGAAAGTGGGAGCAACATTTAGATGGAAAAGAGGAATGTTTGTACATGGCTGTGTAGATATAGCTATGTTGTTGGGGTTTTGACCATTAATGAGATTGGCAATAGAAAGTATGAAATGACTGCTGAACTGGAAACATTTGAGGATGGTTATAATAGGCAATCATGGTTATGTAGGAAAACGATGGAGGACCAAATTGTTTTGGATTGTTTAAACCCTTGTTTTGGAGAGTGGTGTTGTCTTATTTTTGCTTGTTTGTTTGTTATTTTGCTTGTTAGTTTTTTTTTTTATCCGCTGTAATAAGTTAGAGTTATTTCACAGTTCTCTGCAGAATTGCATGTTTTATGAATCCATGCCTTCCAGGCATTGAATGCTGATTCTTTTTTTTCTCTCTCATAGACTTAGTTAGCCAGGAAACTGTGGTATGTCAAACTATTTTT
The DNA here is from genome assembly GCF_019279795.1 of Protopterus annectens. Taxonomy (NCBI): domain Eukaryota; kingdom Metazoa; phylum Chordata; order Ceratodontiformes; family Protopteridae; genus Protopterus; species Protopterus annectens. The sequence goes on along the minus strand of NC_056727.1, from coordinate 646,582,619 downwards.
CATCTAACTGAAGCTTGTTAGTTTAGTATACTGAGAAATGTGCCATTAAAATGCATGATAATATTATCCAGTTGGAAGTTTTTGAGTAGTTATCAGCTGTAAAGCTTTATGGTGAAGATGAAGTGATCCGTATTAAAGTTAGTTATACTAAGGAAAGTGCTGTATTGCTGTATTTTTATGTTATGACTGGGCAGTTTTCTTATAAATAAGGGAACATCACTGAGCTTGCAAGGGCGCCAGTGGATTTTGCTAGGGTCTGTTTTGAGAACTCAATCAACTGTTGATGATATGCTGGAAGCCTTACTGTATCTTGTGGGGGAGTTGATCGGTTGTGTGAAAATGTACAGCCTTATAGCATTGTTGGGGGGATTGGCTGTGATAGAGTGCCAGTCCATATTTAAATCTCCCAGAATAATGGTTTCATGGTTAATGTTGGTTGATAGTCAAGATAAGAGATCTTTAACTATGGGAATATTAAGTTCATGGAAGATATATGCAGTGACAATGCAAGTGGTTACATGGTCATTCTGTTTAGAAGTTAAAAAAATTAGTATGGCTCTATAGAAGGTAGGAGAGCTTAGTAAATGTGGGGAGAGTTTGACTGAATTAGTATGGCAATACCATCTGCTTTTTTTACACTTTCTATCCTGTCTTAATATGTTTCACAGTCTCTTGGTAATATTTTTCATTTTTGCTTTCTTGACTGAGGCAAGTTTTGGTTAGGACTAGGACATCTGAGCATTGGGAGGCTAAGGATATATGCAGTTCATAGACTTTGTTTCATATATCTTGACACATAGTATGTGATGTAAGATTAGCCCTGGGGTGGGGTTGCATTAGAAAAGTTGTGTCTATCTGGAGTATTAATAGAGTTTGCTTGAGTGGGGTGGAAGGGTGACATCTCCAGCTAATGATGGCATCAGCTTGTAGGGGGATAGGTACTTGGTTTTATGACAAAATTTATTACTTAGTTGGAGTTGAGTGCATTTATTTGTAATAGAGTAATATTTGACTAAGTGAAATAATTTGTGTGGAGAAAGGCTAGAGGAGATATGGAAACATGTAAGGGGAACTTAGTTACAAGAGTTCAGTTCAATGGGGTAGAGAGCATAGTTTATATAGAAGTGGGATTGGTAGATGGCAACTTGTGAAATTGATAGAAAAATCAGTGCACCAATAATGTGGAGAAGAAGCATGGTAAGTAGCGTAATGTGAGAGAAAGCGTGGTTTGAATATCGCAGTTTAGCAAAGTAGGGATATTTTCAGTGGGATAGACTATAGTTTAAGTAATATACTAAGAGAGGTGGTTAGTAAGGTGTGGTATTATAAGACAAGGTCTAGGATGAGAGGGGTACTTATGGTGGGATGTAAGGTTAGGACAGAATGCTGATGACCAATAGTCCTTAGGATAGTGTGTACAGATAGAAGAACCAATTAGAAGGACAGAGTATGTGTTGCACCATATAGGTAGGTGAGTAAGCTTTGTTCAGTTCAGTGAGTAGAGACGAATGTGGGATGAGATGCATTAATGAGAGAGGTTTATTACATGTTATTAGGATGCAGCATCAGGAAGCATAGAACTGTTGCTCTTAGTATGATGATGGGGATGTAGTGCCGCTAACAGAAATAAATTACTAAGTATGGATAAGTTAGTAGTGGAGATGCAGTTAAGAGATGTGATTACAGAAAGAAAATCTGTTTTGGGAGTGTGACTGGAGGCTTAGTTGTGGAAAATAGTTTATCTATTGCTAATAAGTGTGAGTGATGGTGATGAAGGAGAGTTTCCACAGTGGTGTAAGAGTTACAGTCGGAATACAACATAGTTAAAAGTTTGACATATATACATACACATATCTAAATCTATATCTACAGTATACATAAATATCAATATCTGTATCAATCTATCTATCTAAATATATATATATATATATATATATATATATATATATATATATATATGTATGTATATATATATATATATATATATATATATATATATATATATATATATATATATATATATATATATATCTATGTGTGTGTGTGTATGTATGGGCCTATGTCAGAAGCTCGAGTTTTCACAAACTTGAAGTTCATGTTGTTGAGATGATATGAGCATGTTTCTGAAAATTTGAACTTCAAAAAATATCAAAAATCTATCTTTTTCTATGTTCTTGCAGGGGAACAAGCACCCTTCTGCCTCCTACACCCCCCTACTTATCATATATACCAACTCTGAGATTGAGAAGGGAAAAGGGTCAGTTTCCCAATCCACCCTGTACCACAATGTCCATTTAAAAGCTCTCAGTTTTCTGAAAGTTGTGACTTTTATCCAGGCATCAGACACAAACTCTCTTGGCAGGCTAGGGTTGAACAGTTTAAGCAGAGGCTGACACATGATATACTTTGCACTGATGAGAATGTATCCTAATATGTTTTCTGGTCCCATAGAAGTATTATTTTCTTGGCCTTTGACAATGATTATTTTACTTGTTCCAATGGGACTTTAGGGGAAGCTAAATTTTCATGGACAGCTGGGACAACTGCAGGTGGGAGGGGTAAAGTTAGCACTAAATTTGTCTGTTAATATATTGGCTATAACCTTGAGTTTGGAATGTGTGATATTATTATTATGGTTGAGGACAGTGCATTGTTGAATAATAGCCCTTAATTTCCTGAAGGAAGCTTTGTAGTTTTTTTTCAGTATCTGGTGCAATCTTAAGTTTGTATTCTGCTTTATACTTTATGTTTACTGATTTCTGTGAAAATATGGGGAATTTGATTTTTCTACATAAGTATCATTTACTAGTGTAGTGCCTTTTTAAAAATTTCAAAACAGATTATTTTGTACGCTAACCTCTGTAGATGTTCTACAGTGGATAGCTCCTTATTTTTTGAAAGGTTATTTTGGTTTATATATTCATAGCTTCATAGGTTTATAGGTAGGTACTAGGCTATTGTTCCTGAGGCCTATATAAGCCTAGCCAAAAAGGTACCCTGGCTTCCGCCAACCAAGAAAATGATTTTCCTGTGTCCCTGTTGAGCAGAGCTACAGAAGTGATCCCCAGGGTGAATTTCCTATCTCCCATTCAGTCATCAAGATTTTTCTTGAAGAGTGCTAATGAGGAACTTTGTTTGATATAGATAGGTAGTTTGTTCCATAGTATGGGAAGTCTCTGGGGAAGGAATCTATCCCTCCAGCATGTTCTGTTTATTGTGTTGACAAGGTTTAGGTCCGTAGAGCATGTAGCTCAGAGGGATTGGGATTTTTTTAAGTACAGCATGTCCAGCAGATGACATAGCTTTGTATGTTAGGCAGAGATCGCCTCTACGTAGGCGATATGCGACAGAGTAAAGCTGGAGTTTTTTGAGACGGTCAGTGTAGGGCATCTGTTTGAGGCCAGTAATCCTCTTTGTGAGGTACTTCTGTGGCCTTTCCAGCTGCTGCAGATGTCTTGTGAGGTACATTCCAAAAGGGGCATTGTACTCTATAAATAGGTCTAATGAGTGTCGAGTAGAGGGGAACAATGACCTCTTTTTTCCTGGATGAGAACCCTTTTGTGATGAAGTGTGCCACATAGAAGGATTTTGTGACTACTGTGGCATTATGATTATCAATGGAGAGACTACTGTTCACCTGGGTGCCAAGGTCTCTTATCACACATCCGGCATTAAGTAGACTGCCGCCTTTGTGGTAGTTCATGGGTAAAGAGTTTTTACCAAAGGGGATGACAATGCACTTTTTGGCATTGAGATTGAGGCCAAGGCTCTGACACCAGGCATCTGACTCAGTGAGGCCCTTCTGTAGGATATCCACATCATTTGGGGACTCGACTATGGCTCCTAGTTTGCAGATAAGATGATGAGGCTTGGGTGTTCATTTAAATTGTTTATTACACACAAACACATCAGAATGGAGGCTTGGGTGTTCATTTAAAAAGGCACTACATAAAACTTAAATGAACTAACTAAATGACTAACTGTTATACACACATATATGCTTTCACTCAGGTTGCTCACTCAAAATGGCACTCTAACTTGCACACGCTCAGTACTTATATGCACTTGCCCATGGACTGGAATGGCTCTTAAAGGTACAACACAGTCTGATCTGCATCCTCCCTCTTTGACTAAATTGTCATTCAATGAAAATGACAATTGGATGAGCATGCAAATTATACAGATATATACAAGCAATAACAATCATGTTGAGATTGCTGTGTATTTGGGATTAGTTCTTGAGGTGGGACCTGACTTGGTAAGCTTCTATAGTCTGAAGTTCAATCCATTGATAAGCAGACTTCCTCCAGAGGAAATTACTGTTGGTGAGTTGTACTGGAAGTAATCCCCTTTTAGGGAGAATTTCCCCCTTCTTCAAGTTGGTGCTACCATGGAGTTGTTACACAAAAGCTTTGGGCATAGAGGTGGTCTTGCTGCCTTGCAAAAAAACACATAAAAAAGTTTTTTTTTGCAATTTTTTTTTTTTTTGGTGAATGCAGTTTGGGGATTCCAATCTTTAATGCATTAACTTTCATTCATGCATAGTGGAAGACATATGCACATTTATTCTTATCACATAAAAATACTATTTTTAACTAGTATGCAAAACTAAAAGAATATATCAGTTTTTCATAATCTGTCTTACACCAGCTAGGGTAATCACTTAGGTTCATAGATTTAGTGTTTACTAGGTTAACAACTACAAGGGCCTTTTTAAGCCTAGCCATGCATTCCAAATCTATGGCAAGTTTGGATGCCCTTGATAAGTAAAGAAGGGGCTTGGGATATGAAACATTTACAAGCTAGGGCCTGGGAGATGGACTATTTACAAGTTGCCTGTGTCCATTACAGACATAGGTGCCAAAACCAGGGATGAATTTCCTGTTCTCCATTCAATTGTCCAGGTTGCACTTGAATTAGGTTAGGGATGAACTCTGCTTCATGTGGATGGGGAGCCTGTTCCAGAGATGGGATAATCTCTGGAATACATACCTGTCTCTCCTGCAGGTCCTATTTATATCACAGGCAAGGTTTAAGTCTTTAAAATAGGTAATTCTGGTGCTGTTATTTTTGAGGATATGCAGGAGGTCCATCAGAGTGGGGTTTGACAATGCCCTGTATGTTAGGTATAGATCGCCCGTCAAAAGCCTGTATAAAGTAAGAAGCAAACATCTTCTTTTCTTACACCCAGTGCTGTCACATCCTTTTACAGCTCCTGGCAGCAATCTGCCTCACCGTGGATGTATATATCCACTTCCCAGCAATACGCATGGAGCATAGAACTGCCATGCAACAGTTCTATACCATAGCAATTTCCACCATGTCCTTGGTACAATAGACTGCTCACACATCCCAATTAAAACCTCAGCTCTACCTGATGTCGAATGGTGCATCAATAGAAAGTGGTGGCAATCTCTCAATTATCATGCCATGTGATCAGCAGGGGAGCTTCATTAATAGTATAATGGCAACACACACCTATTAGTGTGCATGATGCAATATGGAGGGAAAGAAAGTGGTCTGAGGGACACTTTCCAACATAGTGAAATTCCTGAGGGACTACTACTCTATAAGTACAGGACCACTGATATGATGTAATCAGAATCAAGACTTGTCAACAGTAAACATGAAGACTAAATATGTGTTTTCTCCTTTTTAACAAGAGGTAACTGTGGTTATCCACTGGAGGCTGTTAATGCTATACAAAGCCCCATCAACCCCTGCCGAGGGATACATACAACAGAGCAAAGATGGTAAGATGAGACAGAGACACCACTGAGCATGGGTATGGCATACTGAAAGAAAGATTCACGTCTGGATACATCCAGGTATGCACTACAATACACACCAGAAAAGGCATCACAGATTGTTACTGTGTGTGCGCCATGCTACACAACATGATAACAGCAAAACTTGGTGGCTTTCCAGCTACAGGTGTGAGTGACCTACTCCAAGAACCCCAGATTTCTGATGATGTCATATCACAGCTGTCACAGGTTGATCAGGAGGACACAGTTGTGTAAAGAAATAGGTGTAGGCATTGGAGGATGTGGACATATGTCCTAGCTCAGGCAGCACAGCAGCATTAGTCACATCTTTGAATCATGAAAAACCACAAATAAAAAATGTACACTGAATAAACAGTAATGTTCATGTGTTGCTCCACAACAGAAGCACAGAGCATGACTAATGTAAAGAAACCATTAGTTTTCTACATTGAACATTATACACAACAGAAGCATCAGGTATACCAGTCAGAACATGTACACAACACACAGCAAGGAACACATCTAGATGTATACAGAGGAAATACCACCGCAGAAAGTCTCCCTGCAAGGTACATAGACAATGAGGCCCACACAGGCAAATATGTTGGATGCAAGAGGTGTACACAACAGAAGGTGTCATTGGACAGGTAGGATATCATACAGATTATTACCATGGGAAGGTAACCATAAAATAGCCAGTACTACAAGAAATCTAGGCCCATGTAGTGTATGAGAATGCCTCAGCACAAACATAACCAAAAAGAAGGGGTCATGTGTGTTTCTAATGAAAGAGAGAGAGTCTGCCTTTAGTACTATGGAACTGCTCTAGCAATGCTGCAACAGGCTTCCAATGGAGCCACAACAGATACACACTGTCATGCTGTGAAGTTTGTGCTGCCATGACCTCTCCATGTCTGTGCTCCTGACCTTCATGTAACATGCAGTTGGTGTGTTACATGATCAGTGGTATGGGCAAGTGCATGCAGGTCAGATCCATGATGTCATCTGTGAATGTTCATTCACCTCTAAGAGTAGACAGACACTCTCTGACATGCATCTGTGGACATCAGCTACACTCCCACATATAGTTCGACAGTCAGTATTGGTCCATCATGGGTAAGAGCCACTATAATTGCCAGACTCTACATGGAACAGTGGGTTTCAGTCATCATCATCATGTCTGTTATCTGATGTCCCCACATCATCAGAATAAATGGCTACATTATCCTTCCTGTTGTAGGCTGCATGAACCACATGGATATCCGCTTCCTGGCCAGACAATGGACCCAGTCTAGTGACTTGTGTGCCATGGACTGTACTGTCACAGTGAGGCACATTGCATCCCACTTCAGGATCAGTGGACAGGCTACTAGAGGAAGTGGGTAGCGGATGTCCTTCCAAAGAAACATATGACACATGTTACATACTGTACATCCACATAAATCAAATGATGCAATGTAGTACTCAAATCTGGGGCAACTATATAACTGCAATGCTAATGATGATATGGACTTACTTGGTTGCTGTGGCTGTGGGTGGTTCAGGGACCCTATATAACAGCGGTATGCCATGTAATTTACATATCGAACAAATATGACAAATGATGTCAGTACAACTACTACAACCTACCTGACATGTCCTCCTCTAACGCTACTGCTGGTGGTGAGGGTTGAAAAGCCATTGTCACATGAAAATATAGACATACACAAATCAGTATTAAGCACATACAGGGCATTATGTCACATTCCACCTGAGGTATAAGACACAGCAAATAAGCTAGACACATGCTGGATGGGCATTGCTACGCAGAGGTGTAAACAGCAGTATGCACTGTGCTATATACATTTGTGCTTAATGTTATGCTACTGACTTGCTTTGGAAGTGTACATACCTTGACATATCCTACCTTGGGTACATTGCCATATTTACCAGGCCCTCTTCCTCTTTATTCATTCCTTTTATTCATGTCTGGGCCCATTTCCACCAGCACACTTACCCTGCCTAGTGTTATGGTTCATTAGCATTTGCCCTTGCTGGTGACCTCCCCATCTTTTATTTCATTCTGCAAAGTAATTTCTGTAGTGTACATTGCACTGGGTGCACTTTTTGTTAATGTGTTTATATTGCTGTTATTGCAGTATTTTCACCTCTGGTAGTCATTGTGGCTGTCCGTGCAACCTTGCTGACCATTGACAAACTTACATGTATCTTTTTTCTGCATTCATGCTGCTCTGCACAGTTTCCTGGTCAGCAGCACTATTGCCAGTCACAAAACATTGCTTGTATTTCTGTAAGTGCGAGGAGCAGCATTAATATGCGATTAGCACTGCTGCACATCATGCTAACACATAAACTCAGTGTAGGCTTCATACGAAGCCTGCAAAGTTTACTGAACCCCCGGGAAAGTCTTAAATATCATACTGACCAATGTAATACAAATATAACATAACGGTAAAAAGATTTTCAATGAGAATCGGTGTATGCTGCAGTGTTTGTAGATATTGGACATACTTGTACATCCTGGAATATCTGCCTCAGTACTTCCCTGGGTATCCAGTGATGCTGACAGGTGGTATGGCATGATGTCAGGAACATTTTTATCTCATCCAGGGGAAGCAATGGTGTTCACTGCCTGTAGCAATCCACACCTTCTCATAATGGCCAAGTCTGTTGGATGCATGGAGGAATATGTCAAAGCAACATCTCTGGCATGCCTCCCTGGATCTGTTGTGACCACCGACCAAACTTTTTACAGTTTAAATGGAAATTGCCATACAGTTCAGAATGGGATATTTACTGTTCCTTTCACTGTAGTGTGATGTCAGAGTTGGAATATCTAATTAGCATGGGGTGTGGTGGGTGCAGAGGGCTTGCCCCCCTGCATAAATGTAAAAAAAAAAAGTTTTATTGAAGTTTTGAAGTTTCAAAACTTTGATGATATGGTCTTGACCACATGAAGATTGAAGTTTTGAAAGTTCGAGCTTCCAAAGTAAATCTATCTAAATATATATATATATATATATATATATATATATATATATATATATATATATATATATATATATATATATATATATATATATATATATATATATATATATATATATATATATATATATATATAGCTCTCTCTCTCTCTCTGTATATATATATATATATATATATATATATATATATATATATATATATATATATATATATATGTCTAGGACTAATGCTTGACCGTGCTTTTCACCAAAGGCTTAATGGCAAGGCATACTTACGTGAAAGTGCTTTTAACCGAAAAAGTACTTTCGCGTATGTATGCCATCAGCCAGAGGGAGTTGTGGGGGAATGGCTGTTGTGGAGATCATACTACTGTGCGGGTAAGGGAATTTTTTTCCTTTTTCCCATTGTAGTGCGATGAAGGAGTGAGAATATTAAAGTAGGGGGTGTGGGAGGGGTGCAGGGGGGTGTAGCCCCCCCCTGCATAAACACTTTTTTGTTGTTTTTTTTTCTTTTTTTTAACGCATTTTATTGAAAGTGCTTTTTTGGTCAAAGCACTTTCGTTAAAGTGTGTTTGGTGATGTTGGATTTGGACTGTTAGCTTTTGTTCAATAGTCCTAGATCCATGTATATATATATATATATATATATATATATATATATATATATATATATATATATATATATACATATACACATTTTGTTTCCCGTGTTGAACTTTGGCAAGTTTAAGTTTGGCAGAGCATGGGACCTCTGCTGGCTCAACAATTGGACAACAATGATGTGACAGACCACTGCCAGTCAGGTTGGGCTATAAGGATTAGGATGAAGAGTATGATGGGGTGATGATGATGATGATGACAACAGATGAGAATCTGCATGTGCCATTGTTATGCAGCATAGAAGACACCCACAACCATGCCACATAGGCAGTTTTTGGGACCAGATCTGGGACATAGTGACAAACATCTTCCAGACAGAGATGAGGGACCTGATGTTTAACTTCTTTTGGGACATGGCACAGGGCATGCACTACTCCTTCTAGGAGACTGCTAGAGAGATCTTTTTGTGACATTTGACCCCATCAGGATGGTTCCCAAGGACCATAAGTATTATCTGTGTGATCCACTTTTGTAATGCTGCCACAATGGTGTTTTCCATGTTCAGATAATTACAGCCTAGGCACAATTGTGCATATGTTTCATATTGCTGTCATGCTTTTCTGACATATACAGGCAACATGCTGTTAAATGGGATAACTCCATTTCTCCCTACCTTCACAACCCCAAAGGAATCCCACAGGGCTCAATTTTAGGACCTATTCTGTTTAATATGTTCATAAATAATCTCCACAAAGATATTCCAAACTCATCCCTAGTCCAGTATGCAGATGATTCAACTATAGTCTGCTCTGCTCCCATCCAAAATTCCATACAACAAATTACTCAAACAGCGTTTTCCGTGGTAGAATCCTGGCTCCACAAAAAACACCTTTCTCTTAATGCCAAACAAAACTAAGCTTATGCCCCCAAAAGGAATACTATTCTCAACAAAGAAGCTTTCAATATAATATCTCCAAACTCTACTAAAATTGAATTAGTAACCAATACCAAATTACTAGGTGTCATAATAGATGAAAACCTAAAGTTCGATCTGCATATCCAATCCAACATTAATAAAACATAAAAAACTAGGGCTACTTACAGGCACAACAGGTTTCTCTCCTTACCAACTAAACAAGCACTTGCCCTCACCTACCTTCTACCATCTCTAATCTATGGTGCACCATTGTTAACTAACCTGCAGTCTTCCCTAAAACTAAAGCTAAAATCCTGTTACAATAAGACTGCCAAATTTGCTACAGGTAGTCACCACTCTTCCCATCATTGCTCTGCCCTAAGGAAACTACAATGGCTAGAATTCCCTCACCACCTATTATTCAGCTAACCACCTCACATAAACTCATCCATAAACCATCATATTGTCCTGATCCCAGTTCCCTACTTGCCCTTTACTCTCCACATCGGCCCCTTCAATCTGATCACCAACACTTACTCCAAATCCTTAAACCAAATCTACCTGCGGGAAAATTCCTATATTCCTGGCCCAGTGCCAGACTGTGGAATAGCCTCCCTTCCGCTATACGTAGTGAACTTCACCCTTCAAACTTCAAAACTGCCCTTCATAATCATCTCCTTTCTAACTGGATGTGTAACTGCACTAATGAATTTACCTTTTCCTTTGATGCAGTTACCTGACTTCCCTCTGTATAAATCTCAGCCTTGCTTCCAAGCCTCATAATCTACCTAATAATCTGTACTGCATCTTCACTATCTAACATCCTTAACCATTCTATCTTTCCACTATTTGTTGTAACTGTATTAACCAGTTTCCCTCCTGCAAATAACCTTATGTGCCTTGTCACTACTCTAAATTGTATCTGCAAATCTGTATTCTCTCTGCTCTTAATTCTATATTCCCACAATTTATTTACTAGAGGCACATATCCTGTACCACTTATCTATTTCACTTTGGTTTATCTTACTCATTCTTAATTTCCTCTCATGATTACCTTGGATTTCTATTCATTTTTATGGATTTTATTCATTATACCTTGTAAATATGCATGAAAACTCTTGTGGTTTTTCTTTTGCTGTTTATTTCATATTTTTATATTGTTATATTAATATGTTATATTGTATGCTGTTTTTCTTTGTACTGGAGTTTTTCTCCCAGGGCCTACACTGAAAATGGGCTCTTCTTGGCCCTGTGGACTTCAAATATTTATTTGTTTTGTTTTTATTTTACATTTGTTGAACAGGATAGTCCGACTGGATACTTGTCTATTTTCAGCGGAGGCCTGGGGAGAAAAGCTCCATACATACATACAGAAAAACTGTTACAGATACAATACATAGGCTAAAAGTAATAGCCATATATAAATCTGATTTGGTATAGAGTAACAATTAGGAAGCAATGTAGGGGTGGCCAAAAGACCTTTTAGGACATGTTTATATTGCCAGAGTTAGTTAGGATTAGAATAAGGACACAACCATTGCCTTTTAAAGTACTGTTTTAGATTTTTTTTTTTTAATTGGGTTAGAACACCTTCTGAAGTAAGCTCAGCAGGAAGTGAGTTCCATATTTTGCCAACAGAGTTGGCATATAGAGAGTCTCCAGATGAGTTGTTGCTTTTGAGGGTTTGGACTAGTAATTTGTTAAATGAGCGAAGTGTCTTGAGGTTGCTGTAAGGGGTGATAGTTTTTGTAACTATGGGCGTGTTTTCAGGTTGGTAGAGAATTTTATGTGCTACTATTAGTTGATTTTACTGAAGTTGGATAGGCAATTCTAGCCAGCCTATATTCTTTAGGTTCAGACACTGGTGTGTTCTGTATGCTGCTCCAGTGACAAATCTAGCAATATGATTAAAGCAGCTAGAGAGTATATTAAGGTCAGACTTACTCAAGTTCATGAAGAGAGGGGATGCATAAAGGTGGGTAAAAAGTAGATGTGTATGGGCAATTACTGTCCTAGCTAGTGGAGTGAGGAAAGATTTGATCTTGTATAGTGAGCCAAGTTTTTTATTAACTATTTTAATAGCTTGATTAATATGCATATCAAACTTGAGGTTATTATCAACTGTTACCTAACAGTTTGGTACAGGGATCTGGGACAATGACAGTGCCATTGTTAGATTTTATAGTAAAGGATGGAGCAGAGGCTTTATTAGTGTGGGGGGGGGAGCTGTAGCTTTGTTTTGTTAGGATTTAATAGGAGATGTCAATTACAGAGCCAATTTTGACAGTATTAAAACCATTTTGGGATAGAGTCTCCAGACTTAAAGGGGAGGTGGCAGAGCAAATAAAAGTGGAGTCATCCACATATTAAAAGCAGGTGGCCGTTGGGATGACTGTGTACAGGTCATTAATAAAGACAGAAAATAATAGGGATCCTAATATAGACCCCTGAGGGACCCCAAGGGTGATAGGTAGATGGGAAGATAGTTTGTTCTGCCATAGTACAGCCTGTTGTCTACCACTCAGATAAGATTTGAACCATTGGATAGCCTGGACATCTAGTGTAATAGTTTTAAATGTGTGTATGAGTAGTTGGTAGTTGACCATGTTGAAGGGTTTGGAGAGATCAAGAAAGAGAGCAGAAGAAAGCTTCTTGTTGTTTTGGTTTTGATTAATAACATTGGAGAAGGAGAGGAAGGCCGTGGTTGTACTGTGAAATGGTCTGAAACCATGCTGTAAGTTAGCCAGGAGACTGTGCTGAATGAGATGGCTCAGGAGTTGTTTATGGATGCACTTCTCCATAATTTTAGCCAGGGGTGACAAAATAACTATAGGTCTGTAATTTGACAGTTCAGTGGAACTGCCCCCTTTGTGGAGTGGAATAACATGGGATATCTTCCAGATGGATGGAATAGTGGCTTCTGATATAGTTCTATTGATCAGGATAGAGATCGGGTATGCTATGGCATCCGCAGCTTTTTGTAGATACTTAGCTGGGAGGAGATCTACTGCAAGGGTGGTAGGTTTTAATTTCTTGATTAGGGCAAAGATAAGTGATGAGGAAACTGGTTGAAAGTTAAAGGGGAGTTGAGAACTAGGTGTGGCGGAGTTAAGACTTGGGCAACTTGGAGATAGTTAGTTAGCTAGTGACTGGATAGTTTCTGTGAAGAAACTATTAAAGGAATTGGCAACGTCTTCCAAAGGTTTTTGGATGGTAGCCGAGGGGGTAGGAGTTGTGCATTGCCCTGGGTGAATAAGTTTATTTATGCCTGCCCAAAACATTTGTGGATTGTTTTGATACTTTTGTTGTAAATGGCAGTAAAAGTTTTTTTTTTAATCTAAAGTGATAGATTTTTTTAGTGTTGTTCCTTAGTTGTCTAAATCTAAGTTGATCTAAGGGGGATTTTGTGGTACACCAAGTAATCCAAGCTTTGTTTCTAAGTAAGACCATTTGTCTGGTTTCTTTTTAAAGGCATGGAGCAGGTTTTGCTTTAGTTCTTGTAGAACGTTCAGGTGCATGGGTATCAAGGATGGCTAGGAATTTGGTGTTGAAATATAATACAACTTTTTCAAGTGGCAGATGTCATAGAACTGCCCAATTACATGCTTTGAGTTCATTTTGGAAATTAGCAGGGTTAAATTTTTTGTTGTTTCTAATTGTCTTATAAGTAGGTTGGTGGGGGATGTCAGTCTTATGCCTGATTATATAGGTAAAGAAATGGGTCACTTATGTCTTCATGTCGGGTACTGGCCCTATACATGTGGGGATGGCTATTAATGAGTATCCAATCTAGGATGCTATATTTGTTGTTAGGTTTACTAATCTTAGTAAGGGAGGATATGATCTGAGTAAATCCATATAGATTTACATGGATGGTTGGAGATTTTGAGGAACAAATATTCCAGTCAATGTTAAAGTCTCCTAGAGCAATGGTTTCTTGAGGGTAGTTACTAGACAGCCAAGAGAGGATAACTTCTAGGGTGTTTGCATTATTACCTGGGGAATGTAGACACAGGCTATGTTAATGCTTTTGTTTTTACTGAATCTGAAACACGGGGTAGTTGTGTGGAATCAGAGGTCACATCTAGAGTAGTTTTGTATAGTACAGCTACCCCTCCTCCATTCCTAGAGGTGCAGTCTAAACTTAGTATGTTATAACCTTGTGGTAAAACCTCATTATCTGCCATTGATGGTTTTAGCCAGGTTTCAGTAAGACAAAATACATCTGGGGAATGTGTATCTAAGATTGCATGCAGATGGTGGACCTTATTATTACCTCTAATATTTAGTGACTGACCAGGAGTGAGTTTGAAGGTCTATTTAAAGTTCGTAAGTAGTGGGAATAGTAGCATTGGGGCCAGGATCGACTAGTGAAGTTGAGCTAGGGTTTGGATGAATGTCCCCATCCCTTGTGAGGTTGCTATGTAGTCTAATTGTGAGCTTCAGGAATTTAAATATTAGTGTTAGGTAATTCTTGGTTTTGGGGTTGATATATCTGGATCTAATGGGTTGGTGGTATTTTGTATCCAAGGAGTTAGTCATAAGGGGGATTATTAAGTGGTCTGATTTAATTTGTATTATTGGAGTGGTGGTTTGGCTTCTTGGGTAGTGGTAGCCTAGGTAGGACAGATTTTCGTAGGTGGTGAGAAGATATCGAATTATCATCAAGGGTAGTAGTCAGTATAATAGCATTAATTTAGATTTCATGGCCAATAACAAAGACATTGTCTAGATATTAGCTTTGATTTTTGCCCAACTTGAGTAGAGGAATAATTAGGATAGGTAGGTAGGAAGGGTCCTGATAATGCCTGGGGAGTTGTTGATTGGTTCTAAAAAGAGGGGGAGTGGTTTTAGAGCTATAAATTTAGGACTAGCAGGGGCGGGTGGCATTTGGGTGCAGGGCGGGGTGTGGAGCGAGCCCGAGTGCAGTGAGGGCGAGCGCAGCAGGGCTTAACCTGACCATGAGATCTGTAGGACCTGTATAAGCATGTAAGTACAATAAAGCTTTTTTAAAATACTTTCTTAGCCTTGTTTTTGCCTTCAGTATACAATGTTTTTATAGTATACTGTTAATAATCACTTTTTGCAGTCTTTTCGTACATTAAGCTTTCTTCTGACAATTTTCTGCAATTTTTGTAGTTTTAGGGCTTCTTAGAAACATAGATAGGTTCACTAGGAAATCCTTAGAGATAGATATTGGAGTAACCCAGTTTAGTATTTTAGGGTTGACTGTGGGGCTTTGATGGATTACTGGTAGTGCTGTAGACCTGGTATGGCTAAACAATATAGTATATACAGACAGGATAAGGTAATATTAACCTTAAATGTAGAGGTGCAATAGTGCTTCAAGAAAAGCTATTAAATCAGATAAGAAGCACTACTGTTGTGAGTCCAAAATCTTCTTTATTGAGACACAAAAATTAAGCGCTTTCGTCAGTTTAACTTGACTTCATCAGAATTTAATTAAAACACATTAGGAGACCTTTTTTATACAAGTACCTTGTTTGTAATTGGCTGAATTTTTCCTCTCATTAATTAAACAAACAGATTAAAACAATTAAAGTTCAGAGAGCCAAGCAGTTCATATAAAACAAACAAATAAATAAAATTTATGTTTTAAAACACTCTATGCCATGATTAACATGCTGTAATCAAAGAAAAGGGAATTGGTAATGACCAAAAAGATGTACATTTTTTCTTTCTTTTTGAAAAACCACTTAAATACATTCTGCCCTTTCCTTTAAAACAGGGACCAGATTTAGATGTTCATTTAAACCAGGGGGGAAATTTGCTGCAAGCCTAAGTTGCCACATTAATTCCTTTTTATACAATATGTTTTGCCAATCTCCACCCCTGGCTTCTAAATTAACTAAATCAAGAATGGCAAACTTGAAGCCTGTGTAGTTAGTCACATGTAATACTGTGTTTGCACAGAGCGTTTGTATCTTTTTTATTTTTATGTCATACAGGTGTTCATATATTCTTGTCTTAAAGGACATCTCTGTCTTCCCAATATAATAGGAACTGCAGGTGTTACACCTAGCTATATATACTAACTTATTGGAATAACAGTTACCTCTCCTTGGATAAATTACACTGTTATTCTGATTTTCCAAACAAATCCTCTTTTCCTGCAAAATATAAGAACAATAATGACATCTCCCACAGGGTCTAGTACCATTAGTTGTTTCACTGTGAACAGGATGTTTGGGTCTATTTTCCAAAATTCTTTTAATATTAGACCCAATTTTAGTGGTAAACACAGGCTTTTCCCCCACCACTTGGTATATTTCATGATCAACTTTAAATATACTCCAATTTCTATATAAAACATTTTTTACTTGCTGACATAAAGGGCTGTATTGTACAATACAAGTCTGTTCAAAATTAAATTCACTTGTGTTTTCTAAATTCTTCCCAAAGTATGGGTTTTTACTTAAGCCCTTACCTAATAGTGGGGTGTATTTCTTTCCCCATTCTACATAGACTTCCTTGAGTGTCTGATCCACTAATCCCAAAGGATAACCCCGTTCCAAAAACATGTTTTTTAGAAATTCAAATTCAGGTAGAAGGTCCTCCAATAAGGAGGTCATTCTAGCTACCATGATGGCCTGTCCTTTAATGATACTCCTCTTTTGGGATAGGGGATGATGACTATTGAAATGTAAATAGTTATTACAAAAAGTTTTCTTGCGATATATTTTGGATATAAATGTATCTTTATCTTTCGTGATTAATGTGTCCGGATAACTAATTTCATGGGGGTCAAAATGAAAAGTGAATTTCAAAAATTCTGTCGTACTGTTAAGGTATTGGATGAATAAAGGAATACTATCTGCTGTTCTTTTCCACAAAATACAAATATCATCCAAAACCTGCAGTAATGGGATATATTGTCATAAAATTCACTTCTAAACACATGTTCTCTCTCCCATCCCAAAAGCACAATGTTTGCATAGATTGGGGCGTATGCTGCTCCCATTGCTACACCCCTAACCTGTTGAAAATATTCACCCTTGAAAAAGATGTAATTATTTTCCAAGATAAGCCCCATTATTTCGCAAATTAGTTTAACCTCATCACAGTCTATTTTCAACAAACTGTATAGTGTCTCTTCAAAATTACCTAACCCTTCCTGTTTAGGAATATAGGTGAATAAATCTATTACATCAATAGTAACAAGATAGGGGGGCGTGGCTAGGATGCTGAACTGATAGCTGCACTTCATTTCAGCTCTCTTACCTCAATACAATTCCTGACAGGAATTTTACAAAATAATATTTAATTTGAAGAAATTTTTATTACTAACTTATTTCTAATAACTCTGAGCATCTATAAGAAAACTTTTATTGTCAGAACTTGAATAATTCCTGTCAAATTAATTACTGGAAAATCAGCACCAATATCAGCTTTACAGCATGAGTCATCTAAGGAATACAGCACAAGACTCTTCTCTCAAAAAGACCTGCAGTCTCTCATTACAAATATACAGGAACTTACAATAAAAATCGACAAGATGGACAATAAAATAGATACTTTTAAAGAAAAGTGCTCACAACAACTGGAACAGCTTCAAGAAATGTTTACACAGCAGAAAGGACAGATATCATTTATTGAACAGTCATTAAGTGACATTGACACTAGAGTCCAAATAGAAGAACAACAAACTGAATTCTTACTTCAACAGAATACATATTTACTAGAAAAGCTTGATGATATGGAAAACCAAACAAGAAGAAATAATATTAGAATATATGGTCTACCAGAAAAATCTGAAGGGGACAATATGATAAACTTTCTTACCACCTGGATACCAGATGTAACAAAAATACCTGAAGCTCTTTCATATAGAACGGGCGCATAGATCACTAGCAGCTTCTGGAAATGCTTCTTCTCCGGGTAAGAACAAGCCGAGATCTATAATTGTGAGACTTTTTTCTACACAAGATAAAGATCTTATATTAAGAAATGCTTGGACAAATTCTCCCATCAAATACAATGATTCATTAATAAGATTTGACAATGATTATTCTACAAAGGTGGTTTCAAAAAGAAAAGAATTTCTACCAATAAAAAAACCTTGAAGAAAAAGCAACTGAAAGTCCATCTTTTATTTCCAGCAAGACTGAAAGTTTTTCTACCAAATGGAATAAAATCTTTGAAACAGTAGATTCAGCAATAAAATACCTTACCAACAACAACATCCTAACACATGAAGACTCTATGGACTGGACAATAAGTACACAAGAGAAATGCTGAAGTAAATAACTGGAAAACTGTTGAGCAAAAGAAAAAACTAAAGGACAAATAATCTTACATATGTTATATTCTGTAAAAATCTAAATAATAATACTAACAACAAAAGAAAAGTTCTTACTGTCTTCAAGTTACACCAAAACAGGTACTGTTTTCAATTATATTTTAAATGTCAAAATTAGCATAAATGTAAATACATTTATCTCAAATCACATCAATATACTAAGCATAATTTAAACATTACTCTATTTTTCATTATTATCCATCTATTATTTTCATATTCTTAATCAGAGTAATCAATGCATAATAATGTTCCCAAATAGTTTATTTATTTATTTATTTATTTATTTTCTCTCTTTGTGTTTTGTTGTTTTTATTTGTTCTCTTCTTTTATAAAATCTTCATTAACTTATAATACTTTAATCAGTATATGGTTATATTGCTTAATAGGTATAGTAATGGCTGCTATATAACTTATTATTAGTTACATCCCTGATAGTATTACTTTTTATAAGTTAAAAGTGTCCCTGTTTGGATAAACGCTAATGCTGGGCAGAAATGTGTTGCTTTTGAAATGAAGTATTTCAGTTAGGATGTATCATAAGACTACTTTAAATAATCTTAAAAGATGTTCTGCCTTTGACCCATATGCACATACTGATATAGTCCAGTGAAAAAATATGTTTTAAGTGATATTTTGAGGCTATAATTCATGTGTGTTGTGGCTCCAGACATCCGGAGTTGAAAGATGCTTGTGACTAGCTTAGATATCCTGTTGTCTTTTCTTTTGTAGAGAAATAAGGCATAGCATGTTTAAAATGCAAAGTTTGACAGTTGTGAACACTTCTCCATAAACTAGAGTGCTTGCACACTACATGAGTTTGTCACCAAATAAGAGGAGGGAAAAGAAAAAGAAAAACACATACCTTTTCCGCTTGGTTCTCAAGACAATTTAACAGCCACAAACATCACTAGAAACTTGAGTTACTTATTGCTTGTCGCATTTACTTGTACGCCATCCCTGACTCTTTCTAATTGACGTCTAGTCAGAAAATAAGCTAGGTTCACATTTAAAGATACAGAAACCTAAATTCCTTCTAAGGAAACATAAATAATATAAAGGTTCATATAAATATACACAGATATTTATTTTGAAGTACTTTTAGTTTATGGCTACTGATGTCTTCTAGCACCTTGATAGATAAGGACATATATCTGCTTGTCTTTCTATCAGTTTAGATTTCCAGACATTTTAGCTATCCCTTACTATGTTTTATACAGCAGAGTTTAAAAGCAGAAATTAATCATCAGCAAATAAAATCACTGCTGTTTTACAAATTCTCTAAAGAAACTAGTAAATGTCAAGCAACTGACAGGTTTGTTTTGGGAAGGGTTGCCATTTCCCACACTGGTGCTCCTGCAGAATACTACTGATGTCCTGCTGCCAAGGTATGCCCTCGGGTGGGCAGGTGGGATGCAACAAGAAGGTTGGATGTGCATTTGGCAAATCAAACATTTAGATGGCGGTATGGTATACTAGATGGAGAAAGTGGAAGCAATGATTGTATAGGCAACTATAATGAGTAACATAACAACAGTGGATTTTACCCAGTGTGTCAATTATACAATGTTTATATCCCATGTGGCTTTGGGCTTTGTCGAAGCATCTGTGTTCTACACACATATTGTGTTGGATCTGATTTGAGTGGAACGGGGAGAGGCTTAGCCCACACCCTAATTTGTTACTGGGTTGCCATGCATTATGGGCATGCATTGTGGCAGGTACTCAACGGGCTATCCATCCTTAGATGGCTCATGCTGTTCCCGTTTGCTCATCTGAATGGTGACTGCGGCTGTGCTCTTTTTGTTATGTTGCCTGGCTGTGGCTTCACCCTTCTTATAATATTGCCTGGCTTTTTACATTATCAAGAATGACACAATACTAGTGTATGTGGGTATATCATGTTACTGTTAGTGTGGACAAGGATGCTTGACAATGCAACTATGATTCTTGGACCTTTCTGCAGATGGGTGTGTTGTCTGGCAGTTGAGAGCCTGGTTGTTCCTGATCAGCGGACCTGTATTTTTGTGTTTCAATGTGACTGCATGAAAGGATGCCAGTATTGGTCTGCAAGTTTGGTGGGCAGTAGATTCGTTGGGAATTGATTTGAGGAGACACTTGTATTATGGCTGGGGCACTTGACATTTGATAAATGTATCCTCTCAATGATGCATTCTGTCTGATCATTGGCTGTAAAACAGCTTTTCTGAGAAATATTGTTGTGGTGCCAGTTAATGATTTGGATTAAATGTTTCTATATACAGTCGTGAAGCAATTGCCAGGATAAAATGGTACTCTTGCAGTGCATGGATCATTGTGGCTGTCCTCCGATGTTGGAGGAAAAACAAGCTTCTTGGACACCTTTTTGACGTGGTAAAGGTGTTACCCCATGGTTTGAATACGTTTTGTCTCTTTGCTGCAAAATGGGTTGGGAATTTTGGCCTGTAATATTTTCGTACATGGTGGTTTGAATCTTGGCAGCTTCCATTGTTTTGATGTGTTCTCCAGTATACTTTTGTTCAGTCATAGGATTGAATTACTGGTGTTGAGTAGGTCAGGATTGTATCTCCAGCACTTGTTGTCAGCAGATAGACTCACTGGTTGGGTGTCAGTCTAAGCTGTGGGAGTTGATGTGTGATATACATAGATGTTTGCTTTGAGGGTGTGGTCAAGTGCTGCAGTTTTACCTCTGTACTGTGTCAGTTTTCATTGTGCAGGGTCCCTCTGAGGGTTGATGGAAGTGTTGGCAACAAGACACTCAATCAGGTAACAACATTATGAGTGGTCTCTTGGATAAGGGAGCTGTCTAAATTGTGATCTTGTTGTCTCCAGCCATGGATTGTCATTGAAAAGCTGAAAAATGCAATCAGAGGAACATATTTAATGTCTACTAAAGAAATATTAATATACTTATACATTGTATCGCATTTCAGTTTATGTTAAACATGAAATATGATGTGGTTTCAGAACTATTCATGTTTTTATTCCAATATGACTTTGCAAATATTAATTTAAACACTGGTTTCGGACTTGAGTAGTCTAAAACAATTGCACAACAATGGTACTGTATTATACAGTAATGTCAGTAAATAGTTTTCAACAGATGTATGAAATATACAGTTATAGATTTTAACATGATGTTTATTAATACCCTAAATTATTTTGAAATGATACTACCTTAATCTAAATATTTGTACCTTTTGAAACCTGCTTAGAAGTAAGTATTATTGAATTACAATAAGATGAGTAAAGAATATATGTATATATTTTAGCTGATTAGATTATCTTAATATATTATTAAATTATCTTTATTTAAAACTAAGAGGATAAGAGAAACTGATCCAAATATTATTTGTGAGGGTAGAAAGTTTGTTTGGTTAGATTCACTAACCAAACGAAGAGGTATATTACCTCATAGCAATAGGGAATGGTTTTTAAGGTTAAGAATTACAAGTTTGGAAGTTCTTTGTTTTTTTTTATTCTATCACTTTGGTGTCACGCAGAAACATGCAAAATCATACAAGAAAAACTTTTGAATTCTGTATCCAAGATGGAACTAAGAATAAACAATATTTACATAAACTCACACATAAAACAAACTCAAAACTAGGAAATAAAATGTTTATCCATAAATGTTAATGGTCTAAATAATAGTAATAAAAGGAGAAGCCTATTCAAGTACATAAACTTACATAAACCACAAATAGTCTTTTACAAGAGACACACTTATTAGATAGAGATATAAACAACTTAAATATTAATAATTACACAGTACTAATAAACTCTCAATACAAAACAAAAAAAGAGGAGTAGCTATACTCAAGAACTCAACTATAACACCTAAAATAATTACTACTCATCAAGATACATCAGGTATGTTTTGTCTAGTTTCAATAGAGTTAAATAAGATAATCTATACGTTAGTAAATCTATATTGGACCCCAGGACTAGGATTAAAACAGTTAAACAGCATTTTGAAGAGATAATTCATTTAACTAAGGGTAGCCTGATATTGGCAGGAGACTTCAACTGTATAATGAATGAAAAAGATACAGATTCTAAATCCAAAGAAGAAAACAACCCATCTCTAAAGCACTATCAAAATTTATAGATACATTGTATTTAAAAGATATAAATGAATTTGCAGAACCAGACTCACTAATCTTCACATTTTATTCTCATAGATATAAAACTAACTCTAGAATTGATAGAATATATGTTGCCAATGACCTAATAACAAAAATTGACAAAGTCAAAATCATAAATTGTCCTTTATCTGATCATAATGCCATAGTCTTTGAGATAGAGCTTACACCATTTTATTCAAATCCCATTACTAGGATACCTTCCTATATCACAAAATTGAGAGATTTCAAAGAATTTTATGAAGAAACAATCAAAACTTTCTAGAAATAAATTACACAGAAGATATTTCAGAAATATATGTCTGGGATTCATTAAAAGCAGTTACATATGGGAAGATATTATCCTGGTACATAAATAAAAGGAAGTTATGGAATAAAGATATGCTAGACTTACAAAACAAAGCAGATAAATTGAAACTGGAAATACAAAAGGGTAATGCTACTCAAGTTCAAGAACTTACACAAATCAATAAGAAGTATACAGAATTGCTACACCATAAGATTATGATTAACTTAGAAAAGATAAAATAAACTCATACTCTACTAATCCAGCACACCTGAGCTACTTAACTAATACAACAAAAAAATAATTAAATCTAAGCAAATAAAAGAAATATTTATTCCCAATACTAACAAAAGAGTTACGGAACTAAATGATATTTTAGAAGCATTCAGACTCCAATTTAACATTGATAATTCCATAAATACTCAAGATACACCTACTAAGGATATAAAAATACTTAGAAAACAATATTCATATTAAATTAACACAAGAACAAATAGACATTATAAACAAACCAATCAATATGACAGAATTAAAATCACAAATTAAAAAGCTCAAGACAAATAAAGCACCTGGCCCAGACAATATGCTACCAGAAATGTATAAATTAATACCCAATCAAGCTATATCTTTATTATTAAAAGTATATGATATAGCCAATAAAGATTTGAATATACCACCCTCTTGGAAATATTCATTGATATCCCCAATTATCAAACCAGATAAAGATGAGAAACAGTGTTCCTCATATAGGCCAATATCATTACTCAATATAGACTACAAGATGTTTATGGCTATATACGCAGATAGGATCAAACACTTTCTTCCTTTCTTAATTCACAAAGATCAAACAGGTTTTATTAAAGGAAGAAATACTTCAGATAATATTAAAAGAATACTAACATTAATAGATTATAGCAAACATAAAGTCCTAAATTTAAATGTAATCTCATTAGATATTAATAAAGCTTTTGATTCGGTTAACTGGAACTTTCTTTCACTAGTTTTAAAAGAATATAACTTTCCTTCTAATTTTAATAATCTTATCCAAATACTATATGAAAAATCTACTGCATATGTTAAACTGGGATCATATAGATCAGGCCCTATAACAATAAAAAGGGAACTAAACAAGGTTGCCCTTTATCACCATTGTTATTTGCATTACTCATAGAACCCTTTGCAAATCAAATCAGATCAAACAATAACATAAAGGGCATTTGCATTAATAAAATGTTAAACCTTAAAATCCAACTCTTTGCTGATGACATACTATTAGCTCTCTCAGATGCAAATGAGTCTTTGAATGCTCTATTTAACTCCATGAATAAATTTCAAAATATTTCAGGCTTAAAATTTAATGAAAACAAAACTAAAATTATGCCCTGTAATTGTAAAAAAAAATAATATAAACAAAAGATTTTCCAAATATATAGTAACAGAAAGTAAATTATTATATCTGGGAATAAATCTGCTCAATGAATTAACAGATTCTCTAATATTTAACTATAATAAAATACTAGACAAAATAGAACAAACAATTGGTTACTGGAATAAATATATCTTTTCAACAGCAGACAGATTATATCTTATTAAAATAATCATATTTCCCAAAATATTATACTTAATACAAAATTTTTCATTGCCACCTCCCAAATATATTATTCAAAGATACAATAAACTAATTTTAAATTTTCTATGGTTTCCAAATAAACCCGTATAGCCTTAAATAAACATTTGCCAGATTGGGAAGATGGTGGAATTAATTTACGGATATTGATTTATATATTACCTCATCTGTTATTAAAAACATAACACTATGGTTAAATAATTCATACACACCTATATGGAAACAAGCCCATGAGCAGATTTACATAGAAATCAATTATAATCACATACAAGACAACTTAACAGTAATACCATCACCCCTTATATGGATGTTAAAATATTATTTTTAGGGAAAAGGAATAATATTAATAAATTGCCATCAAACTATGTAAGTTCTACACTTTCAGTGTTCAGAACATATATAAGCAAAATACCAAATATTAATTCTTGGATTTTTCTTATTTTCCCTATAGCTTTTACACCAAATATTCTAGATACATTCCAAATATCTAAAATAAATATACTTAAAGAAGAAACATTACTCTTTTGGCATCAACTTATAGAGAAAGGGAAAATTCTAACAAAGGAACAGATAATTTATAATTATAATATAAATAAAGACAATTGGCTGTGTTTACAAAATCTAAGGCATTTTCTTATAAATAAAATAGAACAAATGCAACCTTCAGTTAGACATGAAGCTCAAAAACTCATTGAATACCTTATTCTTATCACAAAACAGCCTTATCAGGGTACAGGTTATTTGTCTAATATCTATAAAATTGGTAAACAGACCAAAAACTATCATGAAAAATCATACTGGGATTATTATACTTTAATAAACAACCATCCTCCAGTTGAAGAAGAAAAAAGTAATATTCTAAAATCTTCCAAATTTTCTACATTATCAAAATACTGGCAATTATTCACTTGGAGATATCTACACAGAAGTTTCTATACACCACATAGGTTAGCCAAAATGTATTCTATTGAAGATCAATGTTGGTATGCCATACCAAGATAAAAGCAGATTGGCAGCATGTTTTTTATGAATGTATATGTCTCAATATGTACTGGAAATCCATTAATTATTTTTTTCAGACTGTTTATAATGATAATTTTCAATTAACAAAGTCTTTAATTTTATTCAACTCTCCTATTCCAAACTGTGTACCAAAAAAAGACACTAAAATCCTATGGTCACTATTGGCAATTTCACATAAAATCATAACTATACACTGGAAAAATGAGGCTTCACCTACATTCAAGGAATTTGAGACTTTAACAACAACAGTTGCTCACATGGAAATATTAACAGTGAAGAACAGAACTAAAAGATCTACTTCTTACTATTACTCTTGGATGAAAGTACTGGAAATACTTGAAAATATCGAAGAAGATATATCATCTTATGTTTCTAACTTTATATAATATAGAATTTCAATGTTACTTGCATAGACACCAATGTAAATAGTTATATAATGGTTTGAAGTTAGTAATGTTTTAGAATTGTAAATATGTTATTTATCTTTATTTCATGTAATGTTTAAGACATCTTATTTGAAATAATAAAAAAAAAATATTTAGTGGAATAGTAACAAGATAGCCTTCTGCACTCCACAAATCATTCCTGAGTTGACCAAGAAAATCCCAAGAATCCTTGACTAAATGTGGACACATGTCAACTACATGCTTAATTTTCCTGCCCACATATACTGATAAATTATGAGTTTTGGATCCAGCTGCTGCTACAATAGATCTAAAAGGTGGATGCTCTAGGGTCTTGTGTACTTTGGGTATACCAAATATACCAGGGATTTTTGGATGAGTGTTAGATAAGAAATCATAAACTGCCCCTGTAATTCTCTGATCCATCAAATATTCATACAAGAAGCTATCAATTCTCTAATATGCTATATGAATCTGATTTCTCAAACGGGGGGAATAGTTTGTACCATTAAACAAAATACCCTGCATGGTATTGGTATAATCAATGCTGTTGAATAATACAATACCACCCCCTTTGTCAGGTGCCATAATCCGTATACTTTTGTCATTTCTTAAATTCTGCAACAGATTTCTCTCTGTATTGCTGAGGTTGTAAAAGATTATTTTTTGTTTACCCCAAATTTTGTAAATGTCGTCCTTTACAACCTTCTCAAACATGTTAATAAGTGGATGCAAAGGGGGATTATAAGTACTTCTTTTTTTTGTATATTTGCTTTTGTAAATGTTTATCCCTATCCCAAAAGAGGAGTATCATTAAAGGACAGGCTATCAGGGAAACTAGAATGACCTCCTTATTGGAGGACCTTCTACCTGAATTTGAATTTCTAAAAAACATGTTTTTGGAACGGGGTTATCCTTTGGGATTAGTGGATCAGACACTCAAGGAAGTCTATATAGAATGGGGAAAGAAATACACCCCACTATTAGGTAAGGGCTTAAGTAAAAACCCATACCTTGGGAAGAATTTAGAAAACACAAGTGAATTTAATTTTGAACAGACTTGTATTGTACAATACAGCCCTTTATATCAGCAAGTAAAAAATGTTTTATATAGAAATTGGAGGATATTTAAAGTTGATCATGAAATATACCAAGTGGTGGGGGAAAAGCCTGTGTTTACCACTAAAATTGGGTCTAATATTAAAAGAATTTTGAAAAATGGACCCAAACATCCTGTTCACAGTGAAACAGCTAATGGTACTAGACCCTGTGGGAGATGTAATTATTGTTCTTATATTTTGCAGAAAAAGAGGATTTGTTTGGAAAATCAGAATAACAGTGTGGTTTACCCAAGGAGAGGTAACTGTTATTCCAATAAGTTAGTGTATATAGCTAGGTGTAACACCTGCAGTTCCTATTATATTGGGAAGACAGAGAGGTCCTTTAAGACAAGAATATATGAACACCTGTATGACATAAAAAATAAAAAAGATACAAACGCTCTGTGCAAACACAGTATTACATGTGACTAACTACACAGGCTTCAAGTTTGCCATTCTTGATTTAGTTAATTTAGAAGCCAGGGGTGGAGATTGGCAAAACATATTGTATAAAAAGGAATTAATGTGGCAACTTAGGCTTGCAGCAAATTTCCCCCCTGGTTTAAATGAACATCTAAATCTGGTCCCTGTTTTAAAGGAAAGGGCAGAATGTATTTAAGTGGTTTTTCAAAAAGAAAGAAAAAATATACATCTTTTTGGTCATTACCAATTCCCTTTTTTTATTACAGCATGCTAATCATGGCATAGAGTGTTTTAAAACATACATTTTATTTATTTGTATGTTTTATATGAACTACTTGGCTCTCTTAACTTTAATTGTTTTAATCTGTTTGTTTAATTAATGAGAGGAAAAATTCAGCCAATTACAAACAAGGTACTTGTATAAAAAAGGTCTCCTAATGTGTTTTAATTAAATTCTGATGAAGTCAAGTTAAACTGATGAAAGCGCTTAATTTTTGTGTCTCAATAAAGAAGATTTTGGACTCGCAACAGTAGTGCTTCTTATCTGGTTTAATATTAACCTTGTCAGATCTTTTCAGAGTTGAGGGACAGTGCAGGAAAGTCTCCAGTTAGGTTTTAGCATGGGAGGTGTCCTTCTAGCATTTAAGCCTTTCAGGGATCTAGCAGATAGATGGGGATAAAACCAGTGAGCAGAATTCAACTGCTGATGAGCACTTGTGTCCTGATGGGAGACTAGTAATTTAAAGATCTACCATAATGTACACTGCATATATTAGGTCCTATGTGGCTTTATCTTGGTGCTGCAGTATGACACACATTACAAAATGGCAACATTAGGCATTACTATTTACAATGATTATGTTATCAGTACTACATACATTGCTCCATATGGTCAGGAGTGCTAATCCTTCAGTCTGTATGTGTGTAGTTTTATGCATGCAGTACAACATAATATTGTTGTATCTGATATGTTCTGGCTCTGTATGCGATAGATATAACTGTTGCTGTTAATTTAATGCTTGTGGGACATGATTGTTCAGCTTTGCTGTTCCTGTAAATACTTAGGAGAGATGACAGCAATTCACATACTACATTATTTCCATTCTTCTCATATAACACAATGAGGTTGGTCAGGTGTATTTATTTGCACATGTTATCCATGTGAATGCATTGCACCCATTTGTGTATTGGTTGTTGCTGTCTTATGTCTGTTCAACATTATGACATGTCCTTGATTTTGAAACTTATGTAGCATTCTTGGGTCATGCTGTCCCACTAGCACAATGACTTTGTGTGTGCTTTGTACTGGCAAATATTGGGTCATTTTGTTTTAGAGTACTGTAATTGGTACATGTGGACATGTGTCTTTGACATACTGCTTTGACATTCAGTGGTCCCTCAGTGAATATATGAAAGTGATCCTTTGTTTAACATCATTCAAGACTTTCTTGTGTGTCTATATCTTGCTTATGTCGATATATAGTCTTTTTGATAATAGCTTTTATTAGAACATGTATACATGCATACATGCCCACGTGTATGCATTTGTAATACATATGTACTGATTTTCATGGCTGTACATGTATATGGCCACAATATGATTGGCATACAACCACCTTTGTAATAGGTGACTGGTTACATGGACTTATTCCATTTTTCTGTGCTGTATTTATGTGTATAGGACTGTCCTTTGATCAGTGCTACATATGTGCAGTGACATTTACATCAATAAAGGTGAATGTGCCACCTGTTGTATTATGTATGCATGGCAGTATGAATGTATGTGTGATACTCAAACCTTCTTTTGCTGTGTATCCATGCCATTTGCTGCTGAACTGCTGCATATTACTGTGTTGTTTTTGTCATTTGTGCACAGACATGTTTATAGTAACTGCAGTGCAATATGCCCATGTGTCCGACGTTGGCTATTTGCTTCAATGTACCTTGCAAGAACTTGCAGTCCATCCTGTATTGTAGACACATGCATGTGCACTGTGTATCTTTAGCTAAGATTGTTTGCTTTATTCTGTGCTACTTTCTCTTGCTGACATTTTCTCACCAATGTGGACCTGTGCTGTCCATCTCCCATCCCCTTATAGCTTTGGCCTATGTTTCACATATACATGGCATATGTTATGTGTGTATTTACCTTCCTGTATGGTATCATTGTTGTCATGTTGGCGTACCGGTATAATATGACCTTGTGCCACAATTTTGTGTATCATACACATGCAACACATGTGCGTACAAGGTGATGACAATTGGGTAGATTTCATTAGTGTTTATGTTGTATTTGTGGGTTGTGCACTATCCAGGGATTTGTTTTCTTCCAGCTTATGCACAGACTTGCATTCCTTAACTCTCATTAATCATATATGCATCACCATTTACTTCATATTCCATGTCATTAATACGGTCATGTGTGATGAACCTTCTTTCTGTTTGGAAGATGTTATGCCATTGCATGTCACGCATATATACATTGTATACCTAACAACCCATCTGTATTGCATCTGGCATCACATATGTCTTTGACATATGGATCCCATTTCTCCTGTGTTTGCTGTATGTATACTTATTTGTTTTTTACTCAGCCAAATTATTGTTTTTATTTTCTGTGGTACTACTCTTTGGCACTATGCTTCATTGTTTTCCTACTGTATGCCATGTTGGAGGTTCTAGTTTTCCCTCAGCTTGTCTATTCCTGCATTTCTCATTCTTGTTTTTGCTTAGCTTATAATTACAGTGTTGACAGCATAGTGGATGCCTGTATTCAATATCCATTGCGTGCAGCAATGAAAGCAATCTCTATTTAGTGCTGTCCAACACATACCTACTATCAGCCATAGTTATGGTCATTCTGGTATGACTGTCTCACAGTTTGTAACATCTCAGCAATGATTTATACATTTTTGCATATGGATTTTTGAGTTGCATCATGGCTGATATGTATACCTACACTATTTGTCAATTTTCTTTCATCTGTGTTGTATAGTTTGTGTGTCTGCTGTCTATGTATCTTACCTCAACTATATGTGTATTTCCAGCCTTTAGATGTCATGTCTTGTGATACTTGTTATATGTTTATACATGCTTTTTTGCCCTCCTCCTCTTTCCATGTCATTTCCATTCCTTCTATTCTCCAAAACCAAAAAAATGGGGTCTATTCCCACCAAACAAAAATTGCCCATTCCCTCTGCCTCTCCCTTGGACCTTTTATTCCATCATATCTTTGTGTGTCCCTTTTCTTCAGCTTTGCCCTACTCCTGCTTTTCTGTTACCCTATTTCCTCGAGTGTGTGCATTACACGTGTCCCACACCCATATTGTTAGCTAATGTTAGCCATGGCAATGTGGCCATGATTCCCCTTTGCCTTATTATTGTGATGGGTATATTTATATATGTTAAACTATGTATTACAGTTATAGCTATAATTGCATATATTTGTCACTTTTCAGATACAATAACTACCTTTTGGCCCCAGAACATGGACCAAAGCTCCAAAGGCAGTGGTGTTTCCATATTCCTAATAGTTGGCAGACCTCCAGACTGGTAGCCCAACATAACACATGAGAGGTACGTCAGGTGCAGTGAACATTGGGTAAGTCAGCAATTCAGGTTGTAGCCTGCTAAAAGTCCCCAAATATGTCCCAAGACTCAAAGTCCACATTCCTAAGCACCCTGGAGAATATTAAGGTCCAACCTAACACTCTCATACTGGGTGACTTCAACTACCCCTCCATTAACTGGGAAAACTACCCATGTACCAATAGACTTCCTCAATGTTTCCTGGAATTCAGTAATTCCAATGCCCTGGACCAGCTCATTCTTACCCCCACTAGAGGTAGCAACATCCTTGACCTGGTCATTTCTAACATGGGCGACCGTTGCTCTACACCAATAGTTAACTGCTCCCTGGTTAGATCAGACCACAAACTAATCACCATTGGAATCCACATCCCTCCCCATCACCCCACCCTGCAAAAGTAACCACCATAAAAAACGTCTCCAAAACAAATTTTGGGCTCCTAAAAACAGAGGTGGCTAACTTCACAGCACCCATGCAAATGGAGAAAAGTTGCATGACTGCCGAATCATACACTAATGCTCTGTACGAACACGTACACAAATGCATATATCTCGCCATACCCAATAGACCAAGATGTTCTCCTCCAAAAAAAGGAAGCCAATCTGGTGGTCCCCTGCCATAAACAAACTCTACAACAGATAGAGGAAACTGATGCTGAATAAGGCGAAGTCCCAAGACTGGAAAAACTCCCTTATCAGCCTCAATAAAAAGTTGAGATCCCTCATCAAATAAAGTTAGCTATGAAACCAAAATTGCAGCAGATAGTAAAGACAACCACAAGGCCTTCTATAGTTATGTAATCTCCATGGCAATACCCAGATTTGCTCTGAGATACTGTACAATGTTACCTCCTATACCGAGCCAAAAGATATTGCCAATATACTGGCCGACAGATTCAGTGCCAACTTTACCCCTCTCTCCCCCGTTAAAGGACCAATCACAATACCAGTAGATTGCCAGGCACCCAGTATTACTGCTGCACAGGTAAAAACAGCACTGTCCAAGGCCAAGAATACAGCTTCTATGGGACCTGACAATATCATTGTCTGTGTTCTACATGAACTACAGAGTGAACAAGCACCTTACCTGTGTGCCCTGTTCAATCATAGCCTCACCTCAGGCTTTGTCCCTACCAAGTGGCTCACTGCTACAGTCATCCCTCTCCACAAAGGAGGAGCAACTACAGACCCTGGGAACTAGCACCCCATTATTCTGACAAGTCTGATATGCAAAACTATGGAAAGCATCATCATGGACCTAATAAACAAGGATATAGAGAATCTACAAATGCTGGATCCCACACAGTTTGGTTTTGTAAAGGGTAGATCATGCCTGCTCAACCTGGTCGACTTCTTTGAGTCAGTCACCAGAACTGTGGATGAAGGCAAGGTGGTTCATGCAGCCTACCTTGATCTGGCCAAGGCTTTTGATACCATTCCCCACTCAGGAATCATAGAAAAACTCACTAAGCTAGGCATCAACCCCTGTATCACTAGGTGGGTTGCAAACTGGCTCACAGATAGAACCCACAGTGTGAAAGTAGCTGATTGTAAGACTGCCAACCAGTCATGAGTGGAGTCCAACAGGGTTCAGTGCTGGGTCCTCTCCTGTTTGGTATCTACTTCTCTGAAGTCCAGGCCAACACTAAGGAACTCTGGCTGACAAAGTTCGCAGAGGATTGCAAGTTGGGAGCTATTATTAACTCCCCAAGTGATGTTGACATCCTACAGAAAGGCCTCACTGAGACCAACGACTGGTGTCAGAACCATGGCCTTAAGCTGAATGCCAAAAAATGTGTTGTCATCCCCTTTGGGAAAAATGCAGTTCCCATGAATTACCACATCAATGGTAGTACACTAAACCCAGAAGGCGTTATAAGATATCTGGGAGCACAGTCTGACAGCAACCTCTCTTTTGACCACCACATTGCCACTGTGGTCAGAAAGTCCTTCTATGTGGTACATCTCATTACTAAAGGTTTTGCATCCAGGAAGAAAGAGGTCATTGTCTCCCTCTACTATTCCCTCATTAGGTCAATCATCGAGTACAGTGCCCCATTTGGCATGTACCTCACTAGACACCTGTAACAACTGGAGAGGCCACAAAAGTACCTCACAAAGAAGACCCTAGGCCTTAAACACTTGTCCTATATGGACAGACTCAAAAAACTCCAACTATTCTCTGTCCCATATCGCCTACTTAGAGGCGATCTCTGCTTGACTTACAAAGCCATGTCTGACCCAGCTCTGTTAGAAATGCTACATCTAAAGAAATCCCAATTCCTCCACACCAAATGCTCCAGAGACCTTAACCTCATTACCACAATCAACAGAACAAGTTGGTGGGACAATTTCATAATCCTCAGACTGCCCATGCTATGGAATAAATTTCCCATACATGTCAAGCAGAGCACCTCACTGGCCCTCTTCAAGGGAAATCTTGATGAGTGGATGTGAAATAGAAAATTCACCCCAGGGATCACTCCAGTGACTCTACTCAACAGAGGCACTTGGAACTAAGTTCAGCTGGTACGATGCCAGGGTAATCCTATAGGCTAGGCTTGTAAAGGCTCCAGGTCCATTAGCCTACTACACAGCTATGAACCTATGATGCACAGTGTCTTCATTTAGTACTTTCCACAAACTGCTGAAAGATCCTCTGGGCTTGTATACCTTCTGCAGACATGCATTAGTAATGCTCATATATATCTTACTTTATGAATGAGTTTTTCAGGAATACAGTTTTGACATGACTGATTGTGGTTACATTGAGATTGCTGGTGATGTCTTCTTTGTGCAGCAGTATTTTCCACAGATGGGGCATATTTACATATTACTTGTTTAGCCACAGTTCTTGCATGGAACTTGATTCAGTCTGCCAAATTCCATGAACTTTATTGAATCCAATCCATAATGTCTGTGTTAGGAGGCCTTTTTATTCTTTGCTTAATCTGGCAATTTGAAGAGAGCTCCACAAACACTCTTTACAAGGTAGATCTCAAGAAAGAATGCAACAGCTGAGCTACAGACTTCATGAATTCCTGTCAGTTTTTTCTGGCAGTTAGTGCAAAGGAGTTCACTTATTACTACAGGAGGAGTTAAGGCTTTCAGCTGCCAAGAAGCTGCTCCATGTCGTTCGCGGTACAAGGTTTGATTTCTTCCTCCATTTGTCTACTGCATGACTCTGAGCAAGTTGCTTAACCGGAGAGAGCTCCAAGGTTGGCTCTTAGAAGAGACACTTGTGTCTAGTGCACCTATCCAGTTAATGAATGTATAACATAAATAAGTATATATTACAGTTTGTGAATGTGGAAACAGTGTAAGTTCTTTATCTCCCCAACTACAAGTATTTTGTGCACATTTTATACTTTTTTTTAATAAAGTCAGTCCTGCAGTTTCAACTTTAAAAACAATAAACTGACTTTTGTTAATTGCTTTATTACTTATTTTGTAAACCGGTGATATCAAAGGAAACCCTAGAACAGATTCTTGCTCTCTGCTTGTCTCAATACCAAGAATCTCATTTTTTCTACCACTTCTTGTACTACAGTACAGTATCAACCTACAACTAAAACTAAACTCTCTATAGCTAATAGTAATTTGAGTAGCATTAACAAGAAATGGACTCCACAAGAACACATAAGCCTACCATTGTTCATTTCAATGATTTTTGGTTAAAAGATCACCATTGTTTTATTAATTATTTTCCAACAAACTAGACAGTATACTTTAGTAACAGACATGAGCCAGTCAAGGTAAGGAGGTGAAATGATCACTCCTATTAATCAACACATTGGCCATTTCCCATTAGTTACATGTGAACAATCGTAGCACTCTCTTTTGATTCCCCAGTTTCCAAATGATGAATATCAACAACTGATGAGTGGAAAACCATGAAAAAATAAAAAATATATATTTGACTACAGGAGGCAAGCCTCTCCAACCCCCCACCCATGCACTCTCCATGTGAGGACTCCACTTCCACATCCCCCTAAATTCTATATTACAACTCCCTGGTCACACCATACTGGAGAAAAGGGGAACCCCCCCCCAAAAAAAAAAAAACTCTCCACTGTCTCACACAGTATAAGACATTGTGGTGAAACCTACTGCAGTATTACTTTTTGGAAGTGAAGCTGCTTGTTTTCCAGTGCTGTGAAGTCCTGCTGGATATAAGTCCCCCTTGTGTATGTGTAACTAGTGCTGTGAAGTCCTGCTGGATATAAGTCCCCCGTGTGTAACTAGTGCTGTGAAGTCCCGCCGGATATAAGTCCCCCTTGTGTAACCAGTGCTGTGAAGTCCTGCTGGATATAAGTCCCCCTTGTGTAAAACTTATGCATCGGTACTACTACTGATGCAAACTCTAGCCCTGATTTGGCTGAAGTTCATGAAGGTAGAGATAATGTGATTTATTTTGCCTGTATTTATGGATTCCAGCACTACTGTAAAGTGTACTTTATTTTCAGTAAGGCAATCAAATAAAATGCATTTCAAACAGGGTGAATGAGAGTGCAGTATTTGTATGAGATCACTAAATACTTTAGAAATGGGACATTCCCCCTTCCTCCAATATAATGTAACCTCTGAGTTGGTATATACAGGTTAGCAAGTGTGAGGAAATGCAGTCCCCAACATGCAGAGTGTACGGAGCTTTCCCCCTGCAAAAAGACTTGTTGTGGGTGTATGGCCTTAGTCTGACATTTCTATTGCTTGATAACTTTACCCTTGAACAATGAAATTCAAACAAAGTGCACTTCCACTACTTACGTAAACCCCTGTTTACATATCACCACCCTTTTCATTTTCTTTGCTAGAAAACATATTAAGGCCTATTCTTGCCAGTCAGACAAATTCCAGATTGATTATTTCTGGTGATCTAAATTTGGACCACCATACCTCATACAAGTGAATTAAATGCATACTTCTCAACTGACCAGATTTTCACAGAATGTCCAGATATTTGCCTCATATTTTTGGTCTGTTCATCATAAATTTTGTGATTTTATGGCAAATTATTGGAGACTGGATTTCTAAATAATGGCAAACATTTGAGTTTCAGACTGCATACCCATCAAAAATACATGCTAATGCAAAACCTGTTATTCTAGCAACTTTCTAAGTTTAGAAGGGCAGTATTTAAAATATGTCTCTATTTTTGGGCCTCTGTCCCTCCATTATTTTTTTGTCCAGATTTACTGCATGTAGAGGTTGAGAAGTATAGTTAAATGGCATTCTTAATCACTAACTTAACTCAACTTACCCATGAGTCAGCTTGGCTCAGCCACCCAAAAGGTAAATGGTCATTTCTACATGACACGATAACCAGCATTCCAAATAAATTCTTAGCTGTTAAAGTTCTGCTGATCAAAAAGGTGACAGTTATTAGTTCATATCCTATTAATTTCTAACATCCACATAAACTCCACCTGTACTGGTTTATGCTTGAAGGATTTCTGAGTCTCCCGAGTCTATTCTTTTACAAAATATTTACTGACTCTTATTGTATGCTAAAAGATCTCACAGCTGTCTTATCTGTTTACTGTTATATTCTCTCTTCAATTCAGAATGGATTGTATCCACTTACAAAGAAAATTACAGTGAAATGAGACATCCCTAGCTTATTTTTGAATTACAAAAATCAGAAAAAAACAGAGATGTATAATGGACATAACAAAAGCAAGATTCTACCAATATGGATAAGTACATAATCCTCTACAATCTTAAAACAGAAACAAGAATAATACAAATACTCTTTATTTATGTATTTATTTGTTTGTTTGTTTGTTGACTAGGTCAGTCCAACTGAGCCGAAGCCCTTTTCAGCGGTGGGCCGGGGAGAAAAGCTTCATAATTACATAAGACATGTAGAATAATAAAACACAGATACAGCATAATTACAAAACTGAATTAACACAATATGAAGTACGTGATTAACATACTCAGAGATTAAATACATTATAACATCAATAAAAACAGTCTGCACAATCATAGTAACTTAAGGTAAGTTTTCTCATAAACTGATAATAATATTTTATATATATATATATATATATATATATATATATATATATATATATATATAGATATATATATATATATATATATATATATATATATATACATATATATATATATATATATATATATATATAATTTTTTTTTCCTTGATTAAAATATCATTATTTTGAATAAGAAAAGTACGACCTTACTTTTGCGAAAGTGCACCTTTCACAAATCCCTGTTCAGCGAACCGGCAATAAAAATAAAAAAAAAACACTTAAAACTCCATTTTGCAGGGGGAAAGCACCCCTGCACCCCCTATACCCCCCTATATTTTATATACTAACTCCGAGATTGCACTACAGTGGGGAAACAAGTATATTCTCTTATCCCCACTGTAGTGCTCTGTTTTAAGTTTATTGCTGGTTCACTGAACCAGAATTCACGAAAGTGCACTTTCGTTGAAGTGCATTTTTGCGAAAGTAAGGTCATACTTTTCTTGTTCAAAATAATATTTCAATCAAGTAAAGTAGACCCATATATATATATATATATATATATATATATATATATATATATATATATATATATATATATATATATATATATATATATATATGAATTGTATACTATCTCTATTTCTACGCTCATATTATGGCTGTAACAATCTCCACTGATGTTATCAGTTTGATTTCCATGTT
This sequence comes from Protopterus annectens, assembly GCF_019279795.1. Classification (NCBI taxonomy): domain Eukaryota; kingdom Metazoa; phylum Chordata; order Ceratodontiformes; family Protopteridae; genus Protopterus; species Protopterus annectens. Next base: position 646,544,734 of record NC_056727.1, on the reverse strand, counting down.
TTACAACGGTTCATATACTCTGTACTTTGTGTAATATTTCCTTGTATGTATTTTAATGTATGTGGAGTTTTTCTTCCAGCCTCCACTGAAAATTAGCTTATCTAGACTAAGTGGACTTTATTGGTAAACAAATGCAATCAATAAATAAAATAAATACATATTATTCATCTTGAAAGTCTATTAAATCAGTTCCACTACATTATTCCTTAAGTCTCCTCAGAACTCCAGTCTAGATATGAAGGTGCATTATGCTATCAAACATCTAATGGCTACCCCTTTCTCAATTTCTCCCTCTAACCTTACATTCATTACAGCTAACTCCCAATATCTAACTCTAATATTGTTTTATATGTGCGGTTTACTATTATATCGCCAAACTGAACAATGGCGAATCGATATAATGTCAAAACGCAAATGTGAAAATCAAAATGTAAAACACAAAATAATCTGAAACAAATGACTGCAACATTTTCGAACAGTCACCACAGTTCCAGGAACAGCATCACTGTGCGTTGCATAGTAAAGAACGTGTTTGCACCCCCCCCTCCCACAACCCCCTGCTACTTATATATACAAACTCTAGGATCGCACTATAGTGAGAGAAAAGGTACATTTCCCGATCACCACTATAGTGCAATCTGCATCCCAATGTTGAAACTTGCAACAGCGAATGTTGTTTTGCATTCACTGTTGTATGTTTTGACATTGTGGCATTCATTTTTTTGTTGTGCGAAACTGCCGTTTCACAATAATGAAAATTGCACGAAGTGTAATCGTCTAAATAATAGTAAACTTATATGTACATAGTTTTTTTATGTAGTTTCAGGCCATTTGGCCATCAAGGAACCCTCACTCCATCAAAATGGTTTTATAAACATGCTTACTAAACCATTTGTCTAATTGTTTTCTGTATTAAGTTATGTTTCCAGATGTCTTTATAGAATAAAGGAGTTTGTTCTAGAAAAGTGGAATAACCCAAGTTGTTCTATAAAAGTGGAATAAGCCAAGAAATATAGTGATTATCTCTATATGTCTTTTATGTTCATGATAGAGGTAATTTTCCTATACCTATTTGTTTGAGAATGAGTATATATTTACAGGTCAAAACCAGTCTTCAGAGCTTCATCATTCTAAATGATGTATAATAATATAAACTTTCCTCAAACATTCCTGCACTGAATAGTAAACATGTTAAGCTTTTCTATTGTCTGATGATATTTCATATGTCTAATGCTAAGAATAAGTTTAATAAATTTCCATTTACTACCTCCAACGTATTATCTGTGCCTGAGAGAGTATATACAGAAAATAGAATTATATTCTACCATTGGTCTTTAAGAGTCTTGCATAATTCTACCAAGATACCCAGGTCACAATAGGAAATGTTTTTAAATAACAATTCTACTTAACTCGTTCCTATATTTTTAAGTTCTATATTATGATCATTAAATGAAAAAATGGACTGATTATAATTCCTACATCATCTAAGACTGCATTATTCAGCCGAACCTGTCTTTAAAATAATGTCCCCCACAAAAAAAAATACTTTGCATTTAGCTGCAATAAAATTCAGACCTAATTAGTCTCCTGAATAGTTACATCCAACAGATAATTGCTCAACGTAATGCTATCTGCATATGAGTGTCAAAATTATCTATTTTTCAGTCATTATGGTAATTACTACCTGAGCATGTACTATCCTAGAGAAATGCTGCAAAAGCTATTTTTAACAATAATGGGCCCTAAGCACAACTGTGTACTAATTCAGCCTGAGCAGATTTCCGCACAGAATATTATGCAAGGGCAATTATACAATGACCCTCCCATTTGCACGCGGATTGGTCAGCATGCACATTGTAAATCAAAGACTTATACTAATGGAAAAAAGTTCCGGTCGCCCGGACTTTTTCCATTAGAATAAGTCTTTTTTTTTTTTGGACAGCAACGGAGAACAGAAGAGCTCCATTGCTGTTATCTCGCTATGTTAAATGAGTATAAGATAGTGAGATATCTTTAAAAAAAGCAATGGAGATCTTCCTTTCTCTGTTGCTTCCACACACACAGTTCTGATGTACTGTATAACCATACGCATGCGCAGTACATCAGAACTGCCGCAGAATACTGGACAGCTGCAGAAGGGCAGAAAGGAGGCATTATACAATGCCATTATTTAAGAAAAGTAAGTATTTTGTTTCTTAAATAATGTTATTGTATAATAACAATAACCCACTTCTGGGTGTGGGTAATGCTGGATTTTCCCACGGTTGTCTTTGTTTGGCCACTCAGGCTTCGCCCTTGTGACCAAACCACACCATCCGTGGGTAAATCCAGCATTACCCACACCCAGACGTGGGTTATTGCTTAACTACTCACCAGGATCTTTTTGTTAACCAGTTGTTAATTGACTGAACAATGTAAGAGGTTATGCTAATATACTGAAGAGCTTTATAAATGGTAACTTTGGCAAAGTATCAAATGTTTTTCTGATATCAAAATACATTAGCCTCAGCTATAGCTAGGTCATGAAATTGAATTAAATTGGTTATCACTGATCTTTTTTTTTGTGGACAGAGCCATATTGTGTGATATACGTTCTCTAGCTATATGTCTCACTCTTGTCTATAGATTTCAACAGGCGTTTCTGTAAACACAATGCAGTTAGGTCAAACTTATTGTTCACCAGTTCTGAGGGTCAGTATTATGACATTACTTATGAAGAGGAGTAACATGACGTTTTCTCTTTCTAATGAATTATTAAATATGTTAAATAAAGATGGTATCAGTTCATCTGTAACACTGTTTATAAAGGGATGGCTAGAATACCATCTGAGTTCATGGAAAAGTTAGATTTCATACTCACTGTAGCATGTTTTACTGTTTCTGGTTTAATGTATAGGCATGCAGAATTCTCAAACAGCATTATCTGATCAGCAGTACCACAAGGACAGCTAAATGTTTTAGTAATACTTGTAAATTAGTCATTGAAATATTCTGCATCTTCCAATGGATTGCTCAACAGGTTATTAGGTATAGGTGCTGATCATGGAAATAAGGGCAGAACTTGACTAGTCTTGTAAGGGCCCTAGGGCCATTAGCCCAATAACTTCCTATGATCCTATGATCCTATTAGTATTAATAAAGAGCCAATAATCTGACAGCTAATTTGACAGCTGAACAATTGTGAGCTGACATACTTGAAGCAATCATTACTTTTGTTTTTAATTTTGTAATGCAGCCCTGCTTCTTGCCCAAGTTTTACTTCAAGGCAATTTGTCAATGACAGCCAGTGTTAGAAAGCATCAGATAGAACTGCAGTCCTGCTCTAGATGAATATGTACATGTGCTTACACACCATCCAACACTGCATCAACAAGGAAATGCACTGCCAGTTAAGACTGTTACACACACACACACACACACACACACATATATATATATATATATATATATATATATATATATATATATATATATATTTATACAGCCTCAGCCTCAGCCTTACCTCTGTGTCTCTTCCTCATAAGCATTTGTCAATAATACCCTACTGGTGCATGGATTTTACCCATCTGCAAACAACAGTGTCCAATACATTTTAGAATATCATGCTATATGTGGAATTTGTACCGAGATACAGCATGAGCACTGACCTAAATGTACAACACCTACAAGTTACACTCTAAACAACAAGATTGTGATGACTATGGCTCAAGATGGCTGAAATGGTTCTATTTTCATAGACCTGAAAATAGGTTTTGAGAGTGCTGACCATGGCCTTCTCATTCATAAACTTTCTTGCTATTGTTAATCAGACAATGTGCTACAGAGGCTATGTCAAAAATAGAGCATTTTGTATCATAGCCAATAATAATTCCTCTGAAGATGGCATACTTACTTAAGTCATTCCTCAAAGCTCCATTCTTCAGTCTGTTTCTTCTCCTTATTTGTTTGTAGTCTTTCTTATTGTCTTCCAGATATTACCTGTATGCATTATGTTAATTATGTTGTTGTAACTAAATCTCAGAAATTGTTCAGAAAGAAATATAACAATATGTATGCGTATCTGTAACTGTCTGTCTCACAACAAATATACTTTAAACCAAGCTTTAACAAGAGGAATGTTTTTTGGAACTTCACATAGACTAAAGATTTGTACCTAGTGTGGTGATGGAGCCAACTTGGTGTCCCCTAACAGTTGTTGCTTCCCAAATGACACCTCACACTTATTCAACAATTGCCTTTTCAAAAGCACACTATGACTTAAGCTGATAAAGTATTGATTTACACAAAGTATTCTTAAAATGTACTGTACATTCTTCCTGTGGCAAAGAAAGTGATTGGCATAAACAATTTGATTCACAAGAAAAGGTATACTCAATCTCATTATTTGAATCTCTCTTTCCAGCACTGCATTACTTCAGGAAACAGAAAAGAAAAATTCATTATATAATCTATGTTTTAGACAATAGATAACATCACCGGCATAGTTTAGAGAAATCAAATTGCATCCTAGTCACACTAAGGGTATTATTACTATTAAACTTGGTTACCTTTAAACTTATAAATGATTTTTTTTCTGGCTTAAGAAACAAATTCAACATCAAGTTAAATTCTTAATTAGTGAGGACTCAAGAAATCAGCCCAGCTTGTAGGCCACTGTTAAGAAAGTCTTAACAAAAAAAAAAGGAATGTTTTTTGGAACTTCACATAGACTAAAGATTTGTACCTAGTGTGGTGATGGAGCCAACTTGGTGTCCCCTAACAGTTGTTGCTTCCCAAATGACACCTCACACTTATTCAACAATTGCCTTTTCAAAAGCACACTATGACTTAAGCTGATAAAGTACTGATTTACACAAAGTATTCTTAAAATGTACTGTACATTCTTCCTGTGGCAAAGAAAGTGATTGGCATAAACAATTTGATTCACAAGAAAAGGTATACTCAATCTCATTATTTGAATCTCTCTTTCCAGCACTGCATTACTTCAGGAAACAGAAAAGAAAAATTCATTATATAATCTATGTTTTAGACAATAGATAACATCACCGGCATAGTTTAGAGAAATCAAATTGCATCCTAGTCACACTAAGGGTATTATTACTATTAAACTTGGTTACCTTTAAACTTATAAATGATTTTTTTTCTGGCTTAAGAAACAAATTCAACATCAAGTTAAATTCTTAATTAGTGAGGACTCAAGAAATCAGCCCAGCTTGTAGGCCACTGTTAAGAAAGTCTTAACAAAAAAAAAGGAATGTTTTTTGGAACTTCACATAGACTAAAGATTTGTACCTAGTGTGGTGATGGAGCCAACTTGGTGTCACCTAACAGTTGTTGCTTCCCAAATGACACCTCACACTTATTCAACAATTGCCTTTTCAAAAGCACACTATGACTTAAGCTGATAAAGTATTGATTTACACAAAGTATTCTTAAAATGTACTGTACATTCTTCCTGTGGCAAAGAAAGTGATTGGCATAAACAATTTGATTCACAAGAAAAGGTATACTCAATCTCATTATTTGAATCTCTCTTTCCAGCACTGCATTACTTCAGGAAACAGAAAAGAAAAATTCATTATATAATCTATGTTTTAGACAATAGATAACATCACCGGCATAGTTTAGAGAAATCAAATTGCATCCTAGTCACACTAAGGGTATTATTACTATTAAACTTGGTTACTTTTAAACTTATAAATGATTTTTTTTCTGGCTTAAGAAACAAATTCAACATCAAGTTAAATTCTTAATTAGTGAGGACTCAAGAAATCAGCCCAGCTTGTAGGCCACTGTTAAGAAAGCCTTCTATAAAACTATTCCAGCAGCCTAAAATGCTTTATCTAAATGTCTGCATAAGATTGATTGCTAAAATAGATGTATGCAGTAGCAAAAATAATACATGCAAAGTTTAAATAAATTAATTTGCTTTAAAGACTGGAGATGAGGTCTACTAAGGATTTCATTCAGTGTGATCATCAACACACATTCTGTCTCTCTCCCATAGTTGACAGAATTTTTTTATGTAATGAATAAAAATATTGGGATTTATTTATGTTTCTGTTAATATTCCCAGAAGTTCAGTATGGTGTTTACAGTAGACTGTAAATAAGGAGCAAAATTATTTATAGGTTTCATTTTCTGTGACATTTGATGAATCAGTATTATTTATGTCAACCTTGGTATTGTGCTATATTAGAACATACATAATGTTCTGTTTACTTTCTTTGATGTAACTTTGCTTTTTATATTTTACTCAACTTTTTACGTTTTTACTTTAATTCAAATTATATTGCTTTTCTCTGATAGTTTTCTGAATTGTTGAACTGTGCTTGTATTTGCATTTTGGCTAAAGTTGTGAATGGAAAGGAATTTCAGACCACCTCAGTCATTCAGTTAACAAGTAATGAATAAGCCAATGTTGTTGTGTCTTTTGGCTTTTCCCGGTTAGGGGTCGCCACAGCAGAACTCCAGTCCGCTAATGATTGGTAGTTGATTTTTACGTGCCGAGTTACCAGCCCTGACGCATAACCTTCAACAAAGATATGCCCATTCACGCATGTCTCCATGCAGAAGACGCTCTAGCTGAGAATCAAACAGGGCAGCATCTGACTGTGAGGCAACAATGCTACCACAGCACCACCACCGAATGAATAAGCCAATGAGGCAATAAATAAATAACTAAATAAATAACTAGCTACACAAGCAAATACATAAAATACTAAAATTATCCGAAATATGCCATATTTAAATAGCTAAAATATAAAGGAGAAGATTCTGCACAACATACAAAAATGCACAATAACGCCCCCATACAACTCGAGTCTGCATTAAATACTCAAAGATGCGTTTCATTGAATGCCTCTTCATCGACCCATAAACCATGAAAGCACATAACAGCGAACGTGCATATAAGCGATTTCTTGCCCTGGGAAATAAATCGCTTACCCTAAACAAATAAACACATCACTACAAACAATACAAAGTGGTGAGCTTTGCCCCCCCCACACACCCCCCCTACTTGGAGTGCTGTGTCCCCCCACACCCCCTAACTAAATATACCAACTCCGAGATCTCACTACAGTGTGGAAAATGGCAAAGTAACAGAGGTGGCCAAGCTCTATATGACTGTTCACTTTTTTGTGTTTTTATTATCTAATGGTCGATGAAGAGGCATTCGATAGGAACCCTACAACTCCCTAGGTCACCTAAAACAGCACCTTAAATACAAACCCATCTTAGACTAATTTAAAAGTGCTAAGCACAATAAAAAATGAAACAAAGACTGCATTTCTCAGTAACTACAATGTTAAAATAAGTTAATTTACATATTTTGTACAATAATAATGACTTACAGAAACATCCTATCCACTTATAGCAAACTTTTAAACCCAAATTTGTTCTTAGTTTAATTAAAAATGCTAAATAAACCAATCAACAAACAAACAAATAAATAAATAAAAAGTGAAACCAAGGCCACTTTTACTGGCCTTCTCTACATGTCGCTGAGTTATTGTTCCCTAAGTCTCAGGAGACCAAGGTACAGCAGGCTGAATAGCAGAATACTGAGGGCTATTTTCCTTCAGAAATCTTTGTGTTGGTTTCTATGTCTATGCCAGCAATGATTCCATTGTTTTGGGAGAAGCCTCCCTTCATAATGTTGGCGTGATCATGGAGCTGACATATACAAGTGCAGATACGTGTGTGGCAATATTCTTTATCAGTAATCATATACCTGTGGATTTAGCTCCTCTCTCATCCATTACTTCTTTCTCCATTCTCGGATATCTTAACTATAAACTTGAGAGTTGCTGGGTAGAAATGTAAAGACATCTTCTTTTCTTCTTTACAATAGAATGCAAAATACAAATTCAAGGTGGTTGAAGAATAGCAAACTTGTAGACTCATAGCCTATCATGATACCAGCCTTATTTTTTTCACTTTTGTTTTATTTTTTATGTTATCTCTGTGGACATATTCTGAGGACTCATTCTCAGCACTGGTTTTCATACAATGATAACGTACACAAAATCAGCATGACTTCACTTTGTGACAATACAGCTGCATTTTAAGGACAGCAGGCCTGGTCTTGCAACTGCTCCACCATCCAGTCCATAGCTGACTTCCACAAATCCATGTAAAATTTCAGTCCAAATGCATTGCAGGAAATGAGTAAGACACCCAAAGTATTTTAGTCATCTTCATTTGTAAGTTAGTTACCTACTGTATCATGCAGTCTGAAAAAGTTGCAGGCTTGTGTTCATAATCATTAAGGAAGGCCTATTATTTTATATGAGAGGAAACTCATGCAAAGGTTTGTGCACATGTGTGGCGTGTGTGGGTGTGTGTGTGTGTGTGTGTGTGTGTGTGTGTGTGTGTGTGTGTGTGTGTGTGTGTATTCTGTACTATGAAGCATCTTTTCTATCCTACACACACACACACACACACACACACACACGTGTAAATATATCAAACTCACTTCCGCGAAAGTGCATTCCATTGAAAATCCACTTTTGCAGAATAAACAAATCAAACTAAATAAAAAAAAAAAAAAACTAACACACTACACAGTATTATGCAGGGGGGCTGCGCCCCCACCCCCTACTTTACTATTCTCACTCCGAGATCGCACTACAGTGGGGAAAAGGGAATATTCCCTTATCCCCACTGTACTATGATCTCAACAAGAGTTTCCTTAGTTGTAAATCATGAGTATACGTTGATGTACAAATAATGGTATATGCAAACGGCCTATTTTTTTTTTGCTTGTTTTCTTTAACAAAAGTGCATTTTCGACAAAACGCACTTTCACTAAAGTAATTTCAACAAAGTACGGTTCAATGAACCGTACTATCGACAAAACAAATAGGACCTATGTATATATATATATATATATATATATATATATATATATATATATATATATATATATATATATATATGTGTGTGTGTGTGTGTGTGTGTGTGTGTGTGTGTGTGTGTGTGTGTGTGTGTGTATCCCCCTTTCTCTCTCTCTCTCTCTATATATATATATATATATATATATATATATATATATATAAATATATATCTATCTATCTATATATCTATCTATCTATATATGTATATATATATATATATATATATATATATATATATATATATATCAAATAGGTTAGAATTTTCTCCTTTTCTCCTAAAATGAGGTTATAAATTGCAGTAGGTTCACCAGTCCAGACTGTAACAAAAATGAATGTTATCAGCAAAAGAAAAAGTACTCTCTTGTGAATGTCAACTAAATTAACCTATACGAATGCCCAGAGCCTTTTAAATCTGTGCTAGAGTGTACAATAATGAATGTCTGCTCTATAATACAGCACGTCAGATGGGTTAAAAGATATAAAATAGCCATTGTTCTTTTATACTTTAACTGGCGTGTGCTTCAGGAGAAAATGCTGCAATATGTTACCATGAATTGATGCGATTGTCATCTTGAATGAGAATGCTGGAAACAGTGGAAGTTATTTTTCCATCCAGTAGATATTAATTTTAGAATGCTTCCATCATGCAACAGTTTTAAGGTCATCTTCTGTTAATTTTGTATCCTTATGTTTTACGATATGCTTCTTATGTGAACTTCTCTTATTGATATTATACATCTTAGGCAAACATCAGTGCAACTGTTAAAGTCTCAGTACCTCTATAGTTGAATGCGAATTTTACTAAATGGACAGCTAAGTGAAAATTATTTAATGCCACTGTTTATGTCCAGCAAAACCATGTTAGATGTTAATGTGGATGTACCTGTCTGTCAGTCTTTGTTTTGTAGATCGGAAAATCACTCACGAGAAATGCTGTATCCTTATTAAGTAGAAAAGAGGTTCATAACAATGAAATGACAGCTCTTTATATGACGGCTGCTTCTGTATGTTTTTATTTTGTCATGCACTGGGTTCCAGCTTTTCTGAGTTCTTAACATCTATATGGGTACTGTTAGCATTTGTATAAGTAACACAGTATGGATATAATAAATCCTAAAATACTTTTAATGCTTTTCTTCAGGAAAAGAGTAAATCAGACAATTATGACCATATTCCATTAATGTAAGTAATTATGACATTGCTGGCAACAGCAGGCACTACTGTCACACAAATACCTTTCAAATGTATGGATTTTTGCAGAATGACTACATTTTTCCATCATATTTTGGCCCACTTTTCATAAAATTGTGTTTTTTTGGTATAGTAATGACAAGTCATTGAAAATTAAAGTCAGAAAATAAGACAGACATTTGAGTTTCAGTCTTTACATTCTTCAGAAAATTCATGCTAATGCAAAACCTGCTATGCTACCAACTTTCTAAGTTTGTAACAGCAATATTTAAAAATTGTCCATATTTTTGGGCCTTTTTCCTCCCATAATTTATGGCTTTGTCCAGATTACTTGCTCTAAGAGCTTGAGAGGTATGGTCACACATACAGTTTAAAAGTTTATTTTATATATTGCTACTTTAAAAACCTATGGCAATAGTGAAAACATGCATCAGTGGTTCCTAAAGAATCTGATAAAATAAAATAAAAAAATATATTTCCACAGATTTAAAGGAGAACTCCATTTCCATACTACAGCTCAGATAACCCAGGACTGATTAGCATTTCTGGAGTTGGAGAATTTGAGTAAAACAAATAACCCAGGAGTGATCAGCATTTGTTGTGGTGAAGGAACTGATTAAAAGCCAGTATTAAGTTTCTGGTCAAACTTGAGTTCTGTAGAACTTTGTGTGTGGTCTAAACTGTAGCAGCTGCTTGCTACAGTTTAAAAGTGAAAAAAAACTTTTTTGTATTAAGTAAAACCTGAGCACTGCAATGCTCCATGCAGGCATGGTATAAACTGTAGCAACTGTTTACTACATTTGTAAAAAGCAGTTTGTTAAAGTTTAAAAAATTTTTTTAACTAAAACACGAGTGCCATGGTATCCCATATAGCTAGCAGCAACTGTTTGCTACATTTGTAGCAAACAGTCTGCTACAATTTAAAAAGGAAAACTTTTTTAACTAATAAAGTTTAAGTTGTGGAGTGCTCTATGCAGACAGTGTGTAAACTGTATCAACTGTTTGCTACATTTGTAGCAAACAACTTGCTATTGTTTAACAGAAATTATGTTGAGGAAGGGTTGGAGTAAGGCACAGAAGTGGTTCCTGAATGGCTGGGTCAACAGGCATGATGGCATGTTGTGCATCTGGCCACCTGGTTGGCATGCCAGTAAAAGGAGCATCCGTTTTTTTTTTTTTTTGGTCTTGAGTGGAAAAGCTGGGAGGAGGCATATATTTAAGTGTAGTAGGATGAAGTTCTGTAAAGTGAAGTTTTACCATCTATGCTTCTCACACACACACACACACACACACACACACACACACACACACACACACACACACACACACACACACACACACACATTCACCACTGACAGATTTGAGTTACCTGCCCAACTAGTTATATAATCTAGAAAACAGAGTGTTTCCCACAAGCACCACATGTGAAGCCTATCTCTGAAGGGAAGAGAGAGCAGTTTTGACAGGATGACCTCATCACTGTGTTGCAATAAAGATGTTTGTGTTAAATGTTCAATAAAGGGCGGGGGGGCTATGTCTAAATTTAAATCTTTCTCCTGAGTGGAAGTTGACACAGCAGATGTATTGTTGAGAATTTACATACCTGACACTAGCATCACACACACACACACACACACACACACACACACACACACACACACACACACGCACACACACATACACACACACACTCACACACACACACACACACACACACACACACACACACACACACACACACACACACACACACACACACACACATGGAGAGACATACCTACCTAACTAGTTACACAATCTAAAGAACACAGTATGAATTGCAAATGCCACAGGAAACATCTGACTTTAGTGATGTGAAAATGCACAATTTTAAGTATTAAAACATCACTGTTTTGTACAACAGCTGCTGTGGTGCATGACAGGTTATGAGACAATTTCATGTGTCTGGACAGGCCAATGTAACATCACTGTGCTTGTGTCATGTAATTACATACTTCTCTTCTAACATCTATACAGTGTCATTCATGTACATTGCATTACTCTGAAGGACATGTACCTTTTTCGCAGAATGGGGTGTCTATGCCAAAGACAATTGTAGAACAGTGGACAGTCAAGCAAGCATTCATGAGCATTCATCTTGATATGTTGTATGCAAATACTGTTTATTGTGTCACTGCCAGTTTTCTTGGCTCATGATTGCAGAACACATTTAATACAGACAGACACTCCTGAAATAGACAGTGCACTTCTGAGTAACAGTGATAGAGTATGTGTGAAGGGGTCACACACCAGTGTAAAACAGTTGCATCTGTAACTATTGCACTGCAGACATATGTTAACAGACTGAATTAACTGAGTCAATATCACTGTGTAATGCAGAGCTCTCATTTCCAAAACCCCACTTACACCTGCATAAGTTATAACACCTACTCACATATTTTTCTAACTCTCTTCCTGAAGCACAGCACTGGCAAGCTTATCTGTGCTGTCAATGGCAAAGTATTAGCACAGGCATATTTTTGTCTTGGGCTGTTGAACTTGGAAAGGGAACTAGCAGTAGTCTGACTTGCCCCATGCCAACCCTTGTGCAAATAAGCAAATAAAACTGGTTTGAAGAGACAGTCACAAAACAATGAGGCAAGGGGAATGTAGGCATCATATTTCATCACTGTAACATTACAGAGATGTGTCAGATTAAGGTGTTATACATCATGATTTACACATTTGTCATGAAGGCAGGAATATTTGAGAAAAAGTAGTCCTTGTTGTCATGGAACCAATTGTACATGACATTACATAAAGTTACACTAGTTAACTAATGCTGGATTCGAAACTCCTACCTATCTACTGTTACAATTTAGAGAACACAGTGTTAGATGCAAGTGCCACAGATGTCTGAGGTTTATTAAAGGATGACCTCAACAGTGTGTTACAGAGAACATGTTTTTGGTGAACGTGGGATAAGGGGAGTCCTCTTGCAGTTTAAATTCTTCCCAAGTGGCTGTAGATACAGCACAGCTGTTCAGAAAGAGTACCTATCTACTGATACAATCCAGGGAACACAATATTAGCTGCAAGTGCCAGAGAAGAAATATGAAATATGAAATATTTTTGCTTGGGCTAAAGGAAAGTCTCTCTGTTGATCAGTGGCAGTGAAAAACATTGAGCTGCTTCCCTGCCCCCCGTGGGAGTGGTTACTGACTTGAAACTGTAGTTTTATTGGCCAAAAAGGGTCATTTCCAAAACTCCTTCATCTTCCTCTCTTAAAACCTAGTTGCCTCATGGTTTTGGCGTCTTTTCAGGCTTGTTGGCTGTTGGTGAAGCACCCACCAAGAGGAGAAAATGCTGAGAGAAGAAAGGAGCCACTTTTGAGATTTTAAGTATTTTTCCTCTGTTTATTTGCATAGCTGCCTAGTTTGAGCATTTTCTGGCTTGTTAAACTTGATTTCTGCATTAGTAGCTGTATTTAGAGCACAACCAAAAGCTGTTTACTGAATTTCCTGTTTGCACTTAATTTTAAAATCATTTTTTTCTCAAAACTTGCATATTTTCTGTCTTTGACCTAGCACTCTTGTGTGGGGTCATTTACTGCACTGTTATAACTTGATATTACTTGTGAACCTCTGCTATCTCTGAAAAAACAAAAACAAAAAAAAAATCTTGCTTTTTCCCACTTTTCTGAGATTTAAAAAAGTTCAAGTTACAGGCTTGCTGTTCTTGAACTGTTTTGTAAGTTTCTGTGAGGCCATTTTGCTTGGGCTAAAGGAAAGTCTCTCTGTTGATCAGTGGAAGTGAAAAACATTGAGCTGCTTCCCTGCCCCCCGTGGGAGTGGTTACTGACTTGAAACTGTAGTTTTATTGGCCAAAAGGGTCATTTCCAAAACTCCTTCATCTTCCTCTCTTAAAACCTAGTTGCCTCATGGGTTTGGGGTCTTTTCAGGCTTGTTGGCTGTTGGTGAAGCACCCACCAAGAGGAGAAAATGCTGAGAGAAGAAGGGAGCCACTTTTGAGATTTTAAGTATTTTTCCTGTTTATTTGATAAGTTTTTCTGCATAGTTGCCTAGTTTGAGCATTTTCTGGCTTGTTAAACGTGATTTCTGCATTAGTAGCTGTATTTAGAGCACAACCAAAAGCTGTTTACTAAATTTCGTGTTTGCACTTAATTTTAAAATCGTTTTTTCTCAAAACTTGCATATTTTCTGTCTTTGACCTAGCACTCTTGTGTGGGGTCATTTACTGCACTGTTATAACTTGATATTACTTGTGAACCTCTGCTATCTCTGAAAAAACAAAAACAAAAAAAAATCTTGCTTTTTTCCCACTTTTCTGAGATTTAAAAAAGTTTAAGTTACAGGCTTGCTGTTCTTGAACTGTTTTGTAAGTTTCTGTGAGGCCATTTTTGCTTGGGCTAAAGGAAAGTCTCTCTGTTGATCAGTGGCAGTGAAAAACATTGAGCTGCTTTCCTGCCCCCAGTTGGAGTGGTTACTGACTTGAAACTGTAGTTTTATTGGCCGTTTTGGGTCAATTCCTGGCTCTTTCCAGCCCCTGCTATCAAGCACGCTTTAGAGTGCTTTAGCACGATTTAGCGTGGAGTTGCCACTAGCGCAGCATCAGGCAGCGCTGGTTTAACAAGGTTAAACTTTTTCTGGCTCCATAAAGTCTGTTCTTCATTTTTTCCCTTAGAACTGCTCTACTATTAATCTAAACAGTATATCCCTTAACTAAAAAGCGCAGCACTTGTTCCTAAAAGCTTTTACTTGTCTTAAAAGCATCTTCTTTTCAGGTTTAGCACTTCTGTATTATACAAAGTCCCTCACTAGCAAAACCCCCCCCAGGAGTACCCACTTCCTTACTAAGTCCTCTCTTATTCAGTTGCACCCCTAACTTCTAAATTTCTCTAGCATGTTGTAGGGCCAGATGCTGGCATCCTCTCCTGTCCAGTTGGTGAATTTGGGAATATTGAGGCAATGTTACAATTGCCTCATGTACACTGACAACCCTCTCCTCCTCCCACATAACACAAATACTTGCGAGAGATGCAGCTATTTAGCCAAACTGGAGGCTGAGCTCTCTCAACTCAGGACTGGCAAAACCAGACAGGAGGAGAAGGCAACTACACACACCACAAAACCAGTCTCACATAAAGCTATCACAACAATGAATCAAACACATAAACACACAAAGTCATACTCGGAGGCTCTGAGCCAAAATTTACCTAAACAGCAGAGGCCTCCAAATCAGACATCCAAGCAACTGCCACCTCATGACACACCACAGGCAACACATAAACCACAAAATCAGTGTGCAAAGCAGTCACAGCCCCTAAGGCCAAATACAACACCAAACATACTTGTCATAGGTGACTCCATAGTCAGACACACTGACGTCCCACTCACCAGGCTGAACAAGGAGAGGGTCACAGTAAGCTGCCTATCGGGCGCTAGAATCCACCACATAACACAAGCACTCGGGTCACTCCACAGCAAGTACAAATATGACACAGTCATTGTCCATGCTGGTGTGAACGACCTGAGACATACCTCCCTGGACTACATGAAAAGAGTCATAGAGGAGCTCTCTGATTATGTAGCCCAGGCAGGTATGACCCTGACTCTGAGCAGTATCCTTCCTTCACCAAGAATGATGCCACAACATAGAGACAACATGATCAGCTTTAACAATTGGCTTAATTTCTGGTGTCATTCAAAGGGGATCCAGTGTCTGTCTGCCTGGGATGACATGCTTGACAAGCCACGCTGCTTCGCAAGGGATGGCTTGCACCTGTCACCCCTGGGATTCTGGATATTGGCTAAGGCTCTTGCCACCCCCGTAGTGCCTTTTTTAAGCAAGGCTCAAATTCTAAACCTACCACCCTAGAAAACAAAAATGGAAAGAAACTAAGGGTAATGCTGCTCAATGCCAGAAGTCTAAATCTCAAAATGCACGACTCGAGGCCCTTCTCAGTATGGAGAACATCGATGTCTGTGCTGTGACTGAAACCTGGTTCAAGGCTCCTGAGAGCACCCCGGCACTATCAGGTTTTACCTCATATCATGCGTTCCGGCCCCAAAACCTGGACCACACCACAAAAGGAGGGGTGTATCCATATTCATCAAGGATACCCACACCTCCAGGTTGGTGGCAATGCACGAAGCATCGGAAACCATCCAGGTGCAATTAACCATAAGGCAAACTGCTCTACAATTTGTAGCATGCTACAGGCCACCCTCTCAAACTCAGGAACCCCACACAGCCTTCCTGAAGACACTGGAGGGTATAAATGTATCTCCAAACACCATTATATTGGGTGACTTCAACTACCCGAATATAGACTGGGAACATTACTCAAGCCCCAACTTTCTAGCCCAAAGGTTCCTGGAGTTCATAAATTCAAATGCCATGGAACAACTAGTCACCGTTCCCACAAGAGGAGAAAATATACTAAATCTCATCATCAGAAACATGGGGACAAAATACTCCACAGCGGAAGTATATCCCTCATTGGTGAGATCAGATCACAAACTTATCTCACTGGAAATCCACATCCCGCCCCCACCCCAAACAAAAAAGACCACAGTGAAGAACTTCTCTAAAGCAAACTTCACACTACTCAAGACTGGTGTGGTATCCTTCAAGGCCCCCGAGCCAGTGGAAACCGCAACCCAAGCTGCGGAAGCCCTTACAAATGCCTTCTACGAACACCTCCAGGACTGCATGGATCAAGCAATCCCTAGTAAAACCAAGACTCTTTCCACCAAGGGCAAACGTCCAGTCTGGTGGACCCCAGCCATAAACAAACTTTACAATAAGAGGAGAAAGCTCTTACATGATAGAGCAAAATCCATAAAAGAGAAGACACCCTTGATCATTATTAGTAAAAAAAATATGAGCACTCATAAAATCATCCAAGGCCAACTTTGAGAGAAAAATTGCAATAGAATCAAAAGACAATCATAAGGCCTTCTTCAGCTGTGTTAGAAACCTGGGAGGAAACTCCCAGATATGCGCAGAATTAGTCCAAAATGATACAAAAATCACTGAACCCACAGACATTGCCAACATACTGGCAGACAGGTTCAGTGCAAACTTCTCCCCTCTCCCCCCCAAAAGGAGAGATAACTATCCCAGTGGAGTGTAGCCTCCCAGACATCTCAAATGTGCAGGTGAAAGCTGCTCTCTCTAAAGCTAAAAACACAGCATCAATGGGACCGGATGGTGTCCCCGGCTGTGTGCTACACAAACTCTACGAGGAACTAAACCCGCATATAAGGCAGCTGTTTAATCTTAGCCTTACCACAGGATACATGCCCAAGGAGTGGCGTACGGCAACTGTGGTCCCACTCCACAAAGGCAGTGCCTCTATGGACCCTGGTAATTACCGCCCCATAAGCTTAACAAGCCTGGTCTGCAAAGCTATGGAGAGGATCATAATGGAACTCATAAACAAAGACATAGGGGACTTGCAGACATTGGACCCGACCCAGTTTGGCTTTGTCAAGGGCAGATCATGCCTTTTGAACTTGGTCGACTTCTTTGAAACAGTCACCAAGGCCATTGATGATGGAAAGGCAGTCCATACAGCCTACCTTGACCTTGCAAAAGCTTTCGACACAATACCCCACTCGGGTATTATAGAGAAACTTACCAGCTTAAATGTAAACCCATATGTCAAAAGTTGGGTTGCAAACTGGCTAATGGACAGAACCCACAGGGTTAGAGTTGCTGGCGCCATGTCAGACTCCAAGCCGGTCACAAGTGGAGTCCCACAGGGCTCAGTCCTTGGCCCCCTGTTGTTCGGCATCTACTTCTCAGAAGTACAGGCAAACATAGGAGGACTATGGCTGACAAAGTTTGCAGATGACTGCAAACTGGGCGCCATAGTGGAAAGTACATCGGACACAGATATCCTTCAGAGGGGTCTCACGGAAACTGATAGCTGGTGCCAGAGTCATGGCCTGAAGTTAAATGCCAAAAAATGTATAGTCATACCCTTCGGGAAAAACAAGGTAACCCCAAGCTACCATATAGGTGGCAATCCATTAAGCACAGAAGAGGTTATCAGGGACCTGGGGACCCAGGTTGACAGTGGCCTTTCTTTTGACACTCACATTGCTAAAGTGGTTAGAAAGACCTTCTACATTGCCCACCTGATCATGAAGGGATTCACATCCAGATCAAGTGAGGTCATTGTTCCCCTGTACTCTTCACTTATCAGACCAATGATCGAGTACAATGCCCCATTCGGGATGTATCTCACGACACCTGCAGCAATTGGAGAGACCCCAAAAGTTCCTCATCAAAAGGATAAAGGGACTCCAAAATCTGTCATATGCTGCCAGACTGAAGAAACTCCAGCTCTATTCAGTCGCATACCGCCTGCTCAGAGGTGACCTGTGCCTGACATACAAGGCCATGTCCAACCCGGAATTAATGGACATGCTCCACCTCAGAAAATCCAAATCTACCAGATCCACTAGAGCAAGCGACTTAAACCTTAGCACGGATAAAAATAGGACATGCTGGAGGGATAGATTTGTCACCCAGAGACTCCCTATGCTGTGGAATAAAATCCCGGTCCATGTGAGGCAGAGCACCTCGCTGGCTCTGTTCAAGAGAAATCTTGACCGGTGGATGGGAGATCATAGGTTTACCCCGGGAATCATCTCTGTGTCACTGCTGGACAGAGGCACAACAAACTAATGGGCACAGTATTTTTTAACATAAGGAGTGGCGGAAGCCACAAAACTTTGGGCTAGGCTTATAAATGCCTTAGGGCAGATAGCCTAGTATAAACCTATGAACCTATGAACCTATGACTTTTATAGTGAGAGACTGGACTTAAGAAAGGATGACCTCAGCAATGTGCTGCAGAAAACATTTTTGTGATAAAAGTTGGATGAAGTACAGATGAGTGGAAGTGGACACAGCACATGTATTGTTGAGGCTTTATGTACCTGTCACTAGAACCCCCCACACACACACACACACACAAATACACATGTACAAACAAGTTAAACAAGTTCACCAGAGTCAGATTAAAACCACCCACATAATTAGTTACACAATCTAGAGAACACAGTATGACTTGCAAGTGCCACAGGAAATGTCTGACTTTATTGATGCCAAAATGCACATTTGTAAGTACTAAAATGTCACTGTTTAGAACATCAGCTACTGTGCATCACATGCTTTAGGACAAATACATGTGTCTGGACAGGCAAACATAAAAGCACTGTGATTGGCCCATGCAATTATATACGCCTCTGCTAACATCTATATACTGTCATTCATGTAAATTGCATTGCTTTTAGATACATGTACCTGAGATGTCAATTAAAATCACAGCAGTAAAACAGTGGACTGTCAAGAAGCATTCATGACAGCTCATGCCTGCATTTTTGCATGCAAATGGTAATCATGTATTGTGTCCCTGTCAGCTGCAATGGAGTATGCTTACACAATGTGCATAGACAATACAGACAGACACTTCCTAAATATGACAGTGCACTGCAAAATAAGAGTGATGGATTATGTGTGAAAAGGTTTCACACCATTGTAACAAAGTTGCGAGTCTAACAGTTGGAGTACAGATATACATTAACAGACTGAATTAATTGATACCTTAGTTTCAAAACTCCATTAACATATATAGAAGTTGTACAATATACTTGCATAATTCTTTGTTGCAATTTTTTTTAACTAGCTCCCTGAAGTGCACCACTAGCAAACTCATTCTCACAGCTGATGGCAAAGTATTAGTGCATATGTAATTATATCTTGATGTGATGAACTTAGAATGGGAATTAGCAGCAATATATTGTGCTCCATGCTGACCTTCATGTAAATGAGCAGCATAAACATAAAACCATGTTTGAATCTGATGGAAGACAGAACCTATATGTGTTATGCTTCTGGTGTCATGATTTACACATTTGTCATGACAGTTTCAGTTCTTCCGTCCTTATATGTACGGTACAGGTGCATTATGAAACACATGAGGGACCAAGCATGTTTTCGCTGCTGGAACATGGCTTATGGAAACAGTTTTAAATCAAGGTTTATTTGATGACAAAGAAGGGGTGGGAAGAGGTAGAAGTTTGGTGACAGGAACACAAATACAGAAGCACACATACAGACATACTAAGAGATTAGTTTATGGTTCATTTCTGTACATATTTGTGTTATGTTACTTTTTGGTTTGTCATCAAATTTATTCAGACAAAATCTGCACAAAACAGTGTTGCCAATGGAAAACAAGCACATTAATACAGCAGCAGGATAATAATGGTGTGTAAATAAAATTTGTAGCCAGTACTTACACCCAAATAAGTCATTATAAAACATATTGGCATACATCTGGATTTGAACCATAACCTGGGTATTGCCTAACCACACCACACAGGAACTCCTGTTTCACAAAGTTCAAATATCACAACAGATTAGAGAAAAAGAGAATGCATGTTTTAGTCTTCATTGTGCTGATGACAACTGTAAAATCCCGTAATGTGTACATTTCATCCAGTAGCCTAGTAAATATGAAACAGTAAAAAGTGATAGTACAAAAGTGGGAACAGATACGAGACATGGAGAAAGGGATACAGACTCACAGAAAATGTTATATTTTTGTGGGGCATTTTTAACATCTTAGGAGTGTGTTACTGTTATGGTTGTCCTGATGAGTAATGAGTCATGTAATGTACAATCAAGTGTTTTCAGTAGGGAGCAATCAGGAATTGGAAAGTATAACCATGACTGAGGCATAACCAGCTTTACTTTTAATGGTTTGAAGTGACAGTCACAAAACAATGAGGCAAAAGTGTATGTAGGCATCAGGTTTCATCACAGTAATGACAATTTGAAAATTGCATATGGTTACAATACTAAAAGAAGCATACTAAATGATCCAGTGTAGAATGGTTCCTAACAATATTTGAAAATGTAACATCCTACTATGCAACTCTTAGCCTATTCAAGAGAAGATTAGCTTGACTGTACATAGCTAAGAGATTAGTTTATGGTTCATTTCTGTACATATTTGTGTTATGTTACTTTTTGGTTTGTCATCAAATTTATTCAGACAAAATCTGCACAAAACAGTGTTCCTAATGGAAAACAAGCACATTATTACAGCAGCAGGATAATAATGTTGTGTAAATAAAATTTGTAGCCAGTACTTACACCCAAATAAGTCATTATAAAACATATTGGCATACATCTGGATTTGAACCATAACCTGGGTATTGCCTAACCACACCACACAGGAACTCCTGTTTCACAAAGTTCAAATATCACAACAGATTAGAGAAAAAGAGAATGCATGTTTTAGTCTTCATTGTGCTGATGACAACTGTAAAATCCCATAATGTGTACATTTCATCCAGTAGCCTAGTAAATATGAAACAGTTAAAAGTGATAGTACAAAAGTGGGAACAGATACGAGACATGGAGAAAGTGATACAGACTCACAGAAAATGTTATATTTTTGTGGGGCATTTTTAACATCTTAGGAGTGTGTTACTGTTATGGTTGTCCTGATGAGTAATGAGTCATGTAATGTACAATCAAGTGTTTTCAGTAGGGAGCAATCAGGAATTGGAAAGTATAACCATGACTGAGACATAATCAGCTTTACTTTTAATGGTTTGAAGTGACAGTCACAAAACAATGAGGCAAAAGTGTATGTAGGCATCAGGCTTCATCACAGTAATGACAATTTGAAAATTGCATATGGTTACAATACTAAAAGAAGCATACTAAATGATCCAGTGTAGAATGGTTCCTAACAATATTTGAAAATGTAACATCCTACTATGCAACTCTTAGCCTATTCAAGAGAAGATTAGCTTGACTGTACATAGCTAAGTAATGTAGTGCAAAGGGCACCAAAGTAATGCAGCCATAGACGAAAACTCACAAGATTTTTATCAAGAACCTGTGTACCTCCATTTCCCCCTAAGGTACAGGTGCTTCTCAGTACCAGGCATGGTGCAACTCATGAGGAGACAGAGTGATGATACAGAAGGGGGGAAATACACACAGAGCTGGAGTGGGAAGCAGGGACCAAGTAAATTATGACAAAAGCATGATAATGGTGACACAAAACAATATGTAGGTAACAGCTAATCATAAAATACTGTAACAAAAACAGTCAGTAACAGTTTGCATATGTCTGCATTACAGGTCTTGAAAGTATGCAAAAAAATAGTCTGTAGGTCTGAGCATTATCTCAGCACACCACAAAGGTACTCCTACTTCACAAGGTTAAATCACACAATTAAAGGGACAGTGACAACTTGCTGAAGGCGTGAACAGAGAGAGAGATGGAGAGAGAGAAATAGCAACAGTTTTGTTTATGGTACATTCAAATGTTATATTAATGAAATGTTGTAAATGGAGATAAATACAGATGTTTGCATTTAAACATATAATAAGACTCAAAAATGTCACAAAATATTAATTTAACACACAGCTGTAATTGAACCCATGACACAATGCAAAAACCTCAATCAACAGACAGAGAAATTATTTCAGCACACCACATATGAATTTGTAGGTTCTTACGTCCAGTATCCAAATACCTGTTAGAATAACTGTTTTAAAATATGACCTTTACTCTGTCTACATATAGTTTAACAGATTTAAGCACATTTCCATGAGCTGAACATTGCTAGTGTGGCTGAAATTAAATGCCTCAGCATTTTACATAGGAAGTTTAATGCCATTCAACATCACTAAGCACTAGTGCTGAGGTACAAACTGGAAGGTTTTTGATGGCCATTTGTGTTATGTGTGATTCCATTTTTGTGAATAAACTTGTGGAAAATGGGTTAATAGAACAGTGGTAAAAATGGGGTGGGGGGCAAGGAGAGGAAAGTACACAGAAAAAAAAGGAATTTGCAGGATGGTGGTGTTAAAGCATCATAACTATCCACTTCTTCACAACATAAAAGTAGAATTGTACACAGACTTTTATAACATAGTAAAGCCACCTCACCAGGGATGGGTGACAACACAATAATAGCAACTGAACCAAATCAAGTGTGTCAGGATGACACCTAGGTGAAGCAAAGGACTATGTACAGGGCAGACTTTTTGTGGGGCAGGTGCCCATTTTTTTTTAATTTGGTGAGAGCGGAATGCTGGAAATGGGATTAGGAGTGAGAGGGTCATGTAGGTAGAGTACGTTAGATAGCAGATATAGGCAATACAGGACATGAAAGACAGGGATGGAGATGAGCACAAAAAGTTGGGGCACACCATGATGGGGGACAGGTAGAGGACCTCAGAAGCACATTGGCATCCAGCTTGAGAACAGGGAGAATCTAGTCTTCATCTTCAGACCTGCTATCACTGTCTCCTGTAAAATTTGCCTGAATCAGTGCCAGACTTGGCATCCTTTGAACAATGCAATGCACAACATTTTCAAATCAGCTGATTTGAGCACTGAGGCTCATTTTCATTGTGCCTTCCACCAGCCCTGTTAGCACCTGATGGGTGACAAAATCATCACATCCAGTACTACAGCTCGGAGAGGTATCACTGCACCAGTAGGCGGGCCAGATCTACTTGATGCAGATGAAGCAGGTAGGGCAGGAGTTGTGGAGGTAGCACTGACAGGTTGTGACCAAGATGTGCATATATCATATATTTATTTATTTGCTTATTTGTTGACCAGGTTAGTCTGGCTGAGCCAAAGCCATTTTTCAGTGGAGGCTCGGGGAGAAAAGCTCCACGAATATTACAAACATACAGAGTAGTAGATAAAATTATACAGTTAGATATAAAAAGCATAACCTAATGAAAATGTATATTATTTGCACATCAAAAATTATATACAAACTTATACCACTGAATCAAGCAGTACAATCTTTGTAGTTGTGGGTCAAATACATGTATGAGAAATACCCATTACAGGAATAAACACAGGTAATATGTGGTTTACTTAAGTAGAACTCAGAGAGGTATAAGTTGTAAGTTTGTTAGTTGAGTAGTAGGGGAAAGCTGAAATACAGTCAGAGAGTAGACATGAGAGGATGTAAGGGGGCTAGGTGAAAGAAGGGATGAGAGTTGTAGGTGGAACAGTCATGGATGGTAATTACAACAACAGATCAGAGTACTGTTAAGAGAGTTTTTGGTAGCAGTCTTAAATTTTTGTGGATGATTAATATTCTAATATTCTAGCTGAAAGAAGAGCAGTTAATGAGGAAATTCTAACCAGTTTAAGGTTTTAAGTGCAAGACAGTGGTGAGATTGGTAGGTTAGATCTGCACTAGCCATTCTTGAAGTTTTGTTGTACGTGGATTCTAATTTTGATTGGAGAGTGGTCTGAAGGTTAGTGAGGATTTATGAGCCATAGAATAGGCTTAGAAGGAAGTATACATATATAAAACAAAAACAATAAATAAATACAGAAAGGTAGGGTGGGACAAGACAAGAAGGAAAGAGAATTAGATCAATGGCATGTCACTTTAGTTTATTATTTCAATACATAAGCCAATATGAGAAATAAATAAATAAACACACCTTGGCCACATCCAGATATGATGGGAAAACATTAATGTCTCAAAAAAAAAAAATCAATCAATCACAATGGTATGGTATGACTAATATAATTATGTATTTCATTATGCCATATTGGATATCTGCTTTCAAAGTTAATAACTACTTTTGCTAAAATGTAACTGCTAATGTCATGCAGTATTGCAGTTAATATATTGTAAATCTTTTTTTTCTGGGTATTAAACCAACACCTAATTAAGCTAATTAATGATGTACTCATTGCCAAATGCAATTATCAAGAGCTATTGGAGCACACATGCTGAATACCTGCTCAAGTTGATACACAGTAATGGACTGAAAATACTTCTCTACCTTGCATTCAGACCTGATGCATACTTAGCCCATGCTTCTCTGAGGCAAGTTAGTTTCTCTTGATGTTCCTCATTGTTTTCTGTTATCTCTGTTCATCTGTACAGTAAAGAAAAAATAGATATATGAAAGTATAATGAATAACTGCTTAGACTGGCTAATTAATGCCATACCATAAACAGGTGACAGGTGAGTATACTTAGACAACTGAGGAAGTTTGCAGTCTTTAATTCATCTTCCCTTCAACTCAGATGGTCCTGTCTGTGTCTTTTCATGTCACTGCAGTGGTGATGATATTGTTCCCCAGTGTATGGAATGCAATTTGCACTGGAGACAGCCTTGGCCAAGCTATTCCAAGTCTCAGCCTTATACTGAGATCCTGTATAACCCCCTAGAGCAGCATCTGGCTGGAGTGCTCCACGGGGAATGCCACACAATTCTTAAACTCCCTGACACCCCACTGTTGTGCTCTAAATGGAACACCATCCTTATCATTCCCAGACATGTCTGCAGCAGTTGAGCTAGAAATATCTGTCTAAATTTGCACCCAGTTTGGATTTTGCATGTAACAGCTATCGTGTAAAGATGCACAGCCTAGTTAGCTGGATTTGTGCAAGTGGAAAGTAGAGTAATGTCTTGACAGACACACTGGCCCTGATTACATAAAAAAGCAAAGATGGAGTGAAATATGGTAGTGAGATTTGGCCATGTGTGATGCTCATCATATTGACACATGCTCTAATGTTAAAGACTGAAAAGCTTCATGACATTGATTATAATCATGGCAGGTTGGACAACAAATGGTATGATATGTAACATATCAACATATCTGTTGGGACTTACACATTAGTAAGATTGAGCAGTACCACCTGGGAATTGATCCCATGAGAAAAAAAGGTGACAGATGATAAATATTGCTTATTAACTGTGCTACAGCAGAGCTTCCTGTTTAACATTGTAATTAGAGGTATACTAATTTAAGAATAAATGGATATAAACTTAAGAGATGCCTGCATGTTTGTGACTTTACTTAGTCATGGAACTGTATTTCTAAGTAAAAGGTAGTATTTGTGTTTGTAAAAACATCTTGGATTAATGCAGTTGTATTAACTGTGTAAGACGTGGTGGATTAGGTTGCATGCATGCTTCATGTTGCATACTGGCATTAATGAATACTTATGGGATGTAATAACTCACAGAATTATAACAAAAATATTGTGCACATTATACATAGGCAGGTGCATTCTACATTAAATATCATTGATATGTTTATATTGGGCTACTATGGAATGCACTAATGATACATTTGTTGCAATAAGCATAGTTATGATACTTATTTGCATTTATTGTTACATTCCTGATCAAAATGTTATGACAAATGGAACTCTGACCTTCTCTGTAAAAGGAATCTGTAAGCTGGATTGAATCCTTCATCATGTCCCCTCTTTTTTTAAGCTCACAGCACTTACACCTTGTGACACAGAGAAAGCTACTTAACAGTGCATTTTCTCGGGTCTACTTTATGTGCTTGGAGTCCGAGAATATCGAATATGATATTCTCGACATGAGTACACAGAAAGTGCAAAACATCAAAAATGAAAATGGAAATCTGCATAGGTGGAGATTTCCATTTGCTTCAATGTAGTGCGATCTCGGGAGTTGGTATATTTAAGTAGCGGGGGTGTGGGGGTGCAGGGGGGCTTGCCCCCCTGCCTACACTAGTTACATTTTTTTTTTGTATGTATTTTTTTTTGGGACTTCGATTGTTTAATAGTTCAATGCATATGGTTTGAACCATATACATTCGAACTATTAAACTTTCGAGGTCCTAAAGTAGACCCCATTTTTCACTGAGTACTATCCAGAATGCTGACATGTGCATTGCCACCAAGCTACTTTGCACTATAGAAGACAGTCCAACTTATTTTTTTTTTTCACTTTTTTTCTTATGAAGTGAATTGTGTTTGCATGCTGCCATCAGAGTAAAAATGCAAAAGGCATTATTAAAAATACAGTAAAATAAAATAATATAAATTTGACATACAAAAAATGTTGAAAGAAAAATTAATGCAATCAAAAGGTATATTTAGCAATGACCAGAGCAAGAAGGGCATTATAGTGACACACTCATCCTTTTCATGTCTCCCTACTACATCAGAAATGCAATTTTGGGCACACATTATCAGAACTGTAGTTGATACCAAATAATGTGAAAATGGATAAACAGACCCTGGAATTCAGCAAGCAGCCATGCAGGAATAAGATATTACTGCATGGCAGGGACCGTTCCTGTTCAGCATTGCAGCCATGCTCTAAAACAAACATGGTTCCAACTATGAGCACAGAGGATATGTGTGAGAGCAGAGCTCTCACAACATAGACTCTCCTGCACTCCAGAATTGCCTTTCGGCAATTTAGAATGAGTGAGAATGCTCGTAACACCCCCAACCCATCAGGATAAAAAATCTGGTCAAAGCCATAAGGGACAATCATCCCTATCAAGACAAATGTCAGAATAACAGCTGTAGCATAAGCACATAGCGCACACCTCCCAATCCATCAGAGTAAGGAATGTGGACAAAGCCAAAAGTGACAATCATCCCACAAAGCAGAAAGTTGATAGAATAACAGGTTCAGCATTAGCAGGTATATTCTGAAGGGTGCAAATAAAATAACACAACAAATATTTTGTTTTTATAAATGCGATAAAGTTTAAGTGCAGTTGCGTGGGTGTGCCCGTTGCTTAGTTACGCTTAGTCCAGCTTAAACAGCACAAGAAGTTAAATAGCAAGAGACATCCAGCATAAGCAATAGTGTAGTGGTTAGCACATATGCTTTACAAACAGCCATTCTCGGTTCAATCCCCCACTATAACCAATTTGCATTTTACATGTGAAAGTAGTACATAAACATTTATTTTTATAATTAGCTACTAAACAATATATATTTGTTAACCAGAGTACTGCATTAGGTCTAGATGTGAGGTGTCAGTTTAATAAAGTTGTGAAACCCCCATATAAACACAAGTGCCCTATACAGTATAGTCACACATGAATAAATGTAATGAAAGCACATTGGGGGATGTCATGGACAGTAAACACATTTATAATATGTAATGAATGATGAATCAATGCCATACAGCAGATAGTCTATAAAATGAAAAGTAAGCAATGCTAAGCATTGCACAGCTCTGCTTACCAGGTGTGAGCATTGTATAAATATGACTGCTAAGCAATGAGTAGCCCAGCTAAGTGGATTTGCCCATCGGTAAGCAGTGCTGAATCCATCCCTTTAAGCGCTGCCAACCTTAGCTAAGCAGGTTTACCCATAGCTTAGCTTAGCTCAGCATATTCAAAACCATCCAATCAAATCAAAGAGTGAGAAATCGGCCATATTTAAACACCATCGACAGGAATACAGCTTATAACTGGTTGCAGCTTTCCACTCTAGGCAGTATGGCAGGAGTTGGTGAGTGCATGCGTTTCCATGTGCAGCATTGGGGCAGACAGGTGTCCAATGTCATGGTAGGACTCCTGGTGCAAAACCATGATGAGAGACTGCTGCAGGGCTAGTACCAAGGCTTCCAATATAAAGTGGAATCCTGGGACCATCTCACCCATGATCTCACCAGTGCCACTGGTATCCCTCGGACTTGTGAGCAGGTCTGGCACCACTATGCCGACTTGAAGTGGAGAAAGAGGGAGCTCTTGGATGAGTGGGTCCAAGAAGCAAGGCAGAGCAGTAATGTCCCAGAAGTGTGTAAATATTCATATCAATAACTGTTTACCAAAGTCCAGCCTGTGTATGTGATGGATAGGTATGCCTAAATATTTCTCTATTTCCCTTACAGCTGCAGCTCAGCGTGCTGTGAATCAGGAAGCAAATGCTAGTAGGCTGCAAAGGCTGTGTCATGAGGCTGGTGAGTAACAATCCTGCTTGTAGTAATCATACCAAATAAATATAAAGTAGTAGAAAGTCACCTGGCAGTATAAAAACTGTGTATGGGTTGTACTGAATAAACCAGACAATATGACAGTAATAGTCCCATATAGGTCATATTTAAATAAAACTGTAACTGCCTGGCAATAAAGCTCTAAATCCTGGACTGGTTGTGTTTACTTTGGTATTGTATGGCATTTATTGTTGCAGTCTCTGAATAGTAATGTTGTCTTAACCACTGTTACCCACACTGTGCTATATAAAAAATGTCTAGGAATGTCTGTATAAGATTGTTGTAACTACAAGATCATATTGTACAACCAAGAGAGATTTAGACAGAAAACACTGAAATGATTGACAGCAATATCCAAATAGCACACTCTGCTGAAACTTTAAATTGTTGTATTTTTAGCAGACACAGCCGTGGTCCGAATCCTGGGAGTGGTAGTAAGCTGTATGCATAATCATACCTCTCAACTGTACAGATTTTTTCACAATGTCCAGATAATTGTCTCATATTTTATGCCTGTTCCTCTGTCCCCCCGGCAAAATAGTGGGATGATCTCAGAATTGTAGTCACTAAATAATGACATAACATTTGATTTTCAGACCTCAAAACCTTCAGAAAACATATATTAAAACGATTTTCAGACCTCAAAACCTTCAGAAAACATATATTAAAACAAATCCTGTCACTCTAGCAACTCTCCATGTTTATGAGGGCAGTATTCATAATATGTCCCTATTTGAACCCCCATGTTATCAAGCTTTGTCCAGAGTGTGTGCATTAAGAGATTGAGAGGTATGTGCATAATATTAACTTAGAATCTGGGAATATGTGTAGAAACAGACAGGTAGTGTTAACAAACATTCCCTCCACAGGTCTACCAGGTAAGAGATGTAGAATTTAGCTATAAGACAGTTGAAGTTTACACTGTGTACATACCACTGCCCAAACCAAGGCCATAGGGTATTCTAATATTTCCTGTACCTTAATGATTAGAGCAATGATCATTAAAGTTGTGAGTATTACAAGGATATATAAGTTAATTGACATCTCTCTCTCCCCCCAACCATATCTGCAACAATAATCTAAATACACAAATCAGTGGGTATGTTTACACCAAACCTACTGTTGGTATGGGTCCGCATTCAGTAGATCAAACATATAACAAGTTCAAACTTCATATGGCCGAGACCATATGTTCGAACTTGTAAATGTTTGATCGGACTAAATGGAGATCTCTGTACAGTGCAGAACAGGAAGATTTCCCTTTTCCGCAATGTAGTGCGATCTTGGAGTTGGTATATTTAAGTAAGGGAGGTGTGGGGGATGCAGGGGGGTTTAGAGCCCCTGCTACAGATGCTTAATTTTTTTTTTTGTTTTTTTCTTTTTTTACTTCAGTGTTCAAACTATTACAAGTTCAAACATATAGTCTCGGACATATATGGTTCAAACTTGTAATATGTTCGATCTACTGAAGTAGATCCATTGGGACATATGTCTTATTGTTCAATAAATATTGAAATGAGCAGGAGGGGCAGGCTGACCCTCTAAATGTGCCACACAACCCTCAAGCTGGTGTAGCAGATCTCCAAACTCCCTTCAGAGCTCGCTAAGCACCAATCCCCAGACCTGACTTCAGGTGACAGGATCCTGTCTGTGCCAACCCCTGAAGGGGGGACGAGCCCCATCCCCTGAGATGATTACACCTGAAGGTAGTGGAGGACCAGCAGATGAGGAGGTTTCTGGGGTGGGTCCCAGACATGCAGGTGCCTGGTGCCACAGCCAGATGAGGTGGGAGAGGTGGGTCCGCTGGGAATGGCCTTCCCAAACATGCTATTGTGTTGCAGTTTTAGAACATACGTGGGTTAGTAATAGTCAACACAATCTATCATTAGTTATAACAGCATGTATAGATATTCCCATTAACCCAAAACACCAGATTTGGAACAGTTGCATAGCAAACAGAACACATGCATCAATGGCACCACAGTGGCCATTACAATGGCATGCAAGTTACACTGATAGCAACAGGCCGCCAATGATAGTGTTTCAACATGGAACATGAATAGAAGCACATTTCAATATTTGTTGAACAATAGAATATATGTTCCAACAGTAGGTTTGGTGTAAACATACCCATTGATTTGTGCGTTTAGATTATTGTTGCACATATGATGGGGTGGAGAGAAAGAAGTTAATTAACAACTATTATATCCTTGCAGTATGAAGTTCTCTGACCTTTTTTCCTGTTTATGTCTTCCAGGTACAATGTCTCATGAACGTCTCCCTGCATATACACCATAGGAGAATGATGTTATCATAAACTTCATTGTACTACAACACAGAACCCTCTTTGGATACAGAGTCTATGATCTGCAGGAGAGGACTGCCTTGTGGAACGAGCTCATCCACATGGTAAATGATGTTGGCCTGCATAACCGCAGTTATGAGCAGATGCAACATCGTTGCACTGATCTCATCTGCCATGCCCATCAGCGTGCTGCTGCAGTAAGGAGGGACCAACTAGCCACAGGTGTGGGTCATACCATCCTGCCCCCAATGACACATACTGAGGAGCTCCACACCAGCCTTGGGGCACCTGCCTGCCTGCCAAGTCAGGAACCTGAGGATAGTATTGTGGGTGTGGGTGACACTGACATAATGGACAAGGAGCATGCAGGTAAGGCCCTGGGTACATTAGTACTCCACTGTTGCTTATCCATCTTCATCTGTAAAGTATCTTCATGCATATGTCAGAGAACAGTCTGTTGCTGCAGTGCAGTAATGCACAGATGTGCATAATCTGTAGTATTGTGGGTTTGTACTGTTGATGTACTGAAATGCTGCTCCCACATTGTACCAATGCCACAGGTGTGGCTACTGACATTACATCTCTCATACAACTATGTAGGTCCCTCTGGTATACAACTGTGGCAGCAGCCAGTAGCTAGTGAGTATGAAGTTGTTTTGTTCAAGTTTGCCAATACACTGGCCATGTTATGGCCATGGTATTTTTCATGCACATATTTAACACTTCTACCCCTAATGCATGATGTACATGTTCACTTATTGTTGCTGTTAACTGCACTGCATCACAATGGTCACCATGGTGGCATATCTGAAGGGTATTTAAGAGTCTTGCAGTATACCTAACAACTGTCAGTGCAAGATGTGTGGACAGAGATGAACATAATGGTGGAACAAATGGCCGACAGTAGGGACATGTCTGAAACATTACCCTTATACAGTGGATACAACAGTGTATACACCACTATCACAATGGCAACTGCTACAGATCTACGCAATGGCAAATCACAATACCACATTCCACACCTTTTACAACCTGTCATATAATCCTAACATGAGCAATGAATGTGTAATGTGGAATCCTGTGTTAGGACAACAAATATGGGGAATACATACCTTAACAAACACTTGAAGCATATGTGTGTACTCATTCCAAATAACATATTGTGGAAGCAGCTTTTGAGGTACTGACAGCATTCACTCTTCTTGAATACACATCTTTCATGAAGTACAGGACCTCATTGTCGCACCAAGTAATGGTCTGCTGTCCAAGAAGTATTTCCATGACATTTGCCCACTCACCTGCAACAGAGGCAGCCATTGCTTGCACACATCTTACAAACAATGGACTGGATCCCATATCAGAAAGGTAGCACTTAGGAGTGGGAGACGTAGCCTTACCTCACCATGGCATATACTATGGCAAACAGTGCAGACAGTCATGTATGTAACTATGAAGTATGGGACAACATTAATGTAGAAAATAAACAGATGCCCATTGAAGACAGATGACAACACATGTTGCAAACTGGTCATGGAGACTGCCCAGAAACATGCAGCAACACTGAGGACTTGCAGGAATGTCTAGCAAGTACTGCCTGTGCAGCACTTCTGTCAACAATTGTCTGGAATCTGCATAAGTGTGGCCTATGGGTTAAGGTAATCAGATGGAAGAGTTGTTCCACAGGAAACATCATCCAGGACTCTCTACAGGTAGCATATGCATAACATTAAGTCTCCCAAAGGCATGCGTTGCAATTTGTAATTGTGTACTATGAACAAGGCTGAAAGCTACAGACAATATTAATAGAGATATATGCGGTGCACAAGCAGAACCTCAATCCACCTCAGGCCCACCATCACCATCTTTACTTTGCTGGTGCCAGTGTACACCTTTAGGTTTGCTTTTCATCAGCAGAAACTAGGCGGGTAGACATGGTGTTCTGAATTTGGAACACTGCAAAATGATGCTCATGTGTGGCCCATAGTTGCCAAGCATCTGCAATAAGGCTGAGGATGGGGAGGGGTGTCATCCTGAAACACAATAGTGAACTGAAGCATACATCCAAAGCTTGCTAAGAATGGCTGCATCTGAACACAGTCAAGGTCATGAATTGTGCCAGACATAACCCTGACTCCACAGCAATAGTGAAGGCACTGTGTGAACTCCAAGGGCTGTGCACATGAGCTGACCTTGCAATCCAGCAGAGTTTGGGGACATTTGTAGGACAGAGTGACCAAATAATGGGAAGTGAAGATGGGGCATACTAGTATACACCTTTCAGGAATAGTGACTGCTGTAGTTCATTTAACAGGTGCTGCAACAAACCATTGTGTTAAGGGTGTGCACACTTATGCAACCGACATATTGCATGCATCTCAACCAGCATCTGCATGACTAACACACTTGTTTGATATTGCATTTGATTGTACAGGTCATATGTCACGTATCAGGTGTGTGTAATGTTAACATATGCAGAATTGTGGCCCCATTGCATATCATGGAAGAGGCTGGCATGTCAACAAGGGTGTGTACACTCCTCATAGCCACAGTAAGCTTTGAAGGTTGTCAGTGTAATCAGATGTTATTGCTCATACATGCACTGCTGATGATGAGATCTGCAATTCAGAGGTCAGGCATTCACTAGTGACATCTGTCCTCATATCATCCCAGGTATGTGTCAGACAAACACATAGGAGCTGTGAGCAAGAGAGCAAACATAACTGCCAGACATATACACATTCAGCAATGGTGTGTAATCCATGAGGTATGGTGCACAGTACATGCCAGGGTGATGAACAGGTGCACAGCAATACTGTGTAAATGGGTGGAGTGTGTTCCAGGGGAAGGGGCATCACCTACTAATACAACGCATGCATCACAGAGATGTATAATGTTGATAAAAAGGATTGGTTATAGCTGCAGTGCATGCTGTTGAGTGCCATATGTCACGCATGTTGACTGTTTAGTAATGAGAGGTCTGTGTAATATCTTTGTGCCACCTCACCTGTAAGTGTTTGTGTGTGTGTGTGTGTGTGTGTGTGTGTGTGTGTGTGTGTGTGTGTGTGTGTGTGTGTATGTAGAGGTAAGCAATGATGTACAGGTATTAAATTATGTTTTTTATTTTCCCCTCACAGGTGGTGAGGTGGGTCAGGGTCCCTCCTGCAGGCAAACTGATGTTAGTGTCCATACAGATTCTGACAATGATGATAGGTATTGTGAGACACAGGCAGGGTTGTCAGGGGATGAAGCTGTGCCATTGGTTGACATCCCACTTTTATCCACTCCATCCCTGCACACAGTTACAATACCTGTACATTCCCCATCATCATTGACCATAGATGAGGGACAGTTGGTGAATGGTGGTATGGGACAGGACAGTGTGGTGACTATGGCAAGTGTGTCTGTACACAGCAGCCATAGCCAGATGACCGGTGAGGTAGCACACAAGCAGATGTACAAGGGTGCTCGTAGGAGGGCTGCTGGCCATCATGTCCCTGGCAGAAGTTCCACAGCAGGTGTTACCAGATGCATGTTTTGGGCCATCAGGGAGGCACAAGCATGTGTAGAACATTACTCCAGACCGAGTCTGATGTTCCAGAGGGCTACTCATTCTGCTGTACTTGACAACATCTGTGATCTTGCAGGTGCCCACCATTATTTTGCAGAGGTCCTGAATAGATGGTTGGGTGAGATGGTGAGAATCCTCAACCTTGCGGTGTCTGTGTTAGAGCATATGGTGGGAGTAGGGTGACAGCTACATGGACGTAGGTCAGCAACACCAACAGGTGGAGGTCTACATGGATGTGCAACAAATGACAGCCACTCCTGTAGTGGCCGTACCAGGGAGGTGTTGTCCACACCACAACACAGTGGGCCACATGCATGTGGTCCTGGCCGGTCCCAACAGGGACGTGGATCCAGCCGATATTTGTCATTGTCAGGGGAGAGTACCATATCTGGGCTTCTACCTGGTAGTGCCCGTGGAACCTCTGGCAGGCACAGTTCTCATGTCCATGGCCGGACACAGTGAACTGTACACCCTGCCATGTTCGGTCTGCAGCTGTCTAGGAAACCCCTGTATAGGGCAGCCACATGGCAGAACTGTGTGCATACATACACACACATCACCAACATAGCTAGAGCACCTCCATACCTACACACTCCACATCTGCACAGCCCAATTGATAATGAACCCCCTAACACGCACACACACGCACACACATGATGTCAACCAAACAGCTCAGCCTAAGTCTCTGGCAAACCCCTCAACACACCCTGTGCATATGATGATACCTGTGCCACATCCCTGTCATCCATACCATCAATGCAGGGACATGCTAATATGGTTCTGATGCACAAGGTGAATGTACTATGGTTTAACAGTGTAATGCTGTTTAACATGTTTTCAGCTGGAAAGTTAAATGCTTACATGTCAGGATGTGTAACTGTCCAGCCATGATGCATTATAGCTGTTATTGTGGTCTCCATGATGTATTCAGTTTGTGTTGTAGGTGTCTGTATGTCAGCAGGATGTTGGTCTGCTGTTGTTTTCTACAAGGGGTATGGTATTGTGGTGCTTTGGTGAACTGCACTTTCGCACAAGTATGCTCACCAAATTAACATCTGTATGGATCCTATATATATATATATATATATATATATATATATATATATATATATATATATATATATATATATATACACATACACATCTACATACATAAATACATTTCCTCTACTGTTGAATGACTATGCTGGATGATATGTTTGAGAAAACATCAGAGTGGCGTATATCTGACATGGCTTAGTGGTAAATCATTTTACCTATGGTGTGCAAGGTCCTGTGTTCGAGACTTGCAAAGGTTGATTATTTTGTTACTGGGCAAAACAATGGCTGTTGGATACAGAGTGATTAATGCACTTTTAAGCAGTTGTAATTGGGTTTGCGTGGGTTTGTGCGAAGGTAAGCAATGCTAACTTCCAGTTAAATATTCTTACACTCAGCCTCTAAATTGCTTATCCTGTGTAGGCATTGCTTATCCCCGCACAGACAGGTTTAAACTCACTTACTGCTGCTTAAAAGTGCTTATTCCCACTTACCCCATGCTAATTTCTTTAAAAGAAAAGAAAAAGGGGTAATAGTAAAGTGGTGAAAACAGGGCACAAAGAGGGAAATACAGTAGGGAAAATAGCCAGGGATGTGCAGGATGGGTGTAGGGAAGGTCCATAGCTGCCGATTTTTTCTACAGCAACAGCTGTGCATATAAACTGATTTGGAGGTAGATTTGGACCCTCAAACCCCTGAGAGAGGGGTGAGGACAACAATAATATGGTGTGA
The DNA here is from genome assembly GCF_019279795.1 of Protopterus annectens. NCBI lineage: Eukaryota > Metazoa > Chordata > Ceratodontiformes > Protopteridae > Protopterus > Protopterus annectens. The sequence goes on along the minus strand of NC_056727.1, from coordinate 646,508,180 downwards.
AGCCAATTAGACTAGATTCCAGAGGATATGTGTACGAAATGGACAGCTATGTATGGAGCAAATTTTTTTTTGGGAACAGATAGTCTTTTTTTTAAGGTGCGAGTGGGATGTTGGGGAAAGATAGTAGGTATATTTGGGGAGGTAGGTTGGGTAGGATGATAGACAAGACAGCATACAGGGGCGGTATATGATATATGTGGGGGGTAAACACCTTGGATGAGGAGGCGTGTTTAGAATTTGGAAGCCCATGAGCCCCCAAATGGAAACAGTGGGACTGAGGTCCCCACACATGGGCAGCCACCACTGCACCTTCACGGCCCCAAAGGTGGCTGTGCTGGGGGGTGGGTAGGAGGGGCAATGTGACCCTCTAAATGTGCCACGTGGCCATCAAGCTGGTGTAGCTGATCTCCAAACTCCTTGCAGAGCTCACTACACCAGACCCCAGACCTGATGATGGGTGACAGTTTCCTCTCTGCACCTGCTCCAGGGGAGAAGAGCCCCATCCTCTGAGGTGGTTCCACCTAAAGGTGGTGCAGGACCACCAGACGAGGAGATCCCAGGGCGGGCTCCAGATGTGCTGCTGCCCAGTGCCATGGTCAGATGAGGTGAGAAACGTGGGTCCGCTGGGACCAGCCATCCCAAACGTGCTATGGTGTTTCAATTTTAAAACTTATGTGGGTTAGTAATAGTCAACACATTCCAGGATTAGGTATAACAGCATGCATAGATATTCCCATTAACCCAAATCACCATATATGGAGCAGTTGCATAGCAAACAGAACACATGCATATATTGAACCACATTGGCCATTACAACAGCATGCAAGTTGCATTGATGGCAGCATGCCACCAATGTGGGAGTATTTCAACATGGCACATGCATAGATACACATTTCAATATTTATCACACAATAGGACATATGTCCAAACAGTAGACTTAATTGTACACATACTCATTAAGTTGTGTATTTAGATTTTTGTTGCAGATATGGTGGGGGGGATTTCAATTAACTTGTATATCCCTGTAGTTCTCACTACTTTCTTAGTCACTGCTGTAATCTGTACCTTACAGGTATTATTAGACTACACTATGGCCTTAGTTTGGACAGTGGTATATTTGTAGACAATTATATACGTGAACTGTGTTTTACCTGCAGTATACACCTCTTACCTGGTATACCTGTGGAGGCATTGTTTGTTAACACTACCTGACTGTTTCTATGCAGATTCCCAGATTCCAGGTTGATGTTATGCACATACCTATCAATCCCTTATTGCACACACTCTGGTCAAGGCTTGAAAACATGCAGGTGGAACTGGGACATATTTTGACAATTGCCCTCATAAACATTTGGTGAGTTGCTACAATGACAGGTTTGTTTTCATATACATTTTCTAAATATTTACAGGTCTGACAGTCAGTTATATGTCATTAAAAGCTGCCTAAATTTCAGAGATCATCACACTGATTTGCCAGGGAGACAGGGTAACAGGCAGTGGGTATGGGCCAATTATCTGGACATTCTGAACAAATCTGTAGAGTTGAGGGGTATGATTCTGCATACAGCTTACTACCACTCCCAGGATTCGAACCATGGCTGTGTTTGCTAAAAATAAAAAAGTGTATATCACAGTTGAGTGTGTTATTTAGATATTGCTGTGTATCTCTTCACTGATTTCTGTCTATAAGTCTCCCGTGGTTTTATAATCTGACCTTATAATTACAACAGTCTTATACAGGTTTTCCTAGACAGTTTTATTGTGTAGCACAGTGTGGGTGATGGTGTTGAGTAATACATTATTATTCAGAGAAATCGCAACACTAACAATGCCATACAATACCAGACTAAACAGTACCAGACCAGGATTTCAATCTTTTATTTCCAGGCACAGTTTTCTTATCTGACAGACCTGTGGAGGGAATGTTTGTTAACACTACCTGAATGTTGCCACACATATTACCAGATTCCACATTATTATTATGCACATACGTCTCACTCTGTTACTGCATACACTCTGGTCATAGCTTCACAACATGGGGGTAGAGATGGGACATACTTTGCATATTACTCATAACATTTTGGTGAGTTGCTAGAGTGACAGGTTTGTTCTTATAGATATATTCCTAATGGTTATGATGTCTGACAATCAGTTGTATGTCATTATTTGCTGCATAAACTTCTGGGATCATCCCACTGATTTGCCGGGGGACAGGGTGACAGACAGGAAATGTAAGCCAATTATCTGAACTTTCTGACAAAATCTGTACAGTTGAGGGGTATGATTCTGCATACAGCATACTACCACTCCCAGGATTCGAACCATGGCTGTGTGTGCTAAAAAACAACAGTTTACATCTCACCTGAGTATGCCATATGGATTTTGTTGTGTGTCTTTTCACTGTTTTCTGTCTAAGTCTCCCTCAGTTGTACAATATGACCTTGTGATTACAACAGTCATATACAGACATTCCTACACATTTTATTTATGTAGCACAGTGTGGGTAACAGTGCTTAATACAACAGTACTATTAAGAGAATGCAGCACTACATTACCATATGATACCAGAGTAAACACAAGCAGTCCAGGAGTTAGACCTTTATTGCCAGGCTGTTACCCTTTTATTTACATTCAACCTATATGAGACTCTTCCTGCCATATTGTCTGGTTTATTCAGTACAGCCCATACACAATACAGGTTTTATACTGGCAATTAATTTCTACTACTTTTAGATGTATTTCTTATGACAGTACATGCAAGATTATTGCTAACCTGCCTCGCGACACAGCCTTTTCAGCCTACATACATGGGCTTCCTAATTCACAGCCCAGTCCGTTGTTGCTGTCAGAGACATAAGAGGAATATTTAGCCATACCTATCCATAATATACATGAGCTGGCAATTATTAAACAGTTAGTAGAATGAGTACTTACACACTGCTGGGACATCACCCTGCCTAGCTTCTTGGATCCACTGTTCTAAGAGATCCCTCTTCCTCTGTTTCAGGTCTGCATAGTGATGGCTGACCTGCTCACCAGTTCGAGGGATGCCAGTGGCACTGGTGAAGTCATGAGAGAGATGGTCCCAGGCTTCCGCTTTATTTTGGGAACCCTAGTACTGGCCCTGCAGCAGTCTCACTTCATGGTCTTTTACCAGGAGTCCTGCCATGACCTTGGGCTCCTGGATGCCCCAGCACGATCCTTCCTCGATAACAGTCATTGTGCCTACAGGAGGAAGCTGCAACCAGTTATGAGATGTATTCCCACCTATGGGGTTTAAATAGGGCTGATTTCCTGCACTTTGCCATGATTGGACAGTTTTGAAAATGCTAAGCTATGGGCAAACCTGCTTATCTAAGGTTGGCATTGCTTAAAGAGGCAAAGCAACGGGCAAATCGATTTAGTTGGGCTACGCATTGCTTACACCTAGTAAGCAGAGGTGTGCGATGCTTAGTGTTGCTTATTTTTAAATTTGCACACTATTTGCTGTTTGGCATTGATTTATCATTCATTACATATTATATATTTGTTTAGTATCCGTGATTCATGTGTACGTACACTATGGGGTACTTGTGTTTATCGGGGGATTTCACCACTTTATTACAATGACACCTCACATCTGGACTGAATGCAATACTCCAGTTCACAAATATATGTTATTTAGTAGGTTATACAGCAAAAAAAATGTTCATAAATTGCTTTCACATGGAGAATGGAACTTACTACAAAGAAAATCGTACCAGGAATGACTGCTCGCAAAGCAAATGCTCTGACCACTACACTATTGCAGTACAGCTTTTACTGAGTGTATCTTGCTATTTACTTTCTTGTGCTATTTAAGCTACGGTATGCATAGTTAAGCAATAGCCAAACCCGCGCAGCTACGGTTAAATTTAATCTGTTTGATAAAAAAAAATTTCTAGTGTTATTTTCTCTCGGAAGGGACAGGTTTCACTTATTGTTGTGAATTTCTGCCTATATTTTATGTAATAGTTGCATAACACAGTTTTTCTGTATCTGAAACACCTAAATGTTATGAGAAACAGAATAAGCAACTAAAATTCTACAAGAATAAGCTTTTATTTAGACAAAGACATGAAGTTTTGTCCTTTGTACTGGCTGTGGGTATGTTTCGGCCTGCCAAATCTGACATTTGTTCCACAAATTTCCCACTTTGGCTATTTGAAAAGCTGGCAGCCCTACAACCCCCATGAGCGTTCTCGCTTATTGTAATTGCTGAACGGCAGTTCTTGAGTGCAGGGGCATTTATATTGTGAGAGCTCTGCTCTCAGACACACCCCCTGCACTTGTCCTCGCTCTGTGTCCGTTTAGGAGCAGAGACAGTGCACCTTCATAACTATGCATGGCGCACTGCCGTGCTGCTCTTAAATGGTCATTTCCATGCAGGAATAAGTTATTCCTGCATGGAAGTTTGCTGAATTCCAGGGAAAGGTAAATCAAACATCACTCCAGTAAATTACAAACATTTCTCTTAAAACACACATTTTCAAAAAAAAATCAAAACAGGTATTTTTGAGAATGAGTAAAGTTAAGACAGGTAATATTTCCCAAAACAGAAATGCTAGCAGGTGCCAATTTACCTTATCAGCTACCTCTAACTCAGGCATCACTGAAAGTAAGAACACCTAGTGTGCACCCATCTGTATGTACCATTTACAGTAAACATAATAAAGGAGGTTCATAAAGATTGAAGGTTTTTGAATGCCATTTGCACACGTTTGCATAAATTCTCTAAATATGGCATAACTCCCAGGTGCTCTTTGCAAGTACTTGATAGGTATCAATAAAAGGTACCACGTGTTGCATGCGGCCGTTATCTTACAATGATCTCAAAACATAAGAACCACTTTTAAATACTGATTTTGATACATTTATAGATCAAACCATTGCTACCTGCGAACTGAGTGGTATTTTTCTATTTTTGCATTTATACTACATTTTCCATTGGAGTATCAAAATGGATACTTGCAGGAGGCTCTGATGTGTGCATGACTGAGGAGGACACCACCCAGATGCTGACTGTCTACACTGGAGTGGAGCATCGGATGATAGCCAGATCAAGGAAGTTTGTGATGACACATATTTGAAACTGGATTGCGAGGGAAAACCAATGATGTACACAAATCTACAAGACTGGAGTGCAGGTTCATCACCACTGTGATGACCTCCATTGGAGTAACATGGAGGAGCTTTGTCTGAGGGTTGCCAAGGTGCAGAGACAGTCACTGGATCCCTAAAGCAATTGGCACTATCCAACATATAGCTGAGTATTCCTACAGAATTTAGAGATATAGCTGTGCCGCACATATATCAAATAGATGGTATTTCTAACCATTAAACAGCTGTTCTGTCAATTAGCGTATCTTGATAATTAAGTAGATGTGGTAAATGCTCTCCATATAAGTATGGGTTCAATTCACTTGCTGTTATATTATTTAATAATGTTTATAATATACATAATTCTGAATTTTGCAGATGTCCACCTGTTTTCTAACATAATAACACCACCATTTTATACACTGACTGCAGTCATGCATCACTGACACCTATAGCACCTAGGCCAGTGATGACTATGCAGTTCATATTTATCCATTATAGTAGAATGGTATTGCCTACTGTAGCAGTAGATGTTTGAATAGTAACTTATAAATAAGATTATTAATTCTTTCCTCTAATAAAATGAACATTCTTACTACAGTCCTATTTGTTTAAGCCAAGAGGAATGCCTGTCCAATTGATTATAGATATGTTTTCAGTTACATGTTGATAGCTATTTCTTTACAGTACAATGGCCAGTAAGTGTCAGTAGTTTTCATATTCATCCATTATCCAAAGGAATATGGATAAACACTCACAGTACTTGTTTGTTAAGGAAAACCATGTTCTGCCTGTTAGCTCAGCCTGTAAGAAAACTATATTTGGGTGTGCTGTGGATTCAAATCCACATAGGGGAAACAAATCATTACATTGTTATCTTGGTTTACTTCACACATAGTTGAGTATTCTTTTCTATATCACCGCTTATTGATATTACTGCATGGTTATGAATAACTTGGTTATTTGTCAAATTCTTACGGATATGCTCATAATCCACAACAGTTTGTTAACTGCAGTTCTTTAACTGCAGCGTTAGTAAAGCTTGTCTGACAAAGTTTTATGCAATATGGTATTATTTTCAAAAGTGCTGTAAGTGTTGCTTTATCATTAATTATTACACTCACTTCAAGAACCACATCCTCCATATGTTTTGAGGTAGTTAGTTAGGCAGACTTACAGATGAAATGCAGAACAGAGAGATACAGTGGTGTATGTATTTTGTTTGTAATGAGCACTTTGCCAAGGAATATCTTACATTTCCCACATACCTTACTGTCTGATGTACAGCAGCTTTTATGGTTCTCTTAACAGTGGCTCTGTGATACATGACACCTTCCCACTTTCAGAGGCAAGTATGTTTTCCGTTGCTGTTAATGTTTGTGATGACAGTGCTGACATGAATTCATTCTTGCTAAGTATTTATCTACATGCCTAGCACATGTTCATTGTTTGAAATCCTAAGCTATGATCTATATTTGTAGTCCAGCCCCCATCCAGGTGATGTCATAACACCAAGTCTTTTCATTGCTTTCACAGCACATGCTTTCAGTCAAGATGTATTAGCTAGACAGACAGGTGCTAAGGTTAGAGTTTGGATGCATATTACAGTTGCAGGTTTGAACTGCATATCCCCCAGTCTGTGTTCAAAGATGTAAAATCCTGTTTGTGACATTGCTAAATTGGTATGGTGATTATCTGATGTTCTTCAGATGTAAATTTTCTAGAATCTGATCTGAGAAATGTACATCTCTTTATTTGAGGAATACATCAATCATACTTGCTCTTTTTTTCAGGTGATAAAGACCAGACCATAAATCGTGCCCTGTGCATCAAACAGATGCACATGCTTGAGGAGCAGTGGAAGGAAAGAGGTGTGTTACATCTGATCCTTGTTATAGGCCTGCATTTTTCACATTACCTTGTATATTGCTTAGAAAGCATGAATACCCATCATGCATCAGTAAGGCAAGTACAGTATTCACACTTTACCTGTGCTTAAAACGAATTTAAAGCAAAAATATCGAAATGTCATTTAGCATCAAGGCATTTTTTCCTGCAAATAGTTCTTGAAATGTATCAAACAACCTTAAGGACAATTGGGTTTGTATAACTTTTCACACATATTGTGAGGTGGATAGTTTACTTTCAAGTCTTAGTGTTTTGATTGTTGCTCATAATGTATTGTGTTGGCACACTTATATGTGTGCATGAGTTTTGTAGTGACTGATCAGTTGTGCATAACCTGTCTACCCACAGACTGAATGTGTGTCTGCTATGTCAGTGTTCACACTCTTGTTTACAGACTGTGTGGCATGCCCTTCAGTTTTAACATGGGTATTGCATCTACCTTATGTGTTTTTGTTACATCATACTTTTATCCTGTATTTGTGGATACTTGTGTAGAAAGGCATTTCTTTGCAAAATGTTGTAATCAACAAGCAGCATCAGGATGTTTGCATTTTGTATGCTACTAATTGCTACTAATTGTAGTATTAAAGTACAGAAATAAATAACAAAGAGTTTTACCTTTTTAGTTTTGAGTTAGGGATAATGCTTTAGGATGTTGTGCAATTTATAAACAAAGGTATGGCATCTAAGTCCAAGGAAATCATTGTTCCACTGTATTCGGCATTCATCAGACCTATAATTGAGTACAATGCCCCCTTTGTATGTACCTAACCAGGCATAGCCAACAACTGGAATGTCCACAAAGGTTGCTCACTAAAACAATACAGGGCATAAGTAATATGTCCTATGCAGACCACCTCAAGGCCCTATCCCTGTATTCTGTCTCCTACAGACTTTTGAGGGGAGATCTATGCCTGGTATACAGGGCATTGTCAGAAAACACTCTGATGGACCTCCTGCATATTCACAAAACAAACAGTACCAGAATTACCCATTCTAAAGACTTAAACATTGCCTGTGATATAAATAGGACCTGCTGGAGAGATAGGTATGCATCCCAGAGACTACTCTGTCTATGGAATAGGCTCCCCATCCATGTAAAGCAGAGTTTCTCCCTAATCCAGTTCAAGTGCAACTTGGACAATTGGATTGGAAACCGGAAATTCATCCCTGGTTTGGCACCTATGTCTCTGATGCAAACAGCTAACCTGTAAATTGTTTATCTCCCAGGCCTGTGCTTACACTTATCAAGGGTATCAGAACTCATCAGAGATTTGGGATGCATGGCTAGGCTTAAAATGGCCCTTGTGATCATTATCCTAGTAAACATATATGAACCTCTGAACCTATGAGCAATGTACTGGTTTATTTTATAAACAGAGCCGGGAGACTGCCTAATCGGAATTTTAGATCACTCTTCCAGAACAAAGGAAATGTTTAATTTTTATACCTTTTTTATCAATTTTATGAAGGCAGAAATCGGACATTACATAGCTTTTAACAAATCAATGTATTCTAAAATATTATATACTCTCGTGATTTTTGCTTAGAACTTTACGTGAACACTTGACAACATGCCTTTTTAAAACATAGACCTTTTTGTTTAAGAATCTTATCGTTTGACCTTGTAACATTTAATACTGGTACTCACTATCTTTACAGACATTTTCGCAATGACTCATCCCTCAGCCTGAGAAGGCCAGAGCTTTAAAAGATTTTTGACACATTGGGGGTAATTCAATAAACCCTAACTGGAGTGATTCCCCATGTAGGAATAGTGTAGCGGCCCTAACAAGAAATATGGCTGCCGAGCGATCCAGGAAACAGGGCTGGGGTGTGCACAAGCGTGTGGACACCGAGCGGACACAGAGGTGTCTGTGGAATGTAAATCACCTCATCTGCTGGTGAAAACCATGCAGATGAGGTGATTTCCCAATTCAGCAAGCAGAAACGCATCTGTGTAGGCGCCGTATCTGCAGGAAAAATGTATGCAGTTACAAACCATTTACAGGGCTATAAAATTTAAACAGGAGCTGTAACAGCGCAAATAAAAGGTTGTATATGTCACAGTAGCCATGCAAGTGGCCAAATCTATGACCATTGAGTTGAAAAAGTAATACAATATATCAAAAATTAAAATTTTTTAATACACATGCCATGTTTAAGCAGCGCGCAGTGACACTCAAACATGCCATTTTGCAAAAAATAAAAAATAAATAAAAATTGTAAGATATGATATATAAAGGTATGCAAAGTTATTGCATTATAGTGGCCAGCATGCGGAGTCATGAAATGGCAGGTTATAGTGGTAGCTAAGGAGATTGACCCTGGTGTAGTGTTGTATCCAGTGTATACGCAATTAGGTGTATGTAAATGAGCCAGGGTTATTGAATCGCAAAAAGGACCACCGTGTCCATAGGTACTAACTGTGGTAGGGCTAGAAATGTGTTGGTGTAAGCAGAGCAGATAGGTATCATCAAAAGGGGGTGTGTCACAGTATATGTAAGCAGATTGGAGCTTAGCAGCACCTGTTTGCACTAAGCACAGCTAAGCAAGGGGCATGTCTAGGTTGCTAAACTATGCATAGTCTCACTGCATGTGTTTTAGCTGGTTAAAGAAAAGTTAAGCATGCCTGTGTACAGGGGAGGGTCTAAACTGCTGAGCAATGTTTATACTAATGCCGCTGGTTAGCACGGCATGCTGTGAGAATTAGCAGTGGAAAAAATTGAAAAAAAAACCCCAACAAAAATAAAAAGAAATAGCCTGGAAAAGCCAATCAAGTATAAAACACTGATAAGCCCTGTTACACTGACACTGGCTCATTCAAACCCCTCAATGATATAGCTGGCAGGTGGAATATATCATAGTCAGCCAATCACATAGGCTGCATCTGCAGAACATCAGTATAAAGTATGCATACACCATTCAATATGATTTTTCCCACATACTCAGCACCATTGGAGTACACACTTGAGAATTATAACTGACAAAATGATAGGGGCTGTGCTACATCTGTATGCACTACAGGCTGAGGTCAGTGATGATGATGACACTGACAATAGGCCAAGACTAAGGAGGAGAAGAGTGTTCAGGCCCAGGGTAACCTTTCAGGGGCTACATGAGCTGGAGATAATAGACCACTACAGGATGGACAGGGACATACTACAGGAACTCACCAAGCTCTGCCACACTCAACTCAGACCCAGAGCCAACAGAGAGGAACCCATCTCAGCAGAAACAAAGGTATGCATAGCCTTAATAATACTAGCTACAGGTACTTTTTAAAGACCTACTGGGGACATCAGGGGGTCTAACAGGCATCCACATCCAGGGTATTCCACCAGTTCCTAGATGTCATGCTAACACATGTCAGTGAGCACATTTATTTTCTGAACACCCTTAAGGAGAGCACCAGTAATATGCATCTCTTCCACCATGTAGCACACTACCCAGAGGTACTGGGTGCCATAGACTGCAGTCATGTGCATATCAAAGCACCACCTGGTGAGTAGGGCAGAGTCTATGTCAACCACAAGGGGTATCACGCCATCAACTCCCAGGTTGTGTGCAATTCCCAGGACATTGTAATGAATGTGTGTTCTGGAAGCCCTAGCAGTTATCATGACTGTTACATCTTGCAGGCATCACAGCTGTACCAGGCATTTTCCAGGGGGGGCATCCCAAGTTGCCATCTACTGGGGGATGGTGGCTATGCACTGGAACTGTGGATGATGACAACCATCAGAAATGCACACACACACCAACTGAAGACCACCATAATGAGGCACACATACAAACTAGGAACATCATAGAGCATGTGTTTGGGCTGAACAAGTCATGGTTCTGCTGCCTTGACATATCTGGTGGAGCCCTGCAGTACTCTACAGCCACATGTACACTTGTGTTCATAGTATGTGCCATGCTACACAATATGATCCTATGGAAACAGCTGTGGCAGGAACATCACAGGGAAGGGACACATAGTCCCTCACTATTGCCAAGGCCCCCAGACACAGGGGAATTCGGAGGAGAAATCCCCTCAGCCTGTCCCTGTAGGCAGACATAGGCATGCCCAGTATGCCCTGACCTTAGCAAAGAAGCAAGGCATAGCACATGCACTGACACCCCAGGGACCCAGAGACTGACACCTCACTCCACCTCACATATACATTAAAAAGGATGCCAGCCACATCACACTGCCTGTACCTTACCATGTATAGGCCGTGTACTGCTTGCATCCGATACAGTCAGCCCTGGAGCACTGTCCTCTCAACTGCTGCAGACACAAGATAACTCAGTCTTCTTAACAACAAATGAATGGGTAGTAGACTGTGGTAGTCTATCTATGGTATTGCTGCATGTATGCAAGGGAATGGAGTGGGCTACTGGGATAGTAGTAGACAACTGACAGCTATGTGGGAGAACAGGAACTCACTGCCAAATACTGGCTGCCTCAGAATATGCAGTAGGCTCCAAGCCAGCAAAACCCACTGTACTATGTGAGGGACTTACAAACAGCGGGATCATAGGACATATGCATAGATGTCAATGTTGCAGTCCCATACATACCTCTCAACCTCTTAGAACAAGAAATCTGTACAAAGCCATAAAGAAATGTGGGGCAAAGGCTCAAAAATCAGGGACAATTTTTAAATATTGCTCTTACAAACCTAGAAAGTTGACAGAATAACAGGTTTTGCACTAGCATGAATTCTCTTAATGGTAAGAAGTCTGAAACTCAAATGTCTGTCATTAGTTTCTAACTTCAGTCTTTAATGATTTGCCAATAATTTTCCAGACAACCACAATTTTATGAAAAATGGACCCAAAATATAAGACAAACATCTGGACATTCTAAGAAAATCTGTACACTTGAGAGGTATGGTCCCTTACCCTCAACACACCCATGTTCCCATACAACTGCAGTAACATTAATGTTTGTTAGGTAATAGCAGCAGACCACACATTCCCAGGGCTGGTCCGATCAACTTGCTAACATGTTCCATTTCCACAGTATGCAGGGGTCAATGTGCTATGTATGTGTGTGGTTAATAGTGTCAGGAAGTAGGCAGCATTGACCAGCGGCTGTCATGACTTAGTGAGCTAAGTACATTACTGTTGATAGGGTCCATAGTTTGAAACTGGCCATGCCTACTATTTTGCATGTCAGCTGCACCTATGGTAGGAGTTCTACAGACTGTCCAGAAGTCATTATTTGTTACTGCAGGAAAGCTGGACAATGGAGGTACAGGGGGACCACAGATATGGACTGTACACGGCTCTGAGAAACCTAGACGGTGCCTAGCAGAACAGCAGGTTGTGACAAGTCAGTCTAGCACAGGATATAAAGGCTGCCACGTAATTGTGTCAGTACTGACAACATCAGTGGGCACCATCCATACCCCACAAATGACAAGGTTTCTCAGAATGTCCACACATATGCCTCATATATCTGTTCTGTTTCTCATAACATTGCATTTGTCTGGCAAACTGTTGGCAAATCAATAAACATCAATGACAGACAGTTGTGATGCAGACTTCATATCCATAAGAAAATACAAGCTAATACAAAACCATTTTACCAACTGTCTACATTTGTAAGAGCAATATTAAGACCCTGTCCCCATGCAGGGCACGTGTTTGACTGTTGTATATGGCCCAGTCCAGATGTATGGCTGTAACAGTTTGAGAGGTTTGGCCAACAAGTAGCCTTATAATAACAGTGCAACTCAAACTATCTGAGGACCAGAGCAGATGTATGGGGCACAATGCTGGCCAATCTGCTAAACAAGTACAGTTAGAGGTGTGAAGCCCATAACACTGTGTGTGATGTTATGACTTCTACCTCAGTCGCACCATAACTATAACTACATAAGAACAGCAACTCTGGACAAAACCTGCGACTGGAGCAGAGCAGGACAAAGGCTGACATGTAAGGGGCAGGAGGAACCACTGGCCAGAGAAATGTAGACTGTGCAGACTAGAACAATTCATGCAGTGGCATGGGTTCCCTGCAGTGTATGGAGTCAGTAGAGAAATGTCTGTCAGCAGTTCCTCACATTAAGCTATACTGATCTGCCACTGACATACCAGGACACCACAGTGCTGTGTAAAATGTACCTCAGATATTATGCAAAACTCTGCTCAGTCCAGTACACTCTGTACCCACCCTAGATATGACTCATTTAATAAGGATAGCATTCAGTTGATAAGGATAGCACACAGCCAGGAGATCCCTCAACCAGTATATCAGTGAGGTGCTGGACTGTTTACACAGGTTCTTTAGCCAATCAGCTGTAGCACACAAAATCCTGGACTGGAGTACAGGTAGGTTTGGCCCGGAGTCCCACTGTTACTATTGATGGTCATACTGGGCATACTCCTACACTTAGCTGCTTTCAGCCCATGTTTCAACCCACATCTGACTATAGAACTGAGATGTACATATATCCCTTATGCATACAGACACCTATTCACACCTGTCTATCCCCACCCCCATCAGACCTGTTTACCCCCAGCTATCCATATGTGATACATATAAAGTCTATCTGGATCTGTTAAGTGTGATATACATACAGATATATAGGTAACATATACAAATATATCATTTATAGAGAGGCATAGATGGGGGGGGGGGCAGAGAGAGAGAGACAGAGAGAGAGAGACTCTGAAAACTGTAGAGTGATGTATTGCTATAGCCACATGTACACCAATTTTAACCAGTGGCACATGCAAATACTATGGTGAAACCCATTGTGTAATAGTAGGTATGGAGGGGTTGTAATCTCATATTAGTTACAGTGTGTGTGTCTGTGTGTGTGCGTGTGTGCGTGTGTGCGTGTGTGTGTGTGTGTGTGTGTGTGTGTGTGTGTGTGTGTGTGTGTGTGTGTGTGCGTGTGTGTGTGCGTGTGTGCATGTGTGTGCGTTTTTCTGTATGTATTACATGTACAGCAGAATACACTCACCTAACAGGCCTATATCTGTGTAATGGCCACCCATGTTTTGGCCCTGTAGCTTGTGTCCTCCACAGCAGTGGTCTCCCTGTCAGCAGCTACTGGTGTCATCCACCCCAACAGCAGTGCCAGACACTCTCCATTCATGTCAGTCCTGTGGTGCATGCGATAAGTGCATAGTGCTATCCTGTAGACAGTTAAAAAGGTAGTGGTTCAAATCTCCGCAATGGCAGTTGTGTATGTGTGTGTATAAGCATATTCCCTTGCAGCTGTGTATATTTCCTGCCTATGTGTGTGTAATGCCAATACATTTTGAGGCCTGTTCCACCCTGTCAACCACCCATTTTCCTAATTTACAGGGCCTGCTGATGTCATCCATCTTATATGCACATTTACATACTCTCTAGCCAAGTCTGTGATGTAAGCAATATGTATTTAGCACTATAGTGTAAATATGAGATAGGTAGTGGTTCTAATCCCAACAATGGCAACTCAGTGAGCATATGTATGAGTATATTCTCTTGTGGCTGTGTGTGTGCAATGCTACTAAATTTTGTGAGGCCTATTCCACCCTGTTAACCCCCCATTGCCTTACTTTACATGGCCTGCTGATGTCATCCACCACATACCATTGGACAATCTCCAAGCATGCAAGCTGCATGGCACAGTAGATAAGTACATATTTGCATAAAACATAGTTGCATAAAATTAGACCTGTTAGTAACAGCCTGCATTTCATTGCTGGAACCTGTGTTCTGAGAGACTGCCTTCCAATCTATCTGCAATTATACAGAGCTGAGTATATATTTTTTTTGGTTTAGAGTTTGTACTGTTAATTGTTGCTTAGATCTCTGTTGAAACTGCTGTCTCCCTGTTCTGAGAGAATGCTTTACAATCTATCTGCAAATATACAGAGCTGAGTATATTTTTTTGGTTTTAGAGTTTGTACTGTTAATTGTTGCTTAGATCTCTGTTTAACCTGTTTTGTCCCACCCACCATCCTTATTTTTGGCTTGTAGTTTAAATTTGGTGGCTTTTGCAGTTGCCCGACCCACTGTAGATTTGATCTGGGACACTCCCCCAGTCCCATCTTTTTACCACATTCTACATAATAAACTTGTTCTGCACTTGCTTTTAGTCCTTTTTCATTTAATTGCATTTTTTAAACTGTGTTTGGTCTAATATTGCTACATAGTCAAGTGTGCTAGCTTGCACTGCATGTGAATTGTTTTTAGTACTGTTTTAGCTACTTTTCTGTAAAAAAAAAAAACAAACAAAAAAAAAAACAAAGCTGTAAGCCTAATTCCTACCTTTCCTGTAACTAGTGTTCCAGATACAGATTTGCTGTATCCAGAACTGTATGTAAGCTTCTGAGCCCCACAAGCCTTTTTGTGTTGGTGGGAAGCTTTCTAGCTTATCAGTGGGAGTGGTAAGCACTAGGTAACCTGTCTACCACATAAGGAGTGGTTCTGGCCCAGAAATTGTAGTTATTGGCCGTTTGGGCAATCTCTTCTATCTTTCTCAACTTTTTGATTTGAAAGTCTGCAGTTGCACTTGTTTCTGTCCTGTAACTCATCTAGTGCAGATACAGATTCTTAGTTTTGGCACTTAAAGTTGCTTATTCATGCTCAGCACTTGTTCAGAACTTGTAAGCACTAAATACGCTACTAATTACTACAGCACTCAACCTTCCTCATAACCTAGAGGAAAACAGTTTTTGCACTTACTTTTCTCATTTGGTTAGAGAAAAACAGCTCTTGTACTCACTTTCCTCACTTATCTAGAGGAAAATAGTTTTTTATTCAGGCATGTCCAAGGGTCAACTCCCAGTGTTCTCTCCTGTCTATCTCTGTCTATCTGATGAATCTGGGCATCTTGAGGCAATATAGAAATTGCCTCATATACACAGACAACCCTCTCCTCCTACCACCCAACACTACAACCTGAGAGAGATGCACTTATCTAGCCAAACTGGAGGTAAAGCTCTCTCCAACCAAGACTGAACTTGACAGTCAAGATGAGAAGGTAAACATTTGCACCACACGACACTCATCGCATTGTCTCATTAAATCTACACCGCCAAAATCCACACATAGTAACACAAAATCATTTTGTGAGGTTCTCAATAATAATCTGTCTAAGCAACAGAGACCTCCAAAGCAGAAACGCAAGCTACCTCCATCCCCCAACACAACCCAAATGACATATAGCCCATAGACTCAGTGTGCCACTCAACCACAGACAATAAGGCAAAACAATGTACCCAACACACTAGTCATAGGTGACTCTATAGTCAGGCACACTGATGTCCCACTCACCAGGCTAAACAAGGAGAAGGTTACTGTCAGCTGCCTGTCAGGTGCCAGGATCCGCCACATAACCCATGCACTCAGGTCACTCCACAACAAGAACAAATATGGCTCTGTCATTGTCCATGTTGGTGTGAATGACCTGAGACGTACCTCCCTGGATTACATGAAAAGAGACATGGAAGAGCTCTCCGATCTTGTAGCCCAGGGAGGTATGACCCTAGCCCTGAGTAGCATTCTGCCATCACCCAGAATGATACCATGGTACAAGGACAAAATGATTGACTTCAACAATTGGCTAAGCTTCTGGTGTCATTCTAAGTGGATCCAGTATCTGCCTTCTTGGGAAGACATAGTCGATAGACCATGATGCTTTGCCATAGATGGCCTGCACCTGTTGCCCCTGGGATTCTGGATACTGGCTAAGGCTCTTGCTGCCCCTATAGTGCCTTTTTTTAGGCAAGGTTCAAAGGACAAATTCACCACCATAACAGGAACAGGCAAGCAAAAACTGAGGGTAATGCTACTCAATGCTAGAAGTCTAAATCTCAAAATGCACTCATTCGAGGCACTCCTTAAAATGGAGAACATTGATATCTGTGCAGTGACTGAGACCTGGTTCAAGGCTCCAGAGAGCACCCCTGCACTGCCAGGCTCTAACTCATACCACACATTTCAGCCATGTAACCTGGACAAAAACACCAAAGGCAGAGGTGTGTCCATATTCATTAAGGATATCCACACCTCCAGGCTAGTTGCTCAGCATAATGCATCCAAGGTTATCCAATTGCAACTAACTTTGGGCAAAACTGCAATCCAAATTGTAGCTTGCTACAGATCCCCCACCATGCCCCAGGATTCTGACTCCTCTTTTCTTGATGTGCTGGAAAATATTAGGGTTCAACCAAACACCCTAATAATGGGTGACTTCAACTACCCCACCATTAACTGGGAAATCTACTCATGTACCAACTCCTTAGCTCAACGCTTTCTGGAATTCATAAACTCCAATGCCCTGGATCAACTTATCCACACCCCCACCTGGTGCAACAATATCCTAGATCTAGTCATTACCAACATGAGTGACTGGTGTTCCACACCTGAAGTCAACTCCTCATTGGTCCGATCTGACCATAAGCTAATCACCATTGATATGCACATCCCACCCCCACCCCCCATTAAGGAAACCATGGTAAAACATTTCTCCAAAGCCAACTTCATGCTTAAGACAAAGTGGTGAACTTCATGACACCCATGCAGATGGACAATACAGTTACAACTGCTGAATCCTACACAAATGCACTCTATAAGCACTTACACAAGTGCATGGATCATGCTATCCCAAACAGAATCAAGACACTGTCCTCCAAAAAAAGGAAGCAAATCTGGTGGTCCCCTGTCATAAACAAACTGTACAACAGAAGGAAGAAACTGTTGCAAAAGAGAGTAAAATCCCATGAGTGGAGGGGCTCCCTGGTCAGCTGAGATCCCTTATAAGATCCTCCAAAGCTAGCTACGAAAACAAAATCACCACTAATTCTAAGGATAACCACAAAGCATTCTATAGCTATGTCAAGAATCTCGATGGCAACACCCAAATCTGCTCTGGGTTACAGCACAACGGCACAAAAATTACAGAACCAATCCTGGCAGATATGTTCAGTGCCAACTTTACCCCCCCCCCCACCCCATAAAGGGCCCATATCTATACAGGAAGAATGCAGAGACCCTGTAATCACAACTACGCAGGTAAAAGCTGCACTCCCTAAAGCCAAAAACACAGCATCTATGGGACTGGACAACATCCCAGGCTGCATTTTACATGAACTTCAGAATGAACTGGCTCCCCACTTAAGCACCATGTTCAATAATAGCCTCGCATCAGGCTTTGTGCCCACTGAATGGTGCACAGCAACAGTTACCCCACTCCACAAATGGGGAGCAACCACTGATCCCAGGAACTATCGACCTATTAACCCAGGACGCTATGCACTGCAGTCAGAGCAACATACCACTATGCCAAATCAGCAGTTTCCTAAACAATAGGAAGACTGAAACTTAATGGATATCATTTAGTGACTACAGCTCTCACTTCTCACCATAGCTCTCGACATCTTAGCACAAAAAACCTGGACAAAGCCAATAATGGGGGAATACAAATTCAGTTTTCACTTCTCACTCACCATAGCTCTCAACCTCTTAGCACAAAATAACCTGGACAAACAAAGCCAATAATGGGGAAATACAAATTCTGTTCACAGTTCTCACCATAGCTGTCAACTCTTAACACAAAAAATCTGGACAAAGCTCACATGTAGTGGTGGCTAGGGAGTTTAGGCTCTTTTTACCCTGTACCCAAGGTACAGGGTTTGAGCCTAAATACCTCTAGCCACCAGGTGTATTAAATGGTTGTGTTGTACAGACGTAACATATGTGCTGACCCCTGGTATATACAGATACACATATGTCTTGAAGTGGTACCACTTGCTGTCACTTGTAGAGGAAAGGGCTCAGGAGCAGCAACAGGTGAGTGAACAGGTGGTAGTCATGGTGTAGGGTGAGGTTCAGTTGAAAATACTGTTTTTTTACATGAAGGAGGGTGCTGTAATCAAGACTGACATTTCAGAGTAACAGCAGGCAGTTTTCTTCTTTGATTTGCTAATCAAAACCCTAATGCAGATTTAGGCTTACTTTGTGCACTCCCCTTCACTAGCTTACTAATGTGAGATAAACCTAAACCTGCAGCTTCCCTAACTCCAAACCTATACCTTACCTTACCTTACAGAAACCCTTTCTGTAAAGTACCATTATACAATACTTCCAGGCTGAATGCTAAAGCTATCCCCTTATCTAGACTTTACTCAAACTGTAATTCGCAAACACTCACACACATACACCCAGCTCTTAATGTTGAAACTCCCTAAACTCAAATTTAACTTGTCCACACACATAATCTTCCTTCTTTTGGCATCTTCAACAATCGTCAATGAACATTCTCAATGCAGTTTACAAGCTGTTCACTCTGTGATGATCTGCAGATCCAGCAGAGTGAAAAATACTGACAGAGAGAGTCAGTACACACACACACACACACACACACACACACACACACACACACACACACATACACACACACACACACACACACACACACACACACACACACACACACACACACACACACACACACACACACACACACACACACACACACACACACACACACACACACACACACACACACACACACACACACACACGCACACAGACACACACACACACACACACACACACACACACACCTTGTACAATAAGTTCAACAAGGCACCTTTCAAAACATTTCCCAATACAGAATTAAACTTATAGGGTGATGATTATGTCAGTAATCTTTCCCTTTTATGTATCAGAGTAACAGATGATAATTTCCATAAATGTGGAACAGTACAAGAACATATAAAGGCATTAAATGCAGTATGAGGAATAACTAATTCATCCATTAATTGCTTAAATAAAATAAAGGGGATATCTTCTAGACCTGCAGATGTTTTATTTTGAAGCTTAGTTAAAGCAAAGACAATAGTATGTAAAGCAATGTCAGGACAGATAGATCCCTTTTGTGTTTTAACTTAGTAAGTACAAATTTATTATTGCCAACAATAGTGGATATGTTGGAAAAATGTTTGTTGAAGGCATTAGATATTAACATAGGAATAAGTAACTTGATACCATTCAGATCAATCATCATAACTGAATTCAAAATCTTCCTATGATAATTAATGTATTTGTAATACTTTTTTTTATTGTCAGAGGAAGCCAACTTCATTTCATACTTAATTTTCCTCTTTTATACGTTAGTCTGCAACTCTTTTTAAATTCCATCCATAGCTCTTTTATTTTGACTAGAAGGAAACTTTTTATACTTCAGGAACAACATCCTCTTTTTCCTATAATATCTGATCAACTTTTTATCCCACCAGTAAGGAAATTTATGGTTATCTGTATTAGTAACAAAGGAAAATTGTAAATTATTAGCTAATATCATTACCGGGATATTATAACTACAGCCGATGTTTGATGACTCTATTCCAGTTTATACTCCTTACACTTTTTTTAAATTAAATTATAATCAATGTTATTATAGTTAAAAAATGTCAACTTTGTAAAAACAGGCTTTACGGTCAGGATCCCAAAACTTGTGGAATTGTGGTAGGACAACACTAATGTAACCTCAAAAAGTTCTTAGAATTATTCAAGGTTATTTTCTGCCAAGTTAGAATTCATTAAAACAGGGAAACAACTATTTAGTCTAAATGGCCAAATATTTAGAAAGAACATTTCTGACCTGACATCTTTTTCTTATTTTGGTAGTAAGTTATTTCTCACCCTGGAACCAATGATACAGAAGGTTTTACTATCAGCAACAGTTTTAAAATGGAGGGGGCATGTTTTTGCTTTTACAAGACGCAGCAGAGCCCCATGAAGTGCTGTTATCATAATGGGTGCTGTGGTTTATATTAAGCATTTTAATTTTAATTTAATTTTGCTCTCACAGTATCTTCTTCTCTATATGTGTAACTCTGTTATACTATACATTACTGATAATCACACGCAAACACACACACACACACACACACACACACACACACACACACACACACACACACACACACACACACACACACACACACTCACACACACACATTCCTTACCTGCCGAGTCTTCCTTCTTTCTGGCTGAACTGCCATTCGCCGATAATCCATGTTCCCCAATGAAAATAATCCATTACAAAAGAGTGCTGCCATTCGCCAATAATCCTGCTCACATTTGAGCAGCCGGAAATGTGTGCATCATGTGAGCTCCTCGGGCTCAGTTCCGATAGGCTGGTAGCCCTGATGGAGTTGATGTCATCGTGCATGTGATGACGTCAGCTCAAACAGTGCAGATTTTCAAAAAAATAAATAAAAAAAATTAAAAAAATAATCGGAAATGAAGGGGTGCAACTCGGAAATCATGGCACCCCTTCATTTGGACCCCAAAACTCAGTAAAAACCGAGTAATTTGGTATGGTTGGGAGGTATGGTAGGGAAGAGAATATGACTACATTAATTCCTGCACTATAATGTCTGCTGATACCCCGACACACACACATACACACACACACACACACACACACACACACACACACACACACACACACACACACACACGCATATACAGTGAGGTGTCACAAAGGCATGATACAGACAACTTCTGACTGACACCATGCACAACACACAATCAGACCACAACAGACATACCCTGACAGGCTGTCAACAACATGCAGTGCAGCTACATCCTGTAAATGATGCTAGTACTATACACCTGTGAGATATGTGAGAAGTCAGAGTATGTGATGGACCTTCACCTAAACTACAGTGCACCTGTTTACACAATAGTAATGCACCCCTGTATAGCAGAATGGCTACACATTTACAAAATATATACTAATATGTTACAGCTCCTGCACATGTGGTACTGTTATTACCGATGTGATGCACTGCAGTGAACCCCACCACAAGTGAACATGCATGCATTGCAATATGACTAAGATTAATAGTAGTGTCCATGGCAAGCTGGCAGCCCTTAAAATGCCTAGGGTATAGATTAGCCATAACAAGACAGTTCCAGACTCACCAGCTACAGGATGATGGTCCCCAGCCACACTAGATGTAGCTATGGATTTGTAGGGGAGAGGTATTTTCAGCAGACACACAAGTGGCATTGGTACAGGCTAATATGTGCATTTATCAATATGTACAGCACAAACTGTGATACTACCCACATTGCTGACATTCACAATATGTGTGCAGATGTGTGCATTGCAAAACCCCACTAATAAATGCAGATTGATCTGACATATGTGTACAGGTATGCAGAGTCTGCCACTATGACTGCTACTTTATTAACATGATGACCACTGGAGGCTTACCTGGATGCTCATTGGCTGTGGAATCTGTGCCACCCACCTTCATGACATATGCTGTGATAGTTTTTTATCAGCTGGTGGCTGAACCCAGGTTTTCTAGGCACTCCTTTGTGGCTGAGAGTGAGGGGGGGGTAGCAGGCCCTCCCCCAGTGCCAGCACAGTCCCTCCTCACAGCTGTGGCCCTTTGCTGTGCATGATGTATTATATCTGTAGCACGGTGTTGCACCGGTTCATTGCTCCTGTCCTGGTGGCCAACATCTTTCACCATTGCTATGACATCTGCCCAGAGTGCAGCGCATTGTTGCTGGTTATGGTGGGTCCTTGTCAACAGCAACCAGTGATGACTTCTCAGGGCATCAATAATGGCAGCAGGCTCAGCTTCTGAGAAAGGTGGATTGCAACATCTATACATCCCACCTGAAAGACATGAAGAGGGGAACACATCACAGGACTGCATACAGTGCTCATCATTATGTACACACCCTGCACATCCACATTTGCCACCACAATCCACCACTAAGCCCCACATCATACCCCACCATCTATCAAAACAGTATGTATGTGGCTATCAGCAACATAGTGGCAATACATCATGCATTGCCTTCTTGATCCTGATGTTTCATGCTACTTGCTGCATGTGCTATGAGGTGTTCAAATGCATTTACCTGTTGCACCTATTACTGCTTGTTTATAATATGTCTACATAGTATGCTGTGGTGTCAACCTCCTACTGTTGTAGTAAGCACCTGAGCTGTAGGCCCACCCTTCAGGTCTCCCAGCCTTCCTCCCTCAGATTCTGGATTATATGGCTGGACAATGTCCTACAGATTCCCCTGTCAGTGTGGCTGATATTGGGTGTCCTGGCACAGTATAGCACCTGCCTCATGTACACAGATGGACAACCATCTACAAACACCACCAAGGAACACACTGTGTGAGAGATGCAATGTCAGTAGTAACCTGCATCCCATGCTCTCTCCCTGTGAAGGCCAAATACTTGTTTCCAAACAGGTTGAGAACAAAATCAGTACACCTCACACACCACCCACATCTAGACAACACATACACACATATATAGTAAAACAAAAAAAGCTGACCAAGACAACTGCAGACCACCGATTTATTGAACAAAACAGGTACATTTTGATAGTTGCCATCCCTATTACCAGAAAAAGAATTTAGTAAAGGGACTGATGGTCAGATTTTCTAGAATTATTAGTGAAGACAATACATTTTATGATGAGATTAAAATTTTAACAGATATGTTTTTAGATAGAGGTTACCCACTAGAATTAGTTGCTAAAATCAGTGAAGAGATTTACAGTAAAAGAGACCAAATCTATAAACCTATACTAAAATATGGTTTTGTAAGTAGTACATCTAGAATGAACAATAACACTAGAAATGACACTTTTGTCATACCATTTAATGATATATCACCTAGGATAGTCAATATAGTACATGAGACCTGGTTAAGTATTTTCCAGAACAATGGTGACCTTACTGACAATTTAGGAATTGGGCCTAAGATTACACACAGTAGGGGAATGAATCTTAAAGAATATTTTGAGTCAGTTAACAATAAGAATATGTTCAACAAGTCTGTGATGAGCAAATGTGGGGCATGCCATACTTGTAAATTTATTAATGACGGACCATATGTTATGGTACATAACTATTGTAAAACTATTAGATGCCCGGGTCACTGCAACTGCAATACAAAAATGGTTGTATATTTAGCTATTTGTTCATCATGTTCAGCTTTCTACATTGGTAAAATGGTAAGGAAGCTTTGAGAAAGGATTGTGGAACATGTTAGAGATATTAAAAAACATAAGAATACCAGTTCCCTTTTTATGCACAGTGTAGGATGTAAGATTTTTAAGAGATTTTTATTTCTTGTTATTGACAGAATAGCATATTACAATAATAACAAAGGTGGTGATGACAACACCTTACTTGAGGCTAAGGAATGCTTATGGCAACTACGGCTTAATGCAAGTTCTAGCCCTGGTATTAACGAACATATTTCCATATCTAGTATATTGAAGTATAAGTCTCAATTTATCTGATCTTTTATGTATTAGGTTAATATTTGATTATTTGTTACATAATAATATGACATTTTAATGTTAATAAGGAATTTTTATATGAATGATTGTAGGTTGGAATGTAATTTTAATATTTTACATTTGTCCACATAATCATTTAGATATGTTTTTATGTGGTTGTGAATTTGATTTATTATTTATTAATTATTGGTATTATATATTTGTAGTATTTAGATAGGTAGTTTTGCACATACACATACATATACATTAACAATTTGTACAAGTTTTGACTGTTGTTTTTAAATGGATGTGAATATTTGCTGATTGTAACTTTTTAATGACAATTTTTAAGCTGCATAGGACACAATTTTTTATATTTATTTTTATTGATTAATTGTGTAATTATTTAATTACCCAATTGTTTTAGGATTTAAAAGGTGGTTTAACACAAGGATTGTTAGTACTCTGAAGATGCCCTGTTGTGAGGGGGTGAAAGAGCTTAGTACCTGTTTTGTTCATAAAATCGGTGGTCTGCAGTTGTCTTGGTCCGCTTTTTTTGTTTTACTAGTTCTGGAAGTTTAATTTTTTACACACACATATATGCAGTGGATCTCATCATACGTATCCACAAACAAAGGAAACCTCCAAGGCAAAGCCACATGGGAACATCACAGCCATAAACAACACATACTACACATGGCCACACACCTGTGCCCTACAGCCATGCAGTGTCAGCACATGTCACACGTGTTACACATAGGAGACTCCATTGTAAGACACACTGATGTGCCTTTCACCTGGCTGTATATGTGGATCGTCACAGTTATTTGTGTGTTAGGTGACGGACTCCACCATATCACATACGCACTGCTGTCTCTCACCAACAGGTACTGTCAGGGGTCATTCACAGTCCATGTTGCAGTGCCTGACATGAGATATACATCCCTGGACTATGTGCTGTAAGACATGAGTGAGAACACTGATTATGTGTCCCAGGCAGGTATGTCCCTAGCCTTATGCACCATTCCACTGTCACCCAGACTGATGCCGCAAGACATTCAGGAAATTATTGACCTTGAAATGTTGCCTTTTATCCTGTGATATTTCAGGGGGTTTCAGTACCTGTGAGCCAGGACAATATGGTCAACAGACCACAAAGCTCTGCAACAGATGGCCTCCATCTGTCTCAACTGGCCTTCAGGCATCTGGCAATGGTTCTCACCACCCCCATAGTGTCTTCATTAGGAAATGTGGTGAGGTTATCAGTACCAACATACAACTGTCAGTGCAGCCCACATTGAAAGCCATGCTGCTAAACCCTAGGTGTCTACACATGACTCTGCCCTCAGTGCAAGCATTCTTAACTCTAGGAAATGCTGATATCTGTGCAGCCACACACACATGGTTCAAAGGTGCAGAGATCACTATTTCCTTACTTGGTCAACCATCCTATCATACAATCATACCCCAAAGTGCGGGTGGAAATGGCATGGGATATGTGATTTCAGTATACATGAGACACATACATACCTCCACACTGTACAGGCAGTAAGATGCACAGGAGACAATGCAGAGGCAGTTCACCATTGACAACACACCTATTCAAGTCATATGTAGCTACTGGCCACCTCATGTGACCAAGAAGCCAATCCTGCCTATATGGACCTCACCAGCTGCATTCTGATTTGTGTCTGTACCCTGATCCTGGGTCACTTGAATGACCCAGACATACATTGGATGATGTACCCATGACAGCACACAAATGGCCAGAGAACTTAGAGCCATCTGTAGTGGAATTACAAACACATTGGTGCAGCTAGGGGCTACCCCCACATGAGGTGAAGATGTGTTGCAGTGGATATTACACAACACAGGTTACCCCTGCAGCATCCCTACAGTGCCATCCTCCATGGCAAAGCAACCATCATGTTGTCACATTTGCAGTCACCATCTCCCACAATACCCATCTAGCCAGGGTCACCCATACATACACCTCCAACATGGAATACAGCCTCCTGGGGGTGGTATACACATCTTCACAGACCCAAACCCCTCTGTAGGGAACGACACCAATATCCACATATACACACATGCTCTAGATGTGCATTTGTATAGATGCATGGAGTCAGGTATACCCAACAGGACTACATCATCCTCTGCAAGGATACATACCCCTGGTGGACATTTGCAATACATAAGTGTCTATAACAGGGATGACATACCACTGTCTGGGACAAACTAGTGGCAGGTGTCCATTTACAAGCAGTGTTTTGTTAGTGTGAGCAAGTGAATGGGATCACTCCTGGAAACCTGCACTGCAAACACAGAGCCCATATTTCAGACATCTACTGCAGACAATCATCTCCCATACTGCACATATCACAGGAAGCACCTGCATCTTCTCACTTTTGGTAGTCAAGAAGACCAGCTATACCAGTGCTGTAGGTATAGCATACGTGATGCCTGACAGAGTCAGTGTAGGCTACACTCCTGTCCCCCCATCAGTACATTCGGATGTCCACAATACCTGTCCCTTCTCTTATATGTAGGGAACAGGTCACCACTGCTATGTAAAAGTCATGGTATGCATCCACCATGGGAGCTTATCACATCACAGGATGCATCCTACATGACCCCAAGCATAGCCTTGCAACAACATAAGCCACTGTACTCAGAGGAAAGCTGACTACTGCCTTTGTCCCATCCATGTGAAGGAAAACCACTGTCACTCCTTTACAGTAAGGTGGTGCATCCACCAATCTGTCACATTATACACCTATCAGCCTAACTCAGCTGTTCTGCAGGTCATAGCAGAGTTTATAGTGAACCTCATTAACAAAGATATTGGTGACCTCCACACACTCCATCACACACAGTTAGGCTTTGTCAAGGAAGTGGTTGTGACTGTTACACTCCGTGGCCACTTTGACAAAGTCACCAAAACCATGGATGGGTGGGGTGACAGTGCACACTGCCTACCTTGACCTGGACAAGGTCTTTGACAGTATATTATCACAGTACTAACAACATCCTAGGCATGCAGTCAGTCGTGTGGGATCTGTGAACACAGGTCAATGGCACATGACATTTCACCACCATGTTGCTTCTGTTCTATGGTAAACCTTTGACATGGCCGACTTCATACTTATGGGTATGTCATCCAGGGAAATGGGGTCCTAACATCCCTGTATTCCCTACAATAAGGTCCATTATTCTGTAAAATGCCCCAATCATCATTCACCTCACACAGCACATGCATCAGCTGGGGACATCACAGAGGTTCCTCACCAGGGAGTACCAGGGCCTCAAATATCTACCATGCACAGATAGGCTATAAACTCAACCTTTTACACAGTGTCATGCATACTCTCAGAGGTGACCGCTGCCTGACATGCAAGGTAATCATGAACTCCCCATTGTTGGCACTACTGCACAATTGCAACTGAAACTCTACTCTATTAACACACACACACATGCCCTCAACCTGGTGTGTGAAATCAACTGGTGTTCTTGGCAGCTCAGA
Source organism: Protopterus annectens (assembly GCF_019279795.1). Lineage (NCBI taxonomy): Eukaryota > Metazoa > Chordata > Ceratodontiformes > Protopteridae > Protopterus > Protopterus annectens. Next base: position 646,480,353 of record NC_056727.1, on the reverse strand, counting down.
TGTGTGTCCCACACATTCACCCTGCTGTGGAATGGTCACCCTGTCCACATCAAGCAGGGTAGCTATTTACACCTTTGCAGGTGGACCCTGGATAACTGGATGGTTAACTGCACATACACCTTTGACATTCCACCTGTGTCCCTGTCAGACTGGGGCATCAGGTGCTGCCCTGCATACACACGGGCTAACATGTGTCTTAGGCATATGGAGGCTCAGGGCCCATAGCCTATTAACCTCATCTGGTCCTAGGTATACCAGTTTTGGCCTGTGCGCTGTGACAGACTGTCACAGATCCATACCCATCACTGCCATCAACTGTGGTGTGTCCCCTATGGGCAATGTTACAGTACCATGTCATACAGCCAAATTCTGACAAATATGTGAGTGGCAGTACAAGTGCATGTGCACATTCCAGCAACATCTGTGCTACACAATAACTGAGAGCAGTGCACATGTGGTGTAGGGTTTCCTCTTCGTAGGTGTCTGACATCTGCAGTACCCAGATGTTCGGGGAATGTGTACATGTGCCTGATATATGTGGACTGCATGCCAGACAAATGTGGATGTCTAGAAACCAGTTGGACAATATGTAATGGGTGTCCCCAGAGTGTGGGGAATGTGTCGGTGACATGTCAGACCCCTCGGAACACAGTAATGGTGCATTAATATCTAGTACTGTATTAATTATCTTGCATTGTATGTGCAATATGTACATACTGTTGCTGAGACGGAGCCTGTGTCCCCCACTACTACTGCCTATAACCTGCTGTCCTGTTGCAGGAGGTCACCAGGTATGCTAGCCATGACAGTCAGGTAATGAGATACAGGTGTGGAGTATACAGTGACTTAGCCAGAGTACAGCAGGAACAGTCAGGGACACCTGGACAATCTTTGAACTAACCCTGTATGACATTCACAGACTGAGAAGGGCTCACTGACAGTACATGATGTGATATGCCAGCTATATCCACCAGTAGTTACTGTCACTATTAACAACAACCAAAACCAGTCCTGGCCCCTAAAGGTCTCTTCTAAAACAGAAAAATTATGACGAAACAAGTAGAAGCAGACCACCACGATAAAATCCACAGTTTATTGAAACAAGGATGAGCGCTTTCGTGTGCTCAAACTGCACGCTTCTTCAGATCTAATACATTTACTAACTAAATCCATTTATATAGTATAAAGAAGAGGCTGATCCTTTCTAAATACATCAGGTGTAACAAGTAATCAATCAATCAAACAATCAAGCAACTGAAACAGTGGGTGTATCCTTCCTTCCATCTAAAAAACTCCTAAAAATGCTTCTATATTGTGTCTAACCTTAAACAAATAAATACTGAATCAAGGAATCTCAATTGACAGTATTAAATATACATTTATACATACATAATATTTAAAAAACATTATCTAATTTCATAATATTCAAGTATTATAAGGTAGAATATTAACAAATAAATAAATAGAGTAATCTGAATGAAGCAAAACTATCTGCCAACCATATTATGAAACACATAACTCTGACTAAATGTACCCATAGATGTATACTTCACAACTTGCTATGTGTTTCGGTTCATATTTAAAATCTAAATTAGGGTGTATGAACACTTGGTCAGTGGAAACCGATCTGCACATGTTGCATTTACCACAGGGATAGGTGCCCAGTCTCTTGTTGTTAATTCGAGTATTTACAGACCCTTCATATTTTTCCACACATAAAATCCTTCTTAAATTTTTACTATTTCTATAGGTAAAAGTGGGCTGGGTGCCTACTATTTTTCTTATATCACTATCCATGGTTAAGATATGCCAATTCTTAGATATAACACCTGTGATATACTTGATATCACTGGTAAATTTGAGTACAACACTAATCCTATGTGTATCAAAACCTCTGGCTTGCTGCTTAAATGGTCTCGGATAAATTCTATCTATCGTAAGGACACTATCTCCCTTTGATATATAGGAAGATTTGATCTTATTTATCATTTCACCATCATAACCCCTGTCAAGAAACATTTGTTCTAGGGCTTGATATTCCTTATTCAGTTCGTCTGGATCATCACAGTCTACTAACCATGATGTATTGGCCCTTGACTATGTTTCTGAAGATGAATACTGTCACTATTGTAGAACAGACAATCTAGTAGCATTCTTCCATGAACTGACCATTGCTAGGGGGACACAGGGGCCAGAGCTGTGATCTATGTCACTGCAGTCAGAGCCAAAAGGCAAGACTGTAGGTGCTGGACAGCAGACTAACAGCAACATGACATTCCAAGATATGTTGTTGAGACCTACTGTTGAAATTCCTATTTCCCATGACTGCATCCCCCCATCTGCATTCCATTACATGGTTAGCTCTATGACATACCTGGTATAGTACTGTACTCCTTTGTGAGCTGAAATCCAGTGGTATTTTTCCTTGAAATTGCAGTCTGTCTTCATGAAAAAGTCAGAGACCTGTTTATCATAGGCAGCAACTTGCCTTTTGTAGGTAATGCTCATGAACAGGTGATTGCCTGTGCACCAATCTGTGACTCACACTTGCTAATAGCATCCAGAACAGCTGGGTTGCATTGCCATTAGCCAATGGCATGGCAATGCAGTGCTATAATTAAGTCCTTCTTGTAGGCCTAAGCCCTTTTCCTGGCCTGTGAGGAGGATATTATCGAGGAGTGGGAGCTACAGCATCATTGAGGGTAGGTAGAAATACTTTTCACTGACAAGCCACCTGGGTTAAATAGTTCTGTACCTTTAAACCAGTCTTAAAGAAAAGACGGGTTAAGTATAGAAAGTAATTGGTTGCTTTTAGAAATGTTTTAACATTTAAAGACTGTCATGATTATGTGAAGTTTGTCTGATGAAGGGTTTTTAAACCTAAAAGCACTTATGTTTTATAATAAAAGATTACGGCCAGTTTGGACTCTGTTTCATTTGTTTTTGGATGTTCTTACAAGAGGTTTGAGAGGAGTCCTTAAGTGAAGCTAAGAGGCTTGTGTTTTGCTACATGTAGGTAGAAATGCTGTTCACTGTTTGGATTGATGTGGTATGTCCACAGTTTTGCATGCTATGTTTGGCCATTGTTAACATACTATCTTATTCTGTGGCAGATTACTGTTTAACAATGTGTGTTGGGGTCTTTAAGGAGACAGGCAGATGTGAGTGTCATACATGACTTTTGTCTGAATGTGAATGCTGCTGCAGTTGATGCTGGTCTATCAGCTGTTTATGTTTCTACAGGGAGACTGTGACACATGTCCCTATCACCTGAACACCCCCCCAACCCTTTATGTATGGGCATTGTGTGTATGCCATGTTCCAGGTGTTTGGGAGGGATGATAGGTCTGTAGCAGGTAGCTGAACATATTGCTGCATGTGTAGCATGCTGCAGCTGCTACATTCTGGCCAGGAGTCATATGGGGGATTGTGAAGACATTGGGAGACAGCAAACTGTATACGTCAGTGATGGAGCAGTGTCAGGTCTTGTGTCACAGCATGGCCAGGATGAGGGTACCCATAACAGTCCAGGTGAAGCATGTGCCTCTGGTACATATGTTAAGTAGTAGTTCCATCTGGGCAGTGGTAGGGGACATTTAGGACACATATTCATATTTGTGACATGTCCCACCCTCCAGGCCTTTGATGTGCTTCTGTGGGTGGCAGTGACTGCTGTAGCAGCAACCAGTTCTGCTGGACATTGCAGGTCTCAGTTATTTCTATGTTGTATTGACAAGCATGTGGTTATCATGTAACAGACTGGACTGTGGTCATGGACCTGAACTGTGGGTGTCCATATGTTAGACATGCTAGGAATGTAACAGATAGAGCTAATGAGTCATTATTATGGGAGGTGTATTTGCAATATATATGTGTATGCATATGGTGTGTTAAACAAGACTGGCATGAACATGTATGTTTGGATGGCTATGATGTGTGACACTGACCTGTCTGTCATGCTTTCGTAACCTCAATTTGCACTGACTTGCCAGTACTTCATTACATAGATTAGGTTTTATCACAATCATGCCATAAGTAGGTGACACAAATGTGGACATTCTGCAACAGTCTGTGCAGTTGTCAGCTCTACCTGATATCGTAGGCCTCCTGGCAATCCATCAACATGCCTTTGGCTGTGTACTGGTTCAGTGTCTGTATTACAGGCCCAAGTATGCTGTAATTTTTCACATTATATGTAAAAGTAGTGTCAGTGGTAATCAGGATATCTTTGTAAAAACACCAGCAAGTGTCCAGAGCTGAGTTGGCCTAGTGGTCTAATGCCTTATACTGTAGTGTCAAGGATCCTGGGTTGAGACTTGGCAGGGGTGGTTGTTTCATTGATTTGCAGAACAGTGTCAGAATCAGATAAGGTGATTAAAGTAGTTTTAAGCGAGTTTGTGTGGGTTAACGCAATGTGCCACAATGCTAAGTAGCACTTAAACCCACACTGTTTCCAAAAAAAGAAAAGAAAACAGGGATGAGAGGAAAGTGGTGAAATGGTGGCAAGCAGGGAGGAAAACAATGTGAAAGGCAAGTAGGGATGTACAGGATGGTGTAGGAAAGAACCATAGCTATCCATTTCTTCTACAGCAACAGCTGTGCATGTTGTAGAAAATTTGGAATTTGGAGCCCCTCATCCCATAGGGAGGGGTGTGGGCGACATAACTTGGTTGATTAATTACTGTAATGGTTGACTGATGCCAGTGTATGTGGTGGTGAAATGGAGAACTATGTATGGGACGATATTTTTTTGTGGGACAGATGCCCAATTTTATTTTTTAAAGAGTGAGTGGAATGCTAGGGAAGGGTTGTAGGTATAACCAATTAGTACGAAAAATCACACAGAACACCAAAACTATTAAAATAGAATAACTGGGCAAACTGTGACTAGTATTAGTAGATTGACAGTGCAAAAGCAAAAAGATGAAGTTCTAAATTTGTCAGGGATGAAAGCGCTAAATAAACTGTATGGTTTTACTTTTCCTCTGGTTTGTGCCTTGGATTTTTATTTCAGCAATAGACTGTCAGTCTACTAATAATAGCCACAGTTTGCCAAGTTATTCTATTTTAAGAGTTGTTGGTACATTTGGGGAGGTAATTTGGGTGGGAGAGGTTGCATTTGCAGACAGGCAAGACAGCAGGTGGGGGAGGTGTATGACACATAAGGGGACAGGAAAGGTGTTTGAGAATCAGAGGACCAAGTCCCCCAGATGGAAACAGTGGGACTGAGGTCCCCACCCATGGGCAGTCAGTACTGCCCCTTCACAGCTCTGAAGGTGGCTGTGCCGGGGGCTGGGTGCTGGGGCCAGCCTCCCTCTCCAGGTGTGCCAGTCTGCCCTCAGTCTGGCACAGCTGGTTATCCATATCCCACTGAATGACCCTGTGCACCAACCCTGGAAACTGTTTGTGGGTGATGAGACCCTCTCCGTGCTCATGCCCGAGTGGATGGACCCTGTCCCCTGAGGCAGTTCCACCCAAGGGTGGTACAGGACCAGCAGAGGAGGCAGCTCCAGGTTGCTTCCCAGATGTGCTGTGACCCAGTGCCACAGCCAGCTGAGGTGGGACAGGTAGATCTGCCAGGATCAGCCTACCCAAGTGTGCTATGCTGTTGAGGTTTGTCAAAGTGTATTGGTTAGTCATGAACAAAACATTTCACCATTAGTTATAACATCATGCATGGGTGTCCCAATTAACCCAGAACAATAGAATTGCATAGCATACAGAACACAGGCATATGTGGAATAACAGTCATTATTGTAACAACATGCTAGTAACAGTTACGGCAAAAGGCCAACAACATTGGCATTTCAACAAGGTGTGTTAGTATACAACCATTATAATATATTACCAATAATACAATGCAAGGTCCAACATTAGGGTTTGAGAACATATTTGAAAATGAAACCATACCTGTAGTACAAGGATAATAATTTGTGACGCATATAAGAGGGGACATTCCATTACCAACTGCATAGGCTATATTTGTCATGACAGTAGGTCAATACTCTATAGGTCTGCCCTTACTTTATGTCTACAAGTGCCCTATAGCTTCTATAGCATGTGCGTACCTCTCAAGTTTTCCAGATGGGATGGTATTGGCCAAGCCAAAACACCTACAGGTCCATAACTACAGGAGACTATTACATGCCAGGGGAACATATTTGACTAACAGGGTGTACTCTGCAATAATGGTGTGTGAGTGTGCTACTTGGGTTCCGGAGTGTAGATCACAAGACAAATGCCCAAGAGCTACATCACCAAAACTAGAAGGCTGCAGCACCACTAGATCATAGAGTGGTGCTGCTGAAAGAGAGATATGCCGTGGTAATCTACGGCGGTAGGAAAACCTACAAATGCAGATGGCCCCTAAAGCTAATATGCAGGCTGTCAACTGAAAGTGTAAATGGCCGGCAAAGTGAAACAGCTCAAGCAGCCAAACGGCACAGCAGTAGTGCTACACAAGTGCACCGAAAACATAAATAAAAGAAATAAATACCTTTACAGCCCCTGTTGTCCACACAAGCAGAGCAAGCGTTCCCCAAGAAGCAGGAAGTAAAATCCACAGTACGAACAGTATAACACAGCACAGCTAACCCTGAGCAATGCAGAATAGAATAACAACTCATGTGTCAGGCTGTAACTTTAAAGGAACAGACACTTAAGTTTCAGACTTAATACCCCACACACAGTACAAGTTAATGCAAGACCAGTTTGTGTAATATGAGGAAGCATGTCACAGCAGGAGGGCTTTAGTATAGGACCAACCCAAATTACAGGCATGCCTGCAACAGACAGTACCTGTCCTGGCAGAGCCCCCTAAGTGCAGTGTCAGGTGGGAACATGCCAACCTGGGCAAGCATGGACTACTAACCTAGTAGCAGGAGATATACACAGTAGCATTAACCCATCTCCCACTCCACAGTAGTGTATGTATTGCAGGTGTGACCAAACCCGTCCATTTGTCACTGCAATTGGAGTACACAAGTATGCAGTCCCATCTAGGCAGACAAGGGTGCAACACAGAGATACCTCCCTATGTAACTTCTGCCACTGAAACTGAGACTGGGCCCAACACCCTGATTGGCCAGCAGCAACAACTGGGAGTTAAAAGGGGCCGGTGCAGTACACTTAGAACCTGTGCTGCAATTAGGCTTTGTAGATACCTACCAGACTACAAGCATATGGCAACTCCAGGGCTGTGTTAACTGCAGATATTGAAACCATAGTGGAGAGGCAGTCAGAGAAGGGTGGAGTGCAAAAAGCTGTACAGGGCCACTGTGGCAGGCAATGCTACTTCACAGGGTACAAGACAAGGTGGTGTACAGTGAGTAACCTACCATCTGGAAGGGATTTGCTCCAAGGCTGGTTGTACATCCTGTTCCCAGCTAGACTGGCTGTGATGGATACTGAGAGGCCATCAACAAGTGCTGCTACCATGCTGGAATCTATGTATCTGTACAGCCCTGGTCTGCTTGGCAACAGATACAGCACAGTGCCCAACCAACGTGGCAAACCAATGCTGGTGGTTGAGGGGTACCTCTACCATTTGGAGTGTGAAGCACCACCGAAACGGTACTGGGCATGTATCGAGCGGAGTGTAAAGGCGTGCAGAGGATGTACCATCACTGTTCACCAGGAAGATGGGGAGGAACTGCTGAAATCACTGCCACACCAGCATGGCCCAGATGCAAAAATGGCCCAAGTGGCTACACTGCGAGCAGAACTGTGGCAGAGGGCGGTAACCGGTAATGAACTGCCAAACTTGGTAATGCAGAGTGTCCTAGGCACAGTGGATGACAACGTACTACAGGAGATGCCTTGTCGTGCAACCCTTCGTCGAAGCATAACCAGGGTACGGCAGAGGGCACGGGCATCCATGACTACAATTCCAGAAACACTTGCGGATATTGATGTCAGCCAGTATCCACTCCATAGTGGCAGCTTCATTCTCCGTAGAAGGTCAGATATGGATGGGAGAGATTCCTTGGTACTACTTACTACAACACAAAATTTGACCGATCTGTGCAGGTCTGACATCATTCTTGGAGATGGCACCTTCTCCACATGGGCTGATATATGTCACCAGCTTTATACATTACATGGATGTATTGGCACCCCCACCTCAACAAGGATTGTACCCCTGGTGTACTGTCTCATGACACGGAAGTCGGAGTCTGCATACACTGCTTTGTGGGAGGTACTGAAGGGTGTGGCCACTGAACAGGGATGCACCTTGTCTCCACAGTATATTATGACAGATTTTGAGAAGGCAGCAATCCATGCCAGCCATAAGGCATTCCCTAGGAGTATTCTGAAGGGATGCCTATTCCATTTTGCACAGATCATCTGGCGCCAGATCCAGCATCACCACCTTGTGGCCCTCTATGGCACGGACACTGCTTTCTCAATTGCCATCCGCAAGCTAATTGCGTTGGCATTCCTACCATTGGATGAAGTTGTCCCTGCATTTCTGGACATTGTGGCTTCCTTACCGGACTGTGCTCAGCCTCAGCCTATTGGCGTTTTTCTAGACCATCATTATGTACGAGGCCGACCACACAAGTATGCATCCCGCTGCTCAGCACAGACATGAATGCCATCGTCCTACCCTTTGTGGTTTTGGAATGTGTGTGATGTCTCAGAAATGGACTTCCAGCGGACTAACAACTAGGTGGAGGCATGGCATCATCAGCTGAAGGTATTACTGGGACGCCCTACTGTACAGCTATCTGACCTTCTGTCTGTTCTGCAGCAGGAGCAGAACCTGACAGATACCCGACGGGAATCTCTTTTGAGGGGGATGCCTGTGAGACCATGTAGGAAGGCTATTGTTGTACGGGAGCATCGCCTAAAGCACATCTTACAACATAAGTGTGACTACAGTGCTGTGCAGGATTTCCTCCATGTTGTGGCACATTTCTACAAGTTGTGATAATATTTGGGTTTAGTACGCACCAAGCACTACTCATATCACATTGCATATTGCATTAATAAAGACTTTGCCCACAGCACACAGGTTTCATGTTACCACTTTCATGCCCACGTGGCATGCTATGCCAGCCACATGTTCCACTGACAGTTGCACATGGTAGCTTCTAAGGGGGTGCACAGTGTATCACTGTGGGGGGTTGTATCTGCCACCTGTGGTTAGGTGCAGGGAATTCCTCAATTCTCACAGGGAATTGTCCACAGGCATTTGTCACTGCAGCTAAATTGTCAACCTGCCATGTGTCCACATCTGGCTGTCTCACAGGTGGATGTCACACTGCCTAGGTGCCTGAACCCATGCTACTTGCATACTTCAACTGGGTTTATCTCTGTGCGCAAGGCTTTTGGCAGCAGTGATCTCTATCCATGACAGCTTGACACTTGAGAGACATGCATCTTGCACAGTACAGAGAGGTTACACTTATCCTGCTGTCATTGGCAGGCATGGGATTAGACCATCAGCAGACATTCACAGATGCAACAGCTATACAGCTGTGCCAACAATAGACCATTTAATTTGTCTTATTAACTTTGAATAGTACTGTACTTCTTGTTATTTTATTTTATGGAGTGTTATTACCTTGCTGAGAAATGCTGTTTGCACACTACTACATCTGGACACAGGCATTATTATACCCTTTATACAGCTACTAGAAACATTTATTTACCTGGAAGTCTTGTGGGGAGAAGATCTGTTAACAACACATCACTGTTTTATTTTATTATTTTTATTTTACATTTGTTTTATTTTATTTTACATTTGTTGACCGGGCTAGTCCAACATATAAATGTCCATTTTCAGTAGATACCCGGGGAGATAAGCTCCAATTAAGCTAATAAATCAGGAAATACAAAATTAAATACATTGTTGATGGAGATTAACATCAAAGAACTTAACATCAAAGAACTTGACTACAAAGTTTAGCTAAATAATACAGTACTACTAGAAGCATATTTACATGGTAAAGGGTTTGACATTCATTATGTAGAAGACTAAGAAAAAGAAAGATTCAAACTAATTATTAAGGTTGTTTTAAAATATTACACTCAAAGTAAAAAAAAAGTTGGCATATCTACAAAGTGGAGCACATGTGCTCACAGCAGGATGAATGTTACAAAGTACATACTCAGTGGTAGTGCCCAAAAATTTGGATCTATATTATAACATCGACGTTGCAAAATGTCAAATGTTATAATATCGCCACCAATACATCGAAGGCTGAAAATAGCGAAGCCATGGAACATAGAATTCTTACTTAGGGCAAGATTTCGGTGGACCATTCCGTGGCTTCGCTATTTCCTCCACTGTGGTGCGATAGTTACGGACCTTAGGGTGAAGGTGCGGGTTAAGGTAAGTGGATAGGTAGGAATGTGTGTATGCTTTAGTGTAGGGTTAGAAGTAGGGTTTTGTTAATTGTATGTGTGTGTATTAGTTAGTTTGTTTGTGTATAGTTTCTTAGCGTAAGTGTGCGATAGTTACAGATCTTAGGGTTATGGTGTGGGTTAAGGTTAGTGGATAGATAGGAATGTATGTACGGTTTAGTGTCAGGTTAGAAGTAGGGTTTTGTTAAGTGTATGTGTGTGGATTATTTATTTTGGTGTGCTTGTGTTGTTTGCATGTTTCTCGGAACTTTAAATTTTTTTCCCTGGGAAAAAATTTGCTATTCTGAGTGTTCGATGTTATCACATTTCGAAATTCCAAGTTCGAGCTTATGGTGTTCGATATTTTGGAATTTTGAATATATGATATAGACCCAGAAATTCTAGGGTTTCTATAAATAGTCAGTATTACTTGTCTGTTACTATAAATATATCCTTGTACCTGTTCCTGGATTCAAACCCCGGTCTGTGTGTGGCAAAATGAACAACAGATATGTTGCTTATCACACTGAGCTACTGAGCCAAATTTGTGTGCTGATTGAGTGATATATACCTAACCCTCACATGGTGATAATGTGTGGCCTGGTAATATAGGTAGAGTGTCAAACAAGAGTGCAATGACAGTTGAACATGCATGCGTGAGATTCATGCATGACAGAGATAGAAGGTGAATTGTGTATTAATACTTGGAATGCAGGTATACACAATTAAGCCCTCATGGATGGGAATATGTGTGATCTGTACAGACCATATCGGGGTGCTGGATTGCCTGCCTGACACATATACATTTGCAGATGGTATATTTGCAGTCTACACATATACATTTGCAGATGGTATATTTGCAGTCTACAGCTATTACACTTTCATATTGCCTGCATCAGTGTACCTACACTCCGGGATGCACATAGCTGAAATGCAAATGCTAACACAAGACAATCCTGGGAGAAACACACTATAATACCTCAGACAGTATTACTTTAGGTTCAGATTTAGTGCAGAACAAATATCATATTGCATTATATCTTGTAGTACAGCTTCACATCTACACTTTAGCATGACAGTTATTTATTGGCCAGCCTTCGTTCACTTCATGGTGTTATACTCATGTTGACTTCACAAAACTTGTAATATTTAATTTCATGACCAACAGCCCAGAATAATCACAACAATTGTCAGAACACAGATTTATTGAGGGTGACATGACACAGTGATTGCTATACAGCTGACAATCTTTATTTTCTACAGTTTAAATAATACAGGCGTTGGAGCACATCTGATATCACACAATCTAGGCAGTACTACATTTATTTCTTCACAATTCTTTTTTTTTTCAAAAATTTCTTCACAATTCTGACTGCAGTTGTACTGTGTTTGCTGTAGATTAGGAATGAAGTTAATTTATTCCCTTCACATTTTCAATGCTGGTGTACTTTATTACCAGGACATGTATTATTATTAATATGGTATACACATGCTATCCCCAAACATTATTAATGCTGTATTAACTTTCTTTATATAACAGTAGCATGTTTCCTCCTTTCATCTCTATTGAACTGTACCTGGCAATACTCACTTATATCAGTCCAGGTCCATGTACACTTTAATTGTAATACACTCACAGCAGACTATACCTACTGGCAGTTACTACTGTACTCTTTCTTAATTAGATTACTATATATTTAAAGATACAACTGTGCTCACCACAGTCTCAGTGCATCCTGGCCAGGTGCCCTGCATGGGCATCCAAGTTGTGAGCCCTCTCCTCTGCAGCTGTGGGGGAAACACAGCATTATCCATACCTGTCTATCAGATATTCATACTACAATTTGATAAAAAACTGGTTCTTATGCTTACAAACTTCTCAGGTATTGTGGTCCTGAGCATCTTGGATCCATTAGGCCAAGAGCCCCCCCCTTTCCTTTGCTTCAGGTCGTCATAATGATGACACACCTGCTCACCAGTGCTGGGAACTCCAGTTCCAATGGTGAGGTCACATGCCAGAGTGTTCCAGGCCTCTGACTTGTATTCAGAGCTCTGGTACTGGTCCTGCAGCAGTCTGTCACCATAGTCTTTAACCAGGAGCCCGAACATGACCCTGGACTTCAACATGCCTCAGCTCTGCACCCAAAAGCGCACTCCATCTCCAACTCCAGCCATAGCTCCTGCCATGATAAACCCCCAACAGGTTATGGCTGTATTCCTGCCTGTTGAGCTTAAATAAGGCTATTTTCCCACCCTTTTCTGCTATTGGACCATTTTTAAAAATGTTAAGCTCCGCCTAGAACCACACAAACCTGCTAAGTTTAGTTGAGCAGTGCTTAAACTGACAATGATTAGCAGTGTGCAAACCCACTTAGATGAGCTGAGGACTGCTTAAACCGGGAGTGCTAAGCAGTGCCCAAACCAGTTAAGTGGAGCTGCACGTTGCTAATTACTGCTAAACCAGGTCCTGTGTAAGCATTGCTTGGCTTTACTTAGCAGTGCTTAGCAAAGGGCAAACCAGAGTTTAAAAAAAAAGAAAAAAAATATTGAAAGTATTTCTTCATTAATAATAACTTATTATGTGTATCTATTTTACTTTATATCCCCTAAATATTTGCATTTCACTAAGTTATCTGGTAGTGTGACTTCCATGTATTCATTTGTGTGCAACTAGGGTTTTTATACTCGGGTCTGAAAATGGCATTCTGGTCAAGCTGGACTAACCCAGTTAACAGATTTGAAAGTATATATACAAAAAAAAAAAAAAATGTACATTTCCCTAACGCATGTAAAAAGCTGAATGGCCAGTACTAAAACTGTGCACCTACTACACAAAAGGCTGTCATTCTGACCATTCAGCTACTGGAGATATGGTGATCTTAGCTATACTGTTCTATATAGGTCACAGTTATGTTTAAGCACTACTGAACACTGCACCGCACTGCGCAAACCCGTTCAGCTATGCTTTAATTTGACCTTTTCTAGTACAATTAAAAGCATCCGGTTTCTATTTTTAGATGTCTGACATATGTTTATTGCTAAGTGCTGTGCCATGCAACCACACACAAAAAAATATATAAAAACAATAAATAAATAAAGGGGACACTACTTTTTCACATTTAATTTCACTGTCATGCATTACTCTGACAGCACGGGGGGGGGGTGTTACGGACACTGTAACACAACCCCTACATATATATTTTACAAATGGACAAGGACACATTTATTTTAATATTCTAGTGCTATATGGCACTTTGACAGTGCAGGGGGTGTGTTATGGACACTGTAACACACCCCCTACATATAACTTTTACAACTGGCTGGGAAACACATCAGTTTAATATTTTAGTGCCACCCGGCACTTTGACAGTGCAGGGGTTGCATTACATATCTCCAAGCATTGTAACACACCCCCTAAACTGATTCAGTAACTGTGTACATGACTCACCCTCAGTAGCGTGCCTTCATTAATATGCAAGGTGTGCTGCCGAGGGGGAGCTGCAGACATGGCCATGGTACACTCCATGTAAGGCTTGCACTATTCCTGCATGGAGTTTATTAAATCAGGAGGATTTTTTATTAACATTTTTAAACCAGGTTATTTTAAACATAGTAATAGTTTTAACTCATTTAACATTTATTTTGCCTTTAATTATTCATCAGTACATTATAATTTGATAGTGAAGAGAATGCAGGTGTAAGGAAATTGAAATATAACGCTACAACACATGTGAAACTGTATTTTGTATAATTATGCATCTGTATTACATTTTGGTTTTAATATAAACATATCATAAACATTTTATTTGACTTGTTTGTGAAGAAACTGTAAGTTAATATGCATCTGTGAGGAATAATCATGAGACAACACATTTTTTGTAAAAAGATCTCCCCCATTTGACACTACAGGTGTCACACAAAACTTGCAATTATATTTTATTTTTTTTAACTTGATAAAATATGGATTAGCATCATAATATTTATCTACCATGATTGAATTTTTATTTACTTTAAGTTTATTATTAGATATTTTTATAAGTGGCATTTTACATGCAGGTGAGGTTAAGCATTTTGTAATTACAGCCTTTAGAACAAAAATATTAAAACAACTAAAAGAACAATAGCAATCACCTTGTAATATACTAGTTTTTAGGTTACCAAATGTACAGCCCAACCATTTAAAAAGTGCCCACTGTTTAGATGTGCTGCTGAGGTCCTTAGCCCTCTGTTTCATAAAATTGGCCAATTTTTTTTGTTTGTTTGTTTATTATGATAGTCACTAATAAAAGAACAACAATGGCTTTTTATCAGCATGCATTAACCCTCTTTGGCAGCAAGCATTATGCCTGGTGCCAACCAATTTTGTAATACCACAGTCTGAATTTTAGTCAATTTTTGATTTGCCATTTTGATGTGATGTGAATATTGATTTGTTACCTCTTGAAGAATTTAAGCAAGCATGGTGATTTTGAGCATTGTGTTTTGCACTTTATACTCAGGAACAAAGATGGAAAATTCTTGCTCTGCCCAGTGAATTGCCTGTTTATTTTCTTAATTTGCCTGCTGGAGGGTTTTTGAAATGTTGAATAACAGGAGTAATATAGTCCACAAAACAACATTCTGACTAGTTTGTAGGCAACAAGGGGCAGGCATGATCACTGCAAATGTAGTAACGATCCTCTATCATGCCCATGCCATGCCCCATTATAGCTTTTTACGTATAAAGAGTTTAACACACTTTTATATTTAGTGTCATTGCATTTGCTGGTTTTCACTGGTACAGTTTCATTTTTGGCATAGCATATGTCTCTACAATTTGTAGCTCCAAGATGAAGAGACACAACTTTTAAAAAGTTAGTCACAATACACCAAGTTACATTAAGGTCACTAAGATCCTTTTTAAATGTCACCTGTGATGCAGGAATTGTAATCATGGGAATTTCTACCTGAGAATGATGGGGTATATGCAAACACACACAACAGTTTGTCAAATTTAAATCCATAGTATATTGACAAAGAACCAACCGAAAACTATTTTTTTCCCAACCAGCTTATAAAAGGAAATAACAAATGCAAAACAAAAAGCCACGGTGGTGCAGCAGTAGTGTTGTTGCCTCACAGCAAGAGGTTCTCCCATTTGATTTCTCGGCTTGGGCACCTTCTGTGTGGAGTCTGCATGTCCTCCCCATGGTTGACTGGCATTTGAAAGACATGCGTAGAATGGGCGTGCCTTCGTTGAAGGTTGGGCATCGAGCTGGCACCTCGGCACTGTAAAAATCTACTGCCAATCATTAGCGGACCGGAGTTCCACTGTGGCGACCCCTAACTGGGAAAAGCCGAAAGAAGAACAACAACAACAAATGCAAAACAAATGTAAATGCTGTTACTGGATTTATTATCGACTGCTGTCTGAGATGATTTTTACTTTTAATCGTTTACTGAGGCAGATGATTTGTCCTTTGCACTTTGGCTTTTTTTTTTTTTTTTTTTTTTACTGACAATGATGACTCACCTGGGGCTGCCACATGGCAGATCTTTTTATAGTGGGATGAGTGGATCCATGTTGGTATTCCTGCAGAGTGTATGGTAGTAAAAGTTGGTAGTGCCACCTTGTGATGCTCACCACTGCTACCAATATGTGATGGCCACCAATATGTGATGTCCCTGCACTGGGCCAGTAATCAAGGAGCATGAATCCTCACCACTGACACTAGAGAGGAATGTGCACTTGGAATACAAATGGACACAGTCAATATTTCCCAATGCAGACCTCTCTGCATCAAGTACAATTTCCCTTAAGAGCATACAGGAAACACACTCAGCCCAGGCTCTAGATTTCTCTATATCTACCTCCTTCCAGATCCCCAATAAGACTTCCCATTGGTACAACTATAAGGTTAGGTCCTCAGCAGAGTGTCCAGGCCAAGTCCTCCCAACACCCTTTCTGTGAACCCAGTGCTTCGTGTTCCTGCCCCAAGTAGCTGACACACTGTGAGAGTTGATTTTACACACACACACACACACACACACACACACACACACACACACACACACACACACACACACACACACACACACACATACATGCATGCACACACGCGCAGACACGCACACACACACACACACACACACACACACACACACACACACACACACACACACACACACACACACACACACACACACACGCACACACACACACAAACCTGGGAAATGAAAGGCTGGTACAGATTTATCTGCTGTGTCCCCTTCTGCCCAGAGTATAAGGTAGTTATCACTGCCGCCAGACACTCCATAATCAGCTACTCTAAGGCCCTTAACAAAGGATGTCCAATTATACTGTGTAATAGTAATACAAATGATAGTAGTTGACCAAGACAACTAGGACTTCTAGAGTGGCCCACACAGTGTCTCCAAATAAATATAAGTACTCTCAAATGTTAGATACATTCTAGAAGGACCAGCCACAATAAAAGTTTTAAATATATTTAATCATAAATAATAAAAGAGCATGGAAATACTGAATATATATTCACAGTAAACCACAAAGTTCAGATCACAGGAAATATTGAAAAGAACATTGATAGACAAACTCAAGCAAATAAAGAAAAACAATGTCTAAACAAAGCTCCACTATATTTCTGACTAATCTAAAAAGAGTTAGTGTTCCCTAGTAAAGTTACTTACTACCACAAGGCAAGATGCTGTGGGTGAGGGTCTTTCTAGTCAGCCTCCCCAAATAGAATACTCAATACTCTGAGATTTCTCTTTGTAATATCTAAAATATAATTTCCAAGATGGCTGTTGGAATGACATAATCTGATCACTTGACTCTAGGTTCTCACAGCATTCCCCTTTGAAGCTGAGCTTAGGCAGCTACAGTACACATCTAAATGTTTATGGCAGTACCTGGGGCATCCCCTCTTTTTACTGAGCTAATGAACAAAGGCTTTTTCCTAGACCTAGCATCTCTGGTCCTATTCAGCACTCTGGGGGTGACATTTTCATGGTTTAAAGTTCATTTACATTTTCTTTAAATTTCTTAAAGTAAGCTAGCTGGTACATTTAATTCAGTTGCAATAATACATGTACATTTCTTTTCATTCCAGCAGGGTGCACTGTTGATACATTTTAACACAAGCAAAGCTCACAAATGCATGTTCAGCACAAGCATCTCTACAAATCAGTTTGATATACAAATGACATACGTTCTAATACATTTGTAACAGAAGCATCTTTTATAAATCAGTTTGTTATATAAAAGGACATATCATTCCTTACAAAACTCCAGCTGGCTATGCTGGCACTTGTTTATATCATCACATATGTGAAAAGATCCTTTTCACTTTAGACTTAAGCATTTTTTGGTGAGTTGTAACATAAACCCAATCACCAAACTGCAGTTGGTGACAGGGCTGCTCACGAGGTTAAGAAAGAGACTCTCACACAGTTTTCTGATACTGCTGCAAGAAATTAATAGGTTTTTTGCATTAAGACAATATAGCATCATCTGTTAGTGTTGATTTTTTATTTGACACAGGGGGAGTAGCTGGAAGTCCCATGGGTCTCCCAATTACTATTTTATAGGGACTCAATTTTTGTAGTATTTAACGTATGCTTATTAAGCTAAGGGAAGTGCCTCTGGCCACTTGAGATTTGTTTCAGCATAGATCTTTGGAATTTTATTTTTTAAGGGTCCTATTAACCCTCTCTACTAATTTACATGAGTGTGGATGGTTGGGGCAGTGATGACTCAACTCAGCATTAAAAAATTTACATAGCTCTTTTAGTCAGGGAATTATTACAGTGGGTTTCCTGGTCACTACTGATAGTACAAGGTAACCAAATTTAGTTATGAAATTAAGTAATCATTTTTTAACAATTGTTACAGAATCTGCTCTGTGACATGGGTAAGCTTCCACCCATGCAGAAAACATACAAACCACTACTAACACATATTGTAAATTACAAACTTTTGACATTAGGACAAAGTCCAGCTGTATATTAACAAAAGATCTCCAAGGTGATGCTAAGCATGCACCTGTAATGTTTGCATTTTTGCTAACATTATGCTCTAAGCCTATTGCACAGTTATTAACATACTGAAGTATCAAAGAAGACACATGAGGTCATACCATCTTCAGGCAATTTGATTAAATAAAGATGTATTACCTTCATGGGCAGGTAAATGATTTGCCCTTAGCAGGTAAGGTAGCAAGGAAGCAGGCAGCACCAGTTGGCTATCTGGATGTCATCATAACCATGAGCAGATTTACAGCATCCATCTATCCTTAAGCCACCTCTAAACTTTTTGCAGGAATGTTTCATTTTGGAAATCTGATACGCTCTTAAAATTAAACACATCATTGCTTAGAGTCTTGCAATAACCTCACATGAACATTTGCACAGTCTTTTTACAACTTGCTTATCAGTTTGATCTGCCAAATTATTTTTCTTTGAAAGAGTATCTATACCCCTTTGATGGGCATTACATTTAACTACTGCTAACTATCTAGGTAGCAAAAGAGCATCTAATGAATTAATTTTTATTATGAGTTCCTAATGAGCTTAAGAAACCTTTCTGCTTTCAAAGTTGCCCAAAATCATGCACTATACCAAAGGCATAGCGACTATCAGTAGGGTCTATATTAAATTCTCGAAAGCCGACAATGTCAAATCTGACATTGTCGACATGAGAATAGTGAAACTGCAGAACATCGAACAAGTAAACGGAAATCTCCCTAAGGGGAGATTTCCATTTACTTCAATGTAGTGCGGTCTCGGAGTTGGTATATTTAGGTAGCAGGGGGTGCAGGGGGGCTTGTCCCCCTGCCTACACCATTTCGTTTTTTTTTTTTTTTTTATATTTTCTGGACATTCGATGTTTTAACAGTTCGATCACTAAAGGTCGATCTTTAGTGATTCGAACTGTTAAATTTTTGATGTTCTAATATAGATCCCTATCAGTATATATGTTGGAAACATTGTCTTTGGCTAACTCACAAGCCCTTTGTACAGCCACTAGCTCAGATACCTAAGCAAAATGAACACCCTCTAGTCTTTGTTGAAGGAAAACATCATTTAACTATACCCTCAATACGAGATGGTAGCATCTGCCTTCTACCCTGAGATATCGAATGACCAAGATAATGTACCTGAGGTGACCACGTCTGTAATTTTTCTCTTGACACCTTGTGTCCTTTTACGGCAAGGATAGTTAAAAGATGTAGGGTATCCTGCTGACACTGCTGAAAAGAATCAGATGCTATTAGTAAATCATTTACATATTGTACTAACACAGACCCATGAGGAAATGTCACATTTTCTAAATATTTTTTAGAATTTGAGAACATAATGAAGGAGAGTCAGTGTATCCTTGTGGAAACCGTGTTCATGTTTGCTGCTGTCCCTTATAAATAAAAGCAAACAAAAAGTGTGGATAGGCATAGAAAAGAATGCTGAACACAGATTTATCACAGAAAAATATCTGGCCTTAGGTAGTATGCAACTCAGTATTGCTGGATTTGGAATTACAGGAAAATTTGGTAATGCTGCATTGTTTATGGCCTTCAAATCTTGCACTTACCTATAAGTATCTTTTCTGGCTTTTTCACCAGGAGACAAGGAGTATTACAAGGGATTTTATCTTGCACTATTATTCCTTGTTGTATCAAGGACTGAATTACAGGTTTGATTCCTTGCTCAGCTTCTGATTTCAGTGGATAGTATGGAACTCTAGGGAGAGGTTTTGATGGATTCAATTTTATTTTTACTGGTTATGCGGATTTTGATATACCTACTTCATTACTGTGTTTAGGCCATAAGTGAACATGCACCTGCTGCAGCAGTTGTTTAGTTGTCTGTATGCCTTTAAAAGGCTGTTCCTCAGCTTCTGCTAAGACATATAATATTTCTCCTTCTGATTGTATTGGAACATCAAACTGCATCCCTTCTGGTGTAGAGTAAATCATACAGCCTAGCTTACATAACAGGTCTCTACCTAGCAAATTTACTGGTGTAGTAGTACTCAAAAGAAAAGAATGACGTTCTTCAATCATTCCTAAAGAAACGGGTATAGTTTCTGAAACAAGAAATGTAACTGTAGCATTTGTTACTCCAAGTGCCTTTACTTTCTGTTTTGATACTGATATCTGACTATCTGAGGTAACATTTAATACTGACCTTGTGGGTTCAGTGTTCACCAGGAAAGGATATATTTTTTAATGTATTTATGCCTTAATATAGGGTCCTTTCTGTTCTATTGATAAAGGATCAAGATTTATTTCTGTTTTATTACCCTGACATACTCAGCACAGTTATTACTGACTCCTTCCAATGTGACTAGGTGGTGGAGGAAATGCAGCATTATTATAATTTGACTGCCATTCAGTGCAGATATCTTGGACTCTTTGCATTTCCCTGTGTGGGCATTCTCCTCTCCAATGTCCTGCTTCACCACAACTGAAGCAAGTTTCATCAGATGAGGCAGGAGGGGCACTTCCAGATTGTTGTTGCCAACAAGCTGCACCTTGTTTCCCTTGACCAGCACTCTTGCTAAATCCCCTAGCAGTTACTCTCCCCTTCCCCTGCCACTGCTCAATCTCCTTGGGGCTTCTAGCTGCCTTATTTGAAAAGTTAATAGTTTATCCTCAGTATCCTTTCTCTGTTTTTTTATACTGACTACAGTGGTTTGCAGCATATAGTAAGGACTCCAAGTCCTTTCCCTGTCAGTCTATAAGCACTTGCTTTATTTGATTTTGTACAGGGGCTGGCAGACCCTGTACAAAAGTGGCTGCAATAGCTGGCTTAGTTTTTTTAATCTGGTATCCCTGAAAGTCTAGCAAATGTTGATTTAAGATGACTCAAATAATATTCAGGGGCTTCCCCTTTATTTTGCCTACACGCCTGTATATTAGACCAAGTTCTTCTAACTTAACACCCTTCTGTGATTTTATTTAACAATGTTCTCTATTTGTGTTTTAGTGCATTTCCTCTGAGAGTAAAGTCTGTTATTTCAGCCTTCTCAAGAAACTGTTTTCTTTTTTCATCTGAAATAACTACCCAAAGCAGTTGATTTAAATCTGTCAAAGTAAGGTTGTAACATTTTATTATAGTTTTTAATTCCTCCTTAAACTTTAATGAATCTTTTCTAATATTTGGAAAACATTTAGACATAGTATGCAGATCAGCAGGAGTCCAAGGGAAATGAAAAAGCTCTCTATTATTAGCCCCAAAATGTCTCTAAGCAGTGCCAAAACATCTTCTCCAGAGGCCATAGCCTCTTGTCCTACCCTATCATGTCAGCACTTGTGACAGGAGCGTCCAATACTAGTGCTTCTGTTGGAGAGGTAGAAGCTTGTTGAAAATGATAGGAAGAAGAAACCCCCTCGACTGCAGATGCCTGTTCTGAGGATGAGGGTTAAACAGCGGAACTAGGCTGAGGTGTAACAGTTCCATGCTGATCTGGTGTCCAATGGACAGTTGTCGAAAATGCAGAGGTCTGAGAAACAGCAGAATCTTGTACAGGAGCCACCAATATCGGTACATATGGGTGTGGGCGTGCAGTAGCTGCTGGAGGATTATTATCCTCTACAGAACTCTCTGCTTTTTAACCATCCACAGTTTCTTTCAAACCTGCCAGGACAGGATAAATGGATACCTTTTTACTAGTTTGTACTGATTTCTTAACCTCTCTTTTTCCTGTGGTAATAACTTCTTAATACCATCCTGTAATCGCTTAATGCTGGCTCTTTTTTTCCTTTTAAGAACTTTAGTATACCAAGAATAAAATACTGCCATTTGTGCCCCACTAACCTTGTTTTTCTTTTTTTTTTCCAAAATACTCTTCAATTGCACTCATTTATTCATATCATAAGTTCTATTTAATGGAATACCTCACCAGGCAAATTTAAGTAAGCCAAAATCACTCATTCAAATACTTACAACTTTCTTTTCCACAACTGATACATAAAATATGCAGGTGTTCCCTTTACAGGGAATTGATCCTGCTTGTTTATCTTTTTTCCCATTTTTCCTATTAAGACATATCTTATAAATTCTGGATCCTGGTAATTCAAAGGAAGAAGAAAAAAAAGGACTACATCAGTTCACACAACATTCAGGGAGGGAAGGGTAGGGATTCTGTAGTGATGCAATGACAGAGGATAGGTTTTGATCAGCCTTTTCCCAAAGCATTCCCTTGCTTTCATCCCCTTGCAAGTTCAAAATTTACAACTCCAGCATTGCAATTGAGATAACAGGGTGGATAAGTACTGTGTCCAGAAGTGACCATTCTTTCGGTCCCTCTGATGGTGCTCTCATAGAGTTGCACCTATGTCACAAAGTGCTATGGGATCATGAACTTGATTTACCAGCACATGCACACCTATGTCCCAACATGTTATAGGCTCATGAACTTTATTTATTAACAAACACATCTATGTCCCAACATGTTATAGGCTCATGAACTTTATTTATTAACAAACACACCTATGTCCCAACATGTTATAGGCTCATGGACTTAACTTTATTTATTAACAAACACACCTATGTCCCAACATGTTATAGGCTCATGGACTTGATTAACCCACACATCTATGTCCAAACATGCTATAGGCTCATGAACTTTATTTATTAACAAACGCATCTATGTCCCAACATGTTATAGGCTCATGAACTTTATTTATTAACAAACACACCTATGTCCCAACATGTTATAGGCTCATGGACTTGATTAACCCACACATCTATGTCCAAACATGCTATAGGCTCATGAACTTTATTTATTAACAAACGCATCTATGTCCCAACATGTTATAGGCTCATGAACTTTATTTATTAACAAACACATCTATGTCCAAACATGCTATAGGCTCATGAACTTTATTTATTAACAAACGCATCTATGTCCCAACATGTTATAGGCTCATGAACTTTATTTATTAACAAACACACCTATGTCCCAACATGTTATAGGCTCATGGACTTGATTAACCCACACATCTATGTCCAAACATGCTATAGGCTCATGAACTTTATTTATTAACAAACACACCTATGTCCCAACATGTTATAGGCTCATGGACTTGATTAACCCACACATCTATGTCCAAACATGCTATAGGCTCATGAACTTTATTTATTAACAAACACACCTATGTCCCAACATGTTATAGGCTCATGGACTTGATTAACCCACACATCTATGTCCAAACATGCTATAGGCTCATGAACTTTATTTATTAACAAACACATCTATGTCCAAACATGCTATAGGCTCATGAACTTTATTTATTAACAAACACACCTATGTCCCAACATGTTATAGGCTCATGGACTTGATTAACCCACACATCTATGTCCAAACATGCTATAGGCTCATGAACTTTATTTATTAACAAACACATCTATGTCCAAACATGCTATAGGCTCATGAACTTTATTTATTAACAAACACACCTATGTCCCAACATGTTATAGGCTCATGGACTTGATTAACCCACACATCTATGTCCAAACATGCTATAGGCTCATGAACTTTATTTATTAACAAACACATCTATGTCCAAACATGCTATAGGCTCATGAACTTTATTTATTAACAAACACACCTATGTCCCAACATGTTATAGGCTCATGGACTTGATTAACCCACACATCTATGTCCAAACATGCTATAGGCTCATGAACTTTATTTATTAACAAACACATCTATGTCCAAACATGCTATAGGCTCATGAACTTTATTTATTAACAAACACACCTATGTCCCAACATGTTATAGGCTCATGGACTTGATTAACCCACACATCTATGTCCAAACATGCTATAGGCTCATGAACTTTATTTATTAACAAACACATCTATGTCCCAACATGCTATAGGCTCATAAACTTGATTTAACTCTAACTTTAACTTTTTTTCCTCTTTTTCTCTCTCTTTTCACTGATACATTAAACAACACAAACCATCTCTTATGTCTCTTACCTTTAGTCTTGAGGGTACCACTCTTGACACAAGGCAACTCCTTGTGTTCATTTTCCCTTTTTGTTGTATGCACATACACATTAATAAACTCTGTCTTATTTTTTGTGGGGTCCTCCGCCTATTACTTTACATATACCTAACAAGGAAACTCAGTTATTCAACAAAACAGTTATACACTCATTCCACTTTTTCTTTTATTGGCAATTATCTAAACAGAGAAAAAAAAACATTTTCCACAAATCCATTTTCCCCATTTCTAGTCTAGTATGTTTGCACACCCTGAATAGTTAAGTATCTGAATAAGTACATGACTAAATAATGAAGAGTTTTACCTTTTTAGTTTTTAGTCAAGAGTAACAGTTTAAAATGTGCAAAGTACTGATTTATTTTATAAACAGCTCTGGGAGACTGCCTACTCAAAATTTTAGATCAGTCTCCCAGAATAAAGGAAATTTTAATTTTTGTACCTTTTTTATCAATTTTATGCATGCAGAACTTTGATGTTACATAACTTTTAACAAATCAATGTATTTTAAAATAGTATATACTCTTGTGATTTTTGCTTAGAGCTTTACATGAACATTTGACAATATGCCTTTTTAAAACATAGACCATTTGGTCTAAAAATCTTATCTTTTGACCTTGTAACATTTAACACTAGTACTCGTTATATTTTCAGGCATTTTTGCAATGACTCCTCCCCCAGCCTGAGAAGGCCAGACCTTTAAAAGATTTTTGACACACTGTTTTTTTTTAATTAACATTTTTAAACTAGACTCTTTTAATTATAGTAACATTTCTTAACTATAATTTGATAGTAAAGAGAATGCAGTTGTAAGGCATTTGAAATATAAAGCTACAACTTTTGTGAAACTGTATTTTGTATAATTATGCATCTATAGTACATTTTGTTTTTAACATAAACATATTATAAATACATTATTTGATCCATTTGCGAAGAAACTGCAAGTTAATATGGGTTTTGTGAAGAATAATCATGAGACAATATATTTATTTTCTAACGGTAGGTAGGGAATACACTCAATTGTATACATACAGTACTGTTAGTACAACATATATTAGATTCTCGTCTATCACAGGTTATGGTCATTGAAAATAATAAGTATTTGCTACTGTTGTATTCTTTATATGATGTGTGTTCAGCCAGTTATTATACTGCCTGGTTGGATGTCTGCCAATATGGCTTGCTTAGTTTCCACAATATTGTCATCTCACTTTTGTTTTCATTTTAACAGTGTCACTTGGTGGCTGTTCGTATGACTCATTACATGCAGAGGCTACAATTTATAGATTCCTAGATTCATAGATTGTTAATAGACTAATGACCTAGGGAGCCTTTCTAAGCCTAGACAAGTGTTTATTTTCACAAAAGAATAATGACTTCCTATATCCAAATAGGACATTGAGGGTAAGGCGTTTATAAGGTACCTTTTCCATAATGGATGGAAGGCCCAGTGTAAATTTCCTGTTCCCCATCCAGTGGTCTAGGTTTTGCTTAAATTGAGTAGTAGACAAAAATCAGCTTCACATGGATGCATACCTCCCAACCATACCAATTCACTCGTTTTTTACCGAGTTTTGAGGTCCAAATGAAGGGGTGTCATGATTCCCAAGTAGCACCCCTTTATTTCTAATTTATTTCCCTTTTGTTTTTAATTTTTGTGCTGTTGGTGCTGACATCATCATGTGTGCAATGTCGTCAACACCATCAGGGCTACCAGCCAGTCGGAATGGAGGTGAGGGAGCTCACATCATTTCCGGCTGGCCGCAAATGCAAGCGGGAAGGGTTTTATGAAGTATATGCGAGAGAAGAGAGAATTGAGCTGGTTTTATGGAGTATATGTTGAGAGAAGAGGGAATTGAACTGAAGGAGTTCAAAATGCGAGCGGGGAAGAGTGTTATGGAATGCAGAGCTTTTCGGCAGAACTTGTTTGGCCGCAAATGCAAGTTATGGAGCTAACGGCTCTTCTATTTGAAGTAAGGTAGGAAGCTTTATGGAGGTGTGTGTGTTTTATCGGCAGAAAGCTAGTGCAGACCAATATTGCTGCCAGAGTGCCAGTTCCCTCATTATTTAGTGCTAAAGACAGAAATCTATAGGCTGTAGCTCCCTCGTTATTGCTGACAGTTCCCTCTTTATGTTGTGCCGAGTTATTGCTGCTAGAAGTCTAGTACTGAGTTATTCCTGTGTCAGTAATGGCAGAAATCTAGTACTGACTGAGTTACTTCTGCCAGTAATGGCAGAAATCAAATCTAGTGCTGAGTTATTGCTGCCAGGAATGGCAGAAATATAGTGCGGACTGAGTTATTACTGCCGAGTTTTATCTAATGCAGAAGTAAATCTAGTGCTGAGTCTGAGTTACATCTAGTGCAGAAGTATGTGTGTGTGTGTTATCGGCAGAAAGCTAGTGCTGATTTATTGGTGAGAGGAACGGCAGAAAGCTAGTGCTGAGTTATTGCTGCAGAGTTGTATCTAGTGTGTGTGTGTGTGTGTATGTGTGTATGTGTGTGTGTGTGTGTGTGTGTGTGTGTGTGTGTGTGTGTGTGTGTGTGTGTGTGTGTGTGTGTGTGTGTGTGTAAGTGGACTGTCTAAAGCAGGTATGAAGGAATTTCACATACTTGAAGCAGTATATAGAAATTAAAGAGGCAATAACTGGCAGAATGCAGTGTGATAAACAAGAAAATAACTGCTTGTGGTTAAAGATGGTGAAAATAGTCTCATTAATACGTCAGTAAAGAGCTGTTCATTGAACTTCATTCCTAAACAAAATATGTTTAATAAGAATGAGGGCAGAGCCTGAGGCCCTTAAAAACAGCATGCATGCATTAATAGTTAATCCAGTACTAAACATGATCTATTGTCAAATACCAGAGAACTGCAGACAAGAAAACATGATGGTATGATCTATATTTTACCCTTACTGGTGTGTGCTATAATTTGTAGCTATTATACTTGTTATTTAATTCCATCATCTTGTTGCTGATGAATTACTTAGGTAATCTCTGAACTTTGTAAGTGTTTTTTTATCCTTCTTCAGAGGTGTGACTGTTTAAGCTGTATCAGCCACATAATTACATTCCAGGCTACAGCTGTTTTATTTTAAGGTTTCATTGACCAGAGTTAAATTTGACTGAGAAGAGGCAGAAGAAATAAGCATGAGAAGGACAGTGTAGGGACTCAGACTCCATGAAACTTAATGAAGTGGTTGAAGCACAGCAGTGTACATGTTTACACATTGTAATGTTCATGGAATACAGTCGAAGGCAGCTGACTCTGGAACATAAGCTTTCGCAAATAAAAAATCTGCACTAATGGACTTTGATAAACAGAAAGATAGTGATAGACTTTGGCACATTCTGATTGCCTTGTTTTTTCTCTAGCTGTTTTGATTCAGTTCTAAGATGATAGCAGTCAGTGGGTCACCACAACTGATTTTCTGGAAACTTCTTTATTGGGGGGGGCACTTATCTTAAGCTGAAACAGGATTTCTTTCTGCTGTTGTTATATTTGCTATATGAGAAGCTCATCTCCACCTTGGCATGTTACAAAATTGTAATGGAATTGAAGTGTGCTTATTGCAGGACATGTTTGTATTGCCCTAGTGCGGCTGTGATGTGGGAGGTCTGTTTAATGAACACAACATGCATCTTACTGGGGTGGATGGCCATATTTTGGTTGTCTGTTCTTCAGTTTGCATTTGAAAGTTGGTATCCCATAATTCCATTGGAGTGGGTGGGGTTGCATAATTATGTATGCAGATTTTATATTAATTAGCATACAGATTTGTACCTATTTTTTATAGCCTTTGTCCAGATATTTGATGTTTCCAGGTTGAGAGGTATGCATGGATGGGAAGCCTGTCCATAACAAGTGCAGTCTATGGGTCACATATCTGCCTCTCCAGCATGTTCTGTATACGTTAGAGACAAAAGTTTGATCCGTAAACCATGTATTTTTGGTACTGTTTTGACTTATGAGTATGCTGGATATTCATAATTGTGGGGTTTGCAGATGCCTTGTAAGCCAAGCATAGATCACCACTCAACAATCTATATCAGACAGAGTAGAGTGAAAGGTCTTTAAGGAGCTCTGTATAAGGGAGGTTTATTTCATCTTGTATTCTTTTTGAAATGAACCTCTGAGGTAGTTGTAGTTGCTGCATATACCTGGTCATGTGCACACAGAAGGAAGCTTTGTACTCCATGATTGTTGTGATAAGGGCAGGCTACAGTGGGATAATTACCTCTTTGGACCTAGATGCCATGACCTTACTTATATGTTGCGCAACACAAAAGGATTTCCTAGACACTGTGGCCACATGGTGGTTGATGGTAAGTCTACTATCTACATGCGTATCCAGATCCCCGATCATTGGGTCAAGTCTTGGGGGTGTATTATTAATATGGTAATTAGCTGGGCTGGTTGACTTTACAAGGGATACAATTATGCATTTCTTAGCACTGAGTTTAAGACCATGGTTTTGGCACCATTTGTTTTCAAAGATGGGCTTTTTTGAAGAATGTTTGTGCCTGCATAGGGAGTCAATTATAACCCCAGAGTATAATCATCTGCAGACTTAGTCAGCCAGAAACCTTCAGCATTTGCTTACACTTCAGAGAAATAGATGCCAAAAATGTGTGGGCACAGTACAGAGCCCTGGGGGACTCTGCAGGTGACTGACTCTTGCTGGAGGTGGCCTTACCTATTTTGACCTCCTGGGTCCTATCGGTTAACCACTTGGCTAGCCAGCAGGTGATAAAAAGGTTTATACCTAATTTAGTGAGCTTGTCTGTAATGCCTGAGTAGAGTATTGGGGTATCAAAAGCCTTGGCCAAGTTGAAGTAAGCCCTGTACATGGTCTTGTCCTCATCCATTGCTTTGATGTCCTTCTCAAAGAAGTCCATCAGATTTAATACACATGACCTTCCTTTAACAAAGCTGAACTGTGATGGAGCCAGTGTTTGCAGGTTAACAATATTCTCATTTATCATGTCCATGATGATTCTTTTCATGGCCTTACATAAAAGGCAGGTCAGACGTATGGGCCTGTAGTTACTCTGATTGGTGGTTGGACTTCCTTTCTGTGGGGGTAATGACTGTAGTCACCTCCTTTTCACTGTGCACAAAATCTGATTGTAAACACTAGTTGAAAAGCGATTCAAGTGGACCAGAGAGGTCATGTTATATGCTATTTTGTAAGCATCCTGGGATGTTATTGGGGCCCATTGAGGCAGTGTATTTGACCTTGGAAAGTGCATTGAAGACTTGTTCCCTAGTAATGATTGTAGGAATTGTGGTATATGGTATGTCCTTTGGACTTTCAGGCTGGGGGAGAAATTTCAGCTGAACTTCACATTCACATTCACACACAGACATAATGCTCACGGAATAAATGCAAAGGAAAAAGAAACAGAATAATGACATATTGCCAAACACTAAAATGAGCAATTTACTGAGGCAGACAACATCATTAAACAGTGGGGGTACCAACAATAATGTTATGTTGACATTTACAAGCTTTTATTGTTGTCAAATTTCAATTATGTTAATGTGGCATGAGGCAGTGTTCGGCATGATTCCATTGAAATGCCAGGATATGTTACATGTGCTTGCTTTGCATATGTTTGCTATGCTTCATGCTAGCCAGTATTCAAATGTTCAGGTGATGTCATGATTTCCACTGCTAAGCTGTGTTATGTATGCCATTGCACAGCCTTGATTGAACTGCTCACATTGGTGATGGATACATTCTCCCTGACATACTGTTATTGGTTATGCCCATAACTATAGATAAAGTGACACAGGGAAGGTGTCATGTACATCAGGAGCCATTCACTAACAGCAATTGTACTGATTATAATTCTGCTACTTGCAGTTTGGATCATTTACAACTGAACTGTGTTTTAAGTAAGAAATTTGATGTATGCTACTATACTCTCAGTCTCATATTGTATTTGCAGAAGTCACCAGTTGATGGCATGTTAATTAAGTATGTTAGATTGCACATATGCACACCAGTTTCATATTAAGATCAGTTATGATCTTCATAGGAATATGCTGTGTGAAAGACATTTATCATTTCTGTCATGTTTTGTGATTCATCTTGACAGAGCATGAGACCTGTGGACATTTGCTGATCAGATGCAGTGACAAGCGCATGTCAGGCCACTGCCAGAGTCCTCAGATGATGACAATGATGATGATGACAATGATGATGATGAGTAAGCTGAACCCACACTTACTAGAGCTATTATGCCTGCTGCTCCATGGAGGACATGATGCCAGGACTGAAACAGAGATGATTATCGAGAGGAGATCTTGGAGGTTGTGACAGATGGATTTTAAACACAGATAAGGAACACAATGGTGAACCTCTTCGAGGATATGGCACAGGCTATGAACAACTCATTCAGGGAGATGTCCCAGGAGACCATTTGTGACATTCATCCCCATCATCTTGGTCCCTCGGGTCTGTAAGTATTGTCTGTGTGCTCCACTTGTGTTATGCTGCCAACATGGTGATTGCCATATAATCAATTGGACAGTATATGTACTGTTGTGCATGCATTCCATGTAGCTGAGCAAGCTTATGTGTTATCATCATGTGACATTTAATTATGATTCAATGAGTGCATGACACGCATTAACTCATTACACTTTCTTCCCACATTCAGCTGTCCATGCATTGTGGCAGTTAATCCTCAACTAGTGCTGCAACAATTAGACTTTAAACATGTGCTTTACTGAGAGCAACTGACAGATGATGGATGTTGACCATCGTCTAGCACTACTACTGTGGTATGGTTTAGATATGAGAATTGCCATATCATGAATATGTAACAGATGGACATGTCATTTCCCATGTGCTTTGGATGACAATTGCCACAAATTCCCACTGGCATGATGTGTTGTGTGCCATGTGTTGACAATCCTCATGCCATGTGTGGGTCATATACAGGTATGTCATAGTTATGGGCAGTCATTAGTTATGGGCAGTCCTCCTTTTCTGACTGCATCAAACACCAATGTAGCATTATTATGTACACAGTGATAAGATAATTTATTCTGTTAGAATACATTACTTCGTGTTTGTTGCATGTTACATTTCTATGCCCATTACCTAATCACATAAATTCACAACTTACAATACTAGTTATACACATTAACTGATTGTACATGTCTCTGCACATAGTCAGATCCATACTGACATACAATTGTACCTTTGATGTGAGCATTCATGACTTACCATTAATGTGCTATAATGATTCTCACAGGAGTATCCTCTGCTCATTAATAAGCATGGTGCATGACACAGACCTGCAATTATTTATTCAACATTTGCATGGCAGTAATATGTGCATGTGATTGAAATTCTTTGCATGCTTACATAAGCTTTTCAATGTTACGTGATGGCACATTACTGTGTATATGTGATTTATACATGTCCATTTAGATGGAAATCAGCAATCATTCTTCCCATGTGACATACATTTGCCATTTGCTTAAATTTATTTTCAGTTGGCTTATACAGCATGCTACATGTTCTGTACACATACATTTGGAGTGTATCAACTTACCTTGCCCTGATTTTCTCTGATGTAGGCTCAGGTTGTCCACCCTCCTTCCACCTTCATATTTCCATATATTATGCTGATATTTTTGCCTTTGTTACAATTATTGACCATTGCCATGTGTTACGTTGTTGACATAGTGAACATATGCCAAATGTATAGCCATTTACAGTGTTGGACATCTGCACACAAGTTGCTGGCTACTGCTTGTAATACATCCTTGTTCTTGTTATACTTGTGTTAACTAGGGTACATTCCTGAAATTCATGTGCACAATCTGATATATTTTTTAAGCTGTAGTATTAGAGTTTTGCAAATATTGTCAGATGTTATTGGTGTGTAAATGTGTATTGAAATTGCTTTCATCAACATTCCATTTAGGTCAATGACAGTCATACATATATGCCTATACCTATGTGTTGCATTTGACATAGCATATATGTGTCACATATATGTATTCCTTTGCGTGCTTGTTTGGGTTGTGTGCACCTACTTGTGTATTTTGCAGCCATTTTGCTGGTTTGTTAGTATTGCTGTTTGGCACTGTGCTTGGTTGCTTGCCTTTCACATACATGGTTGGAGGGTTTGTTCTGTCCTCTGCTGGAGTTATCTAGCATTATTAGATCTGCATTTTGTTGCTTGGCTTACACTTGTACTGCTGACAGACTACTTGGATATGTGTTTATTTATCCAACTTGTACTGTGATCCTTATTTATTATTTATTTGTCATTTCTTAACTGAGTTAGTCCAACTGATCCAAAGGCCCATTTTCAATAGAGACCCAAGGAGAAAAGTTCCAAAATGTGTGAAATTACATACATTCAAGATTGTACAAATTAAAAAAATGCATAAATTTAAGGACTGTACAGATTAAAAATTAATTGTTACATTGAAGGTTTATACAGGATAAAATGGCATGTTATAAAGAACAGAAATAGACCTGAGTATGTAACTGAAGATGAAATACCTATGTAAGTGTAGAGCAAACAAGTTAATATCCACATTGGCATTACATTGTATTACAGAAAGCAATCTAGATAGGCAACATAGCATGGAAGTGTTGCTATTTATATAAAATATATGCACAATGTAGCAGCTGATATCTTCTCATCGGCCTAATAGAATTTATTCAATATCTATACCTAAGAGATATAAGTTTTAGGGTAAAGAGAGGTGGATGGGGGGTTAGGAAGGGTCCTGGCATGGACAGGAGCTTGAGTTTGCAAGGTAGTTTTTCAGTTCTTTTTTGATGTTGTTAGTGTATTTGATATTTCAGATATTTGGGGGGAGTTTGTTCCAGACATGGGACACTGTACATTTGTAAAGTAGTTTACCCATGTTTTTATTAGGTTTGTGTATGTCAAGAAGGAGTTGTTCAGATCTACAGAGAGTACAAGTAGGAGTACAGAGGGATACTGGAGAGGGGAGGGAAGTACAGACCGAGTGTTTGTTTAGTAAGGAGTGAGTGATTTGTAGCTGGGATAGAAGCAGTAGTTGTGGGAATTTAAGCCATTGGAGTCCTTTTAGAGCCAGTCAGTGGTGTGATTTGCATAGTAGGTCGCTGGTAATTCTAGCTATTTTGTTATATGTTTGTTTAAGTTTGGTTACTAATGTGGATTGTAGACATGTAAGTATTGGAGAGGCATAGAGAAGGCAGGGAAAGAGGAATGCTTGTGCCAGAGAAGGTTTGGAGTCAGAGAAGAGGAACATTTTTTATTTCTATAGAATAGACCCAATTTTTGATGTGTCTTTTTAATACGTTGTGGAATATGGAGGTCACATTTTAATTGCTCATTGATTATGGTGCAGAGGAACTTAGTGTGTGATTAATCTTTAATAACAGTGCTATCAACAGATGAGATATTGAAGATGATTTTATGATGGGAGAGAGATTTAGGAAGGAAGAGGAGGTTTATTTTAGGGTTTAGGATGAGTTAGTTATAAATTAGCCATTATTCGATGGTGAGATATGAATTTTGAGTAACAGAATGAAGGTGAGTGATGTCATCAGAGAGGAAGATAAGATCAGAATTGTCAGAGTATTTTATAAGGGAGGAGATGTTGCAGGATGAGTGGAGGTTGTTAGGAAAGATGTTGAAAAGAAGAGGTCTAGAATAGAGCCTTGGGGTACTCCTGTCTGGGTAGGTAAAAAAGGGAGCAGGTGGTTTGCCATCTGACTGACTGTAATCTATGAGTAAGATAACTAGAGAACCAGAGAATAGTGGGGGTGGAGAGGTTGCGATCAGATAGTTTAGCTAGTAGCTTAGAGTGAGAAACAGTGTCAAAAGTTATCGAAAGGTCTAGGAATAGACAGGGCACCAGTTGCTTTTTGTCTCTAGCCTCTGCAACAGCATAAGTGAAAGACAGAAGGGCAGTAGAAGTACTATGATTTGGCCTAAAGTCATGTTGAGTGGGGGGTCAGAACATTTTCCTGAATTAGGTATTTCAGAAGTTGATTGTGTATGCAGTTTTCAAGGATTTTAGAGAGTGGGAATAGAATAGCTATGGGTCTAAAATTAGAAAGATTAGTAGAGATGCCTCCTTTGTAGACTGGTATGGTGGAGAAAGATTTCCAGATGTCAGGGACAGTAGATTCTAGGACTGATCTGTTTACAAGTATTGAGATAAGATAGGCTATAGAGTTAATTGCACATTTAAGAAAGAGGGGAGGTAGTTTATCAGAAGAGGAAGAACATGGTATTAGTTTAAGCAGAAAATATTTTATATAAGCAGTGGAGTCTGGTGTAAAAGAGGAGGGGTGGTCTTGGTAGTAGTGGAAGAGGTGGGGGAGGATTTTATTCTGCTCAGTGTGGGTTAGTTTGTGAATAGATTCAATGAAGTAAGAGTTAAGTAATGTGGCAGTTTCTAGGGGTGTATTTGTAGGGTAGGGGTTAGAGGTAGTAGTACCCTCAGGTTAGAGGATTTTATTAATGGTTTGCCAGAATTTTTTTGGGTTAGAGTAGTGGGTGGATTGGGCATCATAGTAGATTTTCTTGTTATTTTTGCTGATTTGCATTTTGGTGAGGTTTCTAAGTTCTTTGTATTTTTGGAGTAGCATAGTGGATTTAGATTTTAGCCATTGTTTCCAAATGCTATCTCCTTTTTTCATAAGGGAGTGAGTGTCTTTTGTGAGCCAGGGTTTGTGGTTAGCTTTTATCCTAATTTTCCTCAGTGGTGCTAGGGATTTAAGTATATGGAGGAAAGTATGGTTGAATTCTAGAACTGCATCATTGAGGGGAAGGTTTTGTAGGTTGGATCAGTTAACTAATGAGATCCTATTAGTAAAGCTTTCAGCATCAAAGCAGGAAAAGATTCTGGCAGTCGCTGTATAGGTGGGACCTGAGAGTTTGAATAGAGTGTCTGCACATAAATAGGGAAGTGGTCACTCAGGGAGTTGGGTAGAGTCCCAGGGTTATTATAAAGGTTTTTATCTGAAATTAGGATCCAATCCAAGATGGAGCTGTTTTTGTTGTGTTTTTTTTTTTTTAAGTGGGTGGATGTTGTAATTAGTTAATTGAAGCCATATTACCCTAAAACCATTATCTACCGTTGGTCATACACATCCAAGTATGACTGACACACAGTTTGCAACACATTGTAACTTGATAGTGTATAGGTAGATATGTCTGTGTTTTGCATTTCACCATGGCTGGTATGCATCCACACCCTGTTTGACAAATTTTTTCCATTGCCCATGTTGTAGTGTACCCTCTCTGTAACATACCTGTTCTTACTGTTTTTTTCCAGCCTTTGTCTGTCATGTGTTTTGATATTTGTTCTATGAGTATACCTGCTGCGATGACTTTCTCCTCCTATTTCACAATCTTTAACTTTCCTTCTATTCGTAAAAAAAATAAAATAAAAAATGGAACCTATTGCTACAAAAAAAGCCCATTCCTCTCTGGCTTTCATTCAGATTTTGCTATTCAACATCCCATCTTGTGTGTCCCCCTGCTTTACCCATTCCCCATTTCTGCTTTCCTGTCTCCCACTTTCCTTGGGTGTGAACATTACCTGTGTTCCCCACGCAAGTTCTGCACACATTGTTAGCTACTGTTAGCTGAGCAATGTGGCAGTAATTGCCCTTGACCTTTATTAATTTTTTGTTAGAAATTTTATGGATTGCATGCAAGTATATTTTATTAGTAAATGACTTATGAAGATATCCAGAGTTGTTTCTAATCTTACTGGACAGATTGCTAAAGGTATGTATTACGAATGTCATGCAACTTACACTGGGATAGATAGCAGTTTTTTTTTGATAATGGAGTTAATTATATTCTGTAGTTGTCCTTAAGCTTACTTTAGAGATTTTGTTATAGATATGTATTTAAGACGATCAGGATTGTTTAATTTTGATAATCTTTCTGTACCATTGTTAATGTACATCATGCTTTAACAGCAGTTTTTCATTACTTATGGATTACTTGTGGGTAATGTTTAGTGTATCATTGAACCTAAGATACTCTTTTGTGCAGTGAGGTATTCTGAGTTCACTATGGCACATTTGCATATTACATTATTACCTGCAACTGTAGTACTGATATTGGCATAATGCACCAGATTTTGTGAACTTTACAAAATCCGATCCAGAGGGTGTGTTATATGGAAATAAAAATGTTACAGTGGGTTGTTGTTCCTTCAGCTTTTCCCGGTTAGGGATCGCCACAGTGAAACTCCGGTCTGCTAATGATTGGCAGTAGATTTTCAGGATAGCGAGGTGCCAGCTCGACACCCAACCTTCAACGAAGGCACACCCATTTATGCATGTCTTTCGAATGCCACTCGACCGCGGGGAGGACACGCAGACTCCAAACACAAGGCGCTCCTGCCGAGAATCGAACGGGAGAACCTCTTGCTATGAGGCAACAACGCTACCGCTGCACTAATGTTACAGTGGGTCATGCCATTATATTCAACCTGCTGTATGGCAAAGGTCATACCTTTTTTGGTGCATAAAGGAATTAGCAAATTATACTTTCAAATGTATTTAGCATAGTGTAGCAAAATGCAGCATCCAAGAAATGAGATGCTGCAAATGGCCACTACAGGAAGCATTAATGAAAACCTGAAAATGCATCTGATTTGTAGATGATAGCCACTAGGAAGGACTGTTTGGGTGCAGTTAAACAAGTTCTCTAATCAGGAAATGATAGATTGAAGTAGGCTAGAGAGAGAGAGAACTATGTAGGGTGTGTGTGAACCCCCACGCATTCTCGTGCAAGCTGCTGGGTAACCCAGTCCCTGTAGGAATTAAGGCACACCTCATTCTTGTTGTACTACTCCCTATGACATTCCAGTGGCACATGGGTAATACTGTAGGGGCGTCCCAAACTACTTCTAGTCACATTTTATGACAGTTCCTGGCAGTTATGTGCCACAAAGCAAATGAGTGCACCCTCTTTCCAAATAAAGAATAGGTGTGACAGACCACCATGGGACAGTTCTATGCCATTTTCAATTTTACCTATGTCCTTTTCCCAGCAGATTCAAAATACATGTCACTAAACCCACCAGGTGATGTAGATACTGATCTTCACTACAGCTGAGGGACAGGACCTCACTCATTTGTCATGTAGTGTTCAGCAGATGGATTCATCATTAAACTTACTGTAGCATTCATGATTCTATCATACAAAAAGAACATGCCCTATGTTTGGGGATAGTGACATTCCAGAGCAGCTATTACTAGGTAGTTATAATATATGAGAAAATGCAGGTGTGTTGTACTACTATCTGATGGTGAATTGCTAATGTTTGTCATCTCTACTAACAGTTGACTGCAGCTATACGCTAGAGCCTGTGATCATGACCTACTTCAGGATCCCATCTGGTGTGCTCAAAGCCAGACTCAGGTATCTGGATATATATGGAGTTGTACAGCAGTATGTCCCAGAAAAGATGGCATAGGTAGTACCACGTATGCCATGTAGCACAACATGACAACATCCAGTTACTATGGCCTGCCAGCCCTAGGGCCTAGTAAACTACCTGAAGAACTCAGGCATCTGAAAAGGAACAAACTTAGTCTTCAACCAAGCAGGACACAAGTAATTTACCAAGAAGGTGTAGATCGTGAGGGCTGCAGACATATACACAGAATGAGAGAACCAGGCAGAGTCTGGCTTTGAATTTTTAGTCATGACATGCCACGGATACTGTTGTACACAGAGAAACATGGTATGTACCCATATTTGTCTGTAAATCACTACAGTACCTAACAGACACATGAATATATGTGATCTGTACATAGCAAG
Organism: Protopterus annectens; assembly: GCF_019279795.1. Classification (NCBI taxonomy): domain Eukaryota; kingdom Metazoa; phylum Chordata; order Ceratodontiformes; family Protopteridae; genus Protopterus; species Protopterus annectens. The sequence continues at coordinate 646,442,169 of NC_056727.1, read as the reverse complement.
AATACTAGACAAGCAATCACTGGAACCATAAGATAGCTAGCCACATAAATCTTTAAGTAGACACATATTTTGTGCTCATAAATGGTGGAAAGAACTTTTAAGTGATCTCCTTCCATGTCATGCAGGGCTGTACCATTCCAGTCTTCAAAGCTAGCCTGAAAATCTGACAAAGCAGTATTACCTTGACCTGTAGTGTTAACGTATACCACAGGCTGGGAATACATTTAGTTAGCAATCTATAACTCCAGTGGGTCTTGTGTATTTGCTGGTGTAAATTTATGTCCCTAGTATGAATATTTGTAGAGCCACTGGTTCTGTAAAGATTGAAGTAGGAAGTCAAATAGGTTCGGATCTTTCATAGCTCAAAAAGCAAGACCCAAGGTCATCTTGGAGCATTCGACAGGCTACAGAGCGCAAGGAGAGCCATGCTAATCTATCAGGATATTTGGAAGATTTAAGACCCTTCATTTTTATTTTGTTGATTTTGTTGTGTTTTGTTCTTGTTAAAAATCAATGAGTCCTTTTCAATTAAGTGATGTGCCTGGAATTGTATATACTATTGTTGATATCACATTTGATGATGGTATGATAGTGGACGAGTACAGTGATAAGGTGACATTGTTGGATTTTGCAGATATTCCCTTAGAAATTAACTAGGCCAGACAAAAAATTTTCTGACATGGTACAAACAGGATGATTGAATGAGTGAGACAAAGAGAGAGAGAGAGACAGAGAGAGAGAGAGTTGTCCGCATGAATAGCCAGGTCTCATAAGACTGCATTTGTTTGAAGAGATGTACAACTTATAACACATGAGGTAGGAGCAAATTTTTGCTAAATGGTACTATGCTGCACTGGTTTAGCTTTTAAATTAAGGCAACTGCAGTACACCAGATGTGCGCTTATTTCAGCCCTTCATGGAGCAATGTAGTATCAGTGCATCAGCAGATAACCACACCCAACTTGCAGTCGTCAGTAAATTAGATCAATTGTAATTCAAGGATATCGCTTTGGAAAAAAACAAAACATAAGGAAAATAGTGACTCTTGAAGGTTACTCTTCTCCTTCAAACAAGATCCCCTGCTTCCCCCGTGTAAGGTAAGCTCCTCACACTCTCCCCAGCTTATATGTATACATATATATATATATATATATATATATATATATATATATATATATATATATATATATATATATATACCAACTCAGAGAAAAGGTAATATCCCGAGACATGACCATCTCAGAGTTAGTATATATAAATACAGTTTTCATCCATTTAATGTTTGTGTTTTGGGACTCACTCCAACATTTTGAATGGTTGCTGTAATTGTATGTGAAAATAATTTATTTATTTATTGTCATTTGTTTACCGGAAAAGTCCGATTTGATACACAGGATAGCAAAAAGCCCAGGGAGAAAAGCTCCAGAATACATCCCAAAAGCATTCTACAAATATACATTACAAAATCGTTACAAGAGAAATACTATAATACAAACTTGTATCAACATGATGCATTCAGAATTATACAGTAATAAAACTTTTTTACAATTATAATACAGCAGGAAAAGCATTTTCTATATAAATGGAGAGAGTGAAATAATGGTGATAAAAAGGAGATGTTAAGAAGGACGTCTATCTTAAATGTACCATTTAAAGGGGCAGTTAAAAACATTAGTTCCCAGAGAGAGCAGTGTGAAAGGGGCCTGAGGGTGCTTGGGAAATAACTCAGCTCTACAAATGGCCTGTGTACAGTACAATCTAGGAGTAGACGTTGGAAGCCCATACCCAGGACAGCAGTGCATATTTAAAACTTATTTTTGCAGCTCTCACCCCCCCAAACTTATATATACCAGCTCTGAGATCACCATGCCTGTGAGAAAAGGGAATATTTTGAGAAATGACATATCAGACTTAATATATGTAAGTATATATAATGCCATTCTTTCAGACATTGGGCAGGATTCACGAAGGCTTGCACGGAGTGTAAGAGACGTGTAACACTCCATGCAAGCCTCGCGATCCAGGAACAGCCCTAAACTCCGTGTAAGAGACCAGCTAAAACGTCTCTTACACGGACTGGGCGTGGACATGCTAAATACCTCACTTGCATCCAAAAGGTATGCAAATGAGGTATATTAGTGATCCACGAAGCAGAAACCATCCCATGTAAGAGACGTTTTAGCTGCAGAAATGTACTCAGTTGACAACTGAGTACGTTTCTGCAAATTTCACAAGGGAGCAATGTCAGCTCCAAATAAAGGGTGCTTATGTGTCAGGCAGCATGCCAATTGCCAAATATGTGGCCATTGGCAAGGTAACCCGATGCAAAATTAATAAAAATATATAGATGTGTAAACCCAGCGCAGCCCCGTGCAAACGGGCTGTGCTGTATAAAACATAAAAATGAAGGTTATAAACCCACAAATGTGGGTTTTATGCAATACATGGAATGACAATGCAGGGACCAGCAGACCAAAAACAACATGGCCACCATGTAGTGGTTGCTAAGGGGGGAAGCTGAGTGTAAGAAATGTAACTAAGCATTAGTAGGCAATCTCATGTAAATGAGGGTTAGGATACTGAATCTCACAGTCACATAGCAAATGAGCACAGTCTGAGTAGTGTAAGAGATACATAAGGGGGAGGAATAAAGCAGGAGATAGGTGACATCACAGGGGGGAATGTTAGAAAGAAATGCAGTTCATTGGAGGTCAGTGTAAGATGACAGATGACAGACACAGATCAGGGAAAGAGGAGTGCCACAAGATAAGTCTGGGAAAGTCAAGAAATGGAAGGTGTACACTGTTACTTACACTAAAGTTTCTTGCTGGGCGTGCATGCTCACGTGTGCGCGCCATGAAGCGCGAGTAGGGCAGTGTGCGCGTGTGTAAGGCAGACTGAGCATGTGGGAGCGTGTTGGTAGATGTTTAACACTGTTTCTGCTGGTGTGCACACATGTAGGCCAGGCTGAGCATGTAGGAGGCTGTTGGCAGACTAGTAACACTGTTTGCACGAGTGTGTGCACATTTTAACCCGAATAAGTAGATTCTGAACCGTGTAAGCATGTGTGCGTGCATGTAAGCCACTGTGAGCGTGTTTCTGCTGGTATGCACCTTGCTCCCCCCTGAGGAAACAAAAAGGAAAAAGGAAGCAACAGAATTAGTAGGAAGCTAGCAGGGAATACTGCTGAAGCTAGCAGGTGAAAACAATTAGAAGCAGGCAATTACACAGGCAGAATAGTAGCCCAGCCCAGCACTTAAAACTCTGCAAACAGTAGTGCAGGATGTTTCTCTTAAGAGACACTGCAAGACAGGAGTAAGCTAATAGAAGTGAAAACTGAAAAAGCTTCACTCAGAGCAGAAATGTTAGGGGCTGCCATAGCTGTCATAATGAGACATAGGCGACCTGCTGAGGGTGATGACAATGCAGATGGTGCCAGACAACCCACACTGAGGAGACGGAGAAGAGTGTACAGGCCCAGGGTCACCTACCACGGGTTACATGAGCTGGAGATAGTAGAGCGCTATAGAGTGGACAGAGAGCTCCTGCAGCAAATACTTGAGCTGTGCAAGCCACGCGTCACACACAGAACTAACAGAGGGGAACCCATCCCAGTGGAAACCAAGGTATGTGTTGGCCTAAGAATACTAGCAACAGGTACCTTCCAGAGACCAACTGGTGATATGATGGGGATATCACAGGCATCAGCCTCCAGGGTACTGCACCAGTTCCTGGATGCCATGTCAGCACATGTCGGTGATCATGTATATTTCCCCAATGCCGTGAGGTATTGGCCAGCAATATGCGTCTCTTCCAGCAAATAGCAGAATACCCTGAGGTAGTGGGTGCAATAGACTGCACGCACATATGCATCAAAGTACCAGCCAGTAAGTGGGGTAGGGCCTACATTAACCGCAAGGGCTTCCCCTCCATCAACTGCCAGGTCGTGTGTGATGCCCAGGGCATAATAATGAATGTGTGTGCTGGCTGCCCTGGGAGTTACCATGATTCCCACATCTGGCATTTGATGCAGCTGTACAAGACATTTGCCAATGGGGACATCCCACACGGACACCTAGTGGGGGATGCAGGTTATGCACTGGAGCCGTGGCTGATGACACCCATCAGAAACGCATACACACCTGAACAGGAACGCCATAATGAGGCACATGCACAAACACGTAATGTAATAGAGCGTGTGTTTGGGCTGCTCAAGTCACTGTTCCGGTGTCTGGACACATCTGGTGGAGCCTTGCAGTACACACCAACTACATGTACCCAAATTGTCATGGTATGTGCTATGCTACATAATATGATCTTGTGAAAACAGCTGCAGCAGGACCAGCATAGGTCTGGGCCAAACAGCCCCCCACCATTGCCAAGGCCATCACAGGCAGAGCATGACTCAGAGGGGGAACAACCTGAGCATGCCCTAGTAGGCAGAAGGAGGCGTGCCCAGTATGCCCTGGCCTTGGCAAAGAGGCAATTCATAGCACATACACTGGCTCAGTAGGAACCCTGGGAATGATACCCCCTCTGACTCACTCAAATAATAACATGGATGCCTAAAATGACATGACCTGCTCACAAACATGTACAGTGAAGTGTAATATGCGCATCCGACAGAGGCAGCCCTGCAGCACCACCTGAGGCATGAATGCCATGTGTCAAGTAATGTAACACCATGTACTATATGCACACCTGAGCACCCTGACTAACATCCACCCTCACCAAGCATGAAGCCACAAAAGGACGATGGGATGATCAAGTGCAATAACTGGCTGAAGTAATGCAGTTAGTCAGAGGGGAGCCAATGTGTTTCAGGCTGGGAAGACATGTGAAGCATGACATGATGCACCACCTGCTAGAGGTGGCATGTACCTATCAGTCCATGCCCCGTGGATACTGGCAAAGGCTGTCAGTACCCACAGCATGCCCTGAATAGGTAAGTCTCAAAACACAAACCCACCTTCATAGGTACCACAAGGGATAGGAACCTAGATGTAATGCTACCCAATGCCAGAAGTCTAAACAGCAAGATGTGTGCAGTGTAAACGCACACAGTATGGAGAATGTAGATATCAGTCCTGTAATGGAGAACTGGGTCAAGGCTCATATCAGCACCCTAACACTACCAGGTCACACCTCATACTGTGCTGTATTGCCGCAAAACATGGAACAAGCTACAAAAGGAGGGTGACTAGCAATAAATGTCAAGGATAACCACACCCCCATGTTGGTACCACAACAAGAAGCAGCATGGATTAGCCATGGTCAAATACCAATCGCCGATGTGTAAACCCAGCGCAGCCCCGTGCAAACGGGCTGCGCTGTATAAAACATAAAAATGAAGGTTATAAACCCACAAATGTGGGTTTTATGCAATACATGGAATGACAATGCAGGGACCAGCAGACCAAAAACAACATGGCCACCGTGTAGTGGTTGCTAAGGGGGGAAGCTGAGTGCAAGAAATGTAACTAAGCATTAGTAGGCAATCTCATGTAAATGAGGGTTAGGATACTGAATCTCACAGTCACATAGCAAATGAGCACAGTCTGAGTAGTGTAAGAGATACATAAGGGGGAGGAAAAAAGCAGGAGATAGGTGACATCACAGGGGGGAATGTTAGAAAGAAATGCAGTTCATTGGAGGTCAGTGTAAGATGACAGACACAGATCAGGGAAAGAGGAGTGCCACAAGATAAGTCTGGGAAAGTCAAGAAATGGAAGGTGCACACTGTTACTTACACTAAAGTTTCTTGCTGGGCATGCATGCTCATGTGTGCGCGCCATGAAGCGCGAGTAGGGCAGTGTGCGCGCGTGTAAGGCAGACTGAGCATGTGGGAGCGTGTTGGTAGATGTTTAACACTGTTTGCGCTGGTGTGCACGCGTGTAGGCCAGGCTGAGCATGTAGGGGGCTGTTGGCAGACTAGTAACACTGTTTGCACGAGTATGTGCGCATTTTAACCCGAATAAGTAGATTCTGAACCGTGTAAGCATGTGTGCGTGCATGTAAGCCACTGTGAGTGTGTTTCTGCTGGTATGCACGTTGCTCCCCCCTGAGGAAACAAAAAGGAAAAAGGAAGCAACAGAATTAGTAGGAAGATAGCAGGGAATACTGCTGAAGCTAGCAGGTGAAAACAATTAGAAGCAGGCAATTACACAGGCAGAATAGTAGCCCAGCCCAGCACTTAAAACTCTGCAAACAGTAGTGCAGGATGTTTCTCTTAAGAGACACTGCAAGACAGGAGTAAGCTAATAGAAGTGAAAACTGAAAAAGCTTCACTCAGAGCAGAAATGTTAGGGGCTGCCATAGCTGTCATAATGAGACATAGGCGACTTGCTGAGGGTGATGACAATGCAGATGGTGCCAGACAACCCACACTGAGGAGACAGAGAAGAGTGTACAGGCCCAGGGTCACCTACCACGGGTTACATAAGCTGGAGATAGTAGAGCACTATAGAGTGGACAGAGAGCTCCTGCAGCAAATACTTGAGCTGTGCAGGCCACGCGTCACACACAGAACTAACAGAGGGGAACCCATCCCAGTGGAAACCAAGGTATGTGTTGGCCTAAGAATACTAGCAACAGGTACCTTCCAGAGACCAACTGGTGATATGATGGGGATATCACAGGCATCAGCCTCCAGGGTACTGCACCAGTTCCTGGATGCCATGTCAGCACATGTCAGTGATCATGTATATTTCCCCAATGCCCGTGAGGTATTGGCCAGCAATATGCGTCCCTTCCAGCAAATAGCGGAATACCCTGAGGTAGTGGGTGCAATAGACTGCACGCACATATGCATCAAAGCACCAGCCAGTGAGTGGGGTAGGGCCTACATTAACCGCAAGGGCTTCCCCTCCATCAACTGCCAGGTCGTGTGTGATGCCCAGGGCATAATAATGAATGTGTGTGCTGGCTGCCCTGGGAGTTACCATGATTCCCACATCTGGCATTTGATGCAGCTGTACAAGACATTTGCCAATGGGGACATCCCACACAGACACCTAGTGGGGGATGCAGGCTATGCACTGGAGCCGTGGCTTATGATACCCATCAGAAATGCATACACACCTGAACAGGAACGCCATAATGAGGCACATGCACAAACACGTAATGTAATAGAGCGTGTGTTTGGGCTGCTCAAGTCACTGTTCCGGTGTCTGGACACATCTGGTGGAGCCTTGCAGTACACACCAACTACATGTACCCAAATTGTCATGGTATGTGCTATAAAAGTTTTTTTTTTTTTTTTTTTTTGGGGTTAAAAAACCCTTCCCTTTTTTAAAATTTTTTTGGGGGGTCCGGCCCCCAAATTTTCAAAAGGCCCCCCCTTTTCTTTTTTTTCCCCCCGGGGGGGAAAAAAAAAAAATTTTTAAAAAAAAGGGGGGTTTTTGGGGAAAAAAAAAAAAAATTTTGGGGGGCCCTTTTTTTCCCTTGTTAAACCCCCTTTTTTGTGGGGTTTTTAAAATTATTTTCCTTTTTTTCCCCCAATTTTCCCAAAACCCAAAAAGGGGGGGGGGCCCCCAAAAAGAAAAAGGGAAAAAAATTTTCCTTTTGGGAAAACCCCTTTTTCCCAGAAAAAAATTCCAAAAAAATTGAAAAAAAAAAAAAAAAAATTTTTTAAAAAAACCCAAAAAAAAAACCCCCAAATTGGCATTTTTTTTTTTTAAAAAATTTTTAAAAGGGAAAAGGGTTTTTTTTCCCCCAAAACCCCAAAATTTTGAAAATTTAAATTATTGAAAAAAAAAAAAATTTCCAAAAAAAAAAGGCCAAAAAAAAAAATTTTTTTTTTTTAAAAACCCCATTTTTTTCCCCAAAAAAAAAATTTTTTAAAACCCCGGGGGGGCCCCAAACCCGGGAAACCCCCTTTTTCAGGGGGGCCCCTTTTTTTTTTCCCCTTTTTTTTTTCCCGAAAAACCCCTTTTTGGGGGGGGGTTTTTTTTGGGGGTTTTAAAATTTTAAAAAAAAAATTTTTTCTTGTTTGGGGGGTTTAAAAAAATTTTTTTTAAAAACCCCCAGGGGGGTTTAATTTTAAAATTTTTTTTAAAAAATTTTTAAAAATTTTAAAAAAAATTTTTTTTTTTTTTTAAAAAAAAATTTTTTTTTTAAAAAAAAAATATTTTTTTTTTTTTCCGGAAAAAAAAAAAAACCCCCCCGGGAAAAATTTTTGGGGGGGGGGGTTTTAAAATTTTGGGGGGGGGGAAAAAAAACCCCGGGGGGGGTTTTTTTTTTGGGTTTTGGGTTTTTTTGGAAAAAATTTTAAAAAAAAATTTTTTTTTTTAAAAATTTTCTTTTTTAAAAAAAAGGTTTAAAAAAAAAAATTTTTAAAAAATCCCAAAAAAAGAAAAAAAATTTTTTAAATAATTTTTTTTTTAAAAAAAAAGGGGGAAAAAATTTTTTTAAATTTGGGGGAAAAAAATTTTTCAAAAAAAAAAAAATTTTTTTTTTTTTTTTAAAAAATTTTTTAAAAAAAAAAAATTTTTTTTTGGGTTTAAAAAAGGGGTTAAAATTTTTTGGGTTAAAGGGGAAAAATTTCTTTTTTTTAAAATTTTTTTTTAAATTTTAAAAAAACCCCCCCCCTTTTTTTTTTTTAAAAAAGGGGAAAAAAAATTTTTTTTGGGGTTTTAAAATTTCCCTTTTTTTAAAATTTTTTTTTTTTTTTTTTTAAAAAAATTTTTTCCCCTTTTAAAAAAAAAGGGGGGGTTTTTTAAAAAAATTTTTTTTTTTTTAAAAAAAGGGGGGGTTTTTTCCCGGGGAAAAAATTTCCAAACCCCTTTTTAAAAAAAAAATTTTTTTGGGAAAAAAAAAAAAAAAAAGGGGGGGGAAAAAAAAAGAAGGGGGCCCCACCCCCAAAAACCCGGAAAAAATTTTCCCCCAAAACGGGTGGACTTTTTTTTTAAAATTTTTTTGTTTTTTTTTTAAAAAAAAATTTTTTTTTTTTTAAAAAAAAAATTGGGAAAAGGCCCGGAAAAAAAACCCCCCTTTAAAAAAAGGTAACCCAAATTTTCCCAAAAAAAAAAACAAAAAAAAAAATTTTTTGGGGTTACCTTTTTAAAAAAAAATTTTTGGGAAAAACCCCCCCCCAATATTATAATATATATATATAAAATTTTATTTTTTTTTTTAAAAATATTTTAAAAAAACCCAAAAAAATTTTTTTTTAAAAATTAAATTTAAAAAATTTTTTTTTTAAAAAAATTTTTTTTAAAAATTTTAAAGGGTTTTTAAAATTTTTTTAAAAAAATTTTTTTTTTAATTTTTCCAAAAAACCAAATTTTTTTTTTAAAAAAAAATAAAAACCCCCAAAAAAAAAAAAAAAACCCCAAAAAAAATTTTTTTAAAAAAAAAAAAATTTTTTTTTTTTTTTTTAAAAAATTTTTTTTGGGGAAAAATTTTTTTAAAAAAAGGGGGTTTTTGGGAAAAAAAAAAAGGGGTTTTTTTTTTAAAAAATTTTAAAAATTGGAAAAAAAAGGGGAAAAACCCGGGGGGGAAAAAACCCAAAAAAAAAGGGGGGGAAAAAAAGGGGTTTTAAACCCCCCCCAAAAAGGGAAAAAAAAAATTTTTTTTTTCCCCCCCAAAAACCCTTTTAAAAAAACCGGAAAAAAAATTTTTAAAAAAAGGATTTAATTTGGGTTTTAAAAAAAATTTTTTAAAATTTTTGGGAAGGTTCCCCATTTTAAAGGGGGGGGTTTTTTTTTTTGGGGTTTCCAAAACCCCAAAAAACCCTTGGGAAAAAAAAAAACCCAAACCCTTAAAAAAAAATTTTTAAAAAAAAAATATTTTTTTTTTTAAAAAAAAACTTTTTAAAATTGAAAAAAAAATTTTTTTTTTTTGGGGGGCCCCCAAAAAAGGGGTTTTTTTTAAAAACCCCAAAAAGGGGGAAAAACCCCCCAAAAAAAAAAATTTTTTTTAAAAGGGGAAATTCCCCCCCCAAAAAAAATTTTTAAAAAAAAATTTTTTTAAAAAAAAAAAAAATTAAAAAAAAGAGGGGGGGAAAAAAAAAAAACCCCGGGGGGTTGGGAAGGTTTTAAAAAAAAAAAAAAAAAAAAAAGGGGGGGGGAAACCCTCCCCCCCCCAAAAAAAAACCCCTTTTGGGGTTTAAAACTTTTTAAAAAAAAAAAAGATTAAAAAACGGGAATTTTAAAAAAAAAAGGGGGGGGGGAAAAATTTAAAAAAAAAAAACCCCAAAAATTTCGGGGAAAAAAAAAAAAGGGGGCCCAAAAAAACCCAAAGTTTCGGCGGGGAAGGGAAAATTGGGCCCTTGGGGAAAAAATTTTAAAAAAATTTAAATTTTTCCCCGGGGGGAAAAACCCTTTTCCCTTTCAAAAAGGGGGAAAAAAAAAATTTTTTGGGAAAAAAAAAAGGGGAAAATTGGGGAAAAAAAAAAAACCCCCCGTTTTTGGGGGCCCCCCGGGGGGGGCCCGGGGAAATTTTTGAGGGGGAAAAAAAAAAAAATTTTTAAAAACCCCAAAAATAGGGGAAAGAAAAAAGGGGAAAAATTTGGGGGAAAAAAAAAAAGGGGGGGGAAAAAAAAATTTTTGGGCCATTTTGGGGGTTTTTTTAAAAAACCCAAAAAGGATTTAAAAAAAGGGGGGAAAAAAAAGGGGGAAAATTTTTAAAAATTTTTTTGGGGGGGCCCCTTGGGGAAAAGGGCGGGCCCCCCCCAAAAAAAGGGGAAAGGGAAGGTGTTTTTTTTTGGGTTTTTTGGGGGGGGGGGGTTTTTTGGGCGGGGGGTTCCTTTTTGGGGGGGCCCCCCAAAAAAAAAACCCTTGGGGGGGTTTTTGGGGGGTTTGGGGTTTTTGGGGTTTTTTCCCCCAAAAAAAAAAAAAAAAAATTTGGGGGGAAAATTCCCCGGGAAAAAAAATTTTTAAAAAACCCCCCAAAAAATTTTCCCCCCCAAAATTTTTTCCAAAAAGGGGAAAATTTTTTGGGGGAAAAAAAAATTTAAAGTAAAACCAAAAAAAAAACCCAAAAACCCCCCCAAACTGAAAAGGGGGAAACCCCGGGGGGGGGGGGGGGGGCCCCCCCCCCTTTTTTGGGGGGGAAAGGGGGGGCATTTCCAAAGGGGACTTTAAAAAAAGGGGGATGGGGGAAAATTAAAATTTGGGGGCCCCCCCTAAAAAAAAAAAGGGGAAAAAAGGGGGGGTTTTCCCCCCTTTTTCCAAAATTTTGGGCCCCCGGGGGAAAAAGGGGAAAAAAAATTTTTCCGGGAAAAATTTTTAAAACCAGGTAAAAAGGGGCCCCCCAAAACCCCAAAAACCCGGGGGCCCCCCAAAAACCCCCCAAAAAAAAAAAAAAAACCCCCCCGGAAAACCCCCTCCCCCCCCGGGGGGGGTTTTAACCCCCCAAAAAAAAGGGGGGGTTTCCCGGGGGGAAAAAAAAAGGGGGTTCCCGGGGAAAAAACCCCAAATTTTCCCCAAAAAAAATTTGAAAAAAAAAAATTTCATTTTTAAAAAACCCCCAAAACCCCAAAAAAACCCAAAAACCCCGGGGGCCCGGGGGGCCCCCAAACAAAAAAAGGGGAATTTTTTCCCCCCCCGGGGGAAACCCCCGGGAAAAAATCAAAAAAAAAAAATTTTTTTTTAAACTTTTCTTAAAACCCCCGGAAAAATTTAAAAAAACCCCCCCAAAAAAAAAAAAAAAGGGGGGGGGGGCCCCCCCCAGGGGCCCCAAAAAGGGGGGGAACCCTTTTCCCCCTTTTAAAAAACCGGGAAAAAAAAAAAACCCCGGGGAAAAACCCCCCAAAAAAAATCCCTGTTTAAAAAAAGAAAAAAAAAATTTAAAAGGGTTTTTGGGAAAAAACCAAAAAAAAGGGGGGAAAATGAAAGGAAAAAAAAAAATTTAAAGGGAAAAAAAAAGGGCCATTTCAAAAAAACAAAAAAGGGGAAAAAAGGGGGAAAAAGGTTTTTAAAAAGGGAATTTTTTTTCCCTTGGGGGGGGGGCCCCCCCCCAAAAAGGGGGGTCCCCCAAAAAACCCCGGGGGGGGTGTGGGCCCGGGAAACCCAAAAACCAAAAAAAAAAAACCCCCCCCAAAGGGGAACCTTAAAAAACCCCAAAAATTAAAAAAAGGGGGGGAAAAACCCCCCAAAAAAAAAAGGGGAAAAAAAAAAAAGGGGGGGAAAACGGGGGAAAAAAAAAAAATTTTCCCCCCAAAACAGGAAAATTAAAAGGGGGAAAAAATTTTTAAAAAAATTTTCCCCCCTTTGGCCACCAAAAAAAAGGGGGGGGAAAAAAAAAAAGGGGCCCAAAACCCCCCTTTTTGGGCCCCCTTTTTAAAAAAAGGGAATTTTGGGGGAGGGGAAAAAGGGGAAAAACCCCCCCAAAAAAAAAAAGGGGGAAAAAAACCCGGGAAAAACCCCCCGGGGTTTTTAAAAAAAGGGGGGAAAAAATTCCCCCCCCCAAAAAAATTTAAGGGGGCCCCCCCAAAAGGGGGAAAAAAAAAAAAAAACCCGGGAGGGGGCCCAAAAAAGGCCCCCCTTTAAAAAATGGGAATAAGGGGAAACACCCCCCCCCCAAAAACCCGGAAAAAAAATTTTTTTAAAAAAAAGGGGGAAAAACCCCAAAATTTTTAAAAAAACCCAAACCCGGGGGGTTCCAATAACCCCCAAAAAAGCAAAAAAAATAAAAAAACCCCCCAAAAACCCCCCCCCGCCCCCCCCGAGGGGGGGAAAAAAATTTGGGGCCCCTAAAAAAAAACCCCAATTGGTTTTTAAAAATTCCCCCCTTTTCCCCCCCCCCCAAAAAAAAAAACCCCCCCCCCAAAAAACCCAAAAACCCAACCCCCAAAAAAAAAATTTTAAAAAAAACCCAAAAAAAAGGGGGGGGGGGGTTTTTTGTAAAATTTTGGGGGGAAATTTCCCCCCAAAAACCCCCCAAATAACCCCCCAAATTGTAAAAAAAAAACCAAAAAAACCCGGGGAAAAAACAAAAAAAAAGGGGGGAAAAAACCCCCAAAAAAACCCAACCCCAAAAAAGGCAAAAAAAAAAAAAGGGGTTCCCCAAAAAAAGGGGAAAAAATTTTCAAAAAATTTTTTTCCCCGGGGAAAAAAAAACCCCCCCAAAAAAAAAGGGTCCCTTTGGGGGGCCCCCCCTTCCCAAAAAAAGGGGGGAAAAATCTAAAATACCCCCAAAAGGGGGGGGGGAAAAAAAATTCCCAAATTTTAAAAAAAAAAATTTTTACCCCCCGGATAAACCCCCCCCCCAAAAAACCCCCAAGTAAAAAAAAAGGGGGGGGGCAAAACAGGGGTTAAAGGGGTTTTTTTTTAAAACCCCAAAAACCCCCGGTTTTTTCCCCCCCCCGGGGCCCGGGGAAAAAAACCCCCCCCAAAGGGGGGGGGAAAAAAAAAAAACCCCCCCAAAAAAAAAAAAAAGGGGGTTTTGGGAAAACCCCAAGGGGAAATTAAAAAAAGGGGGAATTTTTAAAAAAAAACCCCCAAAAACCCCCCCCCAAAAAAAAAAGGAACAACCAAAAAAAAAAAAAAGGCCCCCCCCCTTTTTTTGGGGGGGGGAAGCCAAAACCGGGGGAAAAAAAAAAGGCAGCCCCCCCCTTGCCCAAAAAAAAGGTTTAAACCCAAAAGGGGAAAAACCCAAAAAACCCCCCCAAAAACCAAAAAAAAAATTTTTTTTTAAAAAAAAGGGGTTAAAATTTTAAAAATTTAAATTTTTTTAAAAGGGGGGTTGGGCCCAACCACAAAAAAAAACCCAAAAAATGAAAGGGCGGGGGGAAAAAAGGGGGGGTTAAAAAAATTAAAAAAAACCTTTTTTTTTTAAAAAAAAAAAAGGGGGGGCCCGCGGGGGGGCCCAAAAAAAAGGGGGAAAAACCCCAAAAAAACCCCCCGGGGGAAATTTTTTTTAAAAAAAGGGGGGGGGGGGGAAAGGGGGTTTTAAAGAGGTTTAAATTTTTGGGGGGCCCCAAAAGGGAGGGGGGGGGCCCCCCAAAAAAAATTTTGGGGGGGGAAAAAAGGGGGAAAAAAAAAAAAAGGGGGGGGGGGTTTTCCCCAACCCCCCCTTTTTAAAAAAAGGGGGAAAAAGGAAAAATTTGGGAAACCCAAAAAAATTTAAGGGGGTGAAAAATTAAAGGGGGGTTTCAGGGGAAAAGCCCCCAAAAAATTTAAAAAAAAAATTTTTTTTTAAAAGAACCCCCCCGGGGGGGAAAAAGGTTGGGGAAAAAAAAAAAAATTTGGGGAAAAGGGGAAAAAAAAAACCGGTTTAGGGGGAAAAAATTTGGGGAAAAAATTGGGAAAAAAATTAAAAACCCCCCCCCCAAAAAATTTCCCCCAAAAAATTGGGGGGGAAAAAAAAAAATTTTTAAAAAGGGGGGCCGCCCCCCCAAAAAAAAGGGGAACCCCCCAAAAAAAAAAAACCCCCCAAAGGGGGGAAGGGGGAAAAATTTAAAAAGGGGAATCCAAAAAAAAATTTTTCCCCCCGGGTTTCCCAAAAATTTTTTAAAAAACCCCCAAACCCGGGGTTTTTAAAAAAAACCCCAAAAAAGGGCCCCTTTTTGGGCCAAAAAGGCCAAAAAAAAACCCCCGGGGAGGGGGGGCCCAATTCCCAAAAATTTTTAAAAGGGGTTTTTGGGGTTTTTAAAAATTTTTGGGGGGGGAAGGGGTTCCCACACCTTTTCCCCCCCCCGGGGGCCCCCCGGGGTTTTGGGGTTAAAAAAAACCCGGGGGGGTTGAAACCCAAAAACCAAAAAAAAAAAAAACAAAAAAAAAGGGGGGGGGGGCCCCGGGCCCCCCCTTTTTTTTTCCCCGGGGCCCAAAAAACTTTAAAAAATTTAAAAGGGAAAAACCCCAAATTTTCCCCGGAAAAAAAGGCCCCCCAGAAAAAAAAAAAACCCCCCCCCCCCCCCCAAAAAAAAAGGCAAAAAAAAAAACCCCCCCCCAAAAAAAGGGGGGGGGAAAAAAAAAAAAAACCAAAAATTTTTCCCTGGGAAAAGGGGGGAAAATCCCCCTTGGACCCCCAAAAAAAAAAATCCCCCCCCCAAACAAAAAAAGGGGGGGAAATTTTGGGGGGGGGCCCCCCCCCCGGGCAAAAAATTTTAAAAAAATGTCCCCAAAACCCCCCCCCAAAAACCCCCCCCCCCCAAAAAAAAACCCCCAAAAAAAGGGGGGAAAAAAAAATTTTAAAAGGGCCCCCCCCCCGGGGGGGGGGAAAAAAAACCCCCCAAAAAACCCCCGTAAAACCCAATGGGGGCGGGGTTGGGGCCCCAACCCCCCCAAAAAAAAACCAAAAATTCCCCCCCAAAAAAATTTTAAACCCCCCAAAGGGGGGGCCCAAAAAACCCCAAAAACCCGGGGGGGAAAAAGGGAATTTTTAAAAATTTCCTTTTAAAAGGAACCCAAACCCCCCCCCCTTTTGGGGTTCCCCCTTTAAAATTTGGGGGGGGGAAAAAAAAAAAACCCCCCCCCCCCCCAAAAAAAAAAACCCCTTTTTGGGGAAAAACCCAAAAAACCCCCCCCCTTTTAAAAAAAATTAAAAAAAACCCCCCCCTTTTTTTTTAAAAAAAAACCGGGGGAAAAAAAACCCCCGGCCCTGTTTTAAAGGGGCCAAGAAAAAAAATTTTGGGAAATTTTAAAGGGGTTAAAAAAAAAAATTCCCATAAAAAAAAATTTTTTGGGGAAAAAGGGGGGAAAAAAAAAACACCCCAAAAAAAAAAAAAAATTTTTTTGGGGAAAAAAAAAGGGGGTTAAAAGGGGGCCAAAGGAAAGGGGGGGGAAAAAAGGGGGGAAAAAAAAAACCCCTTTGGGGGGGGGGGAAAAAAAAAATTTTGGAAAATTTTAGCAGGGGGGGGGTTTTTTTTTTTTTTGGGGCCAAAAAAATTTCCCCCCCCAAAAAAAAAGGGGAACAAAATTTTAAAAGGGGCCCCCAAAAACCTTCCCCCCAAAAAAAAAACCAAAAAAAAAAACCAAAAAAAAAATCCCAAAAAAAAAATAAAAACAAAAAAAAGAGGAAAAAAAAATTTTTCCCAAAAAAAGCCGGGGGAAAAAAAAAACCCCCCAAAAAAAAAACCCCACTGTAAAAGGGGCGGGTAAAATTGGACCCCCAAAAAAGGGGGGGGCCCCCCCGGGTTTTCCCAAACCCGGAAAGGGGTTTTTGGGGGGGTTTGGGGACCCCAAAAAAAGGGGAAAAAACCCCAAAGGGGGAAAAATTTTTTTAAAAAAAGGAAATTTTTGGGAAATTGGGGGAAGGGCCCCCCCCCCCCCCCGTGGCCCCCCCAAAAAATTTTCCCCCCTAATTGGGGGGGCCCCCCCCCGGGGGGTTTTGGGAGGGGAAAAAAAAAATTAAGGGGAAAAACTTTCCCAAAAACCCCCCCAAAACCCGGGGGGGCCCCCCCCCCAAAAATTTTTTTCCACCCCCCAAAAAGGGACCCCCGGGCCGTTTTTTTTAAAAAACCCCCCCCAAAAGGGATTTTTTGGGGGGGGGGTTTTTTAAAAAAGGGGGAAAAAAAAGTTTTTTTTTGGGGGGGTTTTTTTTTGGGGGGCCGGGGGGGGTTTTTAAAACCCCAAAAAAAAATTTTTGGGGGGGGAAAATTTTTAAAAAAACCGGATTTTCCCCAAAAAAACCCCAACCGTTGAAAAAAAAGGGAAACCCCCCCCAAAACCCCCCCCAAAAAAAGTTTTTTAAAAGGGTTGGGGGGGGGTTTGGGGGGGAAAAATTTGGCCGGGGGGGAAAAACCCCCCAAAAAACCCCCCCCCCAACCAAAAAAAAAAAAAACCCCCCCCGGGAAAAAAAATTTTAAAAACCCAAAAAAGGGGGCCCCCTTAAAACCGGGGGAAAAAATTGCCCCCGGGGGGCCCCCCCCCAAAAATAAAAAAAAAAAACCCCCCAAAAAATTGCCATTTGGGGGGGTTTTTTTTAAAAAACGGGGAAAAAAAAGGGGGAATAAAAAAAACAAAAAATTTCCCAAAAATTTAAAACCCCCTTTAAAAAAAAGAAAAAAAAAAAACCCGGAAATTTCCCCAATAAAAAAAAAAAAAAAATTTTTTTTTTTTGGGGTGGGGGGGGGAAAAATTTTAAAAAAATTTTAAAAAAAACCCCCCCCCGGGAAATTTCCCAAAAAAAATTTTGGGACCCAAAAACGGGGAAAAAAACCCCCAAAACCCCCCTTCCCCCCCCAAAAAAACAAAAAAAACCCCCCCCCCGGGGGGGGGGAAAAAGGGGGAAAAAAAGGGGGGGTTGGGGGGGGGTTTAAACCCCCCCCAAAAAAATTTTTAAAACCCCCAATTAAAAAAAAGGGGGGGAAAAAAAAAAAAAAAAATTTCCCTTTTAATGAAACCCCTTAAAATTTTGGGGGAAAAGGGGGGGTTTTTTTGGGGGGGTTTTTTAAAAATTTTGGAAAAAAAGGGTTTTTTTAAAACCCCCCCCCCCAAAAAGGGGGGGTTTAAAAAAACCCCGGGGGCCCGGGAAAAAAAAATTTTTCCCCCTTCCCGGGGGGGGTTTGGGGCCCCCCAAAGGGGGGGGTTTTTAAAAAGGGTTTTGGGGGGGCCCTTTGGTTTTTAAAAAAAAAAAAACCCCGGGAAAACAAAAAAAAACCCCAAAAAAAAAGGGGGGAAAAAAAAGGGTGTTTGGGGGTTTTCCTTTAAAAAAAATTTTTTAAAAAAAACCCCCCCCGGGGGGGAAAAAAATTTTTTTTTTGGAAAAATTTTGGTTTAAACCCCTTTCATTGCCCAAAAAGGGGAAAAAAATTTTTTGGGGGGAAAAAAAATTTTCCCCCCTTTAAAAAAGGGGGGCCCCAAAATTTTGGGGGGGTTTTTGGGGGTTTTAAGGGGGGTTTAAAAAAACCCCGGGGGAAAATTTTCCCCCAAATTAAAAAAGGGGGTTTTCCCCGGGGGGAAAGGGGAAAAAAAAAGGGGGGTTTTTTTTTTGGGAAAAATTTAAAACCTTTTTTTAAAAAGGGGGTGGCCCCTTTTGGGGGGGGGGGGGGGGCCCCCCCCCCAAACAAAAATTTTTGGGGGGGGTTTTTTTGGGGGGGGTTTTAAAAAAATTTTTGGGGTTTTTTTTTTTTTTTTTTTGGGGGGGGGGGGTAAAAAACCCGGAAAAGGGTTCCCCAAAGGGGGCAGGCACTGGTTTTGGGGAATTTTAAAAAAATTGGGGGGGTTTTTCCGGGGTTGGGGGGGAAAAAGCCCCCTTTTAAAAAGGGGGCCCCCTTTTTTTTCCTTTTCCCAAAAAACCCCTTGGGGTTTGGGAAAAAAAACCCCCCTTTTTTGGGGGGTTTTTTGGGGCTTCCCATTTTAAAAAATTTGGGGAAAGGGGACCCCATGAATTTTTTTGGGGGGGAAAAAAAAAATTTTTTTAAAAAAAAAAAGGGGGGGGGGGAAAAAGGGTTTTTTTAAAAAAAAGGCCCTGCCAAAAAACCCTTTTGGTTTTTTTTTTTTTAAAAAAAATTTATTTTTAAAAGGTTTTTTTCCATCCCCTTTGGGGGTTTTTTTGGGGTTTTTTTAAAAAAAACCCCCCCCTTTTTTTCCCCCCCTTGGGGGGGGTTGGGAAAAAAATTTTTCCCAAAACCCTCCGGGGGGGGAAAAAAAGGGGGGGGGGGACAAAAAAAAGGGGCCACCCCGGGGGGCCCCGGGGGGGGGGCCCCCTTTTGGGGGCCCGGGAAATTTTTTGGCCGGGGGTTTTTTTAAAAAAATTTGAAATTCTTTTGGGGTTTTTCCCCCCCCCAAATTTTGGGGGGGTTTTTTTTCCCTGGGGGGAAAAGGTTTTTTTCCCCCTTTTAAAACAAAAAAAAAAAAAACCCCGGGCCTTTTTTAAAAAAAAAGGGGAACCTTTTTTTTGGGGGGGGGTTTCCAAAAAGGGTTGGGGAAAAATCCAAGGGGGGGGAAAAATTTTTTTTGGGGGGGGCCCCCCCCAAAACCAGGGGGTTAAAAAACCCGGCTTTTTTTGGGGGGGGGTTTTTTAAAGGGGGGGTTTTTTTTAAACGGGGGTTTAAAATTTAAATTTTGCGGGGGGCCGGGTTTCCGGGAAAAAAAAAACCCCCAAAAAAAAAGGGGGGGGGGGGTTAGTTTTTTTGGGGAAAAAAAAGGGCAAAAAAATTTTTTTAAATTTCCCCGGAAAACACCCTTTTTGGCCCGGGGGTTTGGGGGAAAAAATTTTGGGTTTGCAAAAAAAAAAAAATTTTTTAATATTGGTTTTTTTTTTTTTGGGGGGAATTTTCAATTTTTTTTTTTGGGGGGGTTTTTTAAAAACCCCCAAAAGGGGGAATAATTTCGGGGGTTTTTTTTGGGGGAAAAAAAAAAATTTTTTAAAGGGGGGGTTTAAAGGGGGGGGGGTTTTTTTTTTTAAAAAAAAAAAATTTTTTGGGGCCCAAATTGGGGAGGGGGGGGGGAAGGCCGGGGGGGGGGGTTGGAAAAAAACCCCCCCCAATTTGGGGGGGGTGGGGCAGGGGGAAAATTTGGGGGGGGGGTTTCTTTTGGGGCCCTTGGGATTTTTTTGGGGGTTTGGGCCCCCCCCCCCAAAATTTTTTTTGGGGGGCCCTGGGGGGGGTTTTTTTGGGTGGGGGGGCCCCCCCGGGGCCCCCCCCCCCCCCGGGGGGTCCAAAAAGGGGGGGTTTTTTGGGGGGGCCCCGGGGGCCGGGGGTGCCCCGGGGGTTTTTTGGGGGGCCCCCAAAATTTGGGGTTTTGGGGGAAAAGGGGGCCCCCGGCCCCTGGGGACAAAAAACCCTGCCCCTGGGGGGCCCCTTTTGGGGAACCCCCCCCTTTTTTTTTTTTTAAAAAGGGGAAACCCCCCTGTTTTTTGGGAAAAGAAATTTTTGGGGCAAGGAAAAAAAAAAACCCCCCTTGGACCCCGGTTTTTTTTTTTAAAACGGGCCCCCCCCAAAACCCCGGGGGGGCCCCCCCCAAAAGGGGGGCCCCCCCCGGGGGCCCCCCCAAAAAAAGGGAAAGGGGCTTTGGGACCGGGGGCCCCCCCAAAAAACCCGGGGGGGAAAAAAAGGGGACAAAAAAACCCGGTTTTTTTTCCCCCAACCGGGGAAAAGGGAAAAAAATTTTTAAAAGGGGGGGGAAAAATTGGGTTGAAAAAAAATTTTTTTTTTAAAAAAAACAAAAAAATTACACTTTCCCCAAAAAAACCCCCGAAAAACCCCCCCCCGGGGGGGGGGGGGGGGAAAAAAAAATTTAAAAAAAGAAGGGAAAAATTTTGCCCCTTCCCGGGGAAAACCCCCCCCCCAAAAAAAAAAGGGGGGCCAACCCGGACAAAAAATTTTTTAAAACCCCACCCCAAACCCGGGGACAGGGGGGAAAAAAACCCCCCAAAAAAAAAAACCCCCCCCCAAAAACATTTTGAAATTTTTTTGGGGAAAACCAAAAAAAGGGCCCGGGAAAGGGGCCCTTTTCCCCGAAAAAGGGACACGGCTTTTTTTTTTAAAACCCCCCAAAAAAAAATTTTTTTAAAAAGGCCACTTTTTAAAAAAAGGGGCCAACCTCCAAAAACAAAGGAAGAAAACCCAAACCCAAATTTTTTTTTTCCCCGGGGGGGGAAAAAAGGAAAACCGTCCAAAAAAAACCCCCCCAAAAAAAAAAAAAAAACCCCCCCCCCCGGGGCCCCCTTTTTAAAAAAGGGGGCCCATTTTTGGGGCCCCCCGGGGAAAAAAAATTTTTTAAAAAAAAAAAAATTTTGTTTTCCCCCCCCGGGGTTGTGTAAAAAAAATTTTTTGAATTTTTGGGGTTTTTTTTCCCCCCCCGGGGGGAACCCCCCTTTGGGGGGGGGGGGCCCCCCCCGGGAACCTTTCCGGGCCCCTTGCGCTGATGGACATTTCTGATTAAATCACTGCAGTGATGTCGTTTCTCATATGTCCTATTATGCGTGCCAATTTTTCCCCCAGGACAAGGTCTTGCCACAGTGCAGCCCTCTCCTGCTGATTCTGGCTGGTGCGGGGAAAAAAGTATGTCATACTCCTGCACCAGGCTCTGGGTATCTCCTCATCTTCCGCTGCAGAGAGGGGGTTTGCTGTGCGCCATCTCCCTGGAAGAGAACACAAACAGGATATCAGCAGACTATGTCAGCAATATATGGCACACATACATACATGATACTCAAGTGTGGGGATATACTACTACTCCCATATGTTGCATGTGTGTTGTGGTGGATACACAAGTACATGGCCAGATATCAGTGCTCAGCCAACACCTGTGCAACAATACCTGCCACATTCCATACAACTGTAGCCCTCCCCAATTTGGGTCGGAAACTGGCCGGTTCCCAAACCCCCCAACCCCACCGGGGTTAATATTTGGTATGTATGTGGACGATTCCCCTTGTTGGTGAGTGGACCCCAAAACTGGGGCCTGGAAACAACCCCACCACCCCCACCACCACCCCCAGTTGATAAATTTTAAATTTTTGATTTTGACAAAATTACACCCTTGTTAAGGGCGGGGGATTGGGATCCAAAAGCAAACCCCCCCGGGCCCGGGAACCAAAAACACTGTGGACCCCTTTTTAAATGCTTTCCCAAAAAACATCCACGGTTGGGGGGGAAATTGGCCAAAAAACATTTTAACCCAAGGCCCCTTTTGCACAAAGGAAGGATCCTGTTCCTGGAAAAACCCCAAAAACAAATTGAAAACAATAGGGAACTTCTTTCAGGGCAGGCAGGATTCCCCCCCCCCCCAAAAGGGGAAATCTTTCACACTGGTAACCCCCATTCCCCACAGTCCTCATAACAAACGCCACGCCTACTTCCCGGGAGGAAATTTTGGGCCAAAATAAGAAACCAAAAACCCTTAAAATTATTTAACCTTGGAACCCAAATGCCTGGGAATGGGTCGAAAATTTCCCCCACCACTTAAACATTCACCCAACACCAATATTGGGAAACCCCCTTTTTGCAAAACAGGTTTTTAGTTGGGGATATCCCCTCCCTTTTCCCCCCCAGGTTTTTAAAAACTTATCCGCCCTTTTTTAACCTCCCTTTCAAAAAATCACAAGCCAGGTGAGGGCCCCAGCAAAGCGCCCCAACAGGGAACACTGTGACCTGAAAGGTATCCCCCTTTTTTGGAAATACTTCACCAAAAACATACAACCCATAAAAAGACCTTTTTTAACCTTTTGGATTACAGGATATTAAACCCGGCACTTTACAAACCGTGGTCCCACCACCACTAAAGGGGCCCCCTGCCCTGGGCACCCTTGCTAAAGGCCTGGCTGCAAACTTGGGTTATTCAGTTGGGACCTATTCCGTTTGGGTCCTCCCCTTGTTCCCAGCCCGTTTGCCTTTGTGTGGGGTGATCCTGCCCTTTTTTAACCTGGCCTTTACCTTTCAAAAAAATTTAACCCGCCCTTTTCTAAGGGGAACGCCAGGACAATTTCAGGTTTTATGGTTTTTGGGCTGCATGGGGAAAGTAAAAGGGCCCTTCCCCCTTTGGTTTTAAACCCCAAAACCCCTTTTCCTTTGGGCATTTCCCTTAGGAAAAGACCCTATTACACTTTTGGAGGGGGCACATTTCCCATTCCTCTCTTTGTTCCCCGTGTTTTTTGTGGGTTTTGAAACCACTATTTTTTTTTAAAATTTATTATTAAATTTAACTTTAAATTTTATTTATTTTTTTTTATTTTTCTTCTTTTTTTTTTTTTTTTTTTTTTTTTTTTTTTTTTCTTTTTTTTTTTTTTTTTTTTTTTTTTTTTTTTTTTTTATATGTTTTTCAAAATTTTAAAAATTTTACATTATTACCTACTAGCTACCAACTAGCATGGCTGTTTCTGTTCACAAACTACTATTATGGGAAATCCACTAGTTTTGACAGTAATTTAAATGACATGCTTTGTGTACTACACATCCTATATTCCCCTTTACATTCATTCCTACTATTACATGATATATTTATTTTAGCACACTGTTCTTGTATAAGAGTCATGGCTTAGTGGTAGGTCATACAGACTACTGTTTCTGGGCTCGGGACTGACAGTGGGATTTTATTTGCTTTTGAACTGACTACAGGACCTGTCAATCAGAGTGACTAAGGCACTTAAGCAGTTGTAACTGGGTTAGCGCTGGTTTGCACGGAGCTCACGCATGCGACTGGCATTTAGTTCCGCCGCACACCTGCTTTACAACTTAAAAGTGCTTACTCTGCGCACACCCACACTATTTTCTTTTGAAAGAAATTAAAATGGGGACACAGGAAAGTGGTGAAAAAGGTCCAAAGAGGGTAAGACAGTAGGGAAACAAAGCTTGGGATTTGCAGGAGGGATGTAGGTAAGGCCCATAGCTGCCCATTTCTTCATCGGCAACAGCTGTGCATATGTATGTAATTTGGTGTGACATTTGAAACCTTCCACCCCTGAGAGAGGTGTCAGGACAACAATAATACCTGTTGTACAGCCAATTGTAATTGATAGTTTCATGTCCAGCAGACATGTGCGGAATGGGCAGCTATGTATGGGGCATAATTTTTTGTGGGTACAGAGTGCCCTTTTTTTTTTTTTTTTTTTTCAGGTGAGAGTGGCATGTCAGGTGAAGGAAGTCAGTATAGCTGGGGAGGTAGGTTGGGTAGGTCAACAGACAAGACAAACAAGACGCATACAGGGGCAGTGTATGACACGTGTGGGGGGGTTACACAATTGACGGGGACGGAGGTTTGGATATCCAGAGCCCATGAGCCCACAGATGGCAACAGTGGAACTGATATCCCCACCCATAGGCAGTTGCCACTGTTCCTTCACTGCCCAGGACGGGACTGTGCTGGGGGCTGTGTAGGCTGGGCAACAGGCATGCCCGTAAGTTGTGCCACCTGTGCCTCAAGCTGGCATAGGAGCCCAAGAACAGAGTCCTGGATCTCCCTACACACCACAGTCCGGACGCTACGGAAGGTGAGTGGTGGTTCTCCTCCGGCCACACTTGCAGAGGTGGAACAAGCCCCATCCCCTGCAGCGCTTCCACCCACAGGTGGCACAGGGCCACCGGAGGAGGGTCCAGACTGGGCACTAGTGCCAGGTGCACTCGCCAGCTGAGGTGGGAGAGGTGGGTCCGCTGGAACCCGCCTTCCCTGTCATCCTATGTTTTGCATTATGTCATGACAGTTTGGGTTAGTGACATATAATACCATTCACAATTAGTTGTAACAGCATGCATTAGTATTCCCATTAACCAAACACCCAGATATTCACACCATTGAACAGCGAGCATAACACATGCATAATTTGAACAGCAATACACAGTCCAACAACATGTAGGGTTGATTGATGGCAACAGGCCATCAGGTTTGGATGTATGAACAGGGCAGATGCATCAACGGACATACAAATATTTATGACCCAACAGGACAAATGTCCAGGGGTGTTAATTGTGATTGCACATACCATTTTTACGTGGAATGGGTTATATGTGGTTATAGGGTGGGGTGAAGAAAATAATATTAACACCTTGAATGCCAATACATATGCTGTACATTTCTAATAGCTGCACATATATACACACACTACTGTTCTAACTACAGTTTCCTATATGATAACTACTTCAACTTGGTGACAGGACTGTTACTGCTACATCAATATACATTTTATTGTTCTTCATACACATTCATATCTAGCTTTGTTCAGCTACATCATCCTGCTACATTTGCTTTATATAGCTCTAGACAACTGTGGATGTTTGGTATATCAGATAATCATACTATCTGCATATTGCAGACTGAGAGCAACATATCCAGATTTTGGGATACACATTCCAGCTGCAGCAACACTTTGAACAGATTTCGCTGTTTGGTTTTGCTTCTCACATGCATTTTATTCTGTACTGACTGCAGTATACTTTATTCAGGGGTTATTACTACTGTACTGCTGGATTCATGACACTTTCACACTCTCACTTGTTTTCATTTTACTATTCAGGATGGTACTTACTTCTAGGCTTTATTGACATGTTTTACCTGTAGTTATTACAATCCTTTCCAGCAGTCTCACTTCTGTCATGTTTCAGTATTTCAACAGGGGTATATTTCACACGTGATTTGCTCATCTTCTGCAGCTGTACTTTTCAGCCTGCTGCAGGTTGTGTACTATTATATTACAGGTGGGGCATCTTTATTTCAGACTTTATTTCAGACATTTTAATTTTTCTGTTTGGATTACAGACTGCAACACACTTTTGTAATCAAGCAATACTTGCAAACACTCTTACACTTGTTACTTGCACATTCTATTACTTAGTGACTACACTGCACTCTTTTGCTAACTGTCATACTTTTATATTTCTTTACAGTTACTGGGAGAGGATTACTGACCTGCCTGGTGGTGCAACTGCACCAGCCTATCACCATATGCTCTGCGGTCCACAGAACGGTCACCTGCAGCTGTAATATAAATGAAGTAATATTGGAATACACATCCTATAATATCAGCTAGTTTAAATTCTTACATACATAATTACATGTAAATTACTCAGTAGTGGGGCGTTGGGTATTTGCCGGGCCTCCTGGATCCAAAGGTTCAATTGGTCCTGCTTGCATCTCTTCAGGTCCGCATGGTGGTGACGAACCTGCTCACCAGTCCTTGGAATCCCTGTGGCACTGGTGAGATCATGAACCAACCGGTCCCACGCCTCAGCCCTATATGCTCCCCACAGGACCTGGCCCTGCATGAGTTGGGCCTCATGATTGTGGACTAGGAGCCAGACCATGTATCTGGACTCCTCAACGCCCCACCTCTGTGCTCGAAAGCAACTACCCTCACCTACTCCTGTCATTCTGGCTGCAAGTCAGTTCTACAATCATTTATGCTGTGTATTCCCGCCTATGGGGCTTATATAGGCCATTTTTCCCGCACATATCTGTGATTGGCCATTTAATTGTGTCAACTTCACTAAACCTGCTTTGTCATGCTCCACTTTGTATTCATTCCTATATATTTTCTATTACTGCATTTATAGCTACTGCTGTCATGGCTTAGTGGTTCTGTACCTTGACTATGGTGTATAGTATTCTGGGTTCGAACCTGGCCACTGTTTTTTATAACTGTCTAGACAAGCTGAGGGGTGTGCCTGTGTAAAGGCAGTTTTGTTACGGCTTGCTCAACGTTGCCTGTTGGTTAGCTTGCTGGCACGGTGCGCAGCTCTGCGCAAATGGGGTACGCTGGTTTAAGCCTCATTTGGCTATCAGCACGCATATTACGCTCAGCTCAGCTACGGGCACATAGTTTCAGTGTGTTAAACCACTGCTCACCTACGGGCACTCATTTTGCACCTGTTAAACCACTGCTCACCTACGGGCACTCATTTTGCACCTGTTAAACCGCTGCTCAACTACGGGCAGATGCACTCACCTTGTTAAACTGTAGCTCAGATATAGGCACATCTGGCATCTTTTATTATTTTATCTCACATTTCTTCAAAATAAATGGACTATTTCATTACATTTTACATAAACTATGATTTTATATGTGTACACGTTTGTCAGGGACTTGTTTCGTGCTTATTTTACTAGAAATAAAAATTGGTGTGGGGGCTTGAACCATGAATGCCTGCTCTTCAGCCGACATCTCTAGTGCTACGCTATTGCTTTTTGTCTTACTTTGCACATTTAGTTATTATATCCTTTTCCACTGACTGCTAACTGTGGCTAATCTACGGGCACGCCCACGCAAACGAGCGCACACACGGGCAAACATCTTTACGATTGAAAAAAATATATAACATGTTCATTTATATGTTTTATGTTCATAGTCCGTGGGGGCATGTGTTGTGTTGTGTTTATTCACATTTCCATGGCCTCTGTCGTGGGTGTTTACTTTGGGCAATTTTACTCTTCTGGGGGCGTGTCCGCTTGCAGGGCTCTGCCTATGGACACGCCCCCTACTGTCTTCCGCGGACCGTGTTAGCCTTAGGTGTGATTCAGCATGCTCTCATGAATATGCAGAGCATGCTGACATCACTTGCTTACTGCAGCCTCCGTGTAAGAGTTATAACTCTTACACGGAGGCTTCGTGAATCCTGCCCATTGTCTCCACATTTTGAGACTCATTCTGGTAGGTCCCTACATTTCAAATGATTGCTGATATAATATAATATAATATAATATAATATAATATAATATAATATGATATAATATAATATAATATAATATAATCCAGCATTTCTAATCCTAAACAGGTTTTGTGGCTTTGTTCATAACTGCTAAAAAGCAATTACTAAGCCTTGGAAGTTTTCTGCCTCTTCTATATTTGGATATATGTTACACAGTTAGTAAAATATTATCAGAATGAAGTTTTGCTCACTTTCACATAGTGAAAAACCCACTTAATGCTGTTTCTGTTACACAAATTTTGAATTATTGCTAGAAGATACTTATGGATCTTAAGTGGGATTACTGATTTGAGGAGACTGGTGCCAATATCCATCAAACCTCTTTTTTGGGTGTGCTTCACCATCCCTGCATTTCTAAGACCTACTTTCCATTTTACTAATTTGCATATGTTTTTCCTTTCTCTTTTGTTTATTATGTGTTTGTTATATTCATTAAAATGTTACTTTAGGAGCATGGACTATGGAAACTATCTAGTTACTCTTAGGCAATAGTAAATGGCGGTCTAGTTAGAAATGAAGCAATGCTAGTCTTCATGTAAGACTTTTTATCATATCAGTAACCATCAAGAAATTATTTTGCAGAAAAGAACTATCTCCACACCTACTCCTAACTTAATGTCTTCTGTAATTTTTCTTTGTAGCCAGCATTACTCAGTCATTCCCTTTCACCTAGAAATGGCTGTTTTAATACTGGTACATTTTCTGTATTATGGATCATCTCATCCTCACATATATTCTGGACATTACTTCTCTACCAAACTTCACCTTGTTTCTTTTTTCAGTAATTAGTATATGGGAATCCATGGTTTATATTTGGGTGTTTAATGGTTTCAGTGTATTTCAGCTAGAAAATGTGTAAATAACCCAGAAATTATCTACAAATGCTTGACAGCCCATCCTCAGCTTATTACCAAATAATTCCATATTCATCTATGGCAACTGAGAAAATTTAAAAAGATCTAAATATCATTCTCAGTGCAATATACAACTGTAGTTAACACTCTCCCCTGGATTCATGAAACTCCGTGCAGGAATAGTGCTATTCCTGCATGGAGAGGTTTGTGTCCATGTAGAACAGCAGCACACCTTGCATATGCATGAAGGCACACTGCTGTATCTTCTACACAGATCCATGTATGAGCACAGGAGATGTGTCTGAGCAGTGCATGGACACTAGACATGACCCCTGTGCTCAGAAAGTGCCATACGGCACTTTCTAAGATGTACTGGCATAATATTATAGCTTAGCTCTAATATTATGCTAAATTTCAGTGTCCATGGACACTGAAATAAAAACAGAGGAAAGCAATACAGGGGGTGTGTCACAGCTTCTGTATTGCTAAAGCACTGTATGGCACTTCTGCATCCTGCAGAAGCAGGAAATGTGTGCAAATGCACAAACATACCTCTCAACCGTACAGATTTTCACAGAATGTCCAGATATATGCCTCATATTTATGGTCCACTTTTCATAAAATCATGGTTATCTGACAAATTAGTAGAAAATCATTAAAGATTGAAGCTGGAACAAAATGACAGACATTTGAGTTACAGACATTATACCCTTCAGAAAATTCATGCCAATCCAAAGCCTGTTATCCTATCAACTTTTTAAGCTGGCAAGAGCCATATTTAAAAATTGACCCTATTTTTGGGCCTTTGTCCCACTTTTACTTATGACTATGTCCAGATTTCTTGTTCTAGGAGGTTGAGAGGTATGCACACATAGCAGGGGAGTAATCCCCCAAGTGGAAATAAGCACAAGCACAGCCCCCCAAAAACAAGAAAGTCCATAGTGAACATGTCATGCATCAGCATGAGACATGCACATAATCCTGGAAGGACAGTCATTGCCATTATGTCACAAATACAGTCCCACGTACTGGTCAGAACACCACAATACACACCCATATTACCTAAAAAGTAATAATATATCCTTGTTCTTAATGCCCTAAGGAATGTTTAAGTGTAGCTAAGTGGGCATGTACATTACAGCTTAAACATTCCATAGAAGCTAAATGAAAACAGACAAATAAAGCTTTCAAACCAAGATAGTATAGTGGTTGGAGTCATAGCTATATATGCAGATGTTCATGGTTCAAGTCTCAAAACAAGCAATGTATTATACCATGTGAAAGCTGTTTTATTAAACTTAAATTATGTAGCAACTTTTTTGTCAGCCAGGGTAGTGTAGCAGTTCTGAAAGTGAGATGTCAGTGTAGAAAAGATGTGAAACCCCCATATAATCACACATGCCCCATACAGTATGGTCACACAAGCATGTAATGTAATGAAAGCACAAAGGGGATGTCATGGAAGGTAAATGTAAAATTATAATGTGTACATAAATATGTATTTTTTATTATACAGTGACTGGCCATTATCATACAAAAATGAGTAGGCTAACTGGCCAGCCCAAACAGAGTGCCCGTTGTAAATCCGAGAGTATACTAATGGAAAAAGGTCCGGTTGCCTGGACTATTTCCATTTGTATACCTCCTGTTTTTTTTTTTTTCTGCAGAGATAGCAACAGAGAAATGAAGATCTCCATTGCTTTTTTAACATATCTGACTCTGCTGTATGAGCTGAAGAACTCATATAACATAGCAAGATATCATAAAAAATGCAGTGGAGATGTTCCTTTAAAAAGGGAAAGGAAGATCTCTGTTCCTTTCTTAATATATCTCACTATGTTATAGGAGTTCTTCCACTCGTATAACATACCGACATATGTTAAAAAGGCAATGGAGATCTCCCTATCTTTGTTGCTACATCTGCACAGAACTGATGTACTGCATAAGTGTGGGAACACATCCCTTATACATGTGCAGTGCATCAGAAATGCCTCAGGATATCGGAAAACCATGGAAAGCCAGCATGGAGGCATGATACAATGACATTATATAAGAAAGGTAAGTATTTTTTTTCTTAAATAATGTCATTGTATAATAGCAATAACCCATGGCTGGGTGTGGGCAATGCTGGATTTACCCACTGTTGGCATTGTTTGGTAACTCAGGCTCCACACTTGTGACCAAATCACACCAACTGTGGGTAAATCCAGCCGTGGGTTATTGCTTAAATATAACATTATAAGTATAATATGCATAAATGTGCCTTAATCAGTCTGTATTTATCAGATCTTGTTGCGCCCAGCAACAAAATAGTCAATGCTTCCAAGTCTCAAAACCAAGACATTGTCCTCTACAATCACAGCAACAAACCACTTCATCATCTGAGCTGTGAAAATTTGCAGTGCCGTAATGAACATATCCTGCATACAGGTCATTTAACATTAATAAAAACAAAACAGCAATCCTAACTATTGAGCCCATGACCCTGAACACTATAGACAGAGAAATGCACCACTATACCAGCTGAGCTATAGATGTTAGGCTAGAAAATAGGGCTTTTTCAAACATAGCATGCAATAGAAGCATACAACATTAGGGAGAAAGGTTTGTGGAACCTTTCGTGTGTTGTGTATATATATATATATATATATATATATATATATATATATATATATATATATATATATATATATATGCACACACACACACACACACACACACACACACATATATATATATATATATATATATATATATATATATATATATATATATATATATATATGTGTGTGTGTGTGTCTACCTAAAAATGCTGAAATCTCAAAATGCTGATGATGAGAACACTGACACCAGAAGTTCAACAACGGAGAAGATCGACAGTTGAGAATACTGACACTGAGAACAATGACATGTAAAGGTAAGTGTGCGATAGGGATGGATATTAGGGTCAGGGTGTGGGTAAGGTAAGTATGCGATAGTGACAGACCTTAGGGTTAGGGTCTGGGTTAAGGTTAGTGCATAAATAGTTGTGTATGTAAGGTTAAGTGTAGGTTTGTAAGGTTTTTGGTGTGCTTGTGTTGTGTTTGTGCTTTTTGGACAGGGGATTTGTTTTGTTTGTCAAGTGTCGGGATTGTGGTTTGTTGGTATGTGACATTTCGTGTTTCTGAACTTTCGGTTTTGTGGTGTCGGTGATTTTGTTGTCAGTGTTTTAGTGCGTCGGTGTTGTCAGGTAGACCCATATATATATATATATATATATATATATATATATATATATATATATATATATATATATATCTATATATATATATAATATATATATATATATATATATATATATATCTGATGAAACATATATATGAAAACATAGAGAGTCATAATATACATATACAGCAGAAAATTACTGAAAGATATGATGATGGAAACTGAAATGTCATGTCATTTATTTACTGACATAAATCCTTGGATCATCAGCGTGATTTACCAGACAAATAGAAATACATTGTGGAAATTAACAAAAGTATAGCGTTTTATGTTGGTATGACATCGAAAAAGTTAAAAGAGAGAATTTACTATCATATACTAGAGATATAAAGAAATAATCAGCAGAATGCATTAGCTAAACATATATCAGAATATTCTGGACATGAATTCACTTTTAGGGCGTTACAACTTATCCAACATAATAGAGGAGGGAATAATAAAAATTATTTAGAAACTACTGAACTTTCTTGGATTTTTAAATTAAAAGCTCACTTAGAACCTGGTCTTAATCAAGCAGTAAATATTAAATCTATTCTTGATGCACGTTAATGAAGTCAGAGACTTCTTATCATGAGTTATTAACTTCTGAAGATATGATATTATTATTTAAGAATTATAAATGTTTATATCGTGTGTTATATTTTATTAGAATGATTTTTAGCAATGAAATTAATTTCAAATGTACATCAAATGCACATATAAGCAGAAACAGTTTTTAAAGTATTCAATATATTTTGTTTCATGTTTATTTTGTTCCTATATATATTTATGTGATTATTTCAGTTAGGTCTGGTTTGTTTTAAGAATATTGCTAGTTGGATGTTTTGCTCCGCCTAACTAATTATTCAATTATTCAGCTATTTTGCTGGTATTTAAGTGTTGCTTGAGAATGATTCTGTTAAATCTGAAGAAGCATGCCGCTGTAGCATGTGAAAGCGCTTATTTTACCTCAATAAATTCTTTCGTTGCTTTTATGAACTGAGTCGTGGTGGTCGTCTTCCAGTTTGTCTTTTCACTAGTGTTTCTTGTTGGGAACACGACCTTTGGACTTGGGCGTTGTTTTTATATATATATATATATATATATATATATATATATATATATATATATATATATAAAACATGCTGTACAGTTATATCTCAGAACCATCCCTCCCAACCTGTTAGTGCAAGGAACCTGTACAAAGACTGTAAAAGGGGGGATGGGCCACATATAGGGACATATTTCAAAAATTGCTGTTACAAATGAAGATGTGTTACAGCAACAGTGTTTGTTTCAGCAGAAAATTACTGAAAGATATGATGATGGAAACTGAAATGTCATGTCATTTATTTACTGACATAAATCCTTGGATCATCAGCGTGATTTACCAGACAAATAGAAATACATTGTGGAAATTAAGAAAAGTATGGTCCAAACATTTGGACATTCTGTGAAAATTCTGGCAGTGGAGAGGTATGCTCAGAACCCCTTAGTGCAATGAATCTGGACCAAGCCTGACAAAGTGGGGGAACAAAGGCCTGAAAATAGGGGCATGCCAAAAACATGTCAGTAGATAAGCTGAGAAAGTTCATGTAGTAACACTGTATGTCCTAACATATATTGACTGAAATATCACAATTCCAGGACTCAGTTGCTTCTCATTAGTTACTGACCTTAATCCCCGTATCATCCCGTTGATGTGTCATGCATACATAGCAATCATGGGGGCCACACCAAAGAAATTGGCCAGACACCTACGAATATGTGAACATAACACAACATTAGGGAAACTACACTGAGCTACTAAGTGATGTCCAGACTACAATCAGAATGTTGTAACACTACCGAGGTCCAGCTCTGGGGCTGTACACATGCATTAGCAAATATAACAGGCACTATAGGGATGTAACACTAGTGGAAAACAGACACTAGTGTGCAAGTGCATACCCCCAAACAAGTGCACCACAGTGACAGTGACATACCAGTATGCAAACTGAGCACAACAGTATAATACTGTGTGAGCAACCACATACTGTTTGCCACTCACACATTACCCCTACACATACTGCCCCAAATCACAGTGTACTGGGAGTCCTGAAGTGTTACAGGACATGTCACAGTCAGCCCCCACAAGCATACAGACCTGATAGACCACCAGTAGCTATAGCAGCATGCAGAGTCAGATAGATAAAGGATGTATGGCACTCACATCTGCTACTCTCCCCACCCAGCCCAACAAACATATACACACAACACTGCTACACAATCTTGGCAGTCTGTTCACAATGACCAGACATACATAGCTGTCATATGTGCAGATTTCCACAGCATTACCAGGGTGTGAACTCATAACCCTGGCCACTGCTGCATACCATGGTCAAGAGTCTGCCAGGTTATTGGCATGATAACTGGAGTGCATTAGGTAATTAATGATATGCCATACCTCAGTACCTCATGGTACAGGACATCTGGACAATGCATGGCATACTTGTGGGACAGGGAGCTGGAAAGAGGAACATATCACACATAATGGTGTTACAAACTGAAACAGTAGCTGGTGTTACATGTGTTGCTGTAACAGAACATCCCTGAAGGATATGATGTCAGGAACACCAATGGATGTCAATACTTACTGACTACAATTCTCACATTATCCTGCCAACCCCACAAAAACAGATGTTGCTTGAGAAACAGACCAAGCATAATAGGCAAACATTTGGCCAGTCTGTGGACAACATGACAGTCGAGAGGTATGTCAGAGGCATATCACTGTCAGATGTCAAGTCACCCAGTAAATGCATGTCCAGACAAACCCTGTCAATGTAGCAATCCTCCATGTGTATAACAGCACTAATGACATACAATCTGTACCAAAATCTGGAGCTTTGTCCATCGTGTTGTTGGGCTGTCTCCAGATGGCATATCCTGTGAGGTATTTCCACCTACTGTCAGTGAAGCTGTATCCCCCACACCTCTGTAATGTCCCCCTCACAAGCAAGGGAAATGGCCAAGGCCCACATGAAGGTCATCCCATATGTTGGAACTAGCAGCTGTGTCCAGGCCCACAACACAATACTATGTGGGCACCTACATAGCTTTATGGCCTCATCAATACCCAACAAGACAACATCAACCCCCTCAAGGTAGGCTGAATGCCTGTGGTGCACAACAACAATACACAAACCACAGACTTGGTCCCTATATTGGCTGTACAGGGCAAATCAGGAGCACGCACCAACTTGGCATCAAGTCAGCCTTTGTCTGATCAAGCATGTAAGAGCACAGGTGGAGTACTGTAAGGCTAATTATGAGTACAAATTGGATGCATCCACCAAGGCCAATCACAAGGCCATCTTCACATATGTCTGAAGTCTCTGAGGCAACAAACCAACCCACCCTGTAATGATGGCCAATTAGACCACATACACACACAACATAACTATAGCCAACCTGTTGCAGATAGGTTTAGGGCAAACACCACCCCCTGGCCCAGCATCACTATAGATGGATATGCACAGCACCCACACACCTCCCCTCATTACCAGTGAGGAGGTACATATTGCCTACTGAAAGGCAACAAATGTAAGTAGCCATGGGACCTGATAATATCCCCATCTGCATCCTACATGAACTCAGTCATGTTCTCCCAGCTCCATTACATACTATAGACACACAAAGCATTGGCACCATCCACACCCCATCCACATGGAAGATGGCAAGTGTCATCCCTCTACACAGACATAAATGAGGAGTACAAGATTACAGAATCAACGAACCCTCATTGGGTGGAATATGACACTCCAGGACCAGCAGTGCAATGCAAGCAGATATAGCGCTGATAAATTACAGGGGTATGGTGTGGTTGTGAGTGGTGGCTACTGGTATGCAATGTAGCTGTGCAGGTTCTGTGCATACTGTTGTCAAATGTATGAGGTCCTGTGATGTGTCTCCCTTTTTTATGTCTTCCAGGTGCAATATTGCATCAGCAAAGGTCAACTTTCTCAGCGGCTGAGACAAATATAATCATAGAAGCCATAATACAGAACCATGCCATAATGTTTGGCTGGAGCCAGCAACATCTGCAGGAGAGGACCAGCCTGTGGGGTGACCTTGTCCATAGGGTAAACTATGTCAGCCTGCACACATGTACATATACGAGCAGGTCCAGCATTGTGAAAGTGACCTCCATACGCCATGCACAGAAATGGCTGCTGCAGTGGCCAGGGAACACTCAGCCACAGGTGTGGGCCTGGCCATGGCAGCCCCACTGACAACCACCAGGGAGCTCCTTGGGTACCTTGGGGCACCCATCCCAGTATAACATCAGAGTACAGACCCCCCCAACATATTAGCAGTGGGTGGCACTCAGACAATGGACAAGGACTATGCAGAGAAGGCCCCAGTGTAGATTACTAGACTAGTGTAGCAGGCATACTTGTAATTGTAGAGTATCTACATGTTTTTGTCAGGTCAGATTGCAGTTGTGGATGGGGTTTCCTAATGCACAGACATGCACATCTACGGTGAAGCACAGCAAATTTTGTAGTATTGGGGGTTGTACTGTAAATTTGTAGACATCTGAGGAAGTCACAGTGTTGACGAATACGTATTTTATTTTGGAATTTGCCTCCATTAATTTGCTTTTGTTACAATAAAGCTGCTTTGGACTTTTTTCTAGATATTTATTGGTGGTCTGTTACCTCCGTACACTGTTTTTTTGTGGCAAATGTGTAGACATGCTGCATCCATCCTCTATCAATGCCACATGTGGGTCTGCTGACAATACTTCCCTCCCACAAATACCTAGGTCCCTCTGGTCTGCATGTGGGATGGAAACCTGCAGCTGGTGAGTATGCAATTGTTCTGTTGTGATTTACTGACAGCATTCAGTCTGCTTGGATACACACCTACCATCAAGTAAAGGCACTCTGAGTAACACCAAATAACAGTCTGCTATCCACGTGGGATAATCATGGCATTTGCTCAGTTGCCTGCAACAGTCGTGGCTTGCAGACAGCTGACAAAGCAGCAAAGGGATCTCATATTTGAAAGGTATCAGTCAAGAGTAGGGTACAACAACATACCACAGCATTGCATACACCATGGAATACAGTGGAGACAGTTGTCAAAAGGTGGTTTGAATATGGGAAAACAGTGCTGTTGAAAAGAACTTGACATCCTTCTGATGACAAGACATGTGAAGACCTGGTCAGGGAGGCAGCCAGGGGACATACAGCAACACTGATGGAGTTGCAGGAATCTCTTGTTAGTACTGGTGTTGTGTACTACCTGTGGGAACACTCCCATATTCTGCATACGTCTGGGCAATGAGGTAGGGTGAGAAGATGGAAGCATTTCTCTACACCAGAAAACATCCAGGGGTGGATACAAATTGCAATACAGCACATCACATCTCACAAAGGCATGTGTGAAAATGTGTCATGGTGTAATGAGACTATGGATCGACCTCACAGCCACAATACCAAAAGGTACAAAAAGTATGTGTGGTACACAAGCAACACCTCTCATAACCTGAAGACCAACATCCCCATGGTGAATCACACTGGTGGCAGTGGCCCGCTGTATGCTGTTCCAAAGCCAGAACAAGGCCTGTAGTCACAGTGGTGGGAATTCTGGCCATGTCCAAATAACACTCATGTCTGCCCAAAATAAATCAGGCATCTGCAAGAATACTAAGGATGGGGAGGTGTGTCAGCCTTCAACATGACAAAGACCAGAAGCATACATCCAAAGGTACCTTTGAACGGTTCCACCTTAACACACACATGGTTATGGATTAGCCCAGCCAGACCCTACACCTATACCAGATAGCAAAACACCAGTTTGACCTGATGAGGGCTGTGCATATGAGCTGCCCATGCAATCTGACAGAGCTGGGTGACCTTTGCATGGAAGAGTGGACAAATAATGCCAAGTCAAGATATGCCATGCTGATAGACACCTTCATAATAAGAGTGAATGCTGTAAGTTACTTACAAGGTGCTTCACTGAAGTATCATTTTAAGGGTGTGCACAATTATGCAATTACCATATTGTACATATTGCAGTCATTATTTTTTACACGTAACACGTGTTTGTTTATCGATTGGATTGCACAGGTCATATGTCACATGAATGCTGGGTGACATATTTGAATGCATTACTGCGGTCTCATCTTATATATTACAAGAACAAGGCATGTTAACAGGGTTGTGTACACTTATCATATCCTCTGTAAGCTTAGAAGTTTGGTGGTGTAACAAGAATTGTGTGACTGTACATTCACTGCTGGTTTGGAGGTTAGACACTGAAATGTATGCCAAAAATCAGTGATGTCACTTCTCAGATTATCCCACTTATGTATACGAGAACACAGGGGTTATGAGAAATAGAACAAACATATGAGCCAGACTTCTACACATCCTGTGAGGATCTGTACAGTTGTGAGGTATGTGCTGTAGTACTTGCCACTGTGCTATACAGGTGAACAGCAATGATGTGTAAATGGGTGCAGTCTATGCTGGGGAAGGGCCATCACCTACTAACACCAATCATGTATCCCAGAACTCTATATTATTAGTTGCATGTAGTAAAACTGGCTGCAATGCATGATGTTGAAGGCCATGTGTCATGCATGTCATAATTTGGGCAATGTGTGGTCTCTGTAACAGATTTGTGCCACCTCACCTGTAAGTGTGTGTGTGTGTGTGTGTTTGTGTGTGTGTGTGTGTGTGTGTGTGTGTGTGTGCATGTGTCTGTGTGTGTTTGTGTGTGTGTGTGTGTGTGTGTGTGTGTGTGTGTGTGTCTGTGTGTACCAGCCAATGTCAAAGAGCAGGTATTAATGTACATATGTTGTTTCTCCCTCACAGGTAGCAATGGGGTATGGGGTCCCTCCTTTTAAAAACTGATGTCATTATCTCTGCAGACTCTGACAATAATGATAGGAATAGTGAGGTACTGGTGGGGTTGTCAGAGGTTGAATCTGTACCATTGGTTGGCATCCCACTCCTGTCCACATCCTCCCCACACACAGTGACAATGCTCACAGATATCACGTCACCAGTGGGCACAGATGATGGACAGTTGGTAGGTGGAGGCATTGAACAGGCTAGTGTGGTGACTATGGCAGGTGTGAGTGTAGACACTGGCCATAGCCAGAGTGCAAGTGAGGTCCCACACAGGCAGATGGACAGAGGTGCTTGCAGGAGGGATACTGCTCTTTGGGCCACTGTTGCAAGTGCCACAGAAGGAGTCATGAGATGCATGTTCCGGGCTGTCATGGATGCACAGGCATATAGTGAATGCTACGACACACAAGTACCCAGGGTGGAGGATTCAACTCTCTGTGACTTATATGCTGACATATATGACCTTGCTGAGGCCACACATCAATATTCTGAGGTCATGAATAGATGGTGGGCTGAGACTTTGGCGATCCTTGACCATGGCATGTCTGTGCTAGAGCATGTGGTGGGAGATGGGCATTTGACATGTGGATATAGGTCATCACCAACAACAGCCGAAAGTCTATGGAGCCATGCATCTTCACACTCCTTTAGTAGTAGTAACATCAACACTACTGAATGGGGGTTGATGTCCACAGCACACTGGAGCAGGCTCTGGCCACATGGTCCTGTCCAGTCCTGTCAGGGTCACAGATCCAGCAGACAGCAGTCACAATCAGGAAGGACTACTGCATCTAGCCTTTGGCCTGGTGGTGCCAGTGATACCCCTGACAGGACCAGTTCCTATGTCCATGCCTGAAGATGGTGATCTGGACACCCTGCAATGTAAAATACACAGCTGTCTGATGTACCTTTGTGTAGGCCAGCCACATGGCATGACTGTGTGCATTACATGCACACACACACACACACACACACACACACACACACACACACACACACACACACACACACACACACACACACACACACACACACACACACACACCTCCAGACACACACAGCACCTCTGCATAGCCCATCTATTGGATACCCCTCCAAACGCACACACATGATGTCAAATGTATGGCCCAGCCTATGCCTCTGGCAAATGCACGCCACACCCTGTGCATATGATGATACCTGTGCCACATCCCTGTCATCCATACCAGGGACATGCTAATATGGGTCTGATGCACAGGGTGAATATAGTATAATGTAGCTATGTAATACTATGTAAGGTGGTGTCTGCTTACATTTGTTATGGGTACACATACAGGTGTATGTACCATATTAGCCAGGAGGAATTATTGCTGTTAATACCACTGACTGAATGTAGTCACTGACTGAATGTAGTCTGACATGCTGTATTCTGTTAGTGTTCCAGATGTCTGTGTGTCTGCAGGCTGTGGCCCTGCAGACATTCACAAGAGGGAGTATGGCAGACTGGGAATACACCAACCATGTAATAGGCAATGTACAACTTTATATGTACATGTACCAGGTGTGTATGCATGCAACAGTGTGTGAGGGGCACTGTTGCCAGACCGTGTGACCTTGCTTACATACCCCTTATCACAGACAGGTAGCCTTCAAACGTGTCAGCTCAGTGTTGTGTAATGCCACAGGCTCATACATACAGAACAGATTACTGTGCTACTGTCAGCAGGTCCCTCATAAGCATAGCCATTGCATTAACCACATAGCCAAATGCTTAGAGTGATAGCCATATATGCATTATGTGCAGGGTTTGAATACAGTGAAGGGTTATTAACCTCTTATTTTGTCCCTCTTCAAAAGGAACCTTGACGATTGGATGGGGAAAGGAAATTCATCCCAGGGATCACGTCAGTCACCCTGCTAGACAGGGGTCCAGGGAAGTAAATAGTGTGGGAAGAAATAGCCAGGGAATTGTTATGGCTAGGCTTGTATAGGCCCAAGGGCTGATAGCCTAGTATCAACCTATGAACCTATGAACTGCAACAGGTTCACCTGTCAACACCTGTCGGCCCTGCCATTTCTTTACCATGCACTCAACCCTGATGCAGTTGATGTGGGCATGCATGATACTGTGTATGACAGGTCTATGGTATGTATTCCTGAGTCCACCAGGTGGCACAGTGAGATAAAATGGTATATCCTTAGCCTGCACACAGTAAGGACTGACACATGGGATGTGCACACAGTAACATAAACACAGTTGGCAATACACAGATTAAAAAAACCTATATTTCCACCATTATGTACTGTACTACCACATATACATGACATGCCCAATATAGATTATGTGCATGGGACATCACACACTACCTCTTACAACATGTAATGTTCTGAATGCCTCCATGGATGGTGAGATAACCCACCAGATGTGGAGTCATGTAGTGCTCCTACAAGCCTGGAAAGTGATAGTGTAGCAGACGTTGTATCAGCATGATGTCTCAGGTGGGTATGATGTATAATCCTGATGTGTGTCACTACCCTCACTGTGGCCAATTTGGCAACAATATCACAT
The DNA here is from genome assembly GCF_019279795.1 of Protopterus annectens. Taxonomy (NCBI): domain Eukaryota; kingdom Metazoa; phylum Chordata; order Ceratodontiformes; family Protopteridae; genus Protopterus; species Protopterus annectens. The sequence continues at coordinate 646,401,588 of NC_056727.1, read as the reverse complement.
ACATGGGCATTGTTAAGTGTCACAGACCACATATAGTTTGCCACAAAAAAGGTCTAAACTTGTTTCCTGCCTTTCCTGTAACTAGTCTAGTCCAGATACAACTTTAATATATCCAGAACTGTTTGTAAGCATCTGAGCAGTGTAAAAAAGTTTGCTCTTCAATTGTTCCCTTAGATCTGCTAGTTCTCTCCTCTCCTGCACTTTTGCTAGCTTATTAGTCTAGCTTCACTTTACCAGCCTTCTTGTAGCAATTATTGTAGCACATATAAAGTGCTATCAGCACTAAACGTTCTACAAGGAAACAGCTCCAGTACTTATTATTAATGCCCACCCCTCCAGGCATGTCTATAGGTCAGTTCCTTGTGGTTTCTCCTATTAACCAGGTGAACTTGGGCATCCAGAGGCAATGTAGCAACTGCCTCATGTACACCAACAACCATCTCCTCTTACTTCCCAGGACTGAGACTCTGTGAGAGATGCACTTATATATCTAAATTGTAAGCCACATGCTCTCCATCCAAGACCGAATAACTGTTCAAGAGGAGAAGGTCAACACTTCGCACCACACCATATGGAACACACATAGCCTCCAAAACACACACCAGCACTGCCTCTCACATAAAACACAAACCACATCACTCCATCTTTTCTGTGGAGGCTCTCATTACAAATCTACCCAAACAGCAAAGGCCTCCAAGGCAGAAATGCACTGACCACCACAACAAACACCAATCATGAGATACATAACTATCCTAAACAGCTTTTTTACCACCTCAACCAAAGCCCCTATAGCAAAACAGCATGCCTAACACACTAGCTTCTTCATAGGTAACTCAATAATGAGGCACACTGATGTCCCACTCACTCAGGATGAATAAGGAGAAAGTAACAGTCAGCTGCCTGTCGGGTGCCAGTGGATCCACCACATAACACATACACCCTGGTCCTCCACAACAGGTGCAAATATGATTCTGTTCATTGTGCATGAGTGTGAATGACCTGGACACAGATATGGCAGACATACCTCTCCAAGGTCTATATGAAAAGAGACATGGAATAGCTCTTTGATTATGTAGCCCAGGTGGGTATAACCCTAGCCCTGAGCAGCATTTTTACCATCACCCAGAATGATACTGCAGTACAAGCAGCAACTGATTGATTTCAACAACTGGCTATATTTCTGGTGTTACTCCAAGGGAGATACAGTGTCTGTCTGCCTGGGATGACATGATTGATAGACCTCGATGCTTTACCAGAGATGGCCTTGCATCTGTCAACAACCCTGCGCCGCCTGGATACTGACAAGGCTCTGCCACCCATATAAAGTGCCTTTATAGGCAATCTGAGGGTCATGCTGCTCAATGCAAGAAGTGTAAATCTCAAAATGCACTTGCTCAAGCACCCCTTTAAAATGGAGAACATCAACATTTGTGCTGTAACAGAGACCTGGATCAAAAGCAGCAGAAGGCACCCCTGCACTACTAGATATAAATCTCATTCCACACCTTTCAGCCCAAGAACTTGGACCAGAACTCCAAAAGGCAGTGGTGTTTCCATATTCATAAAGGATGCACACCTCCAGACTGGTAGCCCAACATAAAAGCATCAGGAGACTTTTCAGGTGCAGCTAACATTGCAAGACAGTGATTCAGGTCATAGCTGCTATGGGTCCCTCAACCATGTCTCAATACCCACACCCTATGTTCCTAAGCACCCTGGAGAATATTAGGGTCCAACCTAACACTCTCATACTGGATGACTTCAACTACCCCTGCATTAACTGGGAAAACTACTCATGTTGCAATGTACTTGCCCAGTGTTTCCTGGAATTCATTAACCTAATGCCCTGACCAGCCTCGTTCTTACCCCAATTAGAGGTAGCAACATCCCTGACCTGGTCATTACTAACACAGGCAACCATTGCTTTACACCAATAGTCAACTCCTCCCTGGTTAGATCCATCCACAAATTAATCACCTTGGAAATACCCACCCTCCCACCCCCTGCAAAGGTCACTACCATGAAAAAAATTTTCAAAGCTAAACTTGGGCTCCTAAAACAGAGGTGGCTAACTTCACAGCATCCATGCAAATGGAGAATAGTTGCATGACCGCCGGATCATAAATCAATGCACTGTATGAGCACGTGCACAAATGCATGGATCTTGCCATACTCAATAGAACCAAGATGCTCTCCTACAAAAAAGGAAGCCAATCTGGTGGTTCCCTGCCATACACAAACTCTACAACAGAAAAAAAAAACTGATGTGGAATAAGGTGAAGTCCCAAGACTGGAAAAACTCCCTTATCAGCCTCAACAAAAGGTTGAGATCCCCCACCAAATCCCTCTCTACAGCTAGCTATGAAAAACAGAATTGCACCAGAGATAGTAAACCACAAGGCCTCTATAGTTATGTAAAGAATCTCCATGGTAATACTCCAGATTTTGCTCTGAGCTACTGCAATAACAAAGGTACCTTCTATGCCAAGCCAACAGATATTGCCATTATACTGGCCTTAAACAGATTTAGTGCCAACTTTACCCTCTCTCCCCAACACAAAAGACCAATCACAAAACCAGTAGATTGCCAGGGCACCCAGTATTACTGCTGCACAGGTGACAACAGTACTGCCCAAGGCCAAGAATACAGCTCTATGGGACCTGAAATTATCCCCTGGCTATGTTCTATATGAACTACAGGCATGAACTGAAACCACACCTGTGTACTCTCTGTTCAATCACAGCCTCAACTCAGGCTCTTCTTTGTCCCTACCAAATGGTGTGCACTGCTATTGTCAACCTCTCCACCAAAGGATGTGTGACTACAGACCCTGGGAACTATCACCCAATTAGCCCGACAATTCTGATATGCAAAGCTATGGAACGATCATCATGGACCTAATAAACAAGAGATATAGGGAATCTCCAAACTCTGTATTCTGCAAAGTTCGGTTTTCGTGAAGGGTAGATCATGCCTGCTCAACCTGGTTGACTTCTTTGATTCAATTACATAAGAGTTGTGGATGACAGTGAGGGGTGCATAGCTCCTAAATTGATTGGAGACATTTAAATTTCAACAGAATCAGGGACAAATCTTTTCAGGACAATCAGGGACATTTTAAATATTTGTACTATTAACCTGAAAAGACGGTAGAATAAGATAATACGATTAATATAGGTTTTCTGACGTGAAACATCTATGCATCTATAACTGAATTACTATCATTATTTATTAAGGGCAATTCACCACCTTTTCTTCAGCAGTCAGCAGTTTTAAGATGGATTAAGAGGGACAGACCCAGTGGCGGCTGGTGACTTCAAATCACAGGGGGGCTGCATGAGACAGCTGAATGGGTGGGGTCAAGGGGAAGGGGTGTGGTCAACCAGAAAGGGGAGGAGCTATGCACAAAACCACAAAAAACTAACTTTAATTCAAATACGCTTCGCCCTGGGTGGCAAACCATCTTTTATGAAAGTCCAATCAAGACAAAAATAAGTGTAGAAGAATAAAATATTTCAATGCATTGGCATTGCATGACAGCTTACTTAATATCTAGATGGAAACAAAGGTTGTGAGGCATGAAAAATAAATTACTTTTTAATATACATTACTGAATGCCAGTCAAAAAATCAAGTATAAGAAAAACCAGAAGCACTCCAACTCAAACCACTTCTCCTTGCACTGCAGTTCTAATTATAATATATTCAGCTTTATTAAAGTACCCGGCAACATGCTGAAAGTAGAAATCTATGTGGATGCCCCCACTTGTAAAAAATGTTTCTTATCCAAAAAAAGACCTGCTGCCTGACAACTTGTTTCATGGGGAAAAACATGATAAGCAAAAGTAAAAAATGAAAAGCAGACAAGAAACAAGCTAAAAATTTTAAGGTTATGACATTATGGCCCCTGTTGGTTCTGTTTAGTTTTTTAAAGTCTTAAATGATGGAAATTAAAATGAATGGGTTTAAAAAAAAATCCTTCCTTTTACCCCAAATTTTCATTACAGAAGTTTTGTGGCAAAACAAAAAGGGTTTAAGTTGGGAATTTTTTAAAAATCTTTTTTAAAACTTTTTGCATTTAGACTGCAACTTTACCCCGTTTGGGGATTTTACGTGGTACCAAAAATGGTGAAAGTACCTTGGCTATTCATCCTTGAAGGGTGTGCGTGTGGTGTTGCCAAGGTACTACCCTTTAAAAATGAAAACAATGTTTCTTTTTTACCGTTGTCAAGGATATGACATCATGGTTGTGGTATTTTAAAAATGGAATGGCGCCTTTCTTTTATTGTCTGATGAAGCTCTTACTTTGTGGGAGCGAAAACGTTCTTATTAAAATACGTTTACGAATTTTAAGTTCCTGTGGAGTTGGACTTGCTTGCTTTTGGTGACCTCTTACAACATGTAATGTTCTGAATCCCTCCATGGATGGAGAGATAACCCACCAGATGTGGAGTCATGTAGTGCTCCTACAAGCCTGGAAAGTGGTAGTGTAGCAGACGTTGTATCAGCATTATGTCTCAGGTGGGTATGATGTATAATCCTGATGTGTGTCACTACCCTCACTGTGGCCAATTTGGCAACAATATCACATACATGGGCATTGTTAAGTGTCACAGACCACATATAGTTTGCCACAAAAAAAGGTCTAAACTTGTTTCCTGCCTTTCCTGTAACTAGTCTAGTCCACATACAACTTTAATATATCCAGAACTGTTTGTAAGCATCTGAGCAGTGTAAAAAAGTTTGCTCTTCAATTGTTCCCTTAGATCTGCTAGTTCTCTCCTCTCCTGCACTTTTGCTAGCTTATTAGTCTACCACTTTACCAGTCTTCTTGTAGCAATTATTGTAGCACACAAAAGTGCTACCAGCACTAAATGTTTTACAAGGAAACAGCTCCAGTACTTATTATTAATGCCCAGCCCTCCAGGCATGTCTAAAGGTCAGCTCCTTGTGGTTTCTCCTATTAACCTGGTGAACTTGGGCATCCTGAGGCAATGTAGCAACTGCCTCATGTACACTAACAACCATCTCCTCTTACTTCCCAGGACTGAGACTTGTGAGAGATGCACTTATATATCTAAATTGTAAGCCACATGCTCTCCATCCAAGACCGGAATAACTGGTCAAGAGGAGAAGGTCAACACTTGCACCACACCATATGGAACACATAGCCCTCCAAAACACACACCAGCACTGCCTTCACATAAAAACACAAGCCACACACCCACCTTCGTGGAGGCTCTTATTACAAATCTACCCAAACAGCAAAGGCCTCCAAGGCAGAAATGCACTCGACCACCGCAACAAACACCAATCATGAGATACATAACTATCCTAAACAGTTTACCACTCAACCAAAGCCCCTATAGCAAAACAGCATGCCTAACACACTAGTCATAGGTAACTCAATAATGAGGCACACTGATGTCCCACTCACTAGGATGAATAAGGAGAAAGTAACAGTCAGCTGCCTGTCGGGTGCCAGGATCCACCACATAACACATACACCCTGGTCCCTCCACAACAGGTGCAAATATGATTCTGTCATTGTGCATGTGAGTGTGAATGACCTGAGACATACCTCCAAGGTCTACATGAAAAGAGACATGGAATAGCTCTTGGATTGTGTAGCCCAGGTGGGTATAACCCTAGCCCTGAGCAGCATTTTACCATCACCCAGAATGATACTGTAGTACAAGCAGCAACTGATTGATTTCAACAACTGGCTATATTTCTGGTGTTACTCCAAGGGGATACAGTGTCTGTCTGCCTGGGATGACATGATTGACAGACCTCGATGCTTTACCAGAGATGGCCTGCATCTGTCAACCCTAGGCTTCCGGATACTGGCCAAGGCTCTTGCCACCCGTATAGTGCCTTTATAGGCAATCTGAGGGTCATGTTGCACAATGTTAGAAGTGTAAATCTCAAAATGTACTTGCTCGAAACACCCCTTAAAATGGAGAACATCATTTGTGCTGTAACAGAGATCTGGTTCAAATCAGCAGAAAGCACCCCTGCACTACTAGGATATAACTCATTCCACACCTTTCAGCCCAAGAACTTGGACCAGAACTCCAAAGGCAGTGGTGTTTCCATATTCATAAAGGATGTGCACACCTCCAGACTGGTAGCCCAACATAAAGCATCAGAGATTCTTCAGGTGCAGCTAACATTGGGTAAGACAGTGATTCAGGTCATAGCTTGCTATGGGTCCCCAACCATGTCTCAATACCCACACCCTATGTTCTTAAGCACCCTGGAGAATATTAGGGTCCAACCTAACACTCTCATACTGGATGACTTCAACTACCCCTGCATTAACTGGGAAAACTACTCATGTTGCAATGTACTTGCCCAGTGTTTCCTGGAATTCATTAATTCCAATGCCCTGGACCAGCTCGTTCTTACCCCAATTAGAGGTAGCAACATCCCTGACCTGGTCATTACTAACACAGGCAACCATTGCTTTACACCAATAGTCAACTCCTCCCTGGTTAGATCCATCCACAAACTAATCACCTTGGAAATTCCCACCCCTCCCACCCCCTGCAAAGGTCGCTACCATGAAAGAAATTTTCAAAGCTAACCCTGGGCTCCTAAAACAGAGGTGGCTAACTTCACAGCATCCATGCAAATGGAGAATAGTTGCATGACCGCCAGATCATAAATCAATACACTGTACGAGCACGTGCACAAATGCATGGATCTTGCCATACTCAATAGAACCAAGACGCTCTCCTCCAAAAAAAGAAGCCAATCTGGTGGTTCCCTGCCATACACAAACTCTACAACAGAAAAAAGAAACTGATGAGGAATAAGGTGAAGTCCCAAGACTGGAAAAACTCCCTTATCAGCCTCAACAAAAGGTTGAGATCCCCCACCAAATCCTCTACAGCTAGCTATGAAAACAGAATTGCACCAGATAGTAAACCACAAGGCCTTCTATAGTTATGTAAAGAATCTCCATGGTAATACCCAGATTTGCTCTGAGCTACTGCACAAAGGTACCTTCTATGCCAAGCCAACAGATATTGCCATTATACTGGCCAACAGCTTTAGTGCCAACTTTACCCCTCTCTCCCCCAACAAAAGACCAATCACAAAACCAGTAGATTGCCAGGCACCCAGTATTACTGCTGCACAGGTGACAACAGTACTGCCCAAGGCCAAGAATACAGCTTCTATGGGACCTGAAATTATCCCTGGCTATGTTCTATATGAACTACAGCATGAACTGAAACCACACCTGTGTACCCTGTTCAATCACAGCCTCAACTCAGGCTTTGTCCCTACCAAATGGTGCACTGCTATAGTCAACCCTCTCCACAAAGGATGTGTGACTACAGACCCTCGGAACTATCACCCAATTAGCCCGACAATTCTGATATGCAAAGCTATGGAACGCATCATCATGGACCTAATAAACAAGGATATAGGGAATCTCCAAACTCTGTATTCTGCAAAGTTCGGTTTTGTGAAGGGTAGATCATGCCTGCTCAACCTGGTTGACTTCTTTGATTCAATTACAAGAGTTGTGGATGACAGTGAGGTGCATAGCTCTAAATTGATTGGAGACAAATTTCAACAGAATCAGGGACAAATCTTCAAATAAAAAGGGCAATCAGGGACATTTTTTAAATATTTGTACTATTAACCTGAAACATTTGCAGAATAAGATAATGTGGATTAATATAGGTTTTCTGACATAAAACATCTATAAATGAATTACTATCATTATTTATTAAGGGCAATTCACCACCTTTTCTTCAGCAGTCAGCAGTTTTAAGAGGGATTAAGAGGGACAGACCTAAAATCGGAGTCTATATCAGGGACAGTTGAGAGGTATGGTGAGGTGGTTCATACAGCCTGCCTTGATCTGTCCAAGGCCTTTGATACCATTCCACATGCAGGAATCATAGAAAAACCACTAAGCTAGGCATCAACCCCTATATCACTAGGTGGGTTGCAAACTGGCTCACAGATAGAACCCACAGTGTGAAAGTAGCTGATTCCGAGTCAGACTGCCAACCAATCATGAGTGGAGTCCCACAGGGTTCTGTCCTGGGTCCTCCCCTGTTTGTTATCTACTTCTCTGAAGTCCAGGCCAACATGGAGAGACTCTGGTTGACAAAGTTAATACATGATTGCAAGTTGGGAGCTATTTTTAATTCTCCAATGAATGTTGACATCCTGCAGAAAGGCCTCACTGAGACGAATGACTGGTGTCAGAACCATGGCCTTAAGCTCAATGCAAATATTGTGTCATCCCCTTTGGGAAAACTCAGTTCCCATACATTATCACATCGATGGTAGGCCACTGAACACAGAAGGCATTATAACAGATCTGGGAACACAGATTGACAGCAACCTCTATTTTGACCACCACATTGCCACAGTGGTCAGAAAGTTCTTCTATGTGGCACATGTCATTACTAAGGGTTTTTTTATCCAGGAAGAAAGAGGTCATTGTCTCCCTCTACTCTTCCCTCATTTGGCCACTCATCAAGTACAATGCCCCATTTGGCATGTACCTCACTAGATACCTGCAACAACCGGGGAGGCTGCAAAAGTACCTCACAAAGATTATCCTAGGCCTTAAACAATTGTCCTATATGGACAGACTCAAACAACTCCAACCATTCTCAGTCTCATATCGCCTACTTAGAGTCGATCTCTACTTGACTTACAAAGCCATGTCTGATCCTGCTCTTTTAGAAATGCTACATATAAAGAAATCTCAATCCCTCCACACCACACATTCCACAGACCTCAATCTCATTATCACAATCAACAGAACATGCTAGAGGGACAGGTTAATAATCAAGAGACTGCCCATGCTATAGAATAGACATCCCATACATGTCAAACAGAGCAACTCACTGTCCCTCTTCAAGAGAAATCTTGTTGAATGGATGGGAAATAGAAAACTCACCCCGGGGATCACTCCAGTGGCTCTACTCAACAGAAGCACTGGAAACTAATGGGTGGCATGATGCCAGCATAATCCTATGGGCTAGGCTTGTAAAGGCTCCTGGTCCATTAGCCTAGTGCACACCTATGAAACTATAAACCTAAACATCTGGATATTCCATAGATATATGTACAGAGGACTGGTATGGCTTGCACAATGGTTTAACATGTTGCATGTGAGGCAGATGCTGTTACAATGCTATATAAAGTAATGCCATCGGAGGTGGTAAACAGGTGTGGATGGTACACCAATCAAAATGGTATCACCCAAACAGGAAATTATCTTTACCCAAAGACACAAACACACACAGTTGCCATTTATGAGATTAGAAGCCCTACCTATCTAGTTATTTCAATTATAGTGTTATGCAGTTATCAGATGCACCACAGAGCTTACATAATTTCTTCTAGTCCCAAGGTACTTCTAAGGTGAATGACATCAGCAGGCTTAGTAAAGTAGGATGATCGGACATTTACAGGGGGGTACACAAATCAAAATGGTATAAGACATACAATATATGATTCTCACACACAAACTTGCCAGTATTGAGATTAGAACTCCTGCCTATGTAATTTCTACTATAGTGTTATGCAATTATCAGATGTGTCACAACACGTATACAATTTCACCTACTCCAAAGGTACTTCTAAGATGAATGTAATCAACAGGACTAGTAAATTAGGGTGGGGGGAAGTGTAAAGGGTGGTACACAGCTCAAAATGGTATAACACACACAGTATTTGATTCTCTCTCTCACACATACACACACACACACACACACACACACACACACACACACACACACACACACACACACACACACACACACACACACACACCTGCCAGTATTGAGATTAGAACTCCTGCCTATCTAGTTATTTCTATTATAGTGTTACACAGTTATCCAGGCATGTCTAAAGGACAGTTCCCTACACTTTCTCCTATTAACCTGGTGAACTTGGGCAGCCTGAGGCAACTCTCTCCTCCTACCTACTAACACATCCACTTGTGAGAGATGCACGTATGTAACCAAACTGGAAGCCACACTCTCTCAAACCAAGACTGAGCTAGCCAATCAAGATGAGAAGGTTAACACACACTCCACACCTCATAGAACACATAGCTCACTGGATCACACACCACCACACCTCTCACATAGTAACACAAAACACACGCACACATGTTCATGGAGAATCTCAATAAGAATCTGCCCAAACAGCAAATACCTCAGAGGCAAAAACATAAGCAACCATCTCACTCAAACACAACTCCCAAGACACATAGCCCACATAAATCATGTGCCACTCAACTTAAGCCCCTATGGCAAAACAGTCTACCCAATACACTAGTCATTGGTGACTCTATAGTAAGGCACACTGACGTCCCACTCACTAGGTTAAATAAGGAGAAAATTACTGTCGGCTGCCTATCGGGTGCCAGTATTTCCCACAGAATGGTTGCACTTGGGTCAATCCACAGCAAGTATAAGTATGACTTGGTCATTGCCCATGTTGGTGTAAATGACCTAAGATGTACCTCCCTGGACTACATGAAAAGAGACATGGAGGAGTTCTTGGATCTTGTAGCCCATGCATGTATGACCCCAGCCCTGAGTAGCACACTACCATCACCTAGAATGATACCATAATACAAGCAGAAAATGATTGACTTTAACAATTGGCTAAGTGTCTGATGTCATTCAAAGGGGATCCAGTATCTGTCTGCCTGGGATGACATGATCAACAGACTTCAATGCTTTACCAGAGATGACCTGCATCTGTCACCAATGGGATTCCAGATACTGGCACAGGCTCTTGCCACCCCTATAGTACCTTTTTTAGGTAATGCCCTGAAGACAAAATTACCACCATAACAACTGCAAACGCAACCTGAGGGTAATGCTACTCAATGTTAGGAGCCTAAATCTCAAAATGCACTTGCTCGAGTCACTCCTAAAGCTGGAGAACATCGACCTCTGTGCAATAACAGAGACCTGGTTCAAGGCTCCAGAGAGCACCCCAGTGCTACCAGGCTACACAGTATATCACACCTTTCGACCCCCAAACCTGGACCGAAGCCCCAAAGGAGGTGTGGACCGAAGCTCCAAAGGAGGCGGCGTATCCATCTTTATAAAGGATTCACACACTTCCACACTGGTTGCCCAACATAATGCATCAGAGATACTACGGGTACAGCTAATACTGGATAAAATGGCAATCCAGGTTTTAGCCTGCTATATATCCCCCACAATGTCCCAAGACTCCCACTCTGCATTTCTGAACACTCTGGAAAGCATTAAGGTACAACCCTATACCCTTATACTGGGAGACTTTAACTACCCTACCATTTTGGTGAAAATTGCTCCTGCTCCAACTTATTTGCCCAACGATTTCTGAAATTCATTAACTCCAACGCCCTGGACCAACTCACTCTCACCCCCACAAGAGGTAGAAACATTCTCAATCTGGTCATCACAAACATGGGGGACCACTGCTCTACATCAGTGATGAACTTCTCCCTGGTCAGATCTGACCATAAGTTAATCACAGTCAATATCCAAATCCCACCCTCACCTTCCATGATGGAAACCACAGTGAAAAACTACTCCAAAGCCAATTTTGTGTTTCTAAAGACAGAAGTGGCAAACTTCACTTCACCCACACAAACAGGGAATGGAAGTATGGCCACTGAATCATACACCAAGGAGCTGAATGAGCATTTACACAAGTGCATGGATCCGGCCATACCTAACAGAACCAAGATCATGTTCTCCAAAAAAGCGAAGTCAATTTGGTGGTCCCCTAGCCATTAACAAACCCTACAACAGAAGAAAAAAACTGTTGCAGAAAAGAGCAAAGACCCAAGACTGGAAAACTTCCCTTGTATGTCTCAGCAAAACACTGAGATCCCTCATCAAAGCCTCCAAACCTAGTTATGAAAACAAAATTGCAACAGATGCTAAAGATAACCACAAGGCATTCTTTAGTTACGTAAAGAAGTTGCATAAGAGTACACAGGGGTGCTCTGAGCTACTGCACAATGGCACCACTTATATTGAACCAATAGATATTGCCAACATCTTGGCTGACAGGCTTAATGCAAACTTTACTCTCCTTCACCCCCAAAAGGGCCCATTCCAATATCCAAGAAATGCCAAATCCCTTATATCTTGGCTGTTCAGGTAGAAGCTGCACTATCCAAAGCCAAACATACAGCTTTCTTGAGATCTGATAATATACCTGGCTGCATGCTACATGAATTACAAAGGGAACTGGCACCTCACCTAAGTGCCCTGTTCAACCACAGCTTCACATCAGGCTTTGTTCCCACTGAATAGCGCACTGCTACAGTCATTCTACTCCACAAAGGGGGAGCGACTACTGACCCAGGAATCTCCTGCCCCATCAGCCTGATGAGCTAGATCTGTAAGGCCATGGAGCACATCATTATGGACCTCATATATAGAGATATTGGGAATTTTCAAACCCTGGATCCCTCACAGTTTGGATTTGTGAAGGGCAGATTATGTCTGCACAACCCAATAGACTTTTTCAAATCTGTCACCAAAGTGGTTGATGAAGGCAAGGCAGTTCATACAGCCTACCTCAATCTGGCCAAGGCTTTCAACACTATCCCCCACTCAGGGATCATTGACAGACTTGCCAACCTAGGCATCACCCTACATCATAAGATGGATTGCCAACTGGCTCATGAACAGAACCCACACAGTGAAAGTAGCAGACTCCAAATCCAACTAACGGGCAGTCACAAGTGGTGTCCCACAATAATCGGTCCTGGGTCCTTTCCGGTTTAGTATATATTTCTCTGCAGTTCAGGCCAACACCAAAGGGCTCTGGTTGACCAAATTTGCTGATCACTGCAAACTGGGAGCCATTACTGACTCTCAAGCTGATGTCAACATCCTACAAAAAGGCCTCACAGACACCAACGACTGGTGCCAGAACCATGGTCTTACGCTCAATGCCAAAAAATACATCATCATCATCCCCTTCAGGAAAAACTCAGTGCCCACGAACTACCACAACGATGGTAGCCCTCTCAACTTCCAAGGTGTGATAAGAGATCTAGGGACACAAGTGGATAGCAACCTCTCCTTTGACAGTCATGTGGCCACTGTAGTGAGAAAATCCTTCTATGTGGCACACCTCATTACAAAAGGTTTCTTTTCCAGGAAGAAATAAGTCATAATCCCTCTCTACTCATCCCTCCTTAGACCCATTATAGAGTACAATGCCCCATTTAGCATGTACCTCACTAGACACCTGCAACAAATGGAGAGGCCACATGAATTCCTCACAAAGAGGATCCTAGGACTCAAACACATGTCCTAAACAGACAGACTCAAAAACCTAGAGTTATAGTCCATCTCATATCGCCTACTTAAAGACGATCTCTGCTTGGCATACAAAGTTATGTCGGGCCCAGTGTTACTAGGCATGCTTCATTTGAAAAAGACTCAATCTCTCTATACCACACGATCCAAGGACCTCAACCTCATCACCACAATAAACAGAACCTGATGGAGAGACAGGTTCCTAACCCAAAGACTACCCATACTCTGGAATAAACTCCCCATTCATGTCAAGCAAAGCACCTCATTGGCCCTCTTCAAGAAAAATCTTGATGAGTGGATGGGTAACAGGAAAGTCACGCCGGGGATCATTTCAACAGCCTTTGTTGATAGGGATACAAGGAACTAAGTCCAGCAACAGGATGACTGGGTATGTTCTTGAGCTAGGATTGTGTTGGCACCAAGGCCATTAGCCTAGTACTCACCTATGAACCTAAGAGCAACCTGGATGAGTTGATGGGGCACCATAAATATTTACTAGGGATAGCACCCACAGCTCTCCTGGACATGGGCAGTCATCACTAAATGCAATCTTGGGTATTGAATATCTTTACTTTATTACATTGGATTGAAATAGCTAGGCTTAAAATGACCTCTTGGTTGATAACCTAGCAATCTCCTCTGATCCTATCAGATGCACCATGGGGCTTATACAATTTCACCTAGTCCAAAGGTACTTGTAAGGTGAATGACATCAACACGACTAGTAAATTAGGGTGAGAGGAAGTGTAAAGGGTGGTACACATCTCAAAATGGTATAACACACACACACACACACACACACACACACACACACACACACACACACACACACACACACACACACACACACACACACACACACACACACACACACACACACACACACACACACACACACACACACACACACACACACACACACACAAAGACACACACACACTTGCCAGTATTGAGATTAGAACTGCCTATCTAGTTATTTCTACTACAGTGCATGGTATGGAGCTTATACAATTTAACCTAGTCCAAAGGTACTTGTAAGGTAAAAGACATCAACAGGACTAGTAAAGTAGGGTGACGGGAAGTGTAAAGGGTGGTACAGAACTCAAAATGGTATAACACACACACAGTATTTGATTCTCACACACACACACACACACACACACACACACACACACACACACACACACACACACACACACACACACACACACACACGCACATAAACACACACACACACACACACACACACACACACACACACACACGCACACACACGCACACACACACACACACACACACACACACACACACACACACACACACACACACACCTGCCAGTATTGAGATTAGAACTCCTGCCTATCTAGTTATTTCTATTATAGTGTTACACAGTTAGAGATTAGAACTCCTGTCTATCTAGTTATTTCTATTATAGTGTTACGCAGTTATCAAATGCACCATGGGTCTTATTCAATTTCACCTATGCCAAAGGTACTTGTAAGGTGAATGACATCAAAAGGACTAGTAAATTAGAATGAGGAGAAGTGCAAAGGGTGGTACACAACTCAAAATAGTATAACACACATGTGGTATATGAGTCTCTCTCTCTCTCTCTCACACACACACACACACACACACACACACACACACACACACACACACACACACACACTTGCCAGTATTGGGTTGAGATCTCCTGTCTATCTAGTTATTTGTACTACAGTGTTACACAGTTACCACACATGCTACAGAGCTTACTGGACTAACAACTGGCTAAAGGTGCTGATAACTTCACAACTAAGATAAAGTAGTACAAGTGGCTGAAAGTCTGCCTTCAGTTTTTCCCTTAGATCTTGCTAGTACTTTCTCTCTTGCACTTTGAATAGCATAATAGCTTTGCACTTCAACAGGTTATTGTATCAACAAGTGTAGCACACCTGGGAGCCATCAGCAGTAATTGTTCCTCACAGAATTAGCCCCAGTACTTAGTAGTCATGACTACCCCTCCTGGCATAATTGAAGTGCAGTTTTCTGTGCTTTTCCCCATTAACCTGGTGCAATTGGCCAATCTGATGCACTGTTGCAAGTTGCAACTTCCTCATATTCACAAACACCCCTCTCCTCTAAACTCCAAGCACTCAGACTTGTAAGAGTTACCCCTATATCACCAAATTTGGAAATATGCACTCTGCAGTGAAGACTGGACTAGCTGGTCAAAAGGATAAGGTCAACACATGCATCACACCATGTGGGACACATAGCTTGCCACAAAACCCACTATCACAGCCCTGAAATACACTCACAACCCACATGCCCACCTTCACAGAGGCATTCAATGGACATTTACATCACCAGCAGAGATCAGCAAGACAGGCACCCACTCAGCCACCACAACATAGCACATGCCAAAGGAGACATATGTCACCTACACAGTGTGCCCCTCAACCTACGTCCCTAAGACTAACCACCTTGCCCAATACAGTAATCATGGGTGACTCAATACTAAGGCACATATATGTCTGACTCACTAGATTGATTATGGAAAAGGTAACAGCCAGCTGTCTATCACATGCCAGCATCCAACACATGACACACCCAGTCATATCACTCCACAACAACTACAAGTATCACTCTGTCATCATCCATGTGGATGTGAATGACCTGAGATGCACCTCTCTGGACTACATGACAAGCGACATGGTTGAGCTCAAGGATTATGTGGCCCAGGCAGGTATGACAGTAGCCCTGAACAGTATACTACCATCACCCAGAATGATGCTGCAGTACTATCAACAAATGATTGACTTCAATATTGGCTTACATGTTGTTTGTCATTCTCAGAGGATCCAGTCTCTCTCTGCTTATGATGACATGATTGACAGACCTCAATACCTTGCCAGAGATGGCCTGCATCTGTCACCCCTGGGTTTTCAGGTACTGACTAAGTCTCTTGCCACCCCTATAGTGCCTTTTTAGGCAATGTTCCAAATCATATTACCACAGTAACAGCTAGACATGAATACAATCTGACAGTCATGTTTCTCAACAGTAAATATCTAACTCTCAAGATGCAATTACTCAAAGTACTCCTCAAAATGGAGAACATTGACAGTTTTGCTGTAATGGAGAGCTGGTTTACAGCAGCAGACAGCAGCCCTGCACTAACAGGCTATGATGCATTCCACAGCTGTCAACCCCAAAATATGGACCGCAACTCCACAGGTGGGGGGTGTCTCCATAATAGATATGCACACCTCCAGACTAGTATTCCAGCATAATGCATCTGAGATACTGCAGGTACAACTGAAATTGGGTAATAGTGTAATCCAGGTCCACATCCATGTCCCTAGACTGTCAATCCACATTCCTTAACATCATGGCATATATCAAGGTCCAACCCAGCATTGGCATAATAGGAGACTTCAGGTACCCCTCTGTCAACTGGGAAAGGTAGTGAAGCACCAATAGACTGGCCCGATGCTTCCTGAAATTCATCAGTTCCAATGCTTTGGACAGGCTCATACTGACCCTCAGTAGAGAATGCAACAACCTTGACCTGTGTTGATTACTTACATATGGGGCTGTTGCTCAACAACAGTAGTCAATCCCTACCTGTTCAGATTCAAACATGATTTAATCACCATGGCAATCTACATCTCTCCCACACCCCCCACAAAGGTAACCACCTTGAAAAAACTCTCCAAAGCTGACTTTGGAGTCATAAAAACAAGGGCAGATGACTTCACTGCACCCATGCCAATGGAAAATTGCTGCATGACTGTTGATTCATATATGAATGCACTGTACAAGCATGTACATGAATGCATGGCACTAGCATAGCTAACAGAACCAAAACGCTGTCCTCCAAACACTGGAAGCCAATGTGACCGTCCCCTGACATTACTAAAGTGTACAACAGAAGGAAGACACTGTTTCAGAAAAAGATGGTGTCCCAAGACTAGTAAACTCCCTTATTAGCATCAACAACAATTTCAGATCCCTCATGGAATCATCTACAGCCAGCTATGAATGCAGAATTGCAGCAGACACTAACAACAATCACAAAAGCTTTTGATAGTTATACCAACAACTCCACAGCAATACCCACAAGTTCTGTGAGTTACTGCACAATGCTAACTCCTATCTTGAGCCAACAGATATTGGCAACAGTCTTGCTAACACACTCAGTGCCAGCTTTACCCCTCACTCCCTCCTAAGGGAACAATCACAATGGTAGATGAATGCCAGGCACCCAGCATGTCTGTAGCTAAAGTTAGACCTGTATTGTACACAGGCAAGAATACAGCTTCCATGAGACCCAACATATCTACAGCTGTGTTCTACATTATGTACAAAGAGACCTGGCATCACATCTGTGTGCCCTGTTCAGTCACAGCCTCACCTCAGGCTTTGTCTCTCTAAAATGGAACACTGCTACCATCATCCCTCTCCATAAAGGGGTAGCAACTAAAACCCTGGGGATTATTGGCCATTAGCCTGATGAGTCTATAATGTACAGATATGGAACACATTATCAGGGACCTGATTGACAAAGATACAGGTAATCTCCTAACTCTGGACTCCGCATAGTTTGGCTTTGTGAATGGCAGACCATGCCTGCTCAACCTGGTTGACTTCTTTGAGCGAATCACCAGGGCTGTGTATGGTAGTAAGGCACTGCATACAGCCTACCTTGATCTGGCCAAGGCTCTTGATACCATTCCTCAATAAGGAATTATTGATAAACCCACCAAACTAGACATCAACCCCTGTATCAGTAGCTGGGTTGCAAATTGGTTCACAGAACACACAGTGCAACAGTGGCAAACTCCAAGTCAGACTGCCAAGCAGTCACAAGTGGAGTCCCACAGGGATCAGTACTGGGTAGTCGCCTGTCCAGCACCTACTTCTCAGGAGTCCAGCCCAACACAGAGGAACTCTGGCTGACCAAGTTCAGAGAGGACTGCATGCTGGGAGCCATCATTAATGCCACAAGTGTTGCAGACATCCTACAGAAAAGCTTCCCTGAGCCAATGAGTGATGTGGAAACCATGGCCAGAAGTTTAACACCACAAATTGCGCCATCATCCCCTTTGGTAAAGCACTCAGTTTCCGATAAGTACCACATCGATGGGAGCACAATGAACACTGTAGGCATTATAAGTGATGTGGGGACACAGGTTGACAGTAAGTTTTTCAAACACTACATTGCCACTGTGGTCAGGAATTCCTTCTATGTGGCACATCACATTACCAAGGGGTTTGCATCCAGGAAGACAGAGGTAATCATCTCTGTCTACTCTTCCTTCATTAGACCACTCATCAAGTATCATGGCCCATTTGGCATGTACCTCACTAGACATCTGCAACAGCTGGGGAGGCCACAGAAGTACCTCACAAAGAGGTTCCTAGGCATTAAACACATGTTCTACACTGACAGACTCAGAAGACTCCAGCTATTCTCTATGTCATATCACCTACTTAGATGCTATGTGTGCTTGACTTACAAAGCCATGTCTGACCCAGCTCTTTTAGAAATGCAACATATGAAGACATCCCAATCCCTCAACACCACACATTGCAGGGACTTCTACCCCATTACCACAATTGACACAACATGCTGGTGGGACAGGTCTCTCACCAAGCAACTGCATATGGCCTGAAATACACTTCCCAGACATGTCATGCAGAGCACCTAGCTGACCCTGTTTCACAGAAATCTTGATGACTGGATGGGTAATAGACATTTCACCCTAAGGATCACTGCAGTGACTCTACTTGATACAGGAACAGGGAAGTAACATTGGGTGGAACAATGGCAGGGCTGGGTTTGTAAAAGGTCCTGGGCCATTAGTCTACTACACACTTATGAACCTATGAGAAGAATGACATCAGCAGGATTGATAAAGCAAGCCAGTGGGTGTTAAACTTATCAAAATACTTTGTCCTACAAACAGACACACTTATACACACACATTTCCCAAATGTAAAGGTAGAACCCTTATCTAACTAGTTACTTGTACCATAGTGTTACACAGTTATCGCACATGCTACAGAGCTTACTGAGCTGACAGCTGGCCAAAGGTACTGATATGGGAAATGACATCAGCAGGACTGATAAAGTACGGCTGTGGGTGGGAAACATATCAAAATACTTCTGCCTACAAACATACACACACATACATTTGCCAGATATGAAAGTAGAACCCCTGCCTAACTAGTTATTTCTACTGCAGTGGTAGGCATTTATCACATGCACTACTGAGCTTACTGGGCTGATGCTGGCCAAAGCTGCTGATAAAGTAAATGACATCATCTGGACTGATAAAGTGGGGCAGTGGGACATGTTGTGGGTGGGAATGGCATCAAACTGTTTCACCTACACATGACCAAACAAATCCCTCAGTCTTGCACACACAAATATCACACACACACACACACACACACACACACACACACACACACACACACACACACACACACACACACACACACACACACACACTTGCCAGTATTGGGTTTAGAAGTCCTACCTATCTACTTACTTGCACTATAGTGTTATGCATTTATCGCATGTGCTACTGAGCTTATAGGGGTAGCAGGTGTCCAATGCTACTTCTAAGGTGAATGACAGCAGCAGAAATTGAGCAGCTCGACAATGTGAAGTGTACTGAGTGGGAACAATCTGCCAATACATAGACCTAGAGAGAGACACACACACATGTGATGTGATATTAACACCACAACCTCAGTACTATTACACAATGGGGCTAACCTTTTATGCTTGCATGTGCCATTGTCTAACACCAGTATGCCACTGTCCACAGCAGGACATCACTGTATGCCATTCAGGCTACCTATGAGTGTGACCCATGCTGCTGTGTCTGTCCCCCTGTGCCTCTCTGTCTATCACTGTCTGTCTTTCACTTACTCACATCTCTGTGTGTGTATGCTTGACATATATAGTTATCTGTTGGCCATATATGTCTGCATGTGTTTCACACACAACAGATGTGGATATATAACATATGGGCCACCTACAGCTAGCTGGGGGTAATCCTGTCTGATAAGTGTGTGTGTGTGTTTGGACAGTTAAGGTGTACATAGCTGTCTGCATGCACATATATATATACACAATATAGTCATATAGATCAATGTAGGTTCTAATATGTCCTGTGCTTCTCTACAATAGGAGCATGCCCAGTGTAACCGTGTGTAGTTAGAGTGGGACTCCATTGCAGAGATAAGTGTACTCCAGTTCAGAGTTTTGTGTGCTACAGACATACCTCTCAGAGGTGTAGAGGACTTTCCTCGGGGTAATGGTTTGTTCTGGCAGACATTTTCTGACATATCTGTATTCTGACAGTGCAATATATCATGTCATTACCTAGTGTAAGACATCTTCAAATCATCACAGTGCTTTATCAGAGGAATACTAGTCGAAGATGTGTAGACTGATATTATAATGGCAGCAATGTACATTTTTGCCCAACACGGCCAGTTTGGAGGTGTGGCTACAGCCAGTTGAATTATATTCCAGCAGCTTGTTGATATACTGGCTGGGGATCTTCTGCTTTTGTGGTATCTGTGTAACCTGGGATGTGGTATCCTGGTGTGGCCATACTTGTCTGATGTATATTTTTGGCAGATTGTCCAGCTGTTTTGTCCAGTCTGCATAAACATGTGTTTTTATGGCACATTATTTCAGTATAATTGAAAAGTGATGTTACAAAATATTGACAGATATTAATGTGTCAGCCTACATAACCTTCAGACAATTCCTGCTAATGCAAACTCCTCACCCTACCAACTTTCTCAGTATGTCAGGGCAATATTTACCACACATGCCTATCATTGTGCCTTTGTTCCACATTTACATCTGCCCTTGTTCAGACATGTTCCTGTCAGAGGTTTTTTGTTATGGGTGTGGTTACAGACTGCATTGTACTGCACAGGCATGTACATTATATACAACAGCAGACATAAAACAAGGAAAAAAGCCATACTGACAATGACCACTGGCAACAGTACCAAGAAGCATGATTATTCAAAAGAGCCCTAGCACCTCGGCTACACAGCCCCCAAGAAGTCCATTATATGTGTAATATATTCCACATAGCACTGTGACTTTCAGGTATGTTAGTGGCAGAGCAATAGGTGTCACTGACATGTATAATCATTGGCACTGCATTTATCTGCACATGGCCCTGTGAACTACAGCCTGTACCTAGGGCAGTACAAGATGACAGCCAGGAGACAGTACTGACCACACATGGACATAGATCTTGACAGTACTGACCACACATGGACATAGCTCATTGACCCCATTGCGTATTGAGCACATGAAACATGTTTTCATGTGTATTGAGACAGCCCTTCTAGTCTGTTTTATGCTGCTATTTCCCTGCAAACATACATGTTACAGCATGTCTGTGGGTATATGGGGGGGTGCACCTGTCATCTGTAGACATTTGCAGAGACTGTGCTGATATTTGTTTTACATTTTGATTCAATTTACCATACTATTCTGCCCTGTCTTGGGGACTACAGGCATATCAGTAAGGAGCACAGGTAAGATTTTTAAGGCATACATTTGCATGTCAGACTTGTTACCCTTCAGGGCCTTACTGCAACTGTGAAACCTGCTGTGCTATGACTGTGTGGGTCTGTAGGGGTGATTCAACATTCCTGCCATTTGTGGAGATTTTCAAGACATTTCTCTCTGGTTTTCTACAGCTAACTTGATGTGTGGGTCTGAGGGTGGGTATGGGGCCCCACACTAACATCCATGGCTGTGAGCTATGACCCCCCCCCAGTTAGTTGGCCCCACACATATACTGCAGTGGGATTTGCCACCTTGAATGCTACTGCATATTGTTGGGAGGCCAGTATTGAGCAGACATTTTCTGGTGTCCCACATAGCTGTCAGTTGTCTGCTGCTATCCCAGTAGTCTATTCCCTTGCATGCATGCAACAATACCATACATATGCGAGCAGAACATACTGATACATTAATTTACTGTTAAGGTAACTAACATACCTTGTGCCTGTGGCAGTTGTGTGTATGAAGTTTTAGACCTGCCTATGTGTGATGCACACAGTACACTGCCTATACATGGTAAGTTGCAGGTAGTGTGATGTGTGTGTGTCATCCATTTTTACTTTGTGTGTGAGTAGAGAGAGGTATCAGTCCCTGGGTACCTACAGTGTCAGAGTGTGTGCTATGCGTTGCCTCTTTGCCAAGGCCAGGCCATACTGGGCATGCCTCCATCTGCCTACAGGGGCTGGCTCAGGGGGATCCTCGTCCAGGTCCCTCTGTGTTGTGGTGACCTTGGCAATGGTGGTGGGCTGTGTGGCCCTTCCCCATCCTGTTTCTGTTGCAGCTGTTTCCGCAGGATCATATTGTGTAGCATGGCACATACTATGAACATGTGTGCACATGTGAGTAGAGAGTACTGCAAGGCTCCACCAGATATGTCCAGGCAGCGGAACCGTGACGTGAGCATCCCAAACATGCACTCTATAATGATCCTGGTTTGTGTGTGTGCCTCATTATGGCATTCATGCATGAGTGTGTGTGCATTTCTGATGGGTGTCATCATCCACGGCTCCAGTCCATAGCCAGCATCCCCCACAAGATGGCCATTTGGTATGTCCCCCTGGAAAATCCCTGATACAGCTGTGAGTAATGCCAGATGTGGGAGTCGTGATAGCTTCCAGGGCTGCCAGCACACACATTCAAGATAATGCCCTGGGCATTGCACATGTCCTGGCAGTTAATGGAGGGTAAGCTCTTACAGTTTATGTAGACCCTACCCTGCACACCGGGTGGTGCTTTGATGTGGATGTGCATGCAGTCTATGGCACCCAGTACCTCCAGGTATTCAGCTACATGGTAGGAGAGGTGCATATTGCTGGTCAATTCCTAACGGGTGTTGGGGAAGTATATGTGGTCACGGGCATTTGGTAGCATGGCATCCAGGAACTGGTGGAGTTCTCTGGATGCATATACCTGTGACATCCCCATGATACCCCAGTAGGTCTTTGGAAAGTACCTGTAGCTTGTATTCTTAGGGCTACACATACCTTAGTATCCACTGGGATGTGTTCCCCTCTGTTCATTCTGGATGTGAGGCGAGGCTGGCACAGCTCCACAATTTGCAGAAGTATGTCCCTGTCCAGCTTGTAGTGCTTTACTATCTCCAGGTCATGTAGCCACTGGTAGATTACCCTGGGTCTGACTACTCTCCTCCTCCTTCTGAGTCTGGGGCTTTACCTGGCCCTTTGTGAGTTGCAAGAGTCCCATATTAGTGATTTCTGCTTCATTTCTCCTTTATTGTGCTATTGCCCTTTATTTTTTTTTTACATCTTCTCCCATTTTCAGCTATGCAGCCACCTGCTGGCTGTGTTAATGAGTGCTTTCAATGGCCCTTTGTGTGTTGCAGTATCCCATATTGCTGTTTGTACTGCATTTCCCTTGTTCTACTATTTCCTTTTACTTTTCCTATGTCCTTCCTGTTTAATCCCAGGCGCGATGCCCAGAGCCATTTAGCTAACATAAACAGCAAGAAATGGCCCTCCCTTGGCCGCAAACACATGCCTCAGTTCATGGAATAAGAGTAAACAGCTTCAGATACAGCCCTTGCTTAGCTGTGCTTAGCTAAGCAGAAACCAGCCAACAGAGCTCCAATGTGCTTACAGCAAGCATGACACACACCCATTTCATGTTACTTGCTCCTCCTGCCTGCAGGATTGTGTTAGAGCACCTACATGGTTAGGTGCAGTCTAAGAATTTGAAGAAATTTGTGATTCATTATAAGTCACCTCATTAACATACTCCACTGCCTTCAGCCCTAGTTACTGCACTACACACTTGCGTTCCTCCTTAGCAACCACTGTTCCCGGCCATTGTTTACTTTCTGCATGCCATTGCCTATAATGGCAAAATGCAGAATTCCCTAATGTTCATGTTTTCACCCTTCGTTTTTCCTTTTTTGCCCCCTCCCACTAGCGTACCACTTCCCGTGCACTCAATGGCCGAGATCGGCCAACAAAAATAAAACTTTAAATTATTTTTCTTTGAAGTGGTTTTGCATGCCAATGGCCATATATATGGTCATTGGCATGCATAACCCCCCTAATACATGCTTTATTGAGTGCTGACATGTCTCCATTGTGTAATTTGCAGAAACATATTCGGTTAGTAACCGAATACATTTCTGCACCTTACACTGTTCCCAGCACTGCTGACTTCCTGGATCGCTTGATCAACTCATTTGCATGGTTTTCATGAGCAAATGAGCTTATTAGCATCGAGCAAATCTTTCTGTGCTGGAACAGTTTAGGGCTGCTCATGCATGTCCAAATGGCATGTACCTGGATCGCAAATCGGCCATGTTCCATGCAGGGGCAGTTACACTGCCCCTGCATGGAAAATTTCACTTTGTGAATCCTGGGGTCTGTCTTGCTCTGGGAGAGGGGGGCTACACTTAACACCTATTATATTTCTTCTCTGTACAAAACTCACAGTACAACAGCAGCATCTTGTTCTTACCTGGACAAAGTAAAATAATGCAGCAGTTGTTCTGGACCCTTCCATATAAACTGAATCTCCAGGCACAACTTGCAAATCCTCCCCTGTCAACTAATGGAATAGTGGAAGTGCTTCTTTGGAGAATGTCTTTATAAGCCACCCAGTGCACCTCATAATTTTTGAAAATGGTTAGAACAAAAAACTCTAACTGATAAAGATTGTTCTCTTACTTTAGTAGAGGAAAACATTTATTTTCTGACTATCATCTTCTCTCCACATGTGGAATCATCTTCCAGCAGGCATACTAATATCTACTAGTAGTATCAGAGTCACTGAAAGTTAGTCTCATTTTAATTAATTGTGGTGAAGAATCATTTTAATTAATGTTTCTGTTTCCTAATGCAGTCCTAACTCTTATATAGGAAATGTATGCAGCAGCATGGCCTTTAGTACTTCCTGCTGCTAGCAATCCTTTCGATCCCTACTCTTGAACTGTGATTTACTGTTCTACTTAATAGTAGTTATCTCGTTAAAGACGCAGCGCCTCAAAGCGATCTTTTGGTTCTCTATTAATAAACTTCTTAATCTCAGACAATCTAATATTTTAGGCATTCGTCATGTTTTGTTAACAACTTTATTGTTATAATAAGCCTAATTCTAATTACTGGACCTGGAAAAGAGTAGATTAGGCATGCAGTGCATAGGACTAGTATTCCAAGAAATGCACAGAAAAGTACAAGCATGCTTCAGAAGAAACTGCATGGTAGGGTTGGATGTTATCTATGTTACAATGTATAAAATATGCCTACTGTGTGCCAAACTTATGCAAAAGGTTCATGTTATGTACCAAGGAAATCACCTACCATGGGGCTGCAATGTCTACCACTGGGTATTGTGCCCCCCTCTAGGAAAAAAGGAAGGTGCAATCCCTTCTTCTACTGTGTCTATAAAGATGGTCTAGCTTTAAAAGGCAATCCTCATTAACATATAACCACATGAGAGACATGATCACACACAGATCTGCACACATACATACAACATGAGTCCAGACTGACTTCATTAAAATATAACCACAGGAGACATGAACACACATATGTCTGCACACATATATGCAGCATGTGTCCAGAATGATTTCTCTACATTTAGATGACTGTGATTGAACAAGGCTGCAACTTCTCAAGTATAACTCCTCAAGCTACAACTTCTCCATCAATGCCTGCCATGGCTTCTATTAGTGTACTGGAAGTAGTGCATAGGATTTGGGATTTTCAGGTTTCTCAATGGCTGTGCAATAGTGGAGTTAATGTATATATCTATTCCCTTGGAAAAACTGCATTTGATTTGCATCTAGAAGAAGCTTTGACCAGATGATTTAATTAGGTTGAAGCACAGACCAGATGCAACTTGACAAGCTGTAGTATAAGCATCCAGTTATATGTATAAACAGACATATGTACAGCTATGGCCACAGAGCTTCACACAGCAAATCAGGAAATAAATTCCTGTAACCAGCTAGCACTACTGATGGAACAGAATTACTCAGTAGGTTCATCTTGGGGGAAAGTGCAACTCTACATATTAAACTGTTGTAAATGTTATTCAGATTCAATTAAACATTTATAATAGCCTTTGCATAAACATGCATTTTCTGAACAATAAAGAAGTAAGAAATTTTGATGTCTGGCATTATTGCCTAACTGTAGTCATCAGTAATTTTTCAGAATATCAACAACTTTATCAGGGACAAGGCAAAATATGATGTAAAAATCAGTCGCATTCTGTAAAATCAGGGACAACGGAGAGGTATGTAGTATGCTTTCCCTAAATCATGTCCAGTGATCCACATCTTACAGCAGTCTGTACACTGGGCAGATGTACAATGCACTCTGAATGCTGTGCATGCTGCAGTTTCACTTAACCCGTTACATGCTGTCACATGGGAGTGGGTTCAGGAAGCAGGAGCATACAAATATGTTCTATATGGGACCCACTTGATTTGTCTATAAATCTCCCAACTACACAGTCTTTTGAGTGCACATTTCTAGTCTGCTCTCTCTTTTCCACATTGCGACCTCCCTACTTTTTGTTATTATTATAAGGGAGAGAATAAATGATATACATGTAAAAATTAAATGATCTCTTAATAGCAGTGCATGAAAACTGCATTACGCAATGTTGTCCTGCCAATCAATATAATTAGACTGTTAGATAACATATACTACATTGAGTTGTTACACTGAAAACTTAACTCCAAAAAAGAAAAAAATAGCACTATAGAATCTGAAACAGTACACTAAACTCTCAGTTAACTGAAACTCAAGAAACCGGCACTCTCAAACAACGGCAAAAAAATATTGAAGAACTACAATACAATTTTCATGTGTTGCACTTTCTGTTTCCCCCCTGCAGAAACATACCTTGCATTTTTAGAGTTTTAAAATTTTAAAAAGGAAGATAGGGATAAATTCCCTTTCTCCCCAACCTGAGAACAAGTCAAACCAAACAAATAGTACAGAGTTCAGTATTATGCAGGCCTATTTTTAATTGTAACTCTCAAGCAACCAGAAATTACAATTATCCGGCATCTACCAATCCCCATGGGTGCTGGTTAACTGAGAGTTTACAGTACATACTTTAAAGTTAGGACTTGTCCATTCAACAGAGATTGTTTTATTTTATGTAATAATTTTATTTTGCATTTGTTTACCAAGTAGTTAAACTCGTGACACAAACCTTTTCAGCCATGACCCAGACTTAAAGATCAATAGTACAAAATATGAATAACAGATGCATTTTCCATTAAGCAAGGTTATACAGCAGTATATGTATGCCTGATGCAGTTATTAGCTTAATAGCATTGTTGCAGTGGTATATACATAGTATAGGAAACATTACAGGAGCTGGAAAAATAACAGGTGTGATGTGAGATTTACATACTCTGCTACATTTAAGCAACAATAAATGCAACACTAAGTCACTTCTATACCTGAGTTGCAGTGTGGGGTAATAGAAACCAGTACGGTAATCTAGTCAGGTTAATTCATTGTGTTATCATAACACAATCATTATATACAGAAAAAAAATGCCCTTCCTCTAAAGGTAAAAAAACAATATCTGAACTGGTTACACTTCTGTTTAACTACATAGTCCTTCTAGCTGAGACCGAAGTTATCTTCCTCACTGTATCATCTTCCTCCTTTAGGTATATAATTAAATCCCGTCTAAGAACGCTGATTTGTATAAAGTCAATCTAGTGGGTATAATTTGTTCTGTACAAGTTGAAGTTGTTTCTTTTCTTGTATCCATGCTGAAATTGTTGCTATGCCAAGTAAGGACGGGTGTTTGATAGAATATCTCTTAAGTCTGGCCATAGACAATTGCAGATTTGATTGTCAGATGGTCAGATTCAGACAAAATGGAATGCTTGGTACTGACTGTCTAAGCATTTCATTACAAGAGGGAAAATTAATAGATTAAGGCTGCAAGTTTTATGCATTATTCAGTCATCACACTTTTCTGTAACACTAGGGTTTCCTACACCTTGTCGAGCTTAAATTGGACACATATATCATGTGTATGACAACATAGTAGTTGTTATTGCTGTCGGTTAGTAGTGTGCTCCTTTTACATTCTTCCATCATATCTTCATCAATGAATTCACTTCTGACCTAGGCATGAGGTTTGCCAGACTTTACCAGTCTTCCAAATTCAGCCTCTAACAATTCAAAAAGCCATGCAAGTGACTTAGACATTAGGTTACTGAATTTAGAACCTGCTAGCAATCTGTTCAGATTTTCTGTCATACGGCTGCAGATTTTTGCTAAGCTACATTTTTTCTGAGTTCATAAATGTGAATCTTTATGAACATTTCCTGGAGCAATACATTTACTGTTTTATCTAACATGTCATTATAGATCATAGTTCAAACAGAACATAAAACATTTCCATAACTTGTCTAGCAACAAGGCTGACCTCCTAAACTGTTTCAAATAATGTCCTTAGGTGACAAAAATTAATAAATATGGTAAAAAATAGGTGCTAAAAGGGCAACAAACAGCTGTCAAATTCAGGTTTAAAAATGTAGACTGCATCAGAATACTTTACATGTCCTTTTTGATGTTTCAATATACAGAAGGAAGTGGCGATATAATAAGATGAATGAGCTCTTAAATAATCCAAGATGTCATTTTTTTGTATATAGCATAAAATAATGTTTTAATGAGGTAGCAGTGGTCAAACAGCATAATTTAGATTTGTTTTAGCTATTCCTGCCTTAAAGACACAAAATCAAAACAATTTCTTCTTAAACTAGTTCTAAGTGATGGTCACTGTTGATGTGACACCACAGCCCCATGTACAGCATGAGAAAAAGGGATGGTATCTCTGCAGATATTTGCATATCCACTATAGATTTCGTATTATATACCATGTCAACAATCAAATGCTCAAGTCTTGTTATAGCATTTTACTTGAAATAGTGCTGTAAGAATGATCTTCCATTGTATGCCTTGATAAGGCCATCCACTGAAGAGATTAAACACATTGGACTTCAGTAAATAATGAATAATCCCCAAAGGCTATTACACTAGATACACACACACACACTTACACACACACACACACACACACACACACACACACACACACACACACACACACACACACAAAAGGTAATGCTTAATACCATGCCGTAGACTAGAGTTTTGAAGGAAATGATGTTCTCTCAGGAATGACAGCAATCACTTTATTACTTTAAGGTAAAACTTGCTCATTTCTTCTTTGGAGGATGTGTATTATGTTAGGATCTGAACATTTTAATGCAGTAGTTATTTCTGACATTTGGGAATTTGCATGCAGATAAACTGCCTTATGTGATGGTTACACATTTTATTTGCAATTTATTTATGATTTTTTTATAAATATCAGTGAATTTGTAGTCCAACATTCAAGCATTTATTATCTATGATTTTCTTTTTTTTAAAGCTTAACCCCTTCCCACTGCTTATTGGTGTGCATGTTCCCAGTTGTAATTGTCCTGAACTGCCTTCTGCTGTGAGAATGCACATTTCTGCAAATGTCCCATGAAGGCTACCATAAAAAGGCTGCTTTGCAGGGACAAGCACATGCCCTGACAAACTGTTGCATGCCATACATCTTTCATACCAGTAGATGGAGGTACTGCAGTGAATCAGGCCACCTCCCTCTCCTCAGTGTCTCCAAACCTGTATGTACTATAAACAAAGAAATATCGGATGGTGACTGCAAATGGATACAGGCATCAGTGCTAATAGTTGATAGTACAGTTAACTATTATAGGTTCATGGGTATTTATTGTGCTAGTGATCTGTGAGAATCTTAAGAAGCCTAGCCTTGTATTCCTATAGTAGTGTCAAGCCCTTATGTTGTGTTAATTTGTAGTTAGCCATCCATTCAGCCAAACTGTATTTGAGTTCAGTAAACAAAAGTTTTTATGTGCAATGGAAGACAGTTCCATAGAAGCAGAATTCGCTATGATCCATACCGACCCTTCCAACAAGTTCTATTTATGTTGGAGAAGAGCTTGAAATCCCCTGTCTAAGTGGTATGCCACCATTGGACTTAAGAATGTGTAAAAGGCCTGACAGGATATGGCCTTTTGAGGCTATATATGCAATGTAGAGGCCACCTCTCAATAGCCTGCATGATACCAAGAAGAGAGACTTGAGATGGTCTGCGTAGGTTTTATGATATAAGCCCTTTATTTTCTTATTGATGAAGCATTGTGGTAATCCCAGTTGTGACGAGTGTTTGGACAATTACATACTGAAAGGGGCATTATACTCGACGATTAGTCTCATGAAAGCTGAGTACAGTAGAATGATTATTTTCCTGGACCCGGATAACATTCCTTTAGATACAAGTTAGGCAATGAAAAAGGGCTTCAGTAAAGAATAGTGGATACATTATGATCAAGCAGCAGTTCATTGTAGATGTAGGTTCCCATATCCTTGACTATAGGATCAGTTTTCAGGGGCTGTTGTCAATCAGATAGTCAACAGCGAAGTCCTGCTTGCTGAAGATATTATTGCACATTTTGTGGCATTTAGTTTTAATACATGGTTTTGACACTGGCTATTTGTGACAGGTTCTCTTGGAGGATCATGGTGTCCTCTGATGAGTTTATGATGGCATCAAATTTGTAGTCATCTGTAAACTTGGTCAGCTACAAGTCCTTAACACTAGGTTTGACTACTAAGAAATAAATGCCAATGATGAGTGATCCAAAGACTAAATTCTGTGGTACAGTATTAGTGTAAGGTCTTTTGCCAGAGTAAGCTTATTTCTTGGATTCTATTTGTGCAACAATTTGCTATCCAATAAGTTGCATAAGGATTTCATATAGCTTGGTGAGTTTATCTATGATACCCAAATATGAGATGATATTGAACACCTTTATGAGGTCTAAATGTGTACTGATTTGCCTTAATCCATTGCTACAGAAACTTTTTCGAAAAAGTCAGCCTGGTTAAGTAGGCAGGATATGCTCTTGGTGAATCCAAACTGGCATAGGTCAAGAGTCTATGGGTTACCTCTATCCTTATTTATTAATTTCATAATGATCTTTTCCATAACCTTACAGATGAGGCTGTTCAGCCCTAAATATCTGTAATTACCCACTTCCATTGTAGCCCCATCTTTGTGCAAGCAAATGCTGTTACTGTCCTCCATTCATATGTGATGAAGTCTGTTTTGAGCTGATATTAAATAGCCTCAGTAGTTGGGGTGACAAGTCATGTTTCAAGCTGATCAGTTGACAGCCTGGTATGTTGTCCAGTCCCATATAAGTAGTGTTCTTCACCTTAGATAGTGCCTTAAAGACCTGTGCTGGGAAGATTTGAGAGGGGTATAGATTAAAGCATGTGGACTGTTAATATTGGAGATGGAATGGAGTGAAATTTAAGCTACATTTTTTGCTAGTAGATTGGCAATGTTCTCTGGGTTTGAGTATGTGAAATAATTTACTAATAGCTCAGAACAGTGCTGGGTATGTTATCTGATGTTTGTAACATAGTTCAAGAAAGCTTTGTGGTTATCCTTCACCTGGGTGGCTATTTTTACCTCATATCTGGCTTTGATCTATTCAGTCATGCTCTGGGGTTCCTTGTTTACTTTCACAGGGGTGTTTTTGGAAGTTTTACAATTAAAACTATTCTTGCATGCAGTGAGTTTGTTTGTTTTTTTTTCTTTATTATACAGGCTGTTTATATTAGAGTGCTACGACACATGTTTTTGAATTTGTCATTAGATTTATTTCTGTGGCAGACAAATGTGACTATCAAACTATTTACAGTTGCATGGAATTTGGCAGTAAAGGATTTTGCATAAGCAGTGGGGAAATCAAGATGGAAGGAGCTTTTGAATGTAGTCAGCTTATTGCTCAGTTTTAATAAATTAGCCTTTGTATAATCTCTGAATAGTGAGGAAGTCACAACTGGTGGACAGCAAATCTGCTCCATATCAGGAAGGAGAAAATCCAGAATTATGTCAGCCCTGAATGGGCTGTGCACTTATTGGTATAGACAGTTTGCATTGATGCACTCTAGAAATTTTTGGGAATGCATGTTTGAGAATGCATAAGTCCCTCAGTTTATGGAGAAGTAGTTGAAGTCTCCTAGGAGAATAGCATTTGGTTTAATACATAGGGACTCCATACTAGTTAGGTAAGAGATAAGGGCTGGGGGGTGGAAATACAGGGATCCCTATAGTCAACTACAATATGAAAAAGGGGGTGTTAATCATAAGATAGACATGAAGGCATTATGGTCTGTTATCTTGTCTAGTGAGTCTGGAGGTAAAATATTTTTTTAAGAATATGGAGACACCATGGACTTCAGTTTCATTAAATAATGCAGGGGGTCTGAATGTGTGAAAAGCATTGAAACACTGCACTGATGGAATGCTTTCAATGGTCTTGAACCAGGTCTTTGTGATGATGCATATAGCAATGTTTTCCAAGGATAAGGAGTGCTTGTAGGGAGCAGAGTTTTTTGTTAAGGCTCCTTGCATTGGGCAGCAATACCTTAATGTTATTCAGACTCTCTTTATGTTGAAGAACAAAGATTTAACCAAGATACACACACACACACACACACACACACATATATATATACATATATATATATATATATATATATATATATATATATATATATATATATATATATATATATATATATATATATATATATATATATATATATATATATATATATATATATATATATATATATATATATATATATATATATATATATATATATATATATATATATATATATATATATATATATATATATATATATATATATTTATATATATATATATATATATATATATATATATATATATATCTATCTATAGATATATATATATATATATATATATATATATATATATATAGATATATATATATATTGTTGTGTCTTTTGGCTTTTCCCGGTTAGGGGTCGCCACAGCGGAACTCTAGTCCGCTAATGATTGGTAGTTGATTTTTACATGCCAAGTTACGAGCCCTGACGCACAACCATTCACACATGTCTCCACAAAGAAGACGCTCTAGCTGAGAATCAAACCAGACAGCGACTTACTGTGAGGCGACAACGCTACCGCAGCAACACCACCACGGGATATATATATATATATATAAATATATATATATATATATATATATATATATAAATATATATGGGTCCCTAGTACTTCATCAAAAAGTAGTTCAGTGAATGGCATTTTCAGTGGGTTCCCTATTATATGATCGAAGACGCATTCTTTTGAATGTGTCTTGATCGAACTTGAAAGTACGAAACGGCAAAATACCAAAACAGCATATAAGCAAATTCTTTCCCTGGGAAAGAAATCGCTTGACCACCTTTGTTATTTTGCAGTTTCTGTCACTGTAGTGCTATCTTGGAGTTGTTATATTTAAGTAAGGGGATGTGGGGGACACAGCCCACCACGTTGGGGGGGTGTGAAGCCCCCCCCCCGACTTTATGTAATGTTTTAAAGTTTGTTTGTTTTTTCCTTTTTTGGAACAGAGATTTTTTTCAATGGGAAAAAAGTCACTGTTCTAAGTGTTTGGCATTGTAATCTTTCACTTACATGGGGTCGATAAATCAACGTTCACTTTTTTAAGCATTTGCTGATTTAATATAGACCCTTTCAATGCACTTACATCAAACAAGCTGTTAGTCGAACTGTTCATACTGAGATCACGGAAGAGTGAAGATAGGAAAATTTGCCCTTTCCTCACTGTAGTGCAGTCTCGAAGTTGGTATATATAATTAGCGAGGGGTGTGGGGGTTGAAGCCCCCCAGAACAGCAGAATTCAATGAATGGCATTTCTGATAAAAAGCTGTTCACTGAAGTGAGTTTTCACTGATTAAATATAAACCCTATATATATATATATATATATATATATATATATATATATATATATATATATAGTTATATTTTATATACATATATATATATATATATTTTATATACATATATATATATAAATATATATATATATATATATATATATATATATATATATATAATTATATATTTTAAATATATATATATAAATATATATATATATATATATATATATATATATATATATATATATATATATATATCTATATCTATATATGGGTCTAGGACACATGCTCGACTAGCATATGTCCGAATCACAAAACATCGAACACACATACACGAAAGTGCTTAACATCGAAAAGCATTTCCATGTATGCGTAGTTAAAAAAAAATCTACATTTCTGCAGGGGGTTTTCGCCACCTTGCACCCCCACACCCTCCTTTATTATTCTCACTCCGAGATCACACTACAGTGGGTGAAAGGGAATTTTCCCTTACTCGCACTGTAGTCCGATCTACAAAACAGGCACACATACATGGAAGTGCTTGTCGATGTTAAGCGGTTTGGTGTGTGTGTGTTCAATGTTTTGTGATTCGGACATATGCTAGTCGAGCATGTGCCCAGATCCCATATATATATATATATATATATATATATATATATATATATTTATATTAAAGTCTTCTGGGTGAGCCGCATGTCATCTTTGTAAAGCAGTTAGGACTGTCTACCCTCTCTTCCCAGGCTGATATATACCCTACCCACTTTGAACGACACCAGAAGTTAAGACAATTGTTGAAAACAAAAACCTTTTGTTCATATTGTATCTTTCAAAATCTTTTTGGCAAATGGCACTGAATTAGTTCACCATACCAAACTATTAGGCATCATAACAGATGGTAATCTTAAATTTCACTTCCGCATCCAAAGCAATATCAAGAAAAACATCAAAAACTAGGCATGCTATGCAGAAACACATTTTCTGACCACATCCAAAAAATTACTCTTGCCAAAACCTACCTTCTGCCCTCCCAAAACTAAGGAGCCCCAGTTCTAAAAAACATTTACAATCATCTATAAAAAAATAAACTCAGGCTGCCACAACAAAATTACCAAGTTTGTTACTAATTCATCCTCCTTTATCCATCTCTGTAAAGCTCTGCATAGCCTCAGCTTGCTGGAAATCCCCCTCCACGTCTCCTACATCCATCTTGTAACAATACATAAAATCACAAAATAACCATTAGCCTGCCCATCTCTTAACCTTTTGGTAAACATTTTGCAAACAACTTCTCACCATACAGAAACCAATTAAATCCCTTGGAAAAAGCTTATAGTCGTACTGAGTAGCAAAAAAAAAAAAAAAAAAAAAAAAAGAAACAGAACTCCTTACCTCTGAATGCCAGGACTATTTCCAACCTACCCACCTTTGAATGCTTCCTAAAGAATACTTTATACAATGATGGAATTGCTCCTGTGCCAATCCTGGCTGAACTTACTCACTATGACCCCCTTCCACCTAAGTCATACTACACAACCCTCTCCAACCTCCTACTCTCTGTCTTTAGTTTTTTTCCCACTGACTTACCTTATTCTCTTCATGTCTACAAGCCTTTACATCTTTCTCTTTCATCTCTACTCACCTAAGCTACTTGTAGATACCCTACACTGCACTCCTCTTATAATCTCTTTTTCTCTTCATCTTCCTTCCTTCTATAATTACACACCATGTCTCATACTAAGACATCATTGTCCCTAATCATGTAATCTCTGATATCGCTCTTAAATATCTTATTAAATTTGTCTCAGGTTGCATTTACTGCATACAAATCTATATAATAAATAATAGGACTAATGGGTATTTCCTGATATATTTTCTCCAACTCATGTTTTTGTTTTTCATTGCACTCCACTACAAAACATGTTCTGTGTTTTTTTCATTGCAACATTTTTTACTCCTATGTTTTGCAGTATAACATGGTAGTTTGTGATTTAAAATATCTGTATTTGATTTTTGAAAGGTTGTGATGGTGGAGCTTTTCTCCCTGGGCCTCCGCTGAAAATGGAAACTTTCTGGCTCAGTTGGACTTTCCTGGTAAAAAAATGTCAAAAACTAAATAAATATTATGGCATAATTCTTTGTAATGGTAGAATGCTGCTCAAGGCTGCTTTCATTCCTGTCTTAGACACATACTCTGAGAGCTACATCATGTCTCTCTTCATATGAGTTATGTCTCAGTATGTCTCACTATGGAGTCTTGTAAGACTACGATATTAGATTTTGCAGATGTTTGCCTTATGGGGTTTTGGACAGAATCAATGGGAGTCTTACATGTTTGCTTCATGTTGTGTGCTGCCTGTGTTATGTATTTGTGAGGCTGCTAAGGGTACTTAATTTATAGTTAAATTTTAGAAGAGCTTAGTCATTTAGGTGGATTATTTTTTTAAGAGTCTTAGCATATGAAGGCCTCTCTGTTTGGTCTGAGCTGAGCATGCTTTGTTTAGTGTGGTATTCTGTATAACTGACATCCTGCTTGTTACTAGTCATGGCTTTTTGTAAGAGCTTTGCTTCCAATAACGTATAACTACATCTCTCACACACTATGATCACCTGCTTTAATAGTAGGTGGTTATCAGTAAACATGAAACAATTGCTACATTGTCTCAAGATGCCTATTTTAACCAGGCTGGCTAGAAAATTGGTTGGAAAGTGAAAAAAAAACCATGGTTCCATGTGCTTTGTTGATTGAAGGGGCCATTGTACTTATTGATCTGGAGTTGATTTTCTGGAGAGGCTATATGTTTAAAACTAACAGAGTACTGTGCCATCTGACTGTCTACAACTCTGCCATGGAACAGACTCCTCATTCACATCCCTGTCCCTATTGAAAAGAAACAGAACATTTTCTACAGGACTGCCCCCTGTACTACTAATGGACAGAAGAATTTCCTAAATACTTTATCCCATGCATGGGTCCCCTCAAATTATCTATGGTATGATCTCAATTATTCTTACTAGGGGTAATATATAATTGTCGACTATGGAATGGTAAGGCCAGTCTATAACCCAATGGGATAGGTTATTTCAACAACAAAAGGAGAAAGAGGATGCCCAGCATGGGCTTAAAATGGTCCACAAGGGCAGCTAAACTAGTACTTGCTTATCAACTTATAAAACAATCTAAGCCTATATATTAAGGACAGTGCCCCACCTACCACAAACCAGAGCCTCCTTGCCAAGCTAATGACTATAGTCCAATAGGAATTGGGGAAGTAGGTTGTATAGAAAAAGTAAAGGATCTTAATGCATGGTTGTCTACAGTGCAGTGTGCAGCATCACTGCATAAAGGGCAGCATTACGCTAAACTGACTTATTTATAACACAAAAATAAACAACAAAACCTCAGTAGGGCACATCAACCAATAGAAATACACTTGCATTTTAGCCCTTTTAGCATGTAATACACACACAACTAGCCTGGGAACTGTTTTCTGCTACCAGCAGGAACCAGTACACTAATTTCAGCAGAAATTAACTAATTTAGCCACTGACTAGTTCAGCTAAGAAAGATAAATAGTGGTGACTTGTCTGTTGGCTACTACCTGGCTACTGCAAGTGCTGGTCTCACAACAGTTACACTTGGCTAGGAATCAATGCTCCTTTTCTCTTTATCTCAAAAGAAACAAAACATTAGCACTAATTCTAAGCTGATTCTTAAGAAGCAGATAACACGTTCATGTAGGCTTTCTACAGTTTTTCTCCTAGTAGATGACCTACATAGCACATGCAGCAGCTCAGAGAATGAGAGCTAACCTGGACAATTGCCAAAAAAAAAAAAAAAAAACAGATGTTTATTATTTATGTATTTATTTTACATTTGTTTACCGGGAAAGTCTGAGTGGATACAGGTCCATTTTCAGATAAGGCTTGGGGAGAAAAGCTTTACATTTACAGCAGAACAATTGTACAACATTTCAAAACATTACACCAGAGTAGTAACACATGGATAGAGAGTAATACAGTGACTTCTTAAGACATCAATTTTACCCATATAGACTAAGGTTAATACACATTTCTAATAATAGGAGATACTAATATTTCTATCTACCACAACACTTTATATATGTGCATAACTATGGCGAGATAATACAGGTAAATAATACTATTTTATCAGGGGGAGAGATAATAGTAAAGAGATAATCCAGATTAGCCAGAGAAGTTCCATACACATTGCCCAGTCAGAGGCAGTCAGCAATTATGTCTCAGTGCCTTTTCTCTCGCCAGGAGCAAAACAGTAACACTGATCTCATGCTGATTTCAAGGATGTGGTTCATAGGCTACAAGATACTTATGATTTCAAAAGTAGGATGGAAGACATTAGATTAAAACTGCATATTGCAGTGCACTAACTAGTGAGAAGATATGAAAGAGGCAGGAACTGAAGTCTTAACAGACTAAGGGGAGGGCCTTCTTACTATGCACATGCCCCCTGCACTCCATAATTGCTGTATGGCAATGTAATGGTGGCGAGAGTATCCGTGAATATCTCTCAACCTCTTAGAGTAAGAAATCTGGAGAAAGGAAATAAAAGTCTGTCTCACAGACTTAAATTGATAGAATAACAGGTCATGCATTAGCATGAATGTGCTAAAGGTATGAAGTCTAAAATGCAAATGTTTGTCAGTATTTTCTAACTGCAGTTTTTAATGATTTGCTACTAATCTGCCAGAATGCCAGAATGCTATATAAAATGGACCAAAAATATAAGGCAAATATCCAGGCAGTCTGTGACAATCTGTACAGTTCAGAGGTATGGAGGACACTGTTATCGTCCGTGGAGTATATCTCAGATGCAAAGCCTGCCATGTCATCACCATTGTAAAAGCACAGCCCCCCACAGATAATGTTGCAGAAATCAATGTGCATACCCCTACAGTACAAAAATAAAACACAAAAGTTCAATTTTTTTTCAGTTCCCAGTAAAGTTTAAGCATAGCTGAGCAGGTGTGCTCATTGTGCAGCTCTGCTCAGCCGAACATACATATCATAAGGAGATAAATAGGTATATACTCAAACGCATAGCAATGTGGAAATAGTGAAGTGGTTCGAGTGTTTACCTTTCAAGTAGGTGTTCCTAGTTTGATCCCCAGGAAAGCAAATTAGTATTTTACATGTGAAAGCAGTACATAATTTATTTTTTAATAAGTAGGTAGCAAATAACACGTTTGTTAACCAGAGTAGTGTAGTAAGTCCAGATGTGAGGTGTCAGTGTAATAAAATTGTGAAACCCCCATATAAACACAAGTGCCCCATACAGTATAGTCACACAAGAATAATTGTAATGAAAGCACATTGGGAGATGTCAGGGAAGGTAAACAAATGTATAATATGTCAGGAATGATGAATCAATCCCATAAAGGTGGTAGTTCATAAAATAAAACATAAGCAGTGCTAAGCATTGCACAGCTATGCT
Source organism: Protopterus annectens (assembly GCF_019279795.1). Lineage (NCBI taxonomy): Eukaryota > Metazoa > Chordata > Ceratodontiformes > Protopteridae > Protopterus > Protopterus annectens. Next base: position 646,361,851 of record NC_056727.1, on the reverse strand, counting down.
GACTGGGTGTAAACATTGTGTAAATATGAATGCTAAGTAATGAGTAGCCCAGCTAAGTGGATTTTCCCATTGGTAAGCAGTGCTGAACCTGCCCCTTTAAGCACTGCCAACCTTAGCTAAGTGGGTTTGCCTGTAGCTTAGTTTAGCTCAGCATATTCAAAGCCATCCAATCATGGCAAAGGGCAGGAAATTGGCCATATTTAAACCTTGCAGGTGGGAATACAGCCCATAACTGGTTGTAGCTCCCCACTGTAGGCAGTATGTCTGGTGTAGGAGAAGGCATGTGCTTTCAGGTGTAGCGCTGGGGGATTATAGGAGTCCAAGGTCATGGTCGGACTCCGTGTAAAAAAACATGATGTGAGACTTCTGCAGGACCAGTACCAGGGCTCCCAATACAAAGTCTTGCCCATGGTCTCATCAGTTCCACTAGTATCCCTCAGAATGGTGAGCAGGTCCGGCACCACTATGCTGACTTGAAGGGGCGGAAGCGGGAGCTCTTGGAACAGTGGGTCCAAGAAGTACGATAGAGGGGTGATGTCCCAACAATGTGTAAGTATTCATAGCAATAACTGTTTACTAAAGTCCAGCCTGTGTATGTGATGGATAGGTATGCATGCATATTTCTCTATCCTCATTACAGCTCCACCTGAGTGGGCTGTCAACCAGGAAGCCCATGCCAACAGGTTGCAAAGGCTGTGTCACGAGGCTGGTGAGTAACTATCTAGCTTGTAGCATTCATACCAAATAAATATATAGGAGAAGAATGTCACCTGGCAGTATTAAAAATGAGCATGGTTTGTACTGAAGAAAGCAGACAATATTACAGTAATAGTCTCATATAGGTTATATATAAATAAAAATGTAACTACCTGTCAATAAAATTCAAAACCCCGGACTGGTTGTGTTTACTCTGGTATGGTATGATTTGAAATGTGTACAGGTTATGCATAGCAACTATTGCTCTGCAAGCATTAAACAATCAAGTCTCATCTGACAAAGTTAGTGCCTCTATAACACATGAGATTAACTGATATTAAAAATGTCATGCACCAAGATTTGATATCTGAATATTAATGTTGTGTTAACCACTGTTTTCCGCACTGTGCTATGTGAAAAGGTATGTATATGAATTTATGTATAAGAATGTTGAAATTACAAGGTCAGATTATACAACAAAGAGAGAATGAGAAAGAAATTCAAGCTAAAGCCTGCAGTTTCTCAATAGATCCCTCTGATGAATCTCACTTCTTATATTTTTAGCAGAAAAAGCCACAGTTTGAATCCTGGGAGTGGTAGTAAGCTGTATGCATAATTTCAACTAGGATTTTGTGAAAATGTGTAGAAACAGTCAGGTAGTATTAATAAACATTATCTCCACAAGTCTTCCAGGTAAGAGAAGGTATAAAGTAGCTATACTGTGTCCAACACCCATGGTCCAAACCCAATGCTGCAAATGACAGCAAGATAAGTACATACACCAAGTGGTGTCCCCCAAGAAATATTCAAAAGTATCATGCTGTCACAGCTACAGGTCCCTGCTAACAACAACCAGGGTGACTGATAGAAATCAAGGCAGAGTGTGTCAGGAGCACACACACACACACACACACACACACACACACACACACACACACACACACACACACACACACACACACACACACACACACACACACACACACACACACACACACACACACACAGTATGAGTGCACATATGTAACCCTGACTATGTGAATATGGGTAGAAACAGTCATGTAGTATTAACAAACATTCCATCCACAGATCTTGCAGGTAAGAGAAAATATAAAGTAGCTATAAGAAAGCTGTAACTATACTGTGTACAAACATACCACTGCCCAACCCAAGGCCATAGTTGTAATAATACCTGTAGAGTGACAAGTAGAGCAGCGATCATTAAAACTGTAACTACTGCAAGAATCTATATTTGTTAACTGACATCTCTCTCTCTCTCTCTCCCCACCTTATCTTCACCAGTAATCTAAACAAATAAATGAATGGGTATGTTTTCCACCAAACCTATTGGTGTGACATGTGTCCTGTTGTTCTACATGTTGAATTCATTCCAGTTAATGTTCCCTGTTCAAATACTATCATTGGTGGCCTGTTGTTATCAATGTAACCTACATGCTGGTGTAATGGCCACTGTGGTTCCATATATGCATTTGTTCTGCTTGCTATGCAAATGTTCCAGATCTGTTATTTTGTGTTGATGGGAATACTCATTCATGCTGTTATAGCTAATCCTGAAATGTTTTTACCATTATTAACCAACATATGTTCTAAAACTGCAACACCATAGAACGTCAGTGAAGGCCAATCCCAGCGGATCTGCCTCTCACGCCTCATCTGGCCATGGCACCAGACCCCAGCAGGTCTGGGACCCACCCTGGGGCCTCTTCATCTGCTGGTCCTGCACCACCTTCAGGTGGAACCACCTTAGGGGATGGGGGTCATCCCCCCAGGTGCGGGTGCAGACAGGATCCTTTCACTGGAAGCCAGGTCCAGGGTCTGGTGTGAAGTGAGCTCCGCAAGGAATTGGGAGATCTGCTATGCCAGCTTGAGGGTCGCATGGCACAATTAGAGGGTCAGCCTGCCCCTCCTGCACAGCCCTCAGCACAGCCCCTTCGGGGATGTGAAGGTGCAGTGTTGACTGACCATGGGTGGGGACCTCAGTCCCATTGTATAGATTTGGGGGCTCATGGGCTTCCGATTACCAAACACCTCTCCCTGTCCAAGGTGTTTACCCCCCACATGTGTCATATACCACCCCTGTATGCTGTCTTGTCTGTCTTGTCTGTCGTCTTACCCAACCTACCTCCCCAAATATACGTACTATCCTTACCCAACATCTCACTCTCACCTTAAAAATAAAGGGAAATCTGTTCCAAAAAAATAATTTCGCCACATACATAGCTGTCCATTTTGTACACCTGTCCACTGGACACATGCAATATTGTCTAACTGGCTTCAGAACACATTATTGTTGTCCTCACCTGTCTCTCTCAGGGGTTTGAGTGTCCAAATGTACCTCTGAATTCAGTATATATGTACATACATACATACATACATACATATGTTGTTGCTGTAGAAGAAATGGACAGCTATGGACCTTCCCTACATCTATCCTGCACATCCTTAGCTATCTTTCATATTGTTTTACCCTCTTTGTGCCCCCTTTTTCACCACTTTCCTATGAGCTCTTTTTTCTTTTCTTTCAAAGAAATTAGCATGGGGGTAAGTGAGAGTAAGCAGTAGTAAGTGAGAGTAACACAGATTAAGCACTTTATAAGGCTAACTGTGTGTAGGCATAGTTAACCAGAAGTTAGCATTGTTTACCGCCATGCAAATCCATGCAAACCTGCTTAAAAATGCTTAAAAATGCCTTAATCATTCCATATCCAACAGCTCTTGTTCTGCTCAGCAACAAAATAATCAGCCTTAGTAAGTCTTAAGTGCAGGACCCTGCACACCAAGTTACCACTAAGCCATCTGAGCTGTAGATATGTCTGATGTTTGTTCAATCATATCATGCAGCACAGTCATTCAACAGTAGGGAAAATGTGTCTATATATGATGTTTGCAGATGACATTGTGATCTGTAGTGAGAGTAGGGAACAGGTTTAGGAGACCCTGGAGAGATCGAGATATGCTTTAGAGAGCAGAGGAATGAAGGTCAGCAGGACTAACACAGAATATATGTGTGTGAATAAGAGGGAGGATAGAGGAATGGTGAGGATGCAGGGAGTAGAGGTGGTGAAGGTGGATGAGTTTAAATACTTGGGATCAACAGTTCAGAGTAATGGTGAGTGTGGAAGAGAGGTGAAGAAGAGAGTGCAGGCAGGATGGAGTGGGTGGTGAAGAGTGTCAGGAGTGATTTGTGACAAACGAGTACCAGTAAGAGTGAAAGGGAAGGTTTACAAGAGGGTAGTGAGACCAGCTATGTTATATGGGTTGGAGAAAGTGGCAAAAAGGCAGGAGTTAGAGCTGGACATGGCAGAATTAAAAATGTTAAGATTTGCACTGGGTGTGATGAGGGTGGACAGGACTAAGAATAAGTATATTAGAGGGTCAGCCCAGGTTGGAAGGTTTGGAGACAAAGCCAGAGAGGTAAGATTACATTGGTTTGGACATGTGCTGAGGAGGGTTGCAGAGCATACTGTGGAAAAGATGCTAAGGATGAAGCTGCCAGTTAACAGGAAAAGAGGAAGGCCTAAGATAAGGTTTATGGATGTGGTGAGAGAGGACATGCAGGTGGCTGATGTGACAGAGCAAAATGCAGAGTACAGGAACAAATGGAAACAGATGATCTGCTGTGGCGACCCCTAATGGGAGCACCCGAAAGAAGAAGAAGATATATATATATATATATATATATATATATATATATATATATATATATATATATATATATCTAAATATATAAATACATATAGATATATATAAAGAGTATATATAGAGAGTGCAATGAAAATCAAACAGCCAGTAATCCTACAGTTGCCACCTTTTCAAATGGCCAGAGTCTGATTCTTTTCTGGAAATGAGAATCATTGCATTAAAACATATACCCACACTCAATGCAAAGGACATAACACCACATTCTTTGCATAAATATAAATGTTTATTTGTGTACTATTTAAATTGTTTATGCCATATTTTATAGCACTGATTTATGCAACTATCAAAGGAAACATATGATACATTCTTGGTCCTACCATCTCAGGACATTTGCCATTTGTCAGTTTTTATCAGCAGGACACAACTACACAAAGAGAGTTTGTCCCGCACAAAGAGGGACAGGTGGTAACCCAAAGTAATCCACAAAAAATAAGATACTCTGCTGTCTTGGTCAAAGCCTTCAAGTAGTACAACAGTAAAAAACACACTTGCCATGAATTCAAGAATCAATCGACACTTAATTACAGATTTAGTTCAACAGCCTCCAATTACACTCTACATTTAACCCCCTAGGGGTAAAGTATCAAATGTTACAATGCAAATGGATCCTTTACATAACAATGCTTCACATCAATCTGTACTATCACACTGACAAAGAGAACTGTGTGCAAAACAGTAAGCTCTAACCCACCACTGTCCACATGGTAAAATGTATGAAAATGTACAGCCATATACCTTTATGTTTCTTATTAGTAATATCCCTCACATGTTCTAACAGCCTAGGTTAAAAACATGTAATACCCCTCCCCCATAAAATGTCTTCCAAGGGCGTATAACTGCATTCTCTATACACTGACCTCTTGAATGTACAGGGTCACACATGTTGTCCAGCTGTAGCCCTCATATTTATGGCCCCTACTTCACAACATGTGTGGGAGTCCACAACATCACTGGGATGATAGCAGGAATGTCAGCACTAAATAATGCTAGACAATACCTATCAACTTCTTACTGCATGACATCTGGACAAAGTCTGGTATATAAGTGGAGGAAAAAAGCCAAAACACAGGGCCATATTTGAAATATTGCTGTTATACACTGTGAAAGTTGCTGGTGTTAAAGGACTGGTTGCAACATAAGCTTTCTGAGGAATATGACATCAGAAACACTAATGGATGTTGCCATGTACTGATAGAGACATATGTCTCTGACTTGTCAAGGACAACACCTGTCTGGGAAACAGAAAAAACATAGCAGTCAAACCTCTGGCCATTATATGGATAGCCCCACAGTTGAAAGCTATGCAGACAGACTGCAATCCATGAAAAGCTAGCATGTACACACAAACCCTGTAAAACTAGCAGTATTCAAAGTATATAACAACAATACTCATACTCTGGCCCTAGGTCTGGAACTTTATACAAACATGTAGTTGGCCTGTGTCCACAAGACTTGTAACAGGTATTCCTACCTGCTGTCTGTAACATTGCTGCCCCACACATGAAGGATGTCTTCCATACATGCAAGGTAAAGGGACAACGCCCACATGAAGTAATCAATTATAGTAGTGGGTTGCTATGACATTGGCTATTGTAAGAACTACACAGCTGCTCTACATGCAGTTAGCAAGTGGGGAACACAAACTGATGCAGAGGCCATCACCTGCTCATGAGCATCAGCTACAAAAGTCATGCTGCAATCTATTCAAACCAGCTCAATCCCTGTAGTGCAGAGACAGAGAGAGAGAGAGACAGAGACAGAGAGAGAGAAACAAACAAAAACAAACAAAACAAGAAAGACATAAACCTAAACCAGAACACGGAAGAGAGCATAAAAATAAAACAGGTATGTGAAACATAAGCATGTAATTGAATGTAGTACTTGGTCTGTAATAATGGAATAGATGATTTTGAAAGAATTATATGTGCCAACAAGACTTGCTGTAATGATGATGCTCTTGTTCCCATCCTACATAGCTTCCCTTAACTTACACTCTCTCCACAAGCTCTCTCTCCACAGCTACTACATTATACTGATAATAAACTCATAGAGTTTCTATCACCTCTAGCTAAAAAAAATGTATTTTTGCTTCTAACAATTTTATCTTGCATTGTATCAATTGTATATATTGTATTACTATTTTGAATTTTTCATTCTGTGTATTACTATTATGTATTTGTTTTTATTATTTTATTTACTTTGATTCTTTGCATGATTCTGGAGCTTTTCTCCCCAGGACTCCATTGAAAATGGGCTCTTCATTGCCCAATGGACTATCCTGACAAACAAACTGCAAATAAATAAATAAAAAAAGTCCTGCTGAACAGCTGCTATGGACATAGCATCTGGCTCTGACTGCAGTGGGCCATACCTGTCAACTGCACAGATCTTCACAGAATGTCAAGATTTATCCATCATAGTGTTTGGTCTGTTCCTCCTAACATCTATATTTTTCTGGCAAATAGCTGAGTATGGAAGTCATAAAGTAATGACAAACACCTGAGTTTCATACTCCACATCATTTAGAAGAGTCATGGTAATGCAAACTGTATTATGCTGCAAATGTCATAGGTTTGTAACAGGCATATTTAAGATCTGTCCTTATTTTTCCCCCCATAATTTTAGGCTTTGTCCAGATGGGATGCTCTAAGAGGTGGAGAGGTAGGATCACAGCTGAGGAGCCTGACTCACCCTGGAAAAGGACAGCTCACATATGGCAACCAGTAGAGTGTCTGTCAAACAGTCGTGACTGTGCCACTGCTAGGCCAGTTAATAGGATGTTGTCCATATCCATATGTTACCTGTGAATATGAATATTATGCATGTTTGCATTGTAAATCTGAGATATCTATATAGGGCATGTGCATAGTAAAGTACTGTTGCAGATGTGTGTGTTAAACTGCATGTGATATATTGAATTGATAACATTCAACTGCACAGTGTTCTGCCAGACAATAGTCACAGTTGTGACTAATATCTGTAGTCACATACACATATACTTGTGTTATGTCAGCTATATTAATAAGTTATCAATATTGATTTCCTTGCTAAAGATAAAGCAGCTCCAGGGAAACAGAACAAGGTGCGGAGAAAATGAAGTACAATAGAATAAAAACTGCACCAAAAGCTCACACACCAAAGATTCATTTAAACAAAAAAGTAAGCGCTTTCACAACTAACCAAGTTGCTTCATCAGACAGCTAGTAAAATACTATAAAACATTTAAATAAATAAAAGACATGTCAGGTGATCAGCACTGTTAAGGTCATTGGTTATAGTTAATTAAAAAATTGTCGCAATTAGTTAAATTAAAAACACATGAGTGCTGTGCATTGTATTGTCTTACTAAGCTCTTATAAAAGTAGAGAAATCATTTCACATAACAATAACACTGCACATAACAACAAGCTAACCATTTCTGTATATATCATACTAAAAATTAAAGCTTCCAAGGACAGGTTACTAGAATTTATGTGGCAATGGACGTGCTTTAAGAAAAGGTTTAAGGGAAGCAATGCCATTCAAACCTGGGTTTTTTTCAGCATTAAACTTCAGTATCCATTCTTGCTCAATGCTTTCTGTGTGATTCTCAATGTCGCCCTCTCTGATGTCAGGATGTATTACTTGTATCACAAAAAATGTAAAAATATGTGCAGGATCTTCACAGCTTACATGATTAGCTAATGCACTGCTGTCTTTCTTATTTTTGATGTCCCTAATATGTTCAAGCACTCTGTCTTTGAACATTCTATTAGTTTTTCCTACATAAAATGAATGGCAGGACACACAGAAAGAGAAGTATACTACATTAGAAGTTCTGCAGTTGGCAAAGCGTTTGCTCTTAATGTTAAATCCTAAAGATGGATGGGTATAACTGGTACCAACATGAATGTGTTGGCAGGCTATGCAATGCTTGCAAGAAAATGTCCCAAAGCGATCACAGTATGCTGTGATCTCTTTTTATTGCACAGATGCTATTTCAGTGAGATGTTTTTTCCTAAACGTAAACGAGGGGGATTTTCCAATTTTGTCTGTCAATCCAGGTGTTTCTTCTAAAATACTCCAATGTTTTTTTAATGATGTTGGTATATTCATTAATATCACTGGAATATTGTATAATAACCCTAAAACCATTGGTGTTGCACTCCAGTCCCTGCCCTGAATCCAAAGATTAAACTTCACTGAGATATGGGTTGCATCTGCCACTGCATTGCCTCCAGTCTTCAGTAATGGCACTGTCAGTGTCTTGTGCACTATATCCTCTATCTAAAAATTCTTGTTTAGCTACTTCCAGAGCTAGCTGTGCTGCTCGGTTGTCACTGCGTAGTCTCAAACTCCTATAAACTTGTCCTTTGACAACGTTCTTAGAAATGTGTTTAGGATGCATGCTGGACCTGTGCAACAGAGCATTTTTCCTTGTGGGCTTTCTGTAAATGCTACTATTCAATTTCTGTTGTTCTGATTTTTTAACTAATACATCTAAAAAATGAATTTCACTGTATGAACATTGATAAGTAAATTTCAAAAACCTAGTAGTAGTGTGAATGTATTTGACACATTCATCCAATTCTTGATTGTTTCCCTTCCACAGAAGGAAAACGTCGTCCACAAATCGGACATACCAGAGACTGTGTTCAAAAAAAGGGTTTATCTCTGTCAGGAGATGAGACTGTTCCCAGCAAACTAAAGCTAGGTTGGGGCACAAGCTGTGCCAATAGCCACGCCAACCTTCTGAAGGAAGAACTCATTATTAAACACAAAAACATTGTTCTCTAAGATAATATCTAATAGAGCACATATAAGTTCAATTGTATTGTTATCAAAAGAGTGACTGATATTGAGAAACTCTCTAATCATCTCAACTCTCCAATCGTTGGGTATAGATGTAAATAATGCTTCGATGACCATAGTAACCAACATATACTCACAATCAATAGTCTCTAATCTATTATGTAGTCTTTCAAGAAAGCTTTTGGCGTCCCTGAGAATGGTGTAGCAGTCATTAAGTAATGTATGTAAATTGCCTTCTACATAAATGGATAGTGCTTCTGTACACCATCCAGCACCTGAGACAATAGGTCTCATTGGTGGTATGGTGGCATGTTTATGTATCTTTGGAAGGCCATAAATTCTGGGAATAATGGGATTCTGATTGTTAAAATATTTAAATAAATCCTCATCTATCATACCTGTCATAAGTAAATCAAATATTAAAAAAGAAACCTTGTCAATGATACCTTTAACAGTTGCAAAAGTAATCCATTGATATGTATCAGATGCACTCAGTAAATCATTCATTTGTTGTAAATACAACTCAGTATCAAGCAACATAGTTCCACCACCTTTATTGGCCTGCTTGATTTCAATGGAATTCATATTAACTAGTTCATGTAAGGCCTTATTTTCATTGCTTGATAAATTATAAAATTGAGTATTAGTACCTTCAGAAAAAAGAGATCTAAGATGTTCACAAACATTAATAAAAGTTTGTATCACAGGGTGCGAAGTAGGAATGAAAGTACTTGGTTTCTGATAATGCTTGTGTACTTCAGCATTGTTTTCCCCAGAAGCAAAAACATTTTTCAGAGACAAGTTCCTTCCCAATAACCTCAAGTCTTTTAACATAGTAACTGGGATGGCTCGTTTAGCTGGAACAAAGGACAATCCTTTATTCAATAGCGCAATGTGTTCACTAGTGAGCCTAAGAGAAGAAATGTTAAAAATCAGATTGTGGCTTACATTCGTTTCCACTTGGTATGATTCGGATTCCATTCCATGCTCCCTTGTCTCGATCGATTGTCTTGATTGTTTAGGCTTCTCGATCGTGCCCTGATGGGTAGTGGATTCTTCAAAGTAATTTGTGTATCTTCTGGAGTCCCTAAAAAAGTGCCATGTAGATTCCTTTGTGTTGTCGAAGGGCCAGCAGTAGGTTCCTGTATCGTAGCTCTGTGGCAGTTATTGGCAGTTGCTGCTTCCATTAGCAGATTCTCTGTAACGTTTACTGTTTCAGCCACTGCTTCAGCTAAGGCTGAGGGTGGGGGAGGAGGTGATGCTTGTGCTGTAGACATAGTACGAATGGTTGTTGCTCTAGTTTGACCTCACATAGAGTCTGATTGAATGGAGGTTATGCCTTCATTAACTGTGGCTAAGGGTCTGTTAGCTTCTCTTGGCCAGGAGAAAACATGATTGTTATCAAAATCCCTTTTATCTCTCTGTAACTTCTTGAGTTTTAGAGCCTGTAGTTTCTTATCATACACAGTAATATCTTCTTGTAAACGATCTAATTTGTCTAACATAACATCAATAGAAAACCGTGTAGAGATATCACATTCAGTAGCAATAATTTGTTCTTTCAGTTCATTTTCTATTGGCAGAAAAAAAATCAATTAGCAAACGCATATACTGTGTACTGAAATAAAGGTTCAATTCTTGCCATCTTCTCAGTAGATCGGGGTATGTCTCTCCTTGTTGTCACCCATTGATGTGGGCCATTACCCAAACGTCCTGGTATAACAGGTTGAGAAGTATGATTGAGCTGCAAGACTGTAAATACAGTGTGGCATACTGACATAGAACATAAATGTATACCAGGTATCCCCTGAGCACGTGTATGTATATATGTTCAGCTGAAAGGCACAAAAGTAATAACATGGGTTACAAACAGTCCAGAAAATAGGTTGTGCATGTTGCACATGTGAGCAATATCAGTGTCACCGCATACAACAGAAATAAATGTGTGTAGCTACTGGTTGTTGCATTGCCATGACACTGATATGGTTACTACAGTAGGAATGACTATCAGGTAGTAATCAGAGAAGTGTACAACTGTGTTATGATCCACTGTCCATCCCTACCACTAACAGCTGTATCAACACACATATACACTGGATATCCAAAGTGTACACATCTCTGTTGGAATGTCAGGTTTGTGTGCTGCATGCCAATGAGACCACAGAAAATCATTTCAAAATGTTTCTCACCTCAAATGTGATCCACAACCTGTACAATTCTATTGAAAAAGAAACAAAGCTGTTTCAAGGAAGGTGAGCAACCATTGCCAAGTGAAGCTGTGTCATGATGTTAGAGTACAAACCAAGAAAATGGATGATGTAATCATCTCATCAGATGTTTACACAACATATCAGTTTAAGGGTGTGCATACACATTCAACTGGCTTACTGTACTGAGTATTATTTCCCATATGTTTTCACAAAACAGATTGTTATGTTTTCAATTGAACCAAGCAGGCTATGGGTCATATTACAGGTGGGAATTGTGTTGAAATGAGTTTTTGTGGGATCATGTTTCAATTGCACAAATATCAGGCATTGTAACAGGGGTGTGTATGCTCTATATCCACTGTAGTTATATGGAATCAGCAGTACCTGACTTGTAAAACCAGCCTTCGCCAAGGATAGAGTAATCCCCCTTGGTGGACAGCAGCAATACACAAAGCGCATAATAGGTTGCTATAGTGGCTCTACAGGGACACATAGGTGCAGACTACAACTTGGAAGCAAGTCCAGCTCTTTCTGAGCAAGCATATAGGTTCACAGATGACTTCCTATAAGGCTGACTATGACTATAAATCAGATATATCCACACCACCGAGACCAATTGCCACAATGTCTCCACATATGTAGTCAGTCTCAGAAGCAGTAACACAATCCAACCTGTACTGGGAGTAAAGCACACCTCATACACACACGCCATGAATACAGGCAACCTGCATTAGACAGGCTAGGTGGGAATAGTGCCACCCTGTCCACACCATTTGTACAGGAGGATATGCACATCAACCACACTCCTGCCCTCATCAGTGGTGAGCATGTACATAATGCCTACTGATGGCAACAACAGCAAGTCTCCATGCATGAGAACAGCACAGTCTGCCTCCTACATGAACTCAGGCATGTGCTCACAGATCCATCACACACTAGGTTCATAGGTTCATAGGCTGGTATTAGGCTATCAGAACTAGGGCCTATACAAGCCTAGCCATAACAATTCCCTGGCTATTTCTTCCCACAATATTTACTTCCCTGACACTAAAGACAAACACAGACATGCCACTATCCACACACCATCTACATGGAAGATGGCCACTGTCATCACTCTACACTGAAATGAATGGAGAATAGAGGATTATGCAATTAAGTATCCAACATTGGGGGAATTAGACAGGTCAGGGCCAGGAGTGTAAAGCAAGATGCCAAAGCCATGATAGCTTACAATGTTATGGTATAGTCTGGATTATTTACAAGTAATATCCATTGTTGATGTACAAGTGGACAACTGTATGAGGTCCTGTGACCTTTTTTCCTGTTTATGTCTTCCAGGTAATATGCAACGCCCGCAGCTGCCAGTATTCAGCAACACAGAGAATGACACCATAATACAGTATATGATACAGCATTATGCCATGTTATTCAGCCGCAGAGCTCAGAATCTGCATGAGAGGACCACTCTGTGGAACAAGCTCATCCACGGGATAAAAGATGTTGGCTTGCACAGCTTCAGTTGTGAGCAGGTGCGGCATCGTTGCACTGACCTCATCTGCCACCCCCATCAGCAGGCTGTTGCTGTTGCAAGGGACTGGCTAGCCACAGGTGGGGTTCAAGCCATCCAGCCCTCACTGACACACACTGAGGAGCTCCTCGCCAGCCTTGGGGCACCCAGCCACCAGACAAACCATGAAGATGAAGACAGCATTGTGGAGATGGGTGCCACCTACACAATGGACAAGGAGTTTGCAGGTAAGGCCCCAGTGCACATTATTCGAAAACTGTTGCTTGTCCATTTTTATCTGTATAGTATCTGCATGCATATGTCAGATAAGATAGTCTGTTGCTGGAGTTTAGTAGTGCAAAGATGTGAACATCTATGTTGATGGCCTGCATAATCCTTAGTACTGGGGTTTGTACTGTTGATGTGCTGAAATGCTGCTTTCAACCTGTATCAATGCCACAGGAGTGGGTACTGACATTACTTCTCTCCCACAACTATTTAGGTCTCTCTGGTATACAACTGGGACAGCAGCCTGTAGCTGGTGAGTACAGAGTTGTTTTGTTCAGGTTTGCCAATACACCGGCCATGTTAAGGTCATGCTATTTGCCATGCAAACATTTAACACACCTACCCATAATGCATGCTGTAGATGTTCAGTTTTGTTGGTTTTATAGGTTCATAGGTTCATACTAGGCTATCTGCCCAAGGGCATTTATAAGCCTAGCCCATAGATATGTGGCTTTCGCCACCCCTTTAGTTTGAATAAAACTATGCCTATTGTTTTGCTGTGCCTCTGTCAAGCAGTGACACTGAAGTAATCCCTGGGGTATATCTGCGATCTGCCATCCATTGGTCAAGATTCCTCTTGAACAAGGCCAGCAAGGTGCTCTGCCTCACATGTTAATGGCACTGCATCACAGTGTTCACCATGGTGGCATATCTGAAGGGAATGTAAGATTCTTGCAGTATACCTCACAACCTGTCAGTGCAAGATGTGTGGACAGAGATAAACAAAATGGTGGGACAAATGGCCTACAGTAAGGACATGTCTGAAACATCACCCGTATACAGTGGATACAACAGTGTATACACCACTATTATGATGGCAACTGTTCCTGATATATACAATGGCAGACCACAAAAACACATTCCACATCTTTTACAAACTGTAATGTGATCCTAACATGAGGAATGAACATGTAATATAGAATCCTATGTTAGAACAACAAACATGGGGTATACAAACCTTACAAAACACTGGAAGCATATGTGTGGACACACACCCCAAATAACATATTGTGGAGGCAACTTGTGATGTACTGACAGCATTCATTCTTCTTGAGTACACACCTGTCATCAAGTACAGGGCCTCAATATCACACCAGATAATTGTCTGCTGTCCAAGAAGTATGTTCATGACATTTGCTCAGTTGCCTGCAACAGAGACAGCCATGACTTGCACACATCTTGCAAAACATGAAATGGAGCCCATACCTGAAAGTTAGCAGTCAGGACTGGGAAAAAGTAACCTTACCTCACCATTACATATACCAAGGCAAACAGTGCAGACAGTGATCTAGAGGTGTATTAAATATGGGACAATAGTCATATAGAAAAGAAGCAGATGCCTATCCAAAACAGATGACAAAACATGTTGCAAAGTGATCAGGGGGGCTGCCCGGAGACATGCAGCAGCACTGAGGGAGTTGCAGGAATGTCTAGCAAGTACTGCCTACATAGTATCTGTGTTGACAATTGCCTGGATTCTACATAAGTGTGGCCTATGGGTTAGGGTAATTAGACAGAAGATTTGTCCCACATGAAACATAATCCAGGGCTCTGTACAGGTAGCAAAAGCATAACATCAAGTCTCCCAAAGGCATGTGTTGCAATGTGTAATGGTGTCATGTGACCAAGTCTCAAATCCACAGACAGTATTCATAAAAATGTGCGTGGTGCAGAAGCAGCACCTCACTTCACCTCAGAGCCACCACCCCCAACTTTTAGCTTGCTGGTGCCAGTGTACACCTTTAGGGTTGCTGTTCATTAGCTGGAACTAGACCTGTAGACATGGTGGGGGGAATTTGGAACACTGCAAAATAACACTCGTGTGGCCCACAGTTGTCAAGCATCTGCAATAAGGCTGAGGATGGGGAGGGATGTCAGCTTCAAACAGAATAGTGAACCAAAGCATGCATCCAAAGCTAGCTAAGAATGGCTGTATCTGAACACATTCAAGGTTATGAATTGTGCCAGACATAACCCAGACTCAACAGCAATAGTGAAGCCAATGTGTAACCTTCAAGGGCTGTGCAGATGAGCTGACCTTGCAATCTGGCAGAGTTTGGGGACCTTTGTAGGGCAGACAGACCAAATAATGCCAAGTAAAGATGGGCCAGGCTAGTATACCCCCTCCAGGAATAGTGACTGCTGTAGTTCGCTTAACAGTTGCTTCAACAAACCATTGCTTTAAGGGTATGCACACTTATGCAGACCACATATTGTATGCATCTCATTCAACAGCTCCATGACTAACGCATTTGTTTGACACTGCATTGGATTGCACAGGTCATATGTCACATATCAGGTGTGTGTAATGTTATCGAATGCAGTAGTGCGGCCCCACTGCATATCATAGAAGAGGCTGGCATGTCAACAGGGGTATGTACACTCCTCATACCCACATTAAACTTTGAAGGTTGTCAGTGTAACCAGATTTTATTGCACATAAATGCACTGCTGATGATGAGACCTGCAAATCAAAGGTCAGGTGTTAATTATTGACATCAGTCCTGATATCATCCCAGTATTGTGTCAGACAAACACATAGGGGCTGTGAGCAACAGACAGACATAACTGACAGACATCTACACATTCAGCAATGATTTGTGCACTTGTGAGGTATGGTACACAGTACATGCCAGTGGCTGTACAGGTGCACAGCAATACTGTGTACATGGGTGCAAGTGTGTTCCAGGGAAATGCCAGCACTTAGTAACACAACTCATGCATCACAGAGATGTATATTATTGGTAATAAGGATTAAGAATGGCTGCAGTGTGTGGTATTGAGTGCCATATGTCATGCATGTCAACTATTGGGTAATGAGAGATCTGTGTAATATCTTTGTGCCACCTCACCTGTAAGTGTGTGTGCTTGTGTGTGTGTGTATGAGTGTGTGTGTGTGTGTGTGTGTGTGTGTGTGTGTGTGTGTGTGTGTGTGTGTGTGTGTGTGTGTGTGTGTGTGTGTGTAGAAGTAAACCATAATGCACAGGTCTTAATTAAATTTATTGTCTGCCCTCACAGTTGGTGATGTGGGTCAGGGTGTCTCCTGCAGGCCAACTGATGTTAGTGTCCATACAGACTCTGACAATGATGATATGTAAAAGTGTGTCTGTTTCTATGAGAGTGTCTGTGTTTGTAGAGGCATGATTTGGAGGCTATTGCCACTTACTATATTGCCCTATCCCCTCATTTAGCACTGCTGCTGATGTCACTTACCTTTAAAGATACTTTTGGAGAGCTCTTAAGTATGTAAGTTCCGTGGCACATCTGATAACTGTGCAATGCAGTATACTAGTTAGGTAGGAATTCTAATCTCAGTCCAGGCAAATGTGCGTCTGTTTGTATGAGACTGCCTGTGTTTGTAGAGACATGATTTTGAGGCCATTCCCACTTGATACATTTCCCTTTCCCCTCCTTTAGCACTGATGCTGATGTCACCCACCTTTAAAGATACCTTTGGAGAGCTCTCAAAAACGTATGTTCTGTGGCACATCTAATAACTGTCTAATGCTGTAATGCAGTATACTAGTTAGGTAGGGGTTCTAATCTCAGTCCAGGCAAATGTAAAAGTGTGTCTGATTGTATGAGAGTGTCTGTGTTTGTACAGACATGGTTTTGAGGCCATTCCCATTTACTACATTTACCTTTCCCCTCCTTTAGCACTGCTGCTGATGTCACTCACCTTTAAAGGTACTTTTGGAGAGTTGTCAAGTATATAAGCTCTGTGGTGTGTCTGATAAATGTGTAATACTATTGCAGCAATAACTAGATAGGCAGGAGTTTCAATCTCATTCCTGGCAAGTGTGTGTCTGTGGTTGCGTTGTTAACATTGTGATTCATATGCATTAGGGGGGTGTTTTGCTACACTTTTGTGTGGTCCACACAGTACACTACCGAATGTCCACTGTACAAGGCCCACTTTTGTGGTAGCTGTGGACACTCTACAGTCCTACAATCTTTGTCATGTGAAATAACTGTAGAACAGTACGGAGTACAAAACAACATATATGGCCCTTGTAGTCCTGGGGTACAATTCCACACTCAGGAATCATAGGCAAACACACTGATCTATTCATTAATTCCTATGTCACTAAGTGGTCCGCAACCTGGCTCAGGGATGGTACCTACAATGTGAAAGCAGCAGACCCCATGTCAGACTGCCAACCAGTCATGAGTGGTGACAGCCTGCCAGTCATTAGTGGAGTACCACAGGTTCTTGTCCTGGGTCAACTCTTGTTTGTTATGGGTGGCTCTGACATCCAGCCAAACATGAATAAACTGTGGTTAGCAATGTTTGCAGACATTGCTAATTGGTGCTATGTTCACATCCCCAGAATATGTACACATCATTCATAAAGTTGCCACTGACACCTCCAACTGTTGTCAGAACACTGGCCTTAGTCTTATTGTCAAGAAGTTTCCCAATCCCCTGTTGAATCAGTGTGTTTTTCACAAATGATCATATTGGCTGTAGTCCAGTGGGCACAGTTTTCCTTATAGGAGGTCTGTGAACACAGCTTGACAGCAACCTCTCTTCTGACCACCACATTGCCACTGTGGACAGAAAGTCCTTCCATGTGGCACACTGCATAAGTAAGGGTGTTTCATCAAGGAATGGAGAGGTCAATGCCCCCTGCTACACCCTGCTCAGTAGGCCCATCAGCAGGTGCAATGGTCCATTTGCCATGTAACTCATTGGACACCTACAACAACTGTGTAGGTTGCAAGTGTACCACACATGTAGGACCCTAGCCATCACACAACTGTCCTATATGGACAGAGACCTGAACCTCCAAGTGTTCCTGGTCACATCTTGGCTGCTTACAGGCAATCTCTGATTGACTGACACTGGCATGTCTACCCAGCTGTGTTATGAATGCCACAGCCAGGAAATCCCACTCTGTATGCACCACATGTCATGGATACCTCAACCAGACTACCATAGTCAACAGAACATGTTTGGGGAGTGGCCCCTAACCTAGACACTGGCCATGTTATGCAATATATGTTGCATACATGTCAATTGAAGCACATCACTGGCCCTCTTCAAGAGAAAACCAGATGCGTGGATGTTGAATTTAACTGTCACTCTGGGGATCACTCAAGTTGCAGTAATTGATAGATGGCCTGTTGACAAATGTCAGGTGGCATGATACCAGTGTATTCACATGCCCTACTCTTCTCATCTCTCCATGAACATTAGCCTGGTACACACCTAGGAACACCTGCACCTGTGGACCTCAGTACTGACAAGTATGTCTGTGTGCATTACTGAGTATAACAGTGTTTGCAAACTTGTAGTTGAAAATACTTGGAGGGCCTTCTTGCCCACTACACCCCCCATTGTTATACTTAGAGAGGGATGCTGTAATTCACATTAAATTTACCTTGCAACACTCTTCACATTATGGGCTACCTGGAGTTTCAAGTACCAGTATAACACTGTTCTACAAATGGGTAGATAGGTGTGGGTTACCCTCTGAGTCCCGGCAAATGTATTTGTGTGTGTGTGTGTGTGTGTGTGTGTGTGTGTGTGTGTGTGTGTGTGTGTGTGTGTGTGTGTGTGTGTGTGTGTGTGTGTGTGTGTATGTGTGTGCAAGTGTGTGTGAGTGTGCATATTTGTAGGAGACAGCATTCTGAGGCCTCATTCTCCAAATACACTAAACATTGCCATATATTATAAGGGATGGTGATGTTGCTTACATTAGGAGAGCCATGACAAAACCCTCACCCTACTATCCCTGTGGTGTGTGCAATAAATGCATATCTCTGTAGTAGCAATAATTAGATAGACAAGTGTTTGTATTGCAGTCCTGGTAAATATGTGATTGTGGGTATGTCAGAGCATTATCATGGGTTTCGGTGAGTACTATATCCAATGTGGGGTGGGAGTGCTGGGTATACTGTCTTTACAGCATGGTACCCCCAGTGCATGTCCCAAGGTGAACTGTATGAACGCCACTGTCACTATCAGCCATACAAGTAACTGATTGCACTTTTCAGCCTAATAATGCATGTGCTGTGTGCAAAAACTCTGTAACAGTATGGACTCACTGACAAAGTAGTTAGCACTGCTAAACCCACGTCTGTCAAATGTGTCTATGACTGTATGTGTTTGTCAGTGTGTAAATGCCAGTATGTTATACTATGTAGTGTCCATTAACACCCAGTACATCCCCCATTACCATACTGTATAAAGCCTGGTGATGTTGTTCACTTTTCAGGAAGTTCAGGGGCACACCTCACCCTACAAGCTCTGTGGTGTATGCAATTAAGGCTGAACACATTAATAGCAATAAGTGCCTAGGTAGGGTTTCTAATCTCAGTGTTCCTAGGTAAGTGTGTGTGTATGTGAAGGGATCTATGTCAGTTTGCAGAAAAAAACATTTCCCAGGAGATCATTTGTCCGAGAACTTACTTGGCAAAAGTTAACATTGCAAAGCAATCATCTTGTGGAAACTCATTCCATCAAAGCTAATAGTGGATGTGTAAATGCCCTTTTCTCCACTGTACAGCTGTACAGCAATACTGGAGTTAGTATATATAGTTGGGGGTGGTTGTTATGAGCACAGATACCCACATTGGGGGTATTGTTGTGCATATCCCCCCCGCTTAGTGTGCTGTTATACTGTCCAGTTTATGTTAAGATGTTAAGTAGTTGTTAATCACACTATTTGTGGTTCTACACCACCCCACACCCTCCAAAGTGGGGGATGTGCCCCCTACACCAGCACAATCATTTATACCAACTTCAGGATTACACTGCATTGGGCAAAAGGACATACACCCTGCCAGTACTTCATTGAAATGCAATTTGCCCGACTAATTATTTACTGATGTGATGCTTTGGCAATTTGGTCTTGGTGGAATTACATAGGCCAAAATGAGTTCTCTGCAAAATGAAGTACATCCATGTGAACAGTATTCTCTGTGTGTTGCATCAACACAAAAGCCTCTGTGTGTGTGTTATTTACAAACATTTGGTGTGTGCCACCCGGAACACTTACCATTCTTCACTGTAGAAGAGCTGCTTACATCAGCCACCATGCACTCACCTGTATACACCCCTCAGACCTGTCAGCCATGTAGCACATGCAATCACTGTTATACAGACCTGTTACTTGTGTTCAGCTGTATCCAGGATATGACACAGTCAATGTGTTACCACAGTGCCACACCCCTTGTAGGAAAAGACAGCAGACCAACATCCTCCTGACACTCAGACACCTAGAACACAAAGAGAATACATTATGGAGACCACATTCAGTCAGTGTTAATAACAGCAATAATGCAACATGGCTGGACAGCTACATACCCTGATGTGTAAGTATTAAACATTCCAGCTGACAACACCTTAAACAGCATTAAATTACTAAACTGTAGTACCCTGTGCATCTGAACCATATTAGCATGTCCCTGCATCAATGGTATGGATGATAGGGATGTGGCATAGGTATCATCATATGCACAGAGTGTGGTGAGGGTTTGCCAGAGGACATCATGTGTATGGGTTGGTGGTTGTTTATTAAATGGCCTGTGCAGACGTGGTGTTTGTATGTATGGAGGTGCTCTAGCTGTGATGGTGATGTGTGTGTGTGTGTGTGTGTGTGTGTGTGTGTGTGTGTGTGTGTGTGTGTGTGTGTGTGTGTGTGTGTGTGTGTGTATGCACACTGTTCTGCCATGTGGCTTCCGTACATAGGGGTATTTTGCACAGCTGCGGAATGTACACGGCTGGGTGTACAGATCACGGTGTCTGACCATGGACACTGTGACTGGCCCTGCTGGGAGTTTCACGGGCACCACCAGCCAGATGCCCAGATACGGTACTTTCTCCTCACGATGACATTTGTCTGCTGTATCTGCATCCCCTTTGGGACCAGCCAGGACCACGTGCATGTGGCCTGCTGCATTGTGGTGTGGACAGCACCCCCCTACAGTGGTGCTGCTGGTACTGCCACTACAGGAGCAGGAGAGAGATGTTGCATGTCAACGTAGACCTCCATCTGTTGGTATTGCTGACCTACGTCCATGTGGCCAACACCCTACCCCCACCACATGCTCTATCACAGACACCACATGGTCAAGGATTCCCCATCATCTCACCCAACCGTCTATTAATGACCTCTGCAAAATAATGGTGGGTATCTGCATGATCACGGACGTAGTCATGCACAGCAGGAAGAGTAGCCCTCTGGAGCCTCAGACTATTTCTGGTGTAAAGTTCAATATGTGCCTGTGCCTCCATGATGGCCTGAAACATGCATCTGGTGACACCTGCTGTGGTACTTCTGCCACGGACATGATGGCCAGCAACCCTCCTATGAACACCCCTGTCCATTTGCCTGTGTGAGAACTTGCCGGTTATCCGGCTATGGCTGCTGTGTACAGACACACTTGCCATAGTCACCACACTTTCCTTTCCCATGCCACTACCTGTCAACTGTCCTATATCTATGGCCACCAGGGATGGGGTATGTTTGGGGATTGTGACTGTGTGCGGGAATGGGGTGGATAAAAGTGGGATGCCAACCAATGGCATAGATTCAATCCCTGACAACGCTGCCTCTGCCTTACTATGTGTGCGTATGTTTGAATAACTGTAGTATGTTGAGCTTAGATATGTGTGTGTATCATACAAACCAGAAGATTTACCACATATCTGCCACCTACAGCTGGCTGTGGGTTTCCCTGTCCAATGTTTTTTTTTTTTTTTGTGTGTGTGTGTGTGTGTGTGTGTGTGTGTGTGTGTGTGTGTGCACAGACATCTGCAGATAACAGATATCCATAGTCCACTGGGTTTCCCTGTCCAATGTGCGTGTGTGTGTGTGTGTGTGTGTGTGTGTGTGAAGACCAGACAGTTTACATTTTGGTGTGTGTGCACAGACATCTGCTGATAACAGATATCCATAGTCCATTGTGTTGTCAGACATGGGTATTATTTTTCTAAGTGTAGGAGCATGCCCAGTCTTTCCTTCTATATTGAGTTAGGGGATCCATTCTCTAAGTGTAGGAAAATGCCCAATATGACCTTTTATATTGATTGTGGGAATCCATTCTATGGAGAGTTGTAATCCAGTCTAGGGTTTTTTTGTGCTACAGCTACACCTAGTAACCTGTTTTTGCAGGATATCTGTAGATAGGTTGCCAATATGGACACAATGGGTTACTGTGTGTAACTATGTTTGCTATTACTGTCTGTGTTCCGTGTGTGAAATGTTCTGTTTTAGCATAGATGTTTGGACATATGTACTATTTTACACTGTTATGTATTGTGCCATCATCTACTGACAGATATCTCACTAGTTGCTCACAGTTGTTTACCAGGGAAATACAAGAGGAATGCAACAGAGACTAATATTGTGAGGCAAAGGCTAGACATTCTGGCAGACTCCTGCCATTGTGAAGGGGTGGCTACAGACAATCGAGTGATGGGTCTGTATAAATGGTACAGCACCTTGGTGGTATGCTGGCTGGGTATCCACTGCTTGTGCATTTCTCAACTTAACTGAATGGCCATATCCTGCTGTGGGCATACCTCTCAGCTGTACAGATTTGCCCATGTTATACAAAGCCAGGAATCATATATCTGGTCAGTTTCCCTTCACATTGTGGTTTACAAGTGGGTTTGTGGTTATTCATTCATGGGTTTGCAGTCAGGGGTGCGTATGAGCAGACCTTAGAGTTTCAGACTAAACACACTCCACGACATCCATACTTCTAGGCCTTCCTCTGTTATTCTATCCTCTTCCCAACATTATGGGAGTGATATTTCAGGAGTATCTCTATAGTTGGACCTTTATCACTGCAGTATTTATGTCTTGGTCCACAATTCATGCACTACAACATGGAGAGGCATGCTACTGGCATTTGGCAGCTTGCAGTTGCATTCATTTTCTGTTTACTGTGTTAGGTTGTTAGTTAGGACCCCATGATATCCCCTATGATGGCACTATGAGTGAGGCATTGGGATTTGCCTGAGGCCTGTAGGCTATGTGAGAGTAATGCAGGCCATCTGTATCAGACCAGGGTATTCTATCACTCACACACTCCAGGCTGCAAGCCTGTGGATTCCCCTGGGGTGACAGTGATAAGGGGACGAGGTGTTCCTGGCAATCCTTCCTGTTCATAAGTGATCCATCAGTCTGGATGTGGACAGGGTGCTGCTTATGGCTAGAGACACACCTGCATGGGACACTTATTCAACACACTGAGTCATGTGTGTTTTGCCGTAGTCAGTGGGGTCATTCTGTAATCATTCCAACAGCAAGGATTTCACCTGTGAGATACCTGTGAGTGTTGGGGGGGGTGACCTAAGTGCATGTGTGATATGTCAGCTTAGGGCACCTGCCTCACAGGTATAAGTGGGTCCTTATCCATATCCCACCTTGTGTATGGCCATTGGCAGTCTGGCATTAGTGTGTAACAGTGCTTTGGTGGTGTGGCAGTGATTGGGCAGACAACCAGTATTCCATATTGGAGGGACAACTAATGTTATTCTAACCTCTAGACATATAATTCCACAGTTGTGTGCAGTTGAGAGTTATAGTAGGTGCTGCATAGGGTACTTCTACCTGTGTAGTGTTTTCATGTAGGGCCCCATGTTCATGGCCTGTCGGCTTTCCACAGTTGACTGCTATTGACATCTGGACAGTGTACAACTGTTAACATGGGTGTCACTGAGAAGCACATTGGTTGACACTGCAGTTATTGGGACATGGCCCTGTCAAGCACAGTACTGTACCTAGGCAACTGAGACACAACATGCAGACCTACATGCTAACCACTTCCACACAACATTAAACACACAGAAACCTAGCACACTGACCCCTGCATATTGTAGACATACACCAATTTATCATGTTGATTGGGACATCTCTGGCACTATGTGCTCCATTGATAGTAATCCACAAACTTACATTTTACTGCATTTCTACATGGGGTTGTGGGGGGGGGGGCACACCTGATGACTTTACACATTTGCAATGACTGCAGTAGTATTTCACTTACTCTGTTTACTTCCATTTAGTATTGTATTGTAACCTATCTTGCACAAAGGAGGCATCTCAGTCGAATATACATGTTAGTTTGCATTTGCATATATTTCAGTTTCAGACTGCTTGCCCTTCAGAACTATGATGCAACTGCCAGACCTGTTGTACTATGTCTGTGTAGGTCTGTAGGGGGGCTGTTCACCATTGCCAGCATTTGAGGGCCTTAGCCTGACCTTTTTCTCTGGTCATCTACACCTGTCCTGCTGGGTGAGGCTGGGGGTGGATATGTGAACCCTCACTGACAGATATATGTGCGGCCTACGGGCACCCAGTTATTTGGGCCACCACATGTACTGCGGTGGGAGTTGTCACCTTCTGTACTACTGCCTAGTATGTTGACACCAGTATTTGTTATGGATTTCCTGCTGTTCCATATAGCTGTCAGTTGTCTGATGCTATCCCATTCGGCCACACAAGTCCCTTGCATGCTTGCATCCATACCATAGATATCAGTATCAGAATGTACTACTACATTCACTAATTGATAGGAGAAGTGACTTACCTTGTGCCTGGGCCAGTACTGCAGATGGTGCTGGAGGGCTGACTATGTCGGATGCACACAGCACATTGCCTATACATGGTAAAGCACAGGTAGTGTCATGTTTGGCATCCTTTTTACTGTATGAGTGAGTCAGAGAGAGGTGTCATTCCCTGGGTCCCTACCGTGTCAGTGTATGTGATATGTGTTGCCTCTTTGCCAAGGCTTGGGCATACTGGGCATGCTTCCTTCTGCCTACAGGGGCAGGCTCAGGTAGTTCCTCTTACAAGTCACTCTGTGCCTATGATGGCCTTGGCAATGGTAGGGGGCTGTGTGGCCCTGCCCCATGCTGTTCCTACTGCAGCTGTTTCCACAGGATCATATTGTATAGCATGGGTCTATATTACAAACACGAACGCTTACCTTATCGAATCCCTAAACGTTGACTCGTCCTTATCGAAATGCAAAAACATCGAACATCCTGAAGAGCGAAACAGAAAATGTCGAACTGTCATGGTTGGCCTTCTGCGATATAGCTCCGTAAGGTAAGTGCGCGATAGTTACGGACCTTAGGGTTAGGGTGCGGGTTAAGTTAAGTGCATAGATGGTAATGTATGTTAAATTTAGTGTAGGGTTTAGTTAAGTGTATGTGTGTGGATTATTTAGTTTGTTTGGGTTTAGCTTCTTAAGGTAAGTATGCAATAGTTATGGACCTTAGGGTTAGGAGACTGTGTGCATCCGACATAGTCAGCCCTCCAGCACCATCTGCAGTACTGGCCCAGGCACAAGGTAAGTCACTTCTCCTATCAATTAGTGAATGTAGTAGTACATTCTGATACTGATATCTATGGTATGGATGCAAGCATGCAAGGGACTTGTGTGGCTGAATGGGATAGCATCAGACAACTGACATACATTGTGGTATATGTAAGATTTAGTGAAAGGTTAGAAGTAGGGTTTAGTTTAGGGTTAGAAGTAGGGTTTTGGTTACTGTATGCATGTGGTTTATTTAATTTGTTTGTGTAGGTAGCATGTAGTGGGCAGTGGGGTGGGACAAGTATGACAGTTTGACGTTTGGAATTTCACAGTTTAGGGCATTCAGTGTTTATGCGTTTCGATGAGGAGGGGTCGACATTTAGGGATTCGATAAGATAAGCATTTGAGTTTATAATATAGACCCTATAGCATGGCACATACTATGAACATTTGTGTACATGTAGCTGGAGAGTACTGCAAGGCTCCACCAGATATGTCAATTCAGTGGAATCATGACTTGAGCATCCCAAACACATGCTCTATAATGATTCTTGTTTGTGCGTGTGCCTCATTATGGAGCTCTTGTTCAGGTGTGTGTGCATTTCTGAGGAGTGTCATCAGCCATGACTCCAGTGCATTGCCAGCATCCCCCAATAGGTGGCCATATGGGATGTCCTCACTGGCAAATAACTAGTACAGCTGTGTCATATGCCAGATGTGGGAGTCGTGATAGCTTCCAGGGCTGCCGACACACACATTCGTGATAATTCCCTGGGCATCGCACATGACCTGGCAGTTGATGGAGGAGAAGCCCTTGTGGTTTATGTATACCCTACCCCGCTCACCTGGTGGTGCTTTGATGTGTATGTGCATGCAGTCTATAGCACCCACTACCTCAGGGTATTCCGCTATGTGGTGGAAGAGACACATATTGGTGGTCAACACCTCATGGTTGTTGAGGAAATATATGTGCTCACTGGCATGTGCTGAGATGGCATCCAGGAATTGGAGGAGTACCCTGGATGCTGATGGTTGTGAGATCCCCATGATATCCCCAGTTGACTTTTGGAAGGTACTTGTGGCTAATATTCTTAAGCCTACACATAACTTAGTATCCACTGGGATGGGTTCCCCTCTGTTGGCTCTGTGTGTGAGGTGGGGTCGGCACAGCTCAACAATTTGCTGTAGAATGTCCCTGTCCACCCTATAGTGCTCCACTATCTCCAGCTCATATAGCTCCTGGTAGGTTACCCTGGGTCTGTACACTCTTCCTCTCCTCCTCCACCTCACTGGTGGATGAATGTCAGCATTCACATCCTCACCACCCTCAGCCTCTTGCACATATTAATGTATTAAAGCAACAGCAGCCCCTAACATTTTGTTAGTTTTATCAGGCAAAGTTTCCCCATCTGTGTACACTGGTGATGTAGAGTTTGTGGGAAAAAAACAGACTGAAAGGTGTTTGCATAGTTTATAGTAGTGTGCTGGGCTGCTGTCTGTGTAATTGGCTGATTCTGATACATTTCACCTGCTAGTTATGCTAGTTTTCCTTGATTGCCTTCCTACTGCTGTTTCCCCTTCCCATTTCCTCCCCGTTTAAGCCTCGAGGCATGCCACGCATACCCAGTGCTGCTATTTCCTTTTTTTATGTTTAAAACCCAGTGCAGTGTGTGCACAACCATTTAAGCAAGGAAAACAGTGCTCAACAAAGTAAAACACACCCCTTCCTTAGCTGTGCTTAGCTAAGGGCAAACATGGGCCACAGAGCTCCAATAAGCTTACAGCATGCATGGCACACCCCCTTATGAGGTCATCCACCTCTTCTACTTATACAATGGTGATGCTGCACTTACACGGTTGGGTGCAAGCTAACACTGAGAGGAAATCTGTGATTCAGTATCAATCCCCTCATTTTCATAAACCAGACTACTAATTCATCATTACCACACTCACACTGAGCCTTCCCCCTTAGCAACCACTATTCCCTGGTATTGTTGTCTTATGCATGCCATTGACTATTATGGCAAAATGCAGATTTGGGTATAATAGCTTATTTCCCCATTTTTGTTTTTATTTTCATGATGATCCCGTTTGCACATCGCTGCCCGATGCTTAAATGGCTGAGACTGGCCAAAAAAAAACAAAACTTGTTTTTTATAAAATTTCAGCTATTTTTCATGCCAATGGCCATATGTTGGCTACATAGAAAACATGGTTTCTTTCAAGCTGTCATGCCTCCGTTTTGTAATTTGCAGAAATGTATTTGGTTAGAAACTGAATACATTTCTGCATGTTACACTATTCCTGAGCAGACACCTGCCTGCTTCCTGGATTGCTAATTCACCTCATTTGCATTGTTTTTACCAGCAAATGAGGTAGTTAGCATATGGCAGTGATGTCTGTGCAGGAATAGTGTCGGGGCGCTCATTCATGTCTTGGGGACTCGATCCTGGATCGCTCGGCCATATTGCATGCAGCAGCTCTGGCACTATTTAGGCACTCCATGCAGAGCTTACTGAATCTTGCTGTGAGAATTTCATTGTTATTTTTTGCCTTCTATAATATTTTTAATCAATATGCTTTTAATCTACTTGTTTATTATTATTTCTATTATTTTAAGCTGGATACTTCAAAGTCTTTTTCAATTTAGTCACATGACAGTTTTAGATAGTAACTTATAAAGCTGTTGGTTTAACCTTTGCATTTTAGTTGTGGCAAAGATCCTTTGCTGGCAGAACAAGTAAATCTGCTGGTTTTTACAATGACTGTTTCTCTTGGTTTATTGCCTTGGTTTTACCATGTGTGTTATCCATAAGAACTTCTTTTTTAACCTGCACATTGAGATCCAGAAACTAATACCATGTCATGGTAGGTGAAATTGCATGGCAGGTAGCCACACATTGGGTGGGGGCAATTCAGAGACCAGCTTTACCTGACCATGCTAGGTCACAGAATAGCATGTGTAAAGAGATGAAAATGAGCAACATTATTAAAAAGTGTGCCATAATGATCGTAAATGAAGATAAATGAGATGCTGATGTAATTCAGAAATGTATAAACTAAGAGCCTGTTACACTGCAGCAACTGGCTTACTACAATTAGATCCAAATCTGCCCAGACCTTCCATTGACCACCGACACAACAACCAAGTGGTCAGATACATAATATCTTCCCTTCCTGCCCAGCCATTCAGGTCCCATTTCTGTGTCCTGCACCTGACCTTCCTTCCGCACATTGCATTAAAACAGAAAAAAATGTATATATAATTTGTTTTAAACTGTAGCAAGCTGTTTACCCTACCTGCACAGAGTGCTACAGCACTCAAATTGTAGTTAGAAGAAAAAAAATGGAAACATATTCTTTATATATATATATATATATATATATATATATTTTTTTTTTTTTTCTTTACTTTTAAACTGCAGCAAACTGTTTGTTGCAATATAGCAAGCAGTTGCTATATTTTAGACCACACAAGGAGAACTATAGTGCTCAGGTTTTAAAAGTTGGTATTGCATTAAAGAGAGATCTGGATCAACTGATCACGCACACCTCCCCAACACTTTGTACCCAGGGCAGTTGCCCCTTTCACTGCACTCTAGCTATGTTACTGTACCCAGGTAACAGAGCACTGAAGGCAAGGCAAAACTGTCATCATATGCATAGGTGGGAGGGACCACCAGACAGGTGTCAACACTGGGCAGTGTGTATACTCGTGTGTGTGGGGGGGGGGTCGGCTAATGATGTGGGTAAGCATGTGCTTCTCTTGGTCTGGTGAGTGTCAAGTGAAGAACACTAATCAAGGATATTGTAAAGTTGCCATTCTAAGGGTTAGAACTAGGTGATGCTTTAGGACATGTCTGAGTATGTATGGGCACAGCTGCAGAAGAAGATGCAGGATATATGGGTATCATATCTGTATGTCCTCAATCATAGGGACATCCACTCTAGGAATAATCACAGGCATGATCTACAGTATACACAGAAGAAGTGGTGGCCTGTGAGTAAGAATATTGTGACATGGGTTACCTACATCTCATTAAATTACTGGTTTTTGAATCACTGTTTATTGAAAATTAAATATCAAAATTGATGATTTGGAAAAATTATAAAATATGAAACAAATCTTTTTTTGTCTGGAGTCAAGCTACACTGCACCCTTCCACGCACTCCCATAAATTATATATATGAACTCCATGGTCACACCACAGTGGATAAAAGGGCAAAAGTCTTTCAGTAGTGCTTTACCCGCTTGCATAATACAAAACAACACAGGGAAACTCTCTGCAATGTAAATTTTTCAAACTAAAGCTTCTCGATCACCAATGCTTCTGCGGTATGTGCATATACAACTGGTTTCATCATGAGTGCCCATGTTACCTGCAATATCTTGTCTAACTGTGATATGACATGCTAACGCAGTGAACATGTTACCCTGTATAGCTTGTAACAGGTCCCATGAAAACATAGCCTTTCATTGTCTTTGTCCTACATGACATATACACTTACATAGCCATTCACACCTAATTCCCAAAGTCCATTGGTATTATGCTATAGCACACTTAAAGGCACATCTTCCACTAGGAACATATGACATTCTATATCTGGTCGTCCTTATTCCCATTGGCATCATTGTATACTTACCAGATATTTAGTTCTCTGTAGCTACCTCTACAGCTTTAGTCACACTTATATAAATGATTTTGATGCTTTTGTTTTCCTCTCCATTTGTTGTTTTCATTCTTTTATATTTTAATTTTATGTTTGCTGTTTTATTTTTCTCCACTTATGCTATTTTTTATGCAGTGTTGACTGCAACTATGACTATGGTGTGGCAGTGATTCCAGCTTCATCAACTTGCCCTACCTTCTTCTGCTGGTTCAGTATCTGCTTACAAGCCTGCTTCTCCATTGGTGACATAAGTCATGTGGCATGTGATGACCTAGATGGCTCCTTGCTGGACTACAGCAGTGGAAGGGGCTATTGTTGCAGCCTCTAATGATACCACTGGTTGGTCCCATAATACCAGTCAGGAGTTGGTGGACATAATGGTGGAGTTTGTGGACCTGCAGCTTAAATTTCCTCATGCTGCTAGCAGAGCCGCAACATTGCTTGACACTGGCTAGTCTGTCATCTGAGGCAGGACCTAGTGGAGATGGCAGGAGTTGACAGACCTCAGCTTGGCTATTGCCCAAGATAGTAGCAAAGGGAGCCAGCAGCCCATCCTATACCCACTCATGCTGTTCCACTGCCTTTTGTCTCAACGACCTCCCTTGTTTGCAGTCTATTACTCAGTTAGTTTGTGCCTATCCATTGTCTCCCCCATTTTGTATGATTATTTCCCCTGTTGATATTTATCTGTGTTTATATTTCTTTGTCTGCCTCTGTTTCCATTACTATACCATCTTTCCACTCCCACAACATACTCTTACATCCTTCCATATCTACTTTTCTTAAAAAATGCAAAAAGGTCACCTGCACCACAAACATATATTTTCTCATCCTCTCCAGTTCCGCACTTTCTATTCCAATGTCCTTCATTGTATTGTCCTGTATGCTATTCCCCTTTTCTGAGTTTCCCTTCCTCCATTGCATTCCCATTTCAATGCATAAAACAGCTAGTGACCTTGCTGGGAGCCACATATTATGCCTTTCAAGAATTCCATATATTTGTGAGGCTGCATTTGTGCAAATGCCAACAACTATGCATACTACCTTTTCACTATTGCTCTTCAAAAATTCTGTAACTGCACCTGTTGTGCACTCCTGCATTAAATGGCAATGCCATTTATATGGGTAGAAGTCTTAATTAGCTAATATTCAAGGCACTAAATTCATCAGTCTTAATTAATAATTGCCATAGAGCCATATCACACAACTCAGCATCACTGTGGTAGCTCTTACTCAGCCGTGCTAGGCATCTGCCTTGAATCACATAGACAATCACATCAAAAGTTAGTTAAAATGAACTAGATAGTATCTAATAAATGACCTTCATCACAACCTTGCATGACCTTGAATGTTTTACATAACTACAGCTTGGTAAATCTTTTATGCTACAATTTATCTTCCTTTGCTCATTATGATGATTTGTCTTAAAACATAATCTAAGCATGTTACATGCTCACAAATTAAAACAAATATCCATTAACATTTTGTATCACAAAGTCTCATCATCATCATCATCAATTTGTCTACTCATTTTCCAACAAAAACAAAAAATATATAGTGCTTGGAGCACACCCAGAAATGTTAAAATTATATTCTGGTTCAGTGCTACTATAGCACAAGACCTGAGATTAACAAAGCACCCCTCTAAGCATTGTTAAGGTCAGGTCTGCATTAAAGCAGACAGTGGTGACCAGAAAACAGCAGCAGTAGAGCATGAAATGGCCTAATTTCACCTTCCATTTCTTCCTGCTGTTTGCAGAAGTACACAAAGTATTTTTTAATTAATTTGCTTCCCTTAGTCAGGGAATACATGTGGATGTCAGCCACTCCCCAACTGCTTTACTATCTTCCAAAGCCAGAACACATCATTTTTTTTTATCTTACTTTAGGTTAATTTTGAGTACATGGAGAAGATAAATCTCCATGCACTACAAAGAATTTTGAGCAGGTCAGCAGATCTTAACCCATAATTAAGTGTTATCAACACGGATGCCAAGATTCACCTTGAGAGTGAATTTATTGGCATACATGCCTCAAACACATAATAAAGCAGTTACGACGGCCAACCCGCTCATAATCTTCTATATTGTCAATGTCTGATTGTCATTTTAGAAAGCTGTCTAGCAACAGTATCCAGTTAATTCAGATAGCTTTTATATATTGATTTCTCAATAGCTGTTTTGAGATATCCATTAATGAGAATCAAAATTATTGAAAATCAGGGGAGGGCAGTCCCAGACCCTTTTATGCTACCTCTGTGGTAATACAACAATTGAGGAAAAACCTTAAAACCTTAATGATCACTTTTGGCCACATCACCTAACCTCCCTCTTCCTCTGTTATAACCTCTTCAACCACTGGCTTGGTATCAGTTGTTTCTTGTGCCAAGTTTACTCTTTGTTATTCATTTGTGGTTTCCAGAAGAAGTATTGCCTTTCTGTTTATAATTATTTCTGTAATGACTATTTGCTACCATATATTCATCTATGCTATGCCTGAAAATGCTCAGCTGTAATTAGTGTATTGCACTGGTAAACAGATATTAAATAAATGAATGAATAAAATAATCAAATAAAAATACCTTTCAGAGATTTTGATTTCCTTGAATTACACTCATAATGATTGCCATTAGAAAATCAACTGGCCCCCCAGAAACATGTTTCCACTCAGACTGCATATAAATTAATGTTTAATATGACAGACAGCTTAACCTTTTCTAGCCTAACAAACATATGCAGTCCACATTTTGTTTTGCTTTGTTTTGTTTTTCATATGATCCCAAAAGTCCCTTATTAATTTTCAGGCAGCCAAACACTGCATGGCCTATTGCCCTCTAACAAATATTTGCTAGAAGAAACACTCCTCTCCATTCTTTGTCACTTAGATCAGTATATTCAATACCATCCTAGTTGCAACCCTCTTCCTTTGATAGCATACATAAGTATAGTCAAGATTTAATGTATCAGCATCATTTTTCCTCCTAACGTGATCTACAGGCTTATTCAGATCACCAAAAAGTAAAAAGATTCATTTGTTAATTAGTATCATCTTAGAGTTAACCCTCCCTGTTTGAGTATAAGTGATCAGAATATACGAAGTATAAAGCTCAGATTTAGCTCCCTCTTCATGTATGAGCTTTAGGTTTTCCCTAACCCAGAAAGGGCACATACATAAGTAATCCATTTATAAATAAAATATCATTTACACAAAAGCAGTTGAAACACATGTCACACTATACTTCATTCTATTCACATTTATATGCATCTCTCACCCAAACCAATGTATTCCCAGAACAGACTTTCTTAAAACATAAGCTAAGTCTTCCTATTACCGTAACTAAAAGGATATTCAGCATAAAAGCAGGCATATTTGTTTTTAAAGGAAATTTTTTTTTCATCTTAAAAGGAGGCAATTTGAAGCAAGTTAATACATTTTCCACTGGCATGCATTCTCCCATCATTACCTTGAAAACAGAAAGCAACCTGCATGTGACTGGCCACCAATAGCATATTCAGCTATTCTTTAACTTCGTTTTACTATTAATTGAAAACTTTAAGACAGACCTCAGTTACTCATGCTTCTAACATTTCCATAGAGTTTATATATTTATTTATTTTATTATTTCTTTATATTTGTTTACCAGGGTAGTGCACAGATCTCAATGGACCATTTGCAGGCACAGCCCTGGTGAATAGGATCACATAAAAAATTAACATAACATATTTACCAATACAAGGATATGAAATAAAACATAAACATATTTACATGTGCAAAAACATGCTAGAACATTTATGTCAAGAAGCAGTTTACAAATTCAAAATGTGGATGGAAAAATAGAACTATGTTTAGCACAGCTTTTGGATAACATGTAGCTATAATGACAGAGATGGCTTATGCTACAGGGTAGTAACATGTCATTATCTAGAGAGATATGAAACATAAAATTGTGCCCCTTAGAAATTAAAAATTAAGGAAATTCAAATAAAAAACATCACATTTTCACTCGTCTGGTCAGGATAAAACAGACAATCATTCGTGGGTTCTATTCAAACACCTTTATTATGTACAAACATATCAGGATTAAGGCTTAATATCTTTAACTTAGATAAACTTGTAAACATATTAGCTATTACACTCATACATGGTCACTCTCTGGCTGCACTCTCAAAATGGCACTGAAGCTAGCACATGCTTGCTATTTATTCTGCTTGCTTGCTAGTCCTGGGTCCTCTACTGTTTGGTATCTACTTCTCTGAAGTGCAGGCTAACACAGAAGGTCTTTGGCTAACGAAGTTCGCAGATGACTGCAAACTAGGAGCCATAATCTAAACTCCTAACAATGTGGACATCCTACAAAAGGGCCTCACTGAGAGAGATGCCTGGTGTCAAAGCCATGGCCTCAAGCTCAATGCCAAAAAGTGCATTGTCATCCCCTTTGGTAAAAACTCTGTAACTATGAACTACAACATAGCTGGTAGTCTACTTAATGCCGAAAATGTGATAAGAGACCTTGGGACACAGGTGGACAGTACTGTCTCCTTTGATAATCACATCGCCACAGTAGTCAGGAAATTCTTCTATGTGACACACCTCATCACAAAAGTTTCTCATCCACAAAACAGAGTTCATTGTTCCCCACTACTCATCACTCATTAGACCCATTATAGAGTACAATGCCCCTTTTGGTATGTACCTCAGAAGACATCTACAACAACTGGAAAGGCCACAGAAATACCTCACAAAGAGGATTACCGGCCTCAAATAGATGCCCTACACAGACCGTCTCAAAAAACTCCAGCTTTCCTCTGTCGCATATCGCTTACTCAGAGGTGATCTCTGCCTAACATACAAAGCTATGTCAAACCCAGAGCTGTTGGACATGCTCCACTTAAAGAAATTCCAATCCCTCTGAGCTACACACTCTAGGGACCTAAACCTTGTCACCACAATAAACAGAACATGCCGGAGGGATAGATTCCTGTCCCAGAGACTTCCCATACTCTGGAACAAACTACCTATCTAGGTAAAACAGAGCTCCTCATTAGCACTCTTCAAGAAAAATCTTGATGATTGGATGGGAAATAGGAAATTGACCTCGGGGATCACGTCTGTGGCTCTGCTCAACAGTGGCACAGGAAAATAATTTTCATGGATGGCAAAAGCCAGGGTACCTTTTTGGCTGGGCTTGTATAGGCCCTAGGGCTGATAGCCTAGTACCTACCTATGAACCTATTTATATACATGTGCTGTCCTGCAAATGCTTTTTAAAGGTGCAACATCCTCCCTTTTTGAGAAATGTATCATGTGATATTGACAGCATTAATTGACATGCAACTGATACAAATAATTCTTTGACATGCAATAATACAGAACTAAATACATATAGACAATTATGTCCACTTTGCTGTGTATTTCACAATAGGCCTGGAAATACAACCAAATTGTGTGACATAAAAATTAGAATTAGGTCTAGCAACTGAGACTGTCTCTGATGAATGCTCAACTTTGGGGACATCAGGAACATCATCTGGAACAGAAGAAGAAGTTAAGACATGTTCTGCAACAGGAACATTGTCTGGATTGCTCTGAGATCTAGAGCCTGTATCACAGGAAAAATGCTGCGATTTTAATTCTGATACAGGAAGAAGATGTCTCCTGTACTCCACACCCTCAGATTCTATGAAGTACGATCTCAGCTTGGTACATATAACTGTTACTTGACCATTCCGGTTGAAACCTTTTGCCATTTGTATCCTCACTGTCTCTCGTTCTGTCAATGACCGAAGAAATCTGCTGAATTTATCATAGCTAGACTTCTGGAAAGAATGCTTTCTGTATAGTTCGGCTCTGATTGTTCTGTTGTTCTTTGCTTTAGGCCTCAACAAATTGAAACTGATAGGCAATGTTGTTCTGGTTTGCCTAGATAGAAGTCTCTGAGCAGATGAGCCAAGTATATTGTCACAGAGCATGTTTCTAAGATAGAGTAAATTCAAAAAGACACTGGTATTATCACACTTTAACTTCTCTAGTAATTGCTTTGCACTCTGTACTGCAAGTTCAGTTGGTCCATTTGACTGTGTGTATTCTGGACTACTAGTAACATGTACAAACTCCCATTCTTTTGCAAATTTCTGAAACAACTTACTGGTAAATTGGGTACCATTGTCAGAAATAACTTTGTGTGCACTGCCATGGACTGAGAAATGACGTTTTAACTTAGTAATAACAACAGTTGACATTAGGTAGTGTAGTAAATTGATTTCAAACCATTTCAAGTAAGTGTCTACCAACACTAAGGAATGCTGATTGTTCCACTCAAATATATCAGTGGCTACTGTTGGCCAGGGTAGTTCAGGAACTTGACTTAGTTGAAGTGATTCTTTTTGCAAATGTGGTTTAGTACTATTGCATACTGAACAAGAAGAAAGTACTTTATTAATATATTTTGCTAGAGAAGGCCAAAATACTAGTCCTCTTGCCCTTCTTTTGGTAGATTCAGAACCTGGGTGACCATGATGCAAAATGTGGATATATTCACATTGTAAGGAAGCAGGAACAACAATTTGAAGACCTTTGAAAATAATGCCATCTTCCATCAACATCTCATCTCTGTAAGGAAAATAAGTTTGCACTTCAGGTGGTACACTAGATTGCTTTGATGGCCATCCAACATTAATGTAGTGTTTGAGCTTTTGCAAAATTGGATCATTCTTTGTATGATCACTCAGCTCATCAAGTCTTGTGGTGGAAAAATGACGCACTTCCATGAAATCAAAATTCCCTGCATGAAGCTGTTTCATTGAATTTCTGGGTGATCTGGATAAGGTACAGTCAGATAAAGAAGTTTGCCTTTTGTATAGATTATTTTAAAGTTGTACTTTTGCAATTTGAACATCATTCTTTGTAATCTCACTGGAGCTGAATGCATAGGCTTCTTTAAAATAGTGACTAGAGGTTGGTGATCAGTTTGAATCTGAATAGCTCCACCATAAATATAATCCTGAAACTTTGAACATACAAATATTATTTCCAAACGTTCTTTCTCAGTTTGAGCATATTGCATTTCAGTTTGAGTAAGAGATCTAGATGCATAGTCTACTGCTCTGTGTTCTTGAAGAATAACTGTGCCAAGACTAATTTTTGAAGCATCACAGGAAAGAGTGACTGGTTTATTGACATCATAGTATCTTAATGTAGGTGGGGTGGCAATTTTCTGCTTAAGGTCTTCAAATGCTCTCTGGTGCTGTTCCAACCAAGACCATGTAACATTTTTGCACATCAGCTCTCTCAAAGATGGCGTTAACCTACTGAAGTCTGGTATAAACTTGCCTAAATAGCTGATCATATACAAAAAAAAATTGTACAGCATAAACATTATCTGGTGCTGGCATCCCTAGAATGGTTGCTTGCTTGGATGAGTCTGGTCGCAAGTCTGCTAATAAGTAAATGACCTACATATGAAACTTCTGGTAGCCTGAATTTGCACTTCAGAGGATTGAGCTTTAAGTTCACTTCACGTGCTCTGTCTAGAATTCTCCTAAGGTTTCTGTCATGCTCTGCTTTACCATTGCCTCCGACCAATAAATCATCTACTATTATGGCACAAGGATAACCTGAAAAAATTTGCTCCATTGCACACTGAAAGACTTCACTTGCAGAATTTGTTCCAAATAGTACCCTAAGAAATCTATATCTTCCAAATGCGGTACTGAAAGTAGTCAGTAATGAAGATTTGCGATCAAGCATCACTTGCCAAAATGAACTTTTTGCATCCAAGACAGAAAAAAACAGTGGCATTTGGTATTAGGACTGTGGCTTCCTTGACTGTATGCATAGGATGATGCAATCTCTTTAATGCTTTGTTCAAATCTCTTGGGTCAATGCATATTCTGATTTCATCCGAGTCTTTTTTGTGGGCTGCTAACATGGACAACACCCATTCAGATGGTTCTGTAATTGGACAAATTACACCTTGATGCACCATTTTATCCAGCTGAGCTTTGATTTTATTCTGCATAGCTATCAGAACTTTTCTTGACAGTCTGACCACTGGACTGATCTCTGGGTCTAACTTCATAGAATACACAACTGGAAGCTTAAATTCCAAACAAGTATCCTTGACAATTGGAAGTTTGCCTAACTTGTTATCAAAAACATCAGCAGATTAAGAAAATAGCTTCAGTAAAAGTGGAACTAGGATATTTGTTTATATGATGAACTTCTTTGGTAAAGGAAAGCAGATTCATTTTCAAACTGTCTCTGAGACCCAGTAATGACTGCACAGGTCTTTGAACTACATAGAATAGTAAGCTGTAGCAGTTCCTAGTCAAATAACATGAAAGCACTACTGAGCCTTTGGTTTGAATTTCTTCATCTCCATAAGCAACAAGTTTTGCACAACTGACCACATTAAGCTCCAGCACCAGCTCTCACCATAGCAAAAGTGTCTGCTAACATAACATTACACTTCAAAACCAGTGTCTAGTTTGAGTTCAGTGGATTTACCATTGATCTGGACAGTACAAAACACTGCTCTTTGCCAGCAAATTTTCTGTATCAACCTTTTCACCAATTACTTACACACCATCTATGTAGAAAGCAGAGTTGTAGCTCTCTATATGATCAACTTGCTTTTTTGAGTGACCTCTCTTTATAACTGTGTGAGGTTTACTTGATTTGCAAAACTTTTGAAAATGATTCCATTTTTTACACTTGCGGCATTGCTGACCAAATGCCAAGCACCCTTCTCTTTTAGACTCATGATTGGCACCACAATTGCAACAGTTAACAATAAAGCTTGATTTGGGTTTTGCTGACTCGCCCTTGTACTGCACTGAGCATGCCCTTTTCACTGAACTAGTCTTAGAACTTACTGGAAAACTATGGGTTTTACCTGCCACACTCATAGGGGTTACAGCTGTCATGTGCTTAGGCCTGCTTCTGCTAGCCATGTGTTGCATGCTGTCTACATTTGCTCTGGAGCCTGCTGAAACCATGCTCTTATCACTTGCCAGCATGCTTGTGTGCCTTTCTGTAACTTCATGGATTTGACAACTCTCAATAGTTTTGCTCAGTATTAAATCACTGTCACAAAGTAAAATCTTTCTCACTGCAGCACTATTAATACCACACACAAGCCTGTCCTTTATTAAGTCATTTTTAAGTCACCATATCAACACGTTTTAGCTTTGTTTCTCAAGTCAGTAACATAAGCTGCAAATGATTTTCCTTGCTTTTGATCTCTTGTGTAAAACAAATGCATCTCTAATGTAATATTTTTCTGAGGGTTACATATTTCCCTGAATTTGCGTTTCAAATACTCAGGGTTTTCCCTTAATTCAGCCTGTACAACAATATGACATTTTTCCCCTTCTCCTTCATATACTGCTGGTGCATACACAAATGAATGCTCTCTTTCAATGGTCTCTGACCCAGCTAGGTTTAGAAAAATGAATGCCCTAGTGCATGCATCTTTGTGAGAATAAGCTGCTTGAATAAAAATATCATACTCTTGCTCAAATATTCTCCAGTTTTTTGCAATATTCTGATCAAATGCAAGTGGTGATGATTTTCAAAATCCATCTGCCATGCCAATAAATTACAGTAAAATGCAATGCAACCCATGTCCACTTGTAAATGTATGAACATGCACGCAGACACATATGCTGAAATTTATGCCAGTATTTGCAACTATGCACAATAGCACAACAAGCCTCTGAATAACTGAACTTTACAATATAAGTCTCCTGGGCACACTTGAAATCACTGTACTGCAGGAAATCACCTCTTATCAGTGTAAGAAACATTTCAAAATAACTGCACTGCACTGTGCGAATAAACTGGCAGAGTAAAAAACATTTCTAAGTAATTGCACTTCACAGATAAACAGTACACAGCACACTGAAACTTTCCCAAAATGGCTGTACTTTGCTAAATAACTGTACAGTGCAAGAAACACTCTGTAATGGTGTCACTCTGCGAATAGATATACCCAGCCCAAGAAACTTTTCAAAATGGCTGCATTTTGACTGCACTTTATGAAATAGTTGCACTTTACACAGAAACTCTATGGAATAAATGCACATTAATAAGCAGTTTTACACACTTTGAAATACTTCAAATAACTCTAGTTATGCCCTTAATAAATTCAATCAATGCAAAATAGTAGTTTATGCCAAAACACAGTATCTTGCCAAAATATGCAGTCACCTTGCTTTATTTATGCTTAATGTGCTCTTTTTGCCCTTTATTATATTCATTTTGCTCGTTTAATCTCTTTCCATGTCCA
The DNA here is from genome assembly GCF_019279795.1 of Protopterus annectens. Lineage (NCBI taxonomy): Eukaryota > Metazoa > Chordata > Ceratodontiformes > Protopteridae > Protopterus > Protopterus annectens. The sequence goes on along the minus strand of NC_056727.1, from coordinate 646,321,395 downwards.
TTATTCTTTTCTTATGCTCGATTTACTCTAAACATGCCAGTTTTACTTTAAACATACTCATTTTGCAATTCTGACGTAATTTCAAACCTCATATGTGCTTTTCTGATAATCATTTTGTCAAGTATCTTAATTTTAAACATTCTGTTTAATTAATAAACTTTTTTTGTGCCTCTCACTTGTTTAATAATGTGGTTTGTGCCCTTGTAATGCTTCATTTTATCTTTTTTAATAAATAAATCATTTGTGCAAGTTTGCATTACCTTTGGTTTGTTTCTGGCCCTTTTTTTGTGCTCGGTTCTCTTAGTTTACCTACCCTGTTAACTCTGTACCTGGTAGCTCTGAAAAGCAGTCTCTGGAATCCCAGTTCTAGGACCATGCCGCTCTTCTGGTCAGGATAAAACAGACGAACATTCATGGGTTCTAGTCAAGCAGCTTTATTATGTACAAACACATTAGAATTGAGGTTTAATAACTTTAACTTAGATAAACACATAAACAAACTAGCTATTACACTCATACATGTTCACTCTCAGGCTGCACTCTCAAAATGGCACTGAAGCTAGCACATGCTCTCTGTTTATATGCACATGCTGTCCTTGAAACACTTCTTAAAGGTACAACATACACACACTATTCTACACACATGTTCTTAGGATGGGTCTGGGAATGGGGGGCACCAACAGTTTCTATTAGTTTCCATATCTTATGTATTAACCATACTAAATTAACAATAGTCTAAGCCATTATGATTCCATTATCAGCAACAACATGACAGTAAAGACACTGGGCTGGATTCATTAACATAAGCATGCTGCGTACATGAAAGTGCACTATTTGGTATTCATTAGACTGCACTACACTTATTGTAGAGCCACAAAACAAAAATAAATGGCAGAAATATGCTAATGGTAGCACATGTAGCTGAATTCCACACAAATTAACCAATCCAAATTGCTAGAGGTATTCAGAAAGCTATAAAGTAATTGTGTATACTTGGTATAGTCATTTGCCCTGAAATCCAAAACTTTTTGGATTACAGCCACTATCACTTTGAAAAAAGCATGTTAGCAGTTTCTGCTGCCATCATTAACCTTTAAGTGCAACAGGCTTTAATTCAATGTGGTGCTGCTGCCAGACATTGGCCAAGAAGGAGGAGTATGTTTAGACCCTGTTTGACTTTTCATGCACTTCATCACACACAAATTTTTGAGCAATACTGGGTGGACAGGGAAACAGTAGAGCAAATATGCAGCCTCTGTCAACATCACCTTAGACTCCAGAGAAATCCTGAAGAACCCATCTCAGTGGAAACAGATGCATGTGCAGTATTATGTATATTAGCTACAGGTATATCTCATAGACCCACAGGATATAAATTAGGGGTGTCACAGGCCTCAGCTTTCTGAATATTACATCAGTTTCTAAATGCAATGCTGCAACATGCATGGAAGCATATCTGTTTTCTTTGCACACCACTGAAGGGAGCAAGAACCATGCAGGAATTGTATGTAATAACACACTTCCCTGACATTTTGTTGGCCATAAATTGCACACATGTCAAAATAAAAGCCTCACCCAGTAAACAGGGAAGGAGGTACATCTGCCCCCCTCACCACGTTGTATAAAGAGAAGATCACAGTCAACTGTCTGTCAGGTGCCAAGATCCACCATATCACACACGCACTCAAGTCTCTCAACGACAAGTATTGTTATGGCTTCATCATAGTTCATGTTGTTGTGAATGACTTGAGATGTACTTCACTGGACTATATCAAGAGAGACATGAGTGAGCTCTCTGATTATGTGTTTCAGGCAGGTATGTCCCTAGCCCTAAGCAGCATTTTCCCTTCACCTAGAATGGTGCCGCAATACAAACAGAAAATTGATCAACTTCAGCAATTGGCTTAATTTCTGTTGTCACTCTAAGGGGATCCACTATCTGTTAGCCTGGGATGATATGGTCAACAGACCGTGATGTTTTGCCAGAGATGATCTTCATCTTCATCGGTCTCCCTTAGAATTTCATTTACTGGCAAAGGCTCTTGCCACCCTATAATGCCTTTTTTAGGCAATGCCACAAGAACAACATTATTGACATCAAATACCTTCATAAAACAACCTCAAGGCTATGCTGCTAAATGCTAGGAGCTTAAAACTGCACTCACTGGAAGCAGTCTTTACCCCTGAAGATGCTAACATTTGTGCCGTCACTGAGACCTGGTTTAAGGTTGCACTCCAGCCATACCAGGTTACAATTCCTACCACACATTCAGGCCACAAACTGAAGGAGGGAGAACCAAAGGAGATGTTCATTAGAGAAATGCACCTCTGGAATGGTTAAACAGCTTGATTCCCTTAAATTGCTGCAGACACAACTGACTGTTGGTAAGACCCCTCATCAAGTCATTGTCAACTTTAGCAGCCCTCCATGAATCAGGACATATACTCAGCCTACCTAGATCTACTTGATTCAATCAGGATACAACTGAATACCCTGGTTTTGGGTAACTTTAATTACCTTTCCATTGATTAGTTAAGTTACGCTTGTACTAACTCTCTTGCCCAAAGGTTCCTGGATTTCATCAACCCCAATGGCCTGGATCAACTGGTTGACACCCCCACAAGGAGTTCAAACATCCTGGATCTGGAAATGACCAACATGGGGGACCATTGCAGCACTCCCAATGTGTGGCCCTCCCTGGTGAGATCTGAACACATATTAGTCTCACTAGAGGTGGCCATAATACCCGAACCCCCCCCCCCACCTTAGCAGCAACCGGACTAAAATCTTCTTCAAGGCCAATTACAACCTCCACGACATCCTAAATAGCTTCATTGTCCCTCCCTCCACTGATGGAATAGTCACCTACTCTGTGTTATTCACCAAAATGTTATATGAACATCTTTACAATTGTATAAAATCTGCCATGCCTGTCAGGACCAAAACTAGAACTTCAAAGATAGACAAACCTGTCTGGTTGATATCTGCCATTAACAAGCTGTACAACAAGAGGAAGAAATTGCTGTCTAAGAATAAAAAGTAATGGTCTCAAAGCTGGAAGCACTTCCTCCTCAACCAGAAGATAAGACTTCTTGTGAAGTCCTCCAAAGTTAACTACCAATCCAAATTAGCCTCTCTGACTAAGGACAGCCATAAGGTGTTCTTTAGTTACACCCATAACTTCAAAGGAAAGACCCAGATTTACACTGAACTTGTAGTTAATGGTACTACATATACAGAACCTGTAGCTATAGAAAACCTGTAGGTAGGACAGGTTCAGTGAAAACTTCACACTCCCCGGTCCCTGCCACACATACTACAAAGCACCCCTACCACCTGTCCCACACCTAGTATCTCTAAGGAGCATGTCTTAAATGCCCTCTCCAAGGCCAAAAACAGAGCTTCTTTGGGACCACATAACATCCCAGGCTGTGTTCTATATGGGTTAAAACAGGTATTAACAATACCATTGGGTAGCCTTTTCCACCACAGGCTAAGCATTAGCTTCATTCCAACAGAATGGAAAACAGCTACTGTTATTCCCTTGCACAAAGGGGGTACTTCTACTGACCTTGGGAACTATAGACCCATTAGCTTGACTAGCCTCATCTGAAAGGCCTTGGAGTGAATCATCATGGACCTTATCAACAAAGATACACAAACTCTCCAGACCCTTGTCCACACCTAGTTTGGCTTTATCAAGGAGAGATTATCCTTACTAAACTTGATAGATTTCTTTAAGATAGTCACCAAAACCCTTGATGAGGGAAAATCTGTCCATACAGCCTACTTTGACTAAGCAAAGGCCTTTGACACAATCCTCCATGCAGGCATCATTGATACACTCGCTCAGCTGGGTATTAATCCATATATTTTCAGGTGGGTTGAAAACTGGCTCACTGGTAGAACTCATTCAGTCAAAATAGGAGACTCCACCTCCTCCAGCAGACCAGTAACTAGTGGTGTTCCACAGGGATCAGTTCTGGGACTCCTACTGTTCAGTGTCTATTTCTTTGAAGTAAAGGGAAAAAACAAAGGCCTGTGACTGACAAAGTTTGCTGATGGCTGTAAAGTGGGAGCTGTCATTGAGTCCCAAGATGATGTAAATAAACATCATGCAGGATGGACTTATGCAGACTAATGACTGGTGCCAATGTCATGGTCTTAAATTCAGTGCAAAAAATGCATTATCATTCCCTTCAGCAAACGTAATGTACCTGCAATCTACCACATAAACAACAATGCCCTAAGCATGCATTCAGTGATGAGAGATCTGGGAGCACAGGTTGACAGCAACCTTGGCTTTGATCACCATGTCTCCACAGTGGTAAGAAGAGCATTTTGTGTTGCTCATCTTATAGGTAAAGGCATCACCTCCAGACAAAAAGAGATTATTACCCCCTGTACTCTTCCCTCATCATGTTAATAATAGAGTACAATTCCCTCTTTGATATGTACCTTTCCAAGCACCTGCAGCAATTGGAGAGACCACAAAGGTACCTTACAAAGAAAATCAAGGGTCTTCAGCATTTGTCCTATGAGGACAAACTGAGATCACTGTCCCTTTACACTGCGTCATACAGACTACTCAGAGATGACCTGTGCTTTGCATATAAAGCAATCTCTGACCCTGCTTTAATGGAAATGCTGCACATTCACAAGTCAAATGGCACCCAGGTCATGCTCTAAGGACCTTAACCTGGTATGTGATATGAATGGAACTTGCTGGAGGGACAGGTTTATCTCACAGAGGTTACCTCAACTTTGGAACAAACTTTCAACTCATGTTAAACAAAGCTCCTTGTTGACACTGTTTAAGCGTAATTTGGATGATTGGATGGGTGACCGGAAATTCATCCCAGGGGTTCCACCTATGTCCCTTATGGACAGGAGCATCTGGTGCTGATTTCACTGCTAGAAATAGGCATTCTTTGGGACAAGGGCAGAACATGGCTATGCTTGTAAGGGCCCTAGGGCCATTAGCCTAATATACTCCTATGATCCTATGATGATGACACCCATCAGAAACCCACACAATCTCACCGAGCAAGGATACAATGATGCCCACACCCAACCTAGATATGTCACATAACAACTGAATTATTATAAAGGTAATTCTGAAACCTGTATAGAAGAAACAATGTGCATCAAGCCTTTCAGTGGGCCACTGTATATAAACCAGTGAGCAGGTCAAGGATAGCATCATTTGTAGTAATAAAAGTACAATGATGGTCAAACATTACAGAATCAGTCATGCACAAGTGCAATATGGTTTAATTAAATGTTGGGTGAGTAAGCAAGCATTAGCTATCCACTCTGTGCAGAAATATATGCAATCCATAACACTCAACATGGAAACATCAAAAATCTGGACAAAGGCCCATGAAAATAGGTACAAATCTGTATGGTGATTAACATAAAATTTGCATACATAATTATGTAACCCCACCCACTCCGGAGGAATTGTGGTATATCACCTTTCAAATGCAAACTGAAGAACAGACAACCAAAATATGGCCGTAGACCCTGTAGTAAATGGTAACTTTTTTTTAAATGTGTAGCAATGATGTTCACTGGGAAGGGAAAAGATGATGAACCTTGGGATTTTGTTTTTGGTGACTTGCAGTATGTGGGTTTTCTGGTAAAAATAGGGCATTTAATGGTAAGCAATATTCTAATCTTAGCAAAAGTATATTATAGTTTGCTAGGACCTCCAAAAGTCATTCTCCATGGTCTACTGATCAGTGGCGTAGCTACAGTTGTGCCACCCATGGCTGTCTCAGTTTGCTATCCTTCCTCCCTCATAAAATCATGATCGAATGGGCTCCCCATACACAACCCCCAGCAGCCATTCCAATGTCTCATTACTTGGCTATTTCACCTCATTTACCATAAACACTGTCATGTGCATATTGCTTTACTTCTACAATGATTATTTGGATTTTATTTAGCTTTTATTTTACATTTTATAGCACAAACACTAAAAGACATCTGCTAAACAAAGCAATAAGTCTCACAATGAAAATAGACTTAGCATTAAAACTTGCCCTTGAAAGTAAACTCACATTCAATGAAACAGCATTGAAACCCAGATTCAAAGAAAATGCATCTGGCCAGTGGCGGATAAAGATTACCTTTGAGCTGTTTCCAAATCATAGATCCCTTGCACACAAAACATACATGTGTTCTTTGATACACCTTCCTGATTGTATTAAATTATATTCCTTGTATAATACATCAGACATGTTAGAGCACATTTTAAATTTATTGTTTTGAAAATTTTTCCGGTAAGCAATGAAACAAACTGCATGTACCAATAATGACAAAACTGGCAAATCAGAACATTTCCATCATAAAAGTCTACTCAAACTTCTACAATCCAACAGTATAAGTAAATATGCCTGCAGAAGTAAATGTCATCTAAATAATTTCACATTAAAGAGATCTGTAACTAATGAAGAGGTTGCTGCTAGCAAACAACTTTATATTTCATTGTTTCATCTACAAATAAAGTGCCTGTTGCCCTTGCAGAATAAATTGCCTATATTACATTAAAAAAATAAGCTACTAATATTGCAATAGGGAATGGATAGCAAACTGATAACAGGTTCATAGTTACTAGGTATCTCCACCAAAGAGGACCTTCTTAGGACTGCAGCATCCACCCCCTTTAAAAGTACAACACAGTACAGTGTCAGCAATCCATCCAAATACTATGGGAATAGAACCCACAGTCTTCTGCATCAGAAGCATGTATTCTACCTGTTGTGCTACTATAAAAAAAACAGACTTGGCATAAGCAGGACTAAACTTCTCTCCCCCGATGAACTATATAGCACAATAAATCTGGAAAAAGCCAAACATGTATTGGTGGGGGGACAAAGTCCCAATACCAGGGACACATTTTAAAAATTGCTTGCATAATCTTTGAAAAGCATTTCCTGAAAGACAGGAAGACTGAAACTTAAATGGCTATCATTATTTAGTGAATTCAGTTCTCAATAATTTGCTAGAAAAAACACAAATTTTAAAGAGGAACAGAACAGACCAAAGAGCCAAGCATTGAACACAAGTGTTGGTGTGGGTAGGGAATTCAGGCTCTTGCTCCTTTTACTGAAGGTACAGGGTTTGAGCCTGACTAAAACTAACCACCAGGTATATGTATCTGGGGGCATTTTACACATACACACACTCTCATCTGAACAGAACCTACTATACCCCTTACTTAAATCAGTCCAGCATGTTTAACAGTACCAGTGGTCCAGCAAAAAATGACTTACAAAGCCCTCATCTGAACTTACTTACAGTTAAAAAAGTTAAACAGTACCTTTGGTCTAGCAAAGCAAAAACAGACTTACAAAGCCCTCATCTGAACTTACAGTTAAACAGTACCTTTTGTCCAGCAAAAATGGACTTACAAAGCCCTCATCTGAACACACACACACCTCCATTAGCAAGTTAAACAGGACAGAAACTACTTAAAGTTAAACAGGGCTTACAAAGCCCTCATCTGAACAGAACTTACTTATAGCAAAAATGGACACGCCCCTTACTTAAATTGATCCATCAAGTTTAACAGTACCATTGGTCCAGCAAAAATGGACTTAAAAAGCCCTCATCTGAATCCTGCAAAAATGGACTTGCATATCTATCATCTGAACACACACACACACACACACACACACACACACACACACACACACACACACACACACACACACACACACACACACACACACACACACACACACACACACACACACACACACACACACACACACACACCTCCTTTAGAAAGTTAAATAGTAAGGAAACAATTTAAAGTTAAAACAGACTTACAAAGCCCTCATCTGAATGGAACTTACTTGCAGCAAAAATGGACACACCCCTTACTTAAATTGGTCCAGCAAGTTAAACAGAACCGTTGGTCCAGCAAACATGGACTTACAAAACCCTCATCTCATCTGAATGGAACTTACTTACAGTTAAAAGTTAAACAGTACCTTTCGTCCAGCAAAAACAGACTTACAAAGCCCTCATCTGAATGGACTTGACTTACAAAACAGATAGTTCAACTTATTTACAGTTAAAAGTTAAAAATCTGACTTAAAGCTACTTGAACGCACAAATAAAACACCTCCCTCTTTGGCTCAGAATGGACTTGCACAGATAGTTGAACATAACGGACTTGACTTACTTGCAGTGAAAGCAGATAGTTGAACTTAATGAACTTACTTGCAGCACAAAAAAGTTAAAGAGTACCTTTGGCCATCAAAAATGGACTTATTTAACAGCAGATAAAAATGTCTGAAAAGGGTAAAAGCTATAAAAAAGCAGAATCTTTCTCAATGGACTTACAGCGGCTAAACAGTTCTATTGTTTTTTTCTTACCTGGAGGCTGGGACATGTGGGCGGATTCTGCACATCTAACTGCTGCCATTGCTGTTATAGTCCTATTTCCCTCCAAATCATTTTTATGACCAAGGCAGTAGCTGATGTCATCATGCACGCCCTTGTGGTGATGTCAGCCATAAATTTAAAGTGGTAAATGCAAATAAATAAATAAAATAACCTAAAAAAAATCGGGAATTAAAGGGGCCACTCGGGAATCGTGGCACCCCATTATTTTGCCCTCAAAACTGGTAAATACAGAGGAATTCGGTATGGTTGAGAGGTATGATGCAACCCTATAGTCACAAAGAAATGTGCAAAGGGCAATGCACAGCCATCATCACTTGCACAGGTGGGGGGTTACAGAAGGGCAAGCCTGAAACCAAAGTAGTGAGTGTGAGCAAATAAAACAAAAATGTATACCTTAAGTATCCAATTTGCAGGGCCTGTAGAAAGATATGTTTAGCAGGTCAACAGTACTGCTTAGATAAGTAGAGTGTGTGAGGTGGTATGGACACGTATTTGCTGAACTTGTGTGTGTATGTGTGTTTATGTGTCTGCATGAACACAATGAAGCACTGTGGTAACAATATGTCCTGGCATCTCAGACAGGTGTGCCATGCATGGTAGATTAGTCAGTTCAGAATCATTGCACCTGACCATGAGAAATACCTCTGCCAGGAGTTGCACTGCTAGTTCCATGGGATGCTACCTGATCATAACTCGTGTCTGCTGGGCAAGCTGCCATCATGACTATGTTCAGGACCATGACCACATTGCCTACCATGTCTAGGTGTGGACACCACGGTCACTGACTGAGCAGTGGAAGTAATGCCACTATGGGAGCATGATGTTGCATGGCCACATTAGCTAACACTATAAAATGTAGCACCTCTATGGTCACATGAATGCCAACCCTCACTCAGCAGATGTTCCATTACAGATGCTGTCTGATCCAATGTGTCATTCATGGAGTCACCCACATGGTGCAGGCAGTCCCACATGTCAGTATGCACAGTGTTTAATACTTGGCATTATCTCTTTTGGGGCTCTTGTGGAATGTACCTGCACCTCCATGATAGCGCTACACATTTGTTGTGTGGCACCTACTGACACTCCAATATCAGAGCCAGATTGGACAGCAAGCCTCCTCTAAGCACCTCTACCAACCCTCCTGTGTGGCACCTCACTCTCATGATGGCTATGGGGAGAATCAACCAGTTCTGCAACTGGAGTAACAACAGTACCCTGATCAACTGTGTTACCTACGACCAGTCCTATGTTTGAGGTCTCTAAGTCATGGGCATGCAAAGGCATACGGACTCTGTCTGAAACAGAAGCATGAGATGCTGGAGATACAACTTTAATGTCAGACTGACCCTCTGTACCCCCTACAATGTGCCTCTTCATCACCATCATCAGCATCATCATCATCATCAGAGGCTACTCATACTCTAACACCAGGCAGCAAGAGTTTTGCAGTACCACTGGCAGGATCAAAAAGTAAGCAAACAAGTAAAAAAAGAAAAAAAGAAAGAAAAAGAGAATAAACAACAATCAAACTGATGTTATGTGAAACGTATCATACAACTTAAAAAATGCTAATGAATGAAATGAAATAACTTTAATTTACACATACAGATACCATTTGGATATTAATAAGAATAGAGAAGATGTGTTTACTATGTACAGGTGATTGTGCAATGAGGGATCTAGATGTCCCTACATATAAGAAGATGAAATAGGGATGATAAGCATTACTAAGCAAATCAAAGAAGAAACAGAAGACAATTGCCTTTACAACTGCAGAATAAGACAGATGTCACAGAAGTTGTTATTCTTCACTGGACTAACCCCCCCATTCCCCCTTCCTTCTCCCTCTCTGTCTCTGTCTCTTTTATCCACATGTGTGTGCGTGTGTGTGTCTCTCTCTCTCTCCATATATATATATATATATATATATATATATATATATATATATATGTTCATATATATCTATCTGTAATATTTGGATCTATATATATACATGTGAGCAGACACACACACAAACACACACACTCACACACACAAACACACACACTCACACACACACAGATACATGTATGCAATGGTGACTATTTATTAAAAGTGCATACATAGCATTTCTGCAATAGACACACTTGGGTTGTCTGCCACGTCAGCCCCAACATCAAGGATTCTGTGTAAACACTGTGCTGAGCTGACTGTATTTCTGATAGTGTTCAGGTGCCTTGGTAGGAGGACCATCCTATCTAGCCATACGTTCATGAGCAATTGCAGCCACATGATGTCTGGCTACTACAATCATAGCACTGACCATATGCCTTATTTTGGAATATGTATGTCCATGGCTTCCCACTACATTAACATAATTCACCACCTGCTCCCATATGAAGTCATGGGAGGACTTGTCATCTCTGCCTCTCTCTAAGAGGAATGACCTATGGGAATGTAGGGCCTGAATGATCACATCATTTTCCACATGCATGTATAGCAGTTTATGGGGTGCAGATGTCTTGGACACCATAACCCTGTATGAGAGTAAACATAATAAGAAATAAATAATTCATAAGTACAAAAACAAATGATAGTAAAACAGAAAAATGTATATATGAATGTATCCATCCATCATGCACAAAATACATGAAAAGTATCTCCTCCCTTACATAAATAATCATTTATTTTCCATCTCCTCCTCTCTGTTTCAGCTCAACACTCTGCACCTATTTAATCCTAAAATTATTTCCACTACTGCTAAGACACTTACTCTTAAACAAATACTAGACCATCCAGAATACCCTAAATCCAAACCAAAACACACTAAAATAACTTCCTTCAATAACCTCGTCTTAGCTGGAGACATTCACTCCCAACCCCTGACCTAACCCACCCACAAATAACAATTACCCTCCCCCTTCCTCTAACCTTTCATCCACCTACAATACTCTTAAAATTTTCTCACTCAATGCCCATAGTCTCAACAACAAAGCACAGCAGTTTCAAGCATGGCTAAGTCATAACCAACCTATCACTGTAGCCATCTCTGAAACTTGGCTCAAATCCCACATTTCTGACTCTGAAATCCTACCCTCTGGATTTCACACTCTTAGATGTGACTGCCCAAAGAAAAGAGGCGGAGGCGTTGGATTAATCTATTCCAATATACTTACCTTAATTCCTCTACCAAACCCCATTCCTAAATTCGCCAATGCAGTCGGTCTATTAAAAATGAATAATCGCAAAAGCCTCTGTATCATCGCCCTTTATATTCCACCTGGAAATAATGTCTTAACCCTTGAAGACATACCCCAATGGGCCTCAGCTGAAATTAACCTTGAAACTTACATACTAGGTGATGTAAACATCGACTGGAATAAAATCAATACTCCCATACCCTCCCTGTCCATTAACCTCTTTAACTTTATTCAAGTAACCCACTCCATCACCAGAGCCAATAAAACGAATTCCCCAGGATCCACTCTTGACTGGATCTTAGTCACCCATCCAAATGAAATTGCCAACTCTGGCACCATCCCTGACTCTATTAGTGACCACCTCCCAGCTTTCATTTACCATGCGACAACCTCCCATCCACACCAACATCAATATATGCAGATCTGCATCCTTAGTAAATTTGACCCCAAAACCTTCTATAACTATCTCAAACAAATTAATTGGAACATTCTACAAACCTTTCCACTTAATAAAGCCATAGACCACTTTAATTTGGGTGTATATTAGAAGAGCAAACGCTCAAAATAGCAAACGCTCTTCTATCGAACTGAAAAACCCGAAACTTTAAAATGTCGTAGGCTTGGACCAGCAATTTATTTCCCAGGGAAAAAAATGCTGATCCAAAAAAAAAAAAAAAATGTACAAACAAAATAAACTGGGGCACTTCACCCCCAACACACCCCAACTTGCCAACTCCGAGATCGCACCACAGTGGAGAAAATAGCTAAGTCCTGAGAACGGCCCAGCAATTTTTATCCCTGGGAAAAAAAAATCACAGTTCCATGCATTTGACATTTTGTGATTTCAGGTTTTCAAGTTTGATAGAAGAGCATTCTCTATTTTAAGCATTTGCTGTTCTAATAGGAACCCTTTAATTCTACTTTCCTAGATGCTCTAAATTCCCTAACTCCACCAAGGAAAAAAAAGAATAAAAACTATAACTGCCCCTTGGCTAACCAAAGAAACAAAGTAAATTATGCATCAAAGACACAAATCCTGGAAGCTTTACCAAATGAATAAACTTCCCAAAACCCTTCTCCAATATACACAGCTCCATAACTTTGCAAAAAAACAAATATTCAAAGACAAAAAAATCCTACTACACTAAGCTCCAGTCCAACCATCCGCAAAACCCTAGGCTTTTTTGGAACTCCATAAACTCACTCCTCAACCCAGGCTCCAAAAATAACCCCTGTCCAGACCCAAGTAAATCTGACCTCGAATTAGCCTCGCTATTCAATTCTTCTTTTATAGGGTCAATATCCGACCTAATGAAAACCTTTCCCAGCAATGACCCATCTCTTCTATATTCCACCTCACATAAGTCCCCAAATAATTTCCCGTCTATGTTTGAGCTTAAACCTGTCTCTACTAACTATGTAAAAAGACTTCTATCCAAACTTAACCCCTGCTCCAATCCACCTGACAACATCCACTCTTCCTTTCTCAAGTCTGCTGCCGATGGTATAGCTCTACCAATTAGTATCCTAATAAACAGATCCATAAAGAAATCCTATGTCCCTAAACTCTTGGGTTCCACCTTTATTCTTCATCTCCACAAGGAAGGCAAAAACACTAACATTTCAAACTTCCACCCTATTGCTCTTCTCTCTCCAATCTCCAAAATCCTAGAAAAATGCATCCAGCTCCAGCTTATGCCTTTTCTGATTAAAAACCAACTTCTTACCCTACCCAACATGGCTTCCTACCAGGACATAGCACCATAACAACTCTACTCTCATTCTAAGAAACCATAAATCAAGCCTGAGATTCTGGGGAATTAGTATCCACAGTGCTCCTAGATCTCTCTAAAGCATTTGATACTGCTTCCCACAAGCACCTTCTAAGTCATCTCTCAAACCTAAATCTCTCCCAAAACACATTTTCCTGGTTCTCAAGCTATCTGTCAGATAGATCTCAGGCTGTGAAATGGAAAAAAGAAACCTCACTTTTCTTACCCACCCCTACCAGAGTACCACAGGGGTCCATACTCGGACCAATCTGTTTAATATCTATAGCAATAACTTTCACTCTGCTATTCCTAATGCCAAAGTCACCCAGTATGCAGATGACTCTACACTTGTCTGCTGTTCCTGTAACCACCCTGAACTCCTATCTAAAACTCAGACTGCCTTCTCAACTACTGAGATCTGGATGCACCAAAATCACCTTTCTCTCAATGCTAACAAATCTAAAACACTACTATTCACACCCTCAAAATATTTCTCTATTGATAAAAATTCCTTCTAAGTCCTTAGCCAAAGCAACTCTCTGATCAAAGTTGTTCTCTTTGCCAAACTACTCGGTGCAACTAAAGATGAACACCTCAAGTTCGACATCCATATTCAGCAAAATACAAAGAAAACCCACCAAAAACTAGGTATGCTATACAGGAACAACCACTTCCTCTCTACTTCTACCTGGCAGACTCTGGCCTCCTCTTACCTCCTTCCCTCCCTTCTGTATGGCGCCCCGCTACTAACTAACCTATTCTCTTCCATCACTTCCAAACTTGAAAGCTGTTATAACAAAATTTCTAAATTTGCCACCAAAGCCAAACATTCCACTCCTAAGCACCTTATAGCTGGCTATAACCTTCTATAGTTAATTCCCATACAATCTCTCATACTCTGTAAATATTGTAAATAGCTTTTGACTTTAACTGTGTGAATTTGTTAAAATGTATCTGAATGTTATTTTTCCACTATGGACTATATTTCTCATGCTTTGTATTATTTGATATGTATTTGTACTTGTACTTTTATTGGACTGCTATCTTTACTGTAATGTGTTTTATGGAGCTTTTCTTCCCGGGTCTCCATTGAAAACGGGCTCTCTGGGCCCATTGGACTTCCCCAGTAATCAAACTGGAAATAAATAAATAATAAATACTAATAAATATGAGTACACCCAACTTAATGCAGTTTCCCTCCCCTCAGCTGCAAAACAAAGAAAGAACTTGATAAACATTTTATAGCATGGTAAACATTTCTGAAACTCTGCAGTAGATTTCAGAATTAAAAAAATATATATACACCTGTCAAGAAAACATGGTTAACACTCTCTTGGTCTGATATGCACTTCCATGTAGGTCAGTCAAGTAAACATCAGAAAGCCTTAACAAAATTGTCCCTCCCACTAATGCAAGAATTCATGGCCTTGGTAATAATTAAAGAACAAAATGGTCAGATTTCAAGATTGAAATTTCCACTAAACTGTCTTCATTATGTAGAAAAATACTGCATGGTCAAGAAATAACTGTGGTATACATGGCCATGTCAACAACCACTGAGAATAATGCAGACAGTATAGTAATACTTGTACTGTGAAATGCAAAAATATTGCTAAAGTTAAAATGCATAAATGTATTCATAACAGCAACCTACCTTTGTAGCAAGTCAATTGTAAAAGTAGAAGTTTGCAAAGCAAGTTACAGTAAGTAGCAGCATTGAGTTCTCCTGATTCAATCTCCCGTACTATGATGCAAGTTCCTCAGCTATACAATTAACTTTATATAATGCAGAGTAAGGCATGAACTCATTAGCATTCATGAATTCCAAATATGCACTAAACGCAGGGAATGTAAACATTGTGTAAGGAGCTACACACTGCATGCACATGGCTTACCTCTGTAGGGGTGAGCACTGAGACGTGTTACCTGCTAGGTGCTTGCAAGTGTGAATGAGTAGTCTGACTGCAGTATCAATCAGGGTATGTCAGGGACAATGGACCTACAAGAAAGTTTATGACTACCACTGACTGACTTAGGAGAGCAACGTTCCAAACATCTATGTGAATTGTTTTTAACAACAGTTTCTGCCTCTAAATACAATTGTTTATGCAAATCAAAGGAAGTATATTACTCATTGAAACATGTATCGACTGCAAGACAAAGAACAGTCTTGTTAGGGAAGTATAGATATGGGAATGATGAAGTGAAGCAAGGAATATTATATTGTGTGAGGAAAGATTATTTTCCCTGTTGCCAGTATCACAACCATCCACACATCTAACTGCAAATTACACAGGGCAAATATCAAGAATTGTTGCGATTGCAATGATAACGGCAATGATGCTATGTCACATATTGAGTATAGGCAACCTCTTTTTTTATCTTTACAATATGTAAGTGGCACATACTGATAAGAATCTGAATTGTGTCTTGTGAATGCCCTGGTGTCCTGGGGCTCTAATCCAGAGAGTGTGATGTTTTTGTATACATGATGATGTTTAATGAGAATTCATTCATACTGAAACACAAGTTTGAGAAAATATCAAATCTATTAACTTTACTTGTTTTTTAATGTTTTCACTATTTCAGTACCTTTATGTTATGTTTTTCTTTGTTGTTTGCATGCTGTTTGCCATTCTGCAATCTGGACTAGTAGTGGTCCCTAGCACTGGACTACAGTTTACATCCTAAGGAAAACAGCAAAAAAATGTAATTTGGCCTGATGAAGCAATGATTACCATTGTGAAAGCGCTCCCCATTTTGTATTAAAAAAGAAGATTTTACTTTGTCGTGGTTCAGCTTATTTATTCCAGCTACCTTCCTACTGGATATTACTTAATGATGAAAATGCTCCCATTAAATAGCTTTCTCTGTGGCACATAATGTAGATGTTAGCAAGGTTGAAGAAAAAGGACTGACAATGTGGGGTTTGAATCCATTTATCTGATCATTTTACAGATGGTAGGGGTCTAAATACATATTTACACACACATTTTGTGATATCATTGTGCTGTTGTTTAAAAATCAACTATACTCAGTATTTCTAACATGGTGTGAGCTGTTGTCTGTCCACTTTCATATTATTTAGCATTAACTACATTTCTGATAATTTGTGCCAGAAACTAAACTGGTGATATGCCAATGAGATGTGAAAAGTATGACATTGTCACTGTAATGCACTTCTTGCTTAGGTTATTGCTAGGTATCCCCTATGATAGAGTTAAGTTTTCCTTTCATCTTTTTGTCTGTCCATTATTTATTTTTTTCTAATACTTTTTTTATTTGCTCTCCACTTGGTAGCATGCAAACATGGTTCACTTTGTAAGGAAAAAAAGTGAACAAATTGAATTTAGGCTGTCTTCTGTAGCCCAAAGAAACCTGGTAGCAGTGCATGGCCATCAGTTCTGTATAACGCTCACTGAATAAAACCAACCTGTTAGGAAACTTCACCTGTGGCACAAGGTGTAAATGCAATCATAAAGAGCAGACATATGATGAAGAGTTCATATTCAGTTGACAGATATTTTTAAAGATTGGGTCAGAATATTTTTTGTCACAACATTGTGATTAGGAATGTCACAGTGAAAACACATGAGTATCATAACTATGTTTATCGCAAGAAATGTAACATTATTGCTTGCAACAGAAGCCCAGTGTAAAGTGTGTAAATTATGTTGAACTTGAAAATTATTATATTTAATGTAGAATGCACATACATAAGCCATATGTGCACAATGTTTTTGTTCTAATTATTGAATCAGCACATGCTTATGACATTATATGTTACAAAGTATCTATATAACATAACCCACCATGTCGTAACACAGATTATGCAATTACATACATCTGCAATGTATTTACAAATACAAACACTGCATTTTACATAGAATTGCAGTCATGTGACTAAGTAAAGGCAGACACACAGGCATCTTTTGAGTATGTGTACATTCAGTCTTAAATGACCATACCTCTATCTACCATGTTAATAAATAAGTTCTCCTGTGGTACTGACAGTTAATCAACAGTGTCTACCATTATATACATTTAATTTCTCTTGGGTTCAACACTGAAACATGTCTCAAGAGTTTGAGCATCACACATGGCAAATCTTAATCTTCTTCTTCTTTCGGCTGCTCCCGTTAGGGGTCGCCACAGCAGATCAACTGTTTCCATTTCTTCCTGTCCTCTGCATCTTGCTCTGTCACACCAACCACCTGCATGTCCTCTCTCACCACATCCATAAACCTTATCTTAGGCCTTCCTCTTTTCCTGTCACCTGGCAGCTTCATCCTTAGCATCTTTTTCCCAATATACTCTGCATCCCTCCTCAGCACATGTCCAAGCCAATGCAATCTTGTCTCTCTGGCTTTGTCTCCAAACCTTCCAACCTGGGCTGAT